>NC_081553.1:41707811-42438599 GCF_963082655.1 Stomoxys calcitrans | reverse complement strand
AAAAAACTCAAATGAAAACAAGGACTAAGATTAGGATGTAATTCCCTATGGGCAATTTTACCTATATTCAATATCAACCTTTGCTTATAAAAGAAATTTTAATTTTGGGTTTTCCCATTTTGAAAACACAGTGCAGCCTCTACCAACCATATGCCAACGCCACCACTGCCAGCAAACCAACAGAAAAAAGAAAAACCATTTGACACAGATTCCATCGATAAGTTCGGAGAAAAAAAGAAAAACTTTAAACAAGTGCGTCTCGTTTAGAAAAATGATCTCCTACACCATTTGTAAACCATTGCCAACACCTCAATACTCTGCATGAAATCATCTTTCAATGCTGCCTCGCCTGGTATGCTGTCTGGCATGTGTTACCAATGCACACTTAGGGATATTCCATTCCTGGTATCGCATGCAGCCAGCCGTAACAAAGTGCAAATCCTTGGGCATTTTTTCGTGGAATGTTTGTGGTTCGAGTTCCTCTCGTTTACTGTATGGCTGATTATGGGTTTTTTACGATTTCTTGATTTGGCCATATTCTAAGATCTTTTGATCCGAATTTAGTTTAGTAGATACGATTGTTGTATTTATGCAGCTCCATATTTTTCTAGTATTTGCCCATAACATTCTCGTCTAACAAATATTTACAATAGTTCAAACATAATTTGTTGTTGTTATAATTTGTTATGGTTATGTTGCATAATAGCCTAAAGTTAATGCATAACAGCATTATCCAAGAAAGTGCATTTGAAGCTTCCGATTGGTGATCGCTGAGTGTAGGAGGATTAGATATCATGCCATGAAGAATGTGAATTCTGTAATTGTCTTCTCAATATGCCATAGTTTATGGAAGAGATTTTTCTTAAGCCGGAAAGAAAAACAAATAGAATATGCACACAAATCTTAAACGGAAATAAATAAAAACGCTTTGAACCTTTCGTCATAATCCGATGAAAAATGCATAATTTATACCCCCCTTAGTGGCTATATCGAAATATGATCCGATTTGGATAAATTCGGCACGGACATTGAGTGGTCTAATACGTACAAGTCATTGGTCAATTTTGTAGAACAAAAAATTGGTCTTTTTGGCAGATATATCCAAACATAGACCGATCTGAACCATATACGACACGGATCTCAAAAAGGCTGACATAAGTCACTGCGTAAAATTTCATCGAAATCGGATTATAAATATGCGTTTAATGGGGCCAAGACTTTAAATCGGTCGATATTGCAGCTCTATCGAAATCTGAAGCGATTTGGGCAAAATTGAAGAGGGCTGTCGAAGGGCCTAACACAACTCACTGTCCCAAATTTCAGCGAAATCGGATAATAAATGGAGATTTTATGGTCTTCAGACCCTAAATCGGTAGATCGACCTATTGGGTTGCCCAAAAAGTAATTGCGGATTTTTCATATAGTCGGCGTTGGTAAATTTTTTCAACGGTTTGTGACTCTGTAATTGCATTCTTTCTTTTGTCAGTTATCAGCTGTTATTTTTAGGGTGCTTTAGAAAAAAGTGTAAAAAAAGTATATTTGATTAAAGTTCATTCTAAGTTTTATTAAAAATGCATTTACTTTCTTTTAAAAAATCCGCAATTACTTTTTGGGCAACCCAATATATGGCAGCTATATCTAAATATAGTCCAATGTGAACCATATATGGGTCGGATGATGGGAGGCTTAAGAAAACTCACTGTTTCAAATTTCAGCGAAATCGGGTAAAAAATAAAGCTGTAGATCGTTCTATATAGCAGCTATATCCAAATATGGTCCGATTAGTCTCAATTTGGCAAATGTGGCTGGTCTTGATCATACTTGATTCACAGTTTCAGCGAAATCGGGCAACAAATCCCCTTTTAATGAGATTAAGACCCTAAATTGGAAGATCGATCTATGTGGCAGCGATATCTAAATAAAGTCTGATCTGTACCATATGCTGGTAGGACGACGGGAGGCTTAATACAAGTCACTGTGCCAAATACCTGCGACCCCTTAAATGGCAGATCGGTCTATATGACAGCTTCATCTGAATAAAGACCAATCCGAACCATATTTGAGTCAGATATTGGGAGGCTTTAATCAACTCACTATTTAAAATTTCAGCGAAATCGGATAATAATTGCGGCTTTAATGGGTTCAAGACCCTCAATCGGCAGATCGGTCTATATGGCAGCTTAACCTAAATATCTGCACCATATTCAAGTGCGATAATGGAAAGCTTAATGAAATTCACTTTTTCAAGTTTTAGCGCAATCGGATTATAAATGCAGCTTTGAGGGGCTCAAGAGCCTGGTCCAATATGGGCAATTTTCGGTTTGAAAATCGAAGGCCCTAGTACAACATCCTGTTTCAAATTTAAGCGAAATCGGACCAAAAATGCTGCTTTTATGGGCTTGAGACTCGATCGGTCTACATGGCAGCTATATCCAAATATATTCCGATGCGTATAGAAGAAATTAGAGTATGTGCAAAATTTCAACTGAATACCTCACTTTACAAAGAGAGTCGTGTTAAAATTTTACGACGATCCGAAATATATACCTTTTAAGGGTCAGAAATGGATATTTCGATGTGTTGATGGACGGACATGGCTAGATCGTCTTAGATGTTTACGCTGATCAAGATATTATATACTTTATAGGGTCGGAAATGGATATTTCGATGTGTTGCAAACGGAATGACAAAATGAATATACCCCCATCCTTCAGTGGTGGGTATAAATAAGTAAGAACACAAGTAAAAAGATATGAAGTTCGGTCGGGCCGAACTTTGTGTACCCACCACCACGGTTATAAAGGGTGATTTTTTTGAGGTTAGGATTTTCATGCATTAGTATTTGACAGATCACGTGGGATTTCAGACATGGTGTCAAAGAGAAAGATGCTCAGTATGCTTTGACATTTCATCATGAATAGACTTACTAACGAGCAACGCTTGCAAATCATTGAATTTTATTACCAAAATCAGTGTTCGGTTCGAAATGTGTTCATTCACCGTAACGTTGCGTCCAACAGCATCTTTGAAAAAATACGGTCCAATGATTCCACCAGCGTACAAACCACACCAAACAGTGCATTTTTCGGGATGCATGGGCAGTTCTTGAACGGCTTCTGGTTGCTCTTCACTCCAAATGCGGCAATTTTGCTTATTTACGTAGCCATTCAACCAGAAATGAGCCTCATCGCTGAACAAAATTTGTCAAAATTTGAACACATTTCGAACCGAACACTGATTTTGGTAATAAAATTCAATGATTTGCAAGCGTTGCTCGTTAGTAAGTCTATTCATGATGAAATGTCAAAGCATACTGAGCATCTTTCTCTTTGACACCATGTCTGAAATCCCACGTTATCTGTCAAATACTAATGCATGAAAATCCTAACCTCAAAAAAATCACCCTTTATATATTAACCACCTTTCGTCATAATACGGTGAAAAATGCATCATTTATGAACCCATAACAGCTTTAGCTATATATAGGCGAGTCTCCGCCATATTCAGAAAGGCTATAAAAAGGTCAAACACAACTAATTGTAACAAACTCATCGATTAAAAAATTCACCTCTTATGTTCCTAAGAACTTAAATCGGGGGATCGGTGTATATGGCAGCTATATCCAACTATTGGCCAATCTTGACGGTAAAAATGACGTAACAGAACTCATAGCACCTAATTTCGGCTAATAAATTCACCTTTAATGGGCCTAAAACTTTAAATCGTAAAGCGGTATATGGCAGCAACATTCAAATCTGAATCGATCTGGGCCGTTTTGAACAGGGATGTCGAGGAGTCTAATACAACTCTCTATACCAAATTTCAGCGAAATTGGCAATAAGTAAGCCTGTTATGGGCTTAATTTAGAGATCGGTATATATGGCAGTTATATCGAAATATAGACCAATCCTAACCATACCCTATATGAATGTCGAGAGGCCTAACGAAACTCATTGTGCCTAAATTTAGCAAATTTGGTTAAATCGGTATATATCGCAGCTATATCTAAATCTGAATCGATCTGGGATGTCGAGGAGCCTAACGCAACCCGCTATCTCAAATTTCTGATACATGGGACAATAAATGCGCCTTTTATGGGCCTAAAACCTTAAATCGAGAGATCGTTCGATATGGAAGCTATATCCACATCTGGACCAATCTGAGTCCTATAGGGGCTCAAAAGGTAATATCGGGAGACAGGTTTGTATGGGAGCTGTACAAGGCGATAGATCGATTGTTAAGAAATGCGTCCTCAAAAGGCTTAAGAAGTTAAAATCCAAGATCAGTTTATATGGCAGCTATATAAAGTTATCAGCCGATTTGAACCATACTAAACACAGTTGTTGGAAGTCGCAACAAAACACCTCATTCTAAATTTAAGCCAAATTGGATGAGAATTGCGCCCTCTAGTGGCTCTAGGAGTCAAGATCCCAGATCGGTTTATATGGGAGCTGTACCCGGTTATGAACTAATTTGAACTATACCTAGCACAGTTATTGGAAGTCATAACAAAACACCTCATGCTAAATTTAAGCTAGATCGGATGAGAATTGCACCCTCTAGTGGCTCTCGAAGTCAAGATCCAAGATCGGTTTATATGGCAGCTATATCAAAACATTGACCGATATGACTTATTTACAATCCCAATCGACCTACACTGGTAAGAAGTATTCGTGCAAAATTTCAAGCGGCTAGATTTACTCCTTCGACAATTAGCGAGCTTTTGACAGACAGACGGACGGACGGACAGATATGGTTGGAATGACTTAAAATGTCATGACGATCAAAAATATGTATTAGGCCGGTTCGATTTTCATACCCTCCACCGTAGGATGGGGGTATATTAACTTTGTTATTCTGTTTGTAACTATTCGAAATATTCGCCTGAGACCCCATAAAGAATATATATTCTTGATCATCGTGACATGTCCGTGCGTCCGTCCGTCTGTCCGTCCGTCCGTCTGTCCGTCCGTCCGTCTGTCTGTCGAAAGCACGCTAACTTCCGAAGGAGTAGAGCTAGCCGCTTGAAATTTTGCACAAATACTGCCTATTAGTGTAGGTCGATTGGGATTGTAAATGGGCCACATCGGTTCATGTTTTGATTTAGTTGCCATATAAACCGATCTAGGGTCTTGACTTCTTGAGCCTCTAGAGTACGCAATTCTTACCCGATTGGAATGAAATTTTGCACGACGTATTTTGTTATGATATTCAGCAACTGTGCCAAGTATGGTTCAAATCGATTTATAACCTGATATAGCTGTCATATAAACCGATCTTGGGTCTTGACTTCTTGAGCCTCTAGAGGGCGCAATTCTTATGCGATTGGAATAAAATTTTGCACGACGTGTTTTGCTATGACTTCCAACAACTGTGCTAAACTGGGTTCAAATCGGTTTATAACCTGATATAGCTGCCATATAAACTGATCTTGGGTCTTGACTTCTTGAGCATATAGAGGGCGCAATTCTTATCCGATTGAAATTAAATTTTGCACGACGTGTTTTGCTACAACTTCCAACAACTGTGCTAAATTAGGTTCAAATCTGTTCATAACCTGATATAGCTGCCATATAAACCAATCTTGGGTCTTGATTTCTTGAGCCTCTAGAGGTCGCAATTTTTATCCGATTTGCCTCACTTTTTGTACGATGGATCCTCTCATGACCATCAATATACGTGTTTTTTATAGTCTTAATCGGTCTATAGCCTGATACAGCTCCCATATAAATCGATCTCTCTATTTACTTCTTGAGCCCCCAAAGGGCGCAATTCTTATTCAAATTGGCTGACATTTTACACAGGTCTTCAACTTATAATTTAATTATGGTCCGCACCGGACCATATCTTGATATCGCTCTAATAGCGGAGAAAATCTTTTCTTTTATTCTTTTTATACCCACCACCGAAGGATGGGGGTATATTCATTTTGTCATTCCGTTTGCAACACATCGAAATATCCATTTCCGACCCTATAAAGTATATATATTCTTGATCAGCGTAAAAATCTAAGACGATCTAGACATGTCCGTCCGTCTGTCCGTCTGTCCGTCTGTCTGTTGAAATCACGCTACAGCCTTTAAAAATAGAGATATTGAGCTGAAACTTTGCACAGATTCTTTTTTTGTCCACAAGCAGGTTAAGTTCGAAGATGGGCTACATCGGACTATATCTTGATATAGCCCCCATATAGACCGATCGACCGATTTAGGGTCTTAGGCCCATAAAAGCCACATTTATTATCCGATTTTGCTGAAATTTGTGACAGTGAGTTGCCTTAGGCCCTTCGACATCCTCCGTCAATATGGCTCAGATCGGTTCAGATTTGGATATAGCTGCCATATAGACCGATCCTCCAATTTAGGGTCTTAGGCCCATAAAAGCCACATTTATTATCCGATTTTGCTGAAATTTAAGACAGTGAGTTGTGTTTGGCCCTTCGACATCCTCCGGCAATATGGCTCAGATCGGTTCAGATTTGGAAATAGCTGCCATATAGACCGATCCTCCAATTTAGGGTCATAGGCCCATAAAAGCCACATTTATTATCCGATTTTGCTGAAATACGGGACAGTGAGTTGTGTTAGGCCCTTCGACATCCTCCGTCAATATGGCTCAGATCGGTTCAGATTTGGATATAGTTGCCATATAGACCGATCCTCCAATTTAGGGTCATAGGCCCATAAAAGCCACATTTATTATCCGATTTTGCGGAAATTTGGGACAGTGAGTTGTGTTAGGTCCTTCAACATTCTCCGTCAATTTGACTTAGATCGGTTTAGATTTGGATATAGCATCCATATAGACCTATCCTCCGATTTAGGGTCTTAGGACCATAAAAGCCACATTTATTAACCGATTTTGCTGAAATTGGGGGCAGTGAGTTGTCTTAGGTCCTTCGACATCGTCCGTCAATATGGGTCAGATCGGTTTAGATTTGGATATAGCTGCCATATAGACCGATCCTCCAATTTAGGGTCTTTGGCCCATAAAAGCGACATTTATTATCCGATTTTGCGGAAATTTGGGACAGTGAGTTGTGTTAGGCCCTTCAACATTCTCCGTCAATTTGGCTTAGATCGGTCCAGATTTGGATATATCTGCCATATAGACCGATCTCTCGGTTTTAGGTTTTGGAGCCATAAAAAACGCATTTATTGTCCGATGTTGCTGAAATTTGGGACAAAGAGTTATGTTAAGCCCCTCCACATATTTCTGCAATTTGGTTTAGATCGATCAAGATTTGCATATAGCTGCCATATAGACCGATCTCTCTATTTAAAGTCTTGGCCCCATAAAAGGCACATTTTTACTCCGATTGCACTGAAATTTGACACACTGGTTTATATTATGCTTTTCGACATCCGTGTCGTTTATAGTTCAGATCGGTTTATTTTTAGATATAACTTCTAAAAAGACCAATATTTAGTTATATACAATTGAACCGGAACATGTATTGATATAGCTGCTATGGGGCATAAGGTATGCAATTTTCACCGAATTTTGATGGAAGGTGGTTTACATATATACCCGAGGTGGTGTGTATCCAAAGTTCGGCCCGGCCGAACTTAACGCCAGTTTACTTGTTTTGCCTAAGAAGAGATACCGAGGAAAAAACTCGACAAATGCGATCCATGGTGGAGGGTATATAAGATTCAGCCCGGCCCAAGTTAGCACGCTTTTACTGTTTTTTTTTAAATCCTATAGCAAAAACGTAAACTACATACAATTTAAAGAAGTCTCTCCGAAGATGCTATATATCAAAAAATAAATCCTTAACCTCGCCTCTCGACATCAAAATGTATTTCCCATTCTTTCTATATTTAATATTCTTGTGATCAATGGACAGGTCGCATTTGTTGTTCGATTATCGTAAGATTTTGCACTCGTCACTTTTTTGGCCCAAGGACAAACACAATTGATTTTGAACAAAATTTGTTCAGATTTAGATATAGCTCTCTTATATATATTGGGTTGCCTAAAAAGTAATTGCGGATTTTTTAAAAGAAAGAAAATGCATTTTTAATAAAACTTAGAATGAACTTTAATCAAATATATAATTGCCATTTTGTTCGATAACCTTTTGCCATCTTCCTGGCAAATTTAATATTCCACGCTCATAGAACTTCTGGCCTTTATCTGCAAAAAACTGAACCAAGTACGATTTTATAGCCTCATCATTGCCGAAAGTTTTACCATTTAAGGAGTTCTGCAAAGATCGAAATAAATGGTAGTCTGATGGTGCAAAGGTCTATATGGTGGATTCATCAAAAGTTCCCAGCCAAGCTCACTCAGTTTTTGGCGAGTGACCAAAGATGTGTGCGGTCTAGCGTTGTCCTGGTGGAAAATGACACCTTTACGATTGACCACTTCTGGTCGCTTCTTCACACCCTTCTAATCCCACCAAACAGACAGCATAACCTTTTGGTGGATATCAGCCTTTGAAGTGGTTTGAGTTGGTTCACCATGCTTGGACCATGATCGTTTTCGACTAACGTTATTGTAAACAATCCATTTTTCATCTCCAGTTATGATTCGTTTTAAAAACGGATCGAATTCATTGCATTTAAGGTGCATATAGGTACATAAGGTGCACAAGCGTTGATTCGGTTTGTTAAATGAATTTCTTTCAATACATGTGGTACGCAAATATCAAGCTTTAAAAGTTGTCAACGCCGACTATATGAAAAATCAGCAATTACTTTTTGGGCAACCCAATACTTCATCCGTCTCGGCTTTTTAAGGCTCTAGTACCCATAATTTTGATCCAATCGTTACAAAATTTTGCAAATAATGTTCCTTTTAATGTTCCAACATGTGTGCACAATTTTATCAAAATCGGTTCAGTTTTAGATATAGCTCCATTTCATTGGGATTTATTTCGTATATCGAATCACGGGCTGATAGGGCTCATTTACAATCTCAACGGAGCTAAATTTCTAAAAAGTATTTGGGGAAAATTTAAAGCGGCTAGCATTACTCG
Organism: Stomoxys calcitrans; assembly: GCF_963082655.1. Taxonomy (NCBI): domain Eukaryota; kingdom Metazoa; phylum Arthropoda; class Insecta; order Diptera; family Muscidae; genus Stomoxys; species Stomoxys calcitrans. Next base: position 42,429,616 of record NC_081553.1, on the reverse strand, counting down.
TTCGAAAGTTAATGTGTTTTTGACAAACAAAGGACGACTTAAAATGTCATGGCGATCAAGAATATACCATTTATACTTTATGGAAACTTCGACAAGTGTTTCTAAGTGTAACAAAAGAATAAATAAAGTTAGTATACCCTAATTCTACGGTGGGGAGTAAGAAAATATTAACATAGTAAATCTTTCTCCTTAATATTTGCAATCATACATAGATACATGCCATCACATCACCATGTATTAGCCTTTAACCTAGCCGAAACTTTGATTTATGTTTAATTTTCGAAAGTCAACCAGTTGCAAAAAGGTCACTACAATTATGGCCTTGTCTACACTGCAGAGCAATGTGTCATATTCTCTTTTAATCATCGTTGTCATCACATGCAATATACGAATTCATTCGTATAAATTAAACAGCTGTCCCATGGAGTAGCATTTCATGTGTCATGACATGCCTCGTGGCCATGCCATGATTTTCTAATGATGATCGGCTATGTTTAGTAACCTTTTTTTCTTTTTTTTTTTTTTTTTTGTTCGGGGAGATGGGCGCTCAAAAATGATTTGGATAATGATGCAAAACAAACAAAATACTCGACTTGAACACAATCATTTATTAAAATTTCTTGCATTTCTTGAAGCCATGAAAAATTGCCATAAAACTATGTTAAACATTTGAATCATCGATCGATTCAATGAAAAAGAGATGCTTTTTTCATTGAATCGATCGATGATGATGATTGGTTTTTGGTCGCACCAGCTAGGTTAAGTCTCAGTTTCATCGCCTTGGCCTTTGTTTTAGATGATAAACAACACCACCAGGCGTTCGGTCGGTGGTAGCCAATGTTTAGCATTTTGGTCCATTGGCAATGGGACGAGTTGAAAACCATTTGGTCACTTTTTACAATTAATGGCTTGTTTGCACACATTTGCCTAATAAACAACAACAAAACTTTTGGTGGCATCGCTTGGAGTTTTTCAACAGCAAAATCTGTCATTCAGATATCTTGTAAGCTGCCAATGTAGAGTTTGCACTTGTATCAGCTTTCAAATGCTAATAACTAATGAATGGTCATACCAAAAACAAAAGAGAAAGAACGCCATAAAGCAAGTGCATGTGCCTAGACTATTAATTAAATAAAGAAAAGCTGCTGATGCTATTTTAACACCATATTTTAATGTTGCCAATGATTGCTGGTTGCCCCTAATGTTTGTGACCACCAGATGCAGTTAATTAGCACCTTGCTTTTTGTTATAAATCATACTTGGTTTTCGGAATTATGAGTTTTGCCTAAATGGTTTGCAACTTTAAAATATTGGCAAAATACTTTCATTCTTAGGCTACATACAGTAAACTTGCACACAAACGAAAGACTTAAGAAACGAACTCATTTCGATTTCTTTTCAACTATTTCACATAATTGGTTCAAATTGCTCCCAATGCAATTAAGTGTTGAAAATAGAAAAAATTGTTTTAGTTGTAGTTCTTAAGACCCACTTTTCATGTCATTTTGGTTTTGCGAAAATAAAATACTTTCATACATACATAAGTAGCGATAATGGAGATAATTTTTCGTCCAATCATTTGATACCCAGCAATCACGGGTCGCATAGGGGCAAACTTCTCACATATCAATGAGTGCAATTCGATTCGAGTTTAAGCTCAACGGTAAGGGGCCTCCTTTTATAGCCGTTTCTGAAGGGTATGCCGAAGTGCGACACCTCTTTCGAGAAAAGTGTTTACATGGCATAGTACCTCACAAATATCGCCAGCATTAGGAGGGGAAAATCCTCCTTAAAAAATTGAGATACAGAGCTGAAATTTTGCACAGATTCTTTTTTTCTCCATAAGCAGGTTAAGTTCGTAGATGGGCTATATCGGATTATATCTTGATATAGCCCCCATATAGACCGATCGGCCGATTTTGGGTCTTAGGTCCATAAAAGCCACATTTATTATCCGATTTTGCTGATATGTGGGACAGTGAGTTGTGTTAGGCCCTTCGACATCCTTCTTCAAGTTGGTCCTCATCGGCCCAGATTCGGTTATAGCTGTCATATAGACCGATCCATCGATTTAGGGTCTTAGGCCCATAAAAGGCGCATTTATTGTCCGATATTGCCGAAACTTGGCATATTGAGATAGGTTAAACACCTTGACATAGTTCTGCATTATGGCACAGATCGGTCAAGATTTGGATATAGCTGCCATATAGACCGATCTCTCGGTTTTAGGTTTTGGGCCAGAAAAGGCGCATTTATTGTCCGATGTCGCCAAAATTTAGGACAGTGAGTTAAGCCCCTTGACTTCCTTCTTTAATATGGCACAGATCGGTCCAGATTTGGATATAGCTGCCATATAGACCGATCTCTCGGTTTTAGGGTCTTGGGCCCATAAAGGCCACATTTATTATCCGATTTTACAGAAATTGAAGACAGTAAGTTGCGTTAGGCCCTTCGACACCCTTCGTCAATTTGGTCCAGATCGGTCCAAATTTGGATATAGCTGCCATATAGACCGATCTCTCGATTTAAGGTTTTTTGCCCATAAAAGGCGCATTTATTATCCGATTTCGCCGAAATTTGGGACAGTGAGTTATATTTGGCCCTTCGACATCCTTCGTCAATTTGGCTCCGATCGGTCTAGATTGGTATATAGCTATCATATAGACCGATGCCCCGATTTAGGGCCTTAGGCCCATAAAAGGCGCATTTATTGTCCGATATTGCCGAAATTTGGCATATTGAGATAGGTTAAACACCTTGACATAGTTCTGCATTATGGCACAGATCGGTCAAGATTTGGATATAGCTGCCATATAGACCGATCTCTCGGTTTTAGGTTTTGGGGCGAGAAAAAGCGCATTTATTGTCCGATATCGCCGCAATTTGGGACAGTGAGTTGTGTTGGGCCCTTCGACATCCTTCTTCAATTTCACTTAGATCGATCAAGATTTGGATATAGCTGTCATATAGTCCGATATCTCGATTTAAAGTCTTGGCCTCAAAAAAGTCGCATTTATAATCCGATTTAACTGAAATTTGACACATTGACATATGTTAGGATTTTGGATATCCATGTTGTATATGGTTCAGATCGGTTAATTTTTAGATATAGCTACTAAAAAGACCAATATTTTGTTATACATAATTGAACAATGACTTGTACTTATTAGTATTTGGTCCAAATCGGATCTGGATCCAACTGCTATGGGTCGTATGCAATTTTCATTGGATTTTGATGAAAGGTGGTTTACATATATACCCGAGTTGGTGGGTGTCCAAAGTTCGGCCCGGCCGAACTACTTAACGCCTTTTTGTTTTTTTGATGGTCTCGCCGGGTTACTAACCCAGGCGTTCAGCGTCATAGGCGGATATGCTAACCTCTGCTTTACAGTGGCTACAGGTTCCTTTGTGGAATGTTCATGGACAAATTTGCATTTCCAATCGTCGGTCGTAGTTTTAGTCCAGACTAAGGACTAAAAAAGAGGAAAGGACGAGAAAATTAGGGCGAGGCACAATTGCAACCCCGGTCTTAAAACCTATATGGTTGTTGACGAGAACAAAAAAAACGAATATTCCAAGTTGCGTTGATATCGTGAAATAAAATCATATTTTATGGGCCCCAGAACTTTAATTAAGAGGTCGGTCATATGACAGCTATATCCAAATATGGTCCGATGCAGACTATTTTTAGCATGGGTGCTAAGAGGTCAAATATAATACACTGTTAAATTTCAACGAAATCGGATACTAAGTGTTCCTTTTATTGTCCCCAAGACTGATTCGGGAGATCGCTATGTACGGCAGTTGTACTTAACTTGCAAATGTAACCTGCTATGGACAGACCCATGGACATCGTTAAATTGTCACAAATCGATATATCTTTGTTATACAAACAGAATGACAAAATAAATATAGCCCCCATTTTATGGTGGTGGGTAAAAATTAGTTCCCTCTTTTCAAGTAGTTCAAGAAGGCGGCGTCAATCTTACACTGCAATCTCTTCAGAAGGTTGACAATATCAGATCATCTACGAAGGAGGCTCGTGCGAACACGGAGTCTTCACGGAGTTCTTAGAAAAGTACGGAACCACCGTTTTATGCAAATGAAGGGAGCAAGCGTAGAGTTTCCGGGTAAATCTCCTCAAAGCGCCAAAGAGGGAAAGAATCTGATCAACGAACAGAAACAGAGAAAGAATCTGATCAACGAACATATCCACCAACCGTAGCCAACCGTGGAAAAGAATGCAAACAATGAACTGTAATTACAAATGGGAGATCCTGAGGCTAAGGTTTGTACCGACAGACTGTAAAAAGACCAAAGGAATGCTCATTGCACACATTCCCAGTATCTGTGAGGGAAAAAACTCGATATAGTGAGGAAGTGTGGTGTACTCCAGCTCTCGCAGGCAAAGGATTTTTCAAGGGATGCGAAAGTAAGCTCGCCCCGGAATGATGTTGGAGGTCTTGATCTTGACTGAGGAGAGATAGGAGGTCTTTCACAGGGTGGAAAATGGCGAGGGCCCTCTGTTCCTGCAAGTCCAAGATCATCATGAACACAAAGTAACATCCTGATGCTGAGGGATGAAACGACCGGATGTAAGGAAAACTTAAGAAGACTAAGACTTGATGTGGAAAAGAGACATCCCCCAGATCATAAGGACATTTATGTTTCTCAATAGATGGGCCAGTAAGTTCACCACGAAATACATGCAGGAAGTTTTGATGAGGAGTGAGAAGTCTTCCACAGCAAGACAAAGGGTGAGGTTATTATTCTTGTGGTGGTACTGGATCCAGTCTCAAACGTGGAGTCTTCAGAAAAACGCTACTGCCATCTCGGAACAAAAACATATTCTCTTAGAAAGGTAAGGGACCACCTTTTTATGCAAACGTAGGTAGGAAGCACAAAAGGGACGAGTTGATAATCTATAAAAGAAGTATTTCCACAAAGCACCAAAAAAGTGGGTGAGGATCTGACCAAAGAACAGATCCTAGGATGCTGAGGGATGCAACGACCGGGTGTAAGGAAAACTTAAGAAGACTAAGACTAGGTGTGGAAGAGGGACATCCTCCTGCTTATAAGGATAACTATGTTTCTCAATAAATGGGCCAGTCAGTTCAGGATTTGATCAACGAACAGATCCTGCAGCCGTAGCTAAGCCCTGGAAAGGAATGCAGACCATGAGCTGTAAGTACAAATGGGAGATTCTGAGGCTGAGGTTTGTTCCCACAGACAGTAAAAATATCAAAAGAATGCTCAATGCACATATTCCCAGTATCCGGGAGGGTACAAAACTCGACTTAGTAAGGAAGAATGTTATCCCGGTGCTCACAAAGGCAAAGGTTTTTATAAAGGGATGGGAAGTTCGCCACGGAATGATTCTGGAGGTCTTAATCTTGATTGTGGAGAAATGGGAGGTCTTTCAAAGGGTGAAGAAAGGCGAGCGCCCTCTCTTTGCGTAAGGCAGAGATCATCATGATGATGAGGGATGGAACTAGCGGATGTAAGGATAACTTAAGAAGACTAAGACTTAGTGTGGAAGAGGGACATCCCCCTGATGAGCCAGTAAGCTCTCCACGAAATATATGCTGAAAGGGATGGAGAAGTAAGTTCGCCACGGAATGATGCTGGAAGTCTTGGTCTTGATTGTGGAGAGATGGGAGGTCTTTCACAGGGTGGAGAATGGCGAGGGTCCTCTCTTTGCGTAATGCCGAGATCATCATGATGATGAGGGGATGGAAGGATAACTTAAGAAGACTAAGACTTGGTGTGGAATAGGGACATCGCCCAGCTCATAGAGGTTACTATGTTTCTCAATAGATGGGCCAGTAAGTTCCCCACGAAATATATGCTGCAAGTTTTGGCAAGAAGTCTTACACAGCTAGGCGAAAGGTGAGGTAATTGTTCTTATAGTAGTAATAGACCAAGTCTGTGTGAACAAATGGGCCAAGACCAAAGACATGACGTTTTAAGTGTCCAAACCTAACTTCTTCAAAATGAGTAGGACCAGTATTGGCGAAGAATCCAGTTAACCGACTGCTGCTGTAAATGCAAATTTGCCCATGAACATTTCATTAACGAACAGGGGCAAACTTCTCATATATTAACGAGTGCTGTGCGATTCAAATTTAAGCTCAATGACAAGGAGCCTCATTTTTATAGCCGCACTCAAAAAACTTTTTTTGATGTTCTCGCCAGGATTCGAATGCAGATGTTTGGCGTCATAGGCGGACATGCTAACTTCTGCGCTATGGTGGCAGGCAGCTGCTGCTAGGATGAAAAAATTTCTCTCGAAAACTCCAAACCGAGACATTGGTAGACGACATGGTCAACAGAGCAGAGGTTTTTGAGATCGTAATGACGATCCTATACCAGGACCAGTGGAGAAATGGTCTAGGCAAGAGTTCATCGTGGCTGACATGCTGGTCAGAGAGGCAATTAAAACCACAACAATGGCTTCAAGGAGTTTTTCAGCTTTACTACAGAAGGGAGCGAGCTATATAGCGTCAGATCTGGCCGCAATATTCACAACATACCTAAGATTGGCATACACGCCAAGGGCCTGACAAGAGGTAAACCATCCCAATCCCGACCCACAAGCCTTGGGCCTTAACGTTAAATGTCTTGTGGACAAGACACTCAGAGACTAGATAAACCACATTGTAAGGAATAAATGTATATGTTGTGGATATAACAGCATATTGTTAGTGGTTACAGACAGGGTATTACTGGCATGTCGCAGGGCATGCTTCAGGGGTATTCAATCATCACTCCTGCGGGTGTTTTTGTAGAAAAATTTTACCCAGCACCACCCCGATAAGGTATTTGAACCAAATGTTTTATGTAGGGAGACCAAGAAAGTCATGTAAATGCTAATTAGACGTACGGAGATGGCTTATAGAGGTTAGCCTTTATGCGAAGAAGATATGGTATGAATCCCAAGAAGGTCATCTAGTTCTGCGAAAGTGTGATCAGGCCAATTCCTTCATCCGAATCGGTAGAATAGTGGACCGCAATTGAAAAAAAGTGCAACACACAAAAGTTTGCGGCAACACTCAGGCTTAGAAACTTAAGACGTTCGCTTCAAAGTCTTGTAATCGATATAAGCATAGGGAAAAATAATGGAATAGCAGAGGTTTCTGAGCAAATGCCTAAAATATTAAACAAAAGTAGAGTGTGGGAAACGCTTATATTACCGAGGATGCAAAATGTACGGGGAAACCCTTACACAAACGCTACCTGTTAGCTGTTTCTCCATGTATAGCTCAAAGCTGGGAGAGAGAACGGTTTTAGGTGCCTACAGCGCAGATACAAAGATCGCAAGGGAGTCGAATGTAACACTAGTTAGAATGAAGCGGCTGTCAGAAAGACAGCACAGTGAAAATCCAATGGGAAATGCAGACCGGGACAGGACGAGGCCAATACTAAGAGAAAGTAGGAAGGAGTTTAGTACGGCCTTCAGCTTAAAACCCAGAAACGAGTTAGAGAAATGAAATAATATAAGAAGAGAGTAGTGAGCAAGCCCACTAGTATATGGTTGCCCAAAAAGTAATTGCGGATTTTTTAAAAGAAAGTAAATGCATTTTTAATAAAACTTAGAATGAACTTTAATCAAATATATTATTGCCATTTTGTTCGATAACCTTTTGCCATCTTTCTGGCAAATTTAGTATTCCACGCTCATAGAACTTCTGACCTTTATCTGCAAAAAACTGAACCAAGTGCGATTTTATAGCCTCATCATTGCCGAAAGTTTTACCATTTAAGGAGTTCTGCAAAGATCGAAATAAATGGTAGTCTGATGGTGCAAGGTCAGGGCTATATGGTGGATGCATCAAAAGTTCCCAGCCAAGCTCACTCAGTTTTTGGCGAGTGACCAAAGATGTGTGCGGTCTAGCGGTGTCCTGGTGGAATATGACACCTTTACGATTGCCCAATTCTGGTCGCTTCTCCTTGATGGCTGTATTCAATTGTTGTCCAATTGTTGACAGTAAACTTCCGAATTAATCGTTTGGTTCCTTGGAAGAAGCTCAAAATATACCACACCCTTCCAATCCCACCAAACAGACAGCATAACCTTCTTTTGGTGGATATCAGCCTTTGCAGTGGTTTGAGCTGGTTCACCATGCTTGGACCATGATCGTTTTCGACTAACGTTGTTGTAAATAATCCATTTTTCATCTCCAGCTATGATTCGTTTTAAAGACGGATCGAATTCATTGCGTTTAAGGTGCATATCACAAGCGTTGATTCGGTTTGTTAAATGAATTTCTTTCAATACATGTGGTACCCAAATATCGAGCTTTTTCACCAGTCCAAGACTTTTTATGTGATAATGAACGGTTGATTTTGGTATATTTAACTTCTCTCCTATCTCACGCTCAGTTACATGACGATCCAATTCGATTAATGCTTTGATTTGGTCATCATCAACTTCATTTGGCCGACCTGAACGTGGCTCATCTATAAGTGAAAAATCTCCAGAACGGAATTTGCGAAACCAATTCTGACACTGTCTTCCTTTTAAGGCTTTATCACCATGCACATCTCGTAACTTTCTAGCAACCTGCTCCGCGTTTTTTCCTATACGGAAATAATAAAGTAAAATATGACGAAAATGCTCCTTTGTGGGCTCCATATTAAAATTGACACCAAACAAACAAATGTAAACAAAATTTCGCGCACTTTTTTTCTAAAGCTAGCTAAAAGTAACAGCTGATAATTGACAGAAGAAGGAATGCAATTACAGAGTCACAAGCCGTTGAAAAAATTTGTCAACGCCGACTATATGAAAAATCAGTAATTACTTTTTGGGCAACCCAATATGTATACCTGATACACAGGTTCAAGCCTCCCTAAGTATCCGTTTATAACTCTATTAGAAGTGCTCAGTGGCCTCTTATCAAAGGCCAGCAGTTCCTTATTTCTTCTTCGGTCGACGGTAGATCAAAATATACTGGCAGTTCAGCATTCATATACAGATTCCCACCTCGCCTACGAGTCCGCACTGGCCATTGCCTCAACTATGTTCAGTTATTTGATAATTACACAAATGCGGTCACAAATACTAGTTGGCTTGCAATTAAATAGCCCTTCTTGGCATATTCGCCAGTCTTCTCATTGCCGAGAATATCATCTTGTTTGGGAATTCAATAAAGCGCTATAATATAAGCCCGCAGCAGTTTAGTCAAGGATTCCAAATCCTCCCCCAAAAACACTTCGACTTCACTCTTCTCGAAGACAGTGAAACAAAACACGAACCGTACGTGAGTGAGTTTAAACCAGTGTTGCCAAAAAGATAATAGCTAAAAAACCACCCTTTCTAACCAGAAATTAGAGCTAGGTTTAGATATCTACTGACTACGGCACAGTTTTTTATCATACTTTCTGTCGGGGGAGATGGGTATCAGATTGCATGAACCTTCAACATCATATCTTAACTTTAGTACATTTTCATATCCACCTAATGCCCGATGACACTTTCTTTGTACGATATGAAATGTGTGTCACCAAAAAAAGTAGATCTTTAGCATATTATCTGACTTTCATCACTTGCAGCTTTGGAAAATTGATATTTTTATTTCTATAGCTATTCTAGTTCACAATCTCGCCTCCATGTCTAGCCGCCACATTTATCGTTTATCCAGTTATCAATCGAAGTTCGTTTCTTAAGTCTTTTGTTTGCTAACCTAGAATCCTGCCACAACCTAAGCCAAAACACCAACTTAAAATTTCCTGCTAACCTAAAACCAACAAACGAAAATTGTAGAGAATAACTAAACGATCAAATATCATCGCATGTTTTATCAAATTTTTGTAAATTTATGCAAAAATTGAACACGCCACAGCGTCTACAAAACGAAGCAATGGCAACAACAACAAGCAGCGATCACAAGACGTTTGTAACAAATCTCTAATCAATAACATGAACAATTACCGGCAACAAGCGAAGCCAAAATAGACAGACAAACCTAAACAGATCTATGAAAACGGCAGCAAACAACAGTCGTCGCACCAGCTGGAGTAACTGAATCAATTGAAGCCTTAAAGAGCATGCAAACGATTTTGCAGCCATAACAACAACACTACGAATAAGAAGACGGCAAACTAAAGGAGGAGCAAAATAAGCATTTTATTCTGCTTACAAAACCATAGAACAAACATAAAAATTGCAATAACAGCAATTTAAACACAATTCATTGCCGACACAATAATGTCATGAACTCGAGCATGCACGCTGAGATATTGCCACAAAGGCGGGCAGGCGATAGGCGGCAGGGTTCGACAGCCATGGCGCAACATCCAGCAGCCGTTACGGCGCATCAACAACAATCACAACAACGGCCAAGTATGCTGGCAGCACGCTGTTATTATTCGGCTACTTTGCTCATGATTCAACACCCTACTTTGGCACATAGGCAGGTATATGAAAAAAAAATTGTGAAACACTTTTCACAATATAATAATAAAAAATTATCAAAAAATGTAACGCAAACATTTTTTGTGAAAATTTACAAAAAAAAAATTCAAAATTTTCTTAAAATTTTTCCATGACGAAAAATTTTGCGGGATTTTGTTAATCAAGTTTTTCTGTTTGGAACCAAAAGCAACGGAAATTATATTCGGAATGATGCTGGAGGTCTTGGTCTTGATTGTAGAGAGATGGGAGGTCTTTAATAGGGTGGAGAATGGCGAGGGCTCTCTCTTTGTGTATGGCTGAGATCATCATGAGCACAAAGTGACATCCTGACGTTGAAGGATGCAACGACAGGATGTAAGGAAAACTTAACAAGACTAAGACTTGATGTGGAAAAGGGACATCCCCCAGCTCACAAAGACAATTATGTTTCTCAATAGATGGGCCAGTAAGTTCACCACGAAATACATGCAGGAAGTTTTGATGAGAAGTGAGAAGTTTTCCACAGCAAGACAAAGGGTGAGGTTATTATTCTTGTGGTGGTACTGGACCCAGTCTCAAACGCGGAGTCTTCAGAAAAACGCTACAGCCATCTCGGAGCAAAAATCTATTCTCTTAGAAAGGTAAGGGGCCAACTTTTTATGCGAACGTAGGTAGGAAGCAAAAAAGGGACAAGTTGAACGTCTATAAAAGAAGTGTTTCCACAAAGCACCAAAAAGTGGGAGATGATCTGATCAACGAACAGATCCTAGGATGTTGAGGGATGCAACGACAGGATGTAAGGAAAACTTAAGAAGACTAAGACTAAGTGTGGAAGAGGGACATCCTCCAACTCATAAGGACAACTATGTTTCTCAAAAAAAATGAACAGATCCTGTAACCGTGGCTGAGCCCTGGAAAGGAATTCAGACCATGAGCTGTAAGTAAAAATGGGAGATCCTGAGGCTGTGGTTTGTTCCGAGAGACTGTAAAAGCAAAGGAATGCTCATTGCACACATTTCCAGTATCTGGGGGGAAAAAAAACTCGACTTAGTGAGTAAGTGTGGCATCCCCCAGCTCTCGAAGGCAAAGAATTTTTTTAAGAGTTGCGACGTTAAGCTCGCCCCTGAATGATATGGGAGGTCTTGGTCTTGGCTGTGGTGTGATAGGAGGTCTTTCACAGGGTGGAGAATGGCGAGGGCCCTCTCTTTGTTTAAGGCCAAGATCATCATGAATACTAAGTAACATCCTGATGCTGAGGGATCAAACGACCGGATGTAAGGAAAACTTAAGAAGACTAAGACTTGATGTGGAAAAGGGACATCCCCAGCTCATAGAGACTTTTATGTTTCTCAATACATGGGTCAGTAAGTTCACCACGAAATATAAGCTGGAAATTATGGTGAGAAGAGAGAAGTTTTCCACAGCAAAACGAAGGGTGAGGTTATTATTCTTGCGGTGGTACTGGACTAAATTTCCATGTTAATTGGGCCAAAATAAAAAACATGCGTTTTACGTGTCCAAAACTGTCCACCTTCAAAATTCGTAAGACCAGTATCGACGAAGAACATAGTCAACCAATTGCTGTTGGTAAGATGAAAACGTTTCTCTCGAAAATTTTAAATTTAAAATAATCTTAACTGGTTCCATTGTGATAACTGAAAGAAATTAGCAAAACTGTCCATAAACATTCGATTAAGGAACAGCTGGGATACTTGTCTCATATTAATGAGTGGGGTACAATTCAAGTTTAAGCCCAATGATAAGAGACCTTAGTAGGCAACGTTTTACAAAAATGAAATCCTAACAAATGTCATCAGCATTAGTGAAGGGATAATCATCGCTGACATTTTTTAATAATGTTCTCGCCAGACTTTGATCTCCGCCGTTCAGTGAACATGCTAACCTTTGTTAAGCGATAAATGTTTGATAAAATCAAATTTTTAAAATTTTAATCGATTTGGGAGATTTCTTCTTATCCAACTTTTGTAATATTCTTCACAACTCCGTAGGGGTGCACAAAATTCGTTTTGAATTCCTCAGTTTGTTTCTCTAATAATTTGGTATGAATTTATTGCCCCTCCATCATCACCAACGAGTTTGAGTTTTGGTTCACTCTTTTCGGTAAACTCTGTTCTCGGTGTTGCTCCAGCTATTCTGTTATCAGTCAGAAGAATCTATGCAACAATCCTTCCTACCAACAATCTTCCATCCTTTTGAAGAAATATATTGAAGTTTGATGTTGTTGTTGTGCCAACAACAACTTTTACTTGACATGATTCTTAAAAGTCTCGAAATAAGAAAAATGTTTAAACGAGTACATTTGACATTGGAAATTTCCAAATAATTCCCAAGAGTTTAAAGCAAATCCTTAAAGACGATTGCGTTCATAACCCAGCAAACACAGGCAAATTAAGTAAAATTTAACTAACACAAGAAAGATTTTAAAAAGGTATAAGCAAAGGCAAAGTTACGACTATATAAATGCCGTTTTATGTAAATCGGGTGATATATATAAATTAGAACTTTATTTAACTCTGAACTGAGCTGAAAAGTGATATGTAAAGAGGTAACAAGTAAAAAGGCGTTAAGTTCGGCCGGGTCGAACTTTGGACACCCACCACCTCGGGTATATATGTAAACCAAACTTCGTCAAAATCCGGTGATCTCGGTCTATATGGCAGCTATATCCAAACTGGACCGATCTGATCCAAACTGAAGGAGAAAGTCGATGGGCCTAACCTAACTCATTGTAATAAATTTCGGCAACATCGGACAATAAATGCGCCTTTTATGGGCCCAAAACCTTAAATCGAGAGATCGGTCTTTATGGCAGCTATGTTCATACTGAACCGATCTGAGCCAAATTGATGAAGGGTGTCAAAGGGCCTAACAGAACTCACTGTCCCAAATTTCAGCAAAATCGGATAAGAAATGTGACTTTAATGGGCCCAAGACCCTAAATCAGTAGATCGGTCTATATGGCAACTATATCAAAATCTGGACCGATCTGAGCCAAATTGACAAAGGATGCCGAAGGGCCTTAAACAAATCACTGTCCCAAATTTCAGCAAAATCGGACAAGAAATGTGGCTTTAATGGGCCTAAGACCCTAAATCGGCGGATCGGTCTATATGGCAGCTATATCAAAATCTGGACCGATCTGGGCCAAATTGAAGAAGGATGTCGAGTGTTCTAACACAACTCACTGTTCCAAATTTCAGCTTAATCAGATAAATAAAATATAAATGTGGCTTTTAAGGGCCTAAGTCCCTAGATCGGCTGATTGGTCTATATGGGGGCTATACGAAGATATAGTCTGATATAGCCCATCTTCGAACTTAACATGCTTATAGAGAGCTTTGCACAAATACTTCTTATTAGTATAGGTCGGTTCGGATTGTAAATGGGCCAAATCGGTCCATGTTTTGATATAGCTGCCATATAAACCGATCTTGGGTCTTGATTTCTTGAGTCTCTAGAGGGCGCAATTCTCGTCCAATTTGACTAAAATTTTGCACATATTGTTTTGATATCATGTCCAACAACTGAGCTGAGTATGGTCTAAATCGTTCCATAACCTGATATAGCTGCCATATAAACCGATCTTGGGTCTTGACTCTTGAGCCTCTAGAGGGTGCAATTCTCGTCCGCTTTGACTGAAATTTGGCACACAGTGTTTTGATATCACTTCCAATATCTGTCCGAAGTATGGTCCAAATCGGTGTATAACCAGATATAGCTGCCATATAAACCGATCATTGGTCTTGACTTCTTGAGCCTCTTGAGAGCGCAATTCTTATCCGATTTGGTACAAATTTTGTACAAGGCTATAGCTTGATACAGCTTCCATATAAACCGATCTCCCGATTTTGCTTCTTGAGCCCGGAATCAGACTCCTCGGTCCGTATTCTTTATTCTTTGTTTGCCTAAGAACAGATACTGCGCAAAGAACTCGACAGATGCGTCCATGGTGGAAGGTATATAAGATTCGGCTCGGCCGAACTTAGCACGCTCTTACTTGTCTTAATTTTGCCTAGATCGGTACAGATTTGGATATATCTGCCTTATAGACCGATCTCTCGATTTAAGGTTTTGGGCTCCATAAATGGGCATTGATTGTCCGATGTCGCGAAATTACGGAGAGTGAGTTGCATTAGGCTCTTCAACAACTTTCTGCAATTTGGCACAGATCGGTCCAGATTTGGATATAGCTGCCATATAGACAGATCTCTCGATTTAAGATTTTGGGCTCATAAAGGGCGCATTTATTGTCCGATGTCGCCGAAATTTGGGACAGCGAGTTAGATTAAGCCCCTCGACATACTTCAGCAATATGACACAGATCGGCTCAGATTTGGATATAGCTGCCATATAGACCGATCTCTCGATTTAAGGTTTGGGTCCATAAAAGGCGCATTTATTGTCTGATGTCGCCTAAATTTGTTTGGGACAGTGGCTTGTGTTAGGCCCTTCGATAACCCTCTTTAATTTGACCCAAATCGGTCCAGATTTGGATATAGCTGCCAAATAGACCGATCTCTTGATTGAAATTCTACGGTCCAAAAAAAGCACATTTATAATCCGATTTCGCAGAAATTTGACAATGACTTGTACTTATTAGACCACTCAAAACCCGTGACGAATTTGGTCGAAATCGGACCATATTTCGATAAAGCTGCTATGGAGGCATAAATTATGCATTTTTCACTGGATAATGACGAAAGGTTGTTTACTTATATACCCGAGGTGGTTTTGATATAGCTGCCATATAAACCTATCTTGGATCTTGATTTCTTCAGTCACTAGAGGGCGCAATTATTAATCGATTTGGATAAAATTTTGCATGAAGTGATTTGTTATGATTTCCAACAACTATGTTAAGAGTGGTTCAAACGGTCCATTACCTGATGTAGCTGTCATATAAACCGATCTGGGGTCTTGGCCTCTTCAGCCTCTATAGGGAGCAATTCTAATCCAATTTGACTGAAATTTTGCATGAGGTGTTTTGTTATGACTTCCAAGAACTGTGCTAATTATGGATCAAATCAGTCCATAACCTGATATAACTGTCATATAAACCCAATCTTAACTTCTTGAGCCACTAGAGAGCGCAATTCTCATCTGATTTGGCTTAAATTTTCAAAAAAGTGTTTTGTTATTATTTCCAACAACTGTACCTAATATGGTTTTATTTGGTCCATAGCTGCCATATAAACCGATCCGGTTTCTTGACTTCTTGAGCATCTTGAGGTCGCGATTATTATCCGATTTAGTTGAAATTTGGTACAACGACTTATCCCATGAACTTCAACATACGTGTCAATTATGGTCTGAATCGGTTATAGCCTGATACAGCTCCCATATAAACCGATCTCCCTATTTTACTTCTTGAGCCCCTTAAGGGCGCAATTTTTTTCGAATTGGCTGATGTTTTACACGACGACTTCTACTATGGTCTCCAACATTCAGTTCAATTATGGTCTGAATCCGACGATAACTTGATATTATAGCTCCAATATCATAGCAATTTTTTTCCTTTTATTATACGTTTGCCTAAAAAGAGAAACCGGGAAGATTGGGCCCAGGCAAACTTAGCAAGCTTTTATTTGTTTCTTTTGTTTTTTTGTTTCAATTCCAAAAAGTTTCGCTTGGCCTTCACATTACCACCAAACCCGAGATTGCTTAGAGCTTCTGTTGCTGTGACCAGAAATTTACATTGCACTGTTGACTTTGACTTTTAACTGAACATTGATGCTGTTGTCGTTGTTGTTGTTGTTTTAGATGCAGTTGTCGTCATAGTCCGTTGTGTTTTGCAACGGTTTTTATGTAGCAAAATACACTACTGGCACAGTTTCGAATTTGTTGGCAAAAAAAAGCACGCTTCTCTTCTTTCTTTAAACGTTTGGCTTTTTTGTTGTTTTCGTTGGTCCTTCCCAATTCTATGCACCACCCAACAACGGCTATGACGTTGCGGTCCATCATTGGCTGTTAATGCTGTCGTGGGCAGACTGATGCAGCAGACTGTTGTCTTCATTCTTGGGGCCATGATTTCTTTCAGGCTGCGGTTATGGACGCTGATGGTCTAGTTTTTGTTCTCAGTCCATTTTTTTTTTTGTCTCGTTGGCCTTAGTTTTTAAAGATGCTTTAACACAGTTTAAAAGCTATAATAAATATCAATGCCGCCTTTTCTTGAACGGCTAGGCTTGAATAATATAGACTTTACTTCATCTAAACTCAGGGACACTAAGGGAAATGAAGACAACATTGAGGAAAATAAAAAGGAAACCAAATCTACGATTTGTTGCTTGGTAAATGGGAAAACCAAAATGCGAGAGGCAAATCTTTACAGATGCACACTTCTGATATCTTTTAAGTGTACAGCCAAAAATTGTAGAAACATTTCGTGTCCTTCAACCCCAAATGGGGAGGACTTTTGGATTTCTCAAGAGGAAGTCTTCACACAGTTGTTTGTAGGGTAAAACCGATTGAACCGGATTAGTAATTGAACACAAACCCATGTTAAGAAATGATGGTGACGAAGATGTTGGATTGCCCCTCAATGAGGCTGAAAGCCTGAGCTCCAGTCTGGCAACATTTTTTTAAGTCTTTAGCCATTGTTCGGACTCGACTAAGTGTAGAAGTTTCCTTATCAATCAATAGAAAATTGAAGCGCATAGGGCCATTTGATACGAGAGAAATAATTCCGCAGTTTCTTAATGGAATGTTTGTGGGCAAATTTTTATAGCAAAATGGAATAGGCCCTTAACATTGAACTAAAATCAATCTGTCTGCATCTCAGGAAATGAGCACAAGTAAAAAGGCGTTAAGTTCGGCCGGGCCGAACTTTGGACACCCACCACCTCGGATATATATGTAAACCACCTTTCGTCAAAATCCGGTGCAAAACTCATAGCAGAAATATGTGGAGGGCTTAACTTAACTCTTTGTCCACAATTTCGGCAACATCGGACAATAAATGCGCTTTTTATGGCCCCAAAACCTAAAACCGAGAGATCGGTCTATATGGCAGATATATCCAAATCTGGACCGATCTGTGCGATAATGCAGAAGTATGTCAAGGGGCGTAACTTACATCGAACAATAAATGCGTGTTTTATGGGCCTAAGACCCCAAATCGGAGAATCGGTCTATATGGCAGCTATATCCAAATCTGGACCGATCTGAGCCAAGTTGACGGAGGATATTAAAGGGCCTAACACAACTCACTGTCCCAAATTTCAGCAAAATCGAATGATAAATACAGCTTTTATGGGCCTATGATCCTAAATCGGAGGATCGGTCTATATGGTAGCTATATCCAAATCTGGACCGATCTGAGCCAAATTTATGAAGGACATTGAAGGGCCTAACACAACTCACTGTCCTAAATTATAGCAAAATCGGATAATAAATGTGGCTTTTATGGGCCTAAGACACTAAATCGGCGGATCGGTCTATATGGCATCTATATCCAAATCTGAACCGATCAAGACTCAATTGAAGAAGGATGTCGAAGGGCCTAACACAACTCACTGTCCCAAATTTCAGCAAAATCGGACAATTAATGCGCCTTTTATGCGCCTTAGACCCTAAATCGGACCGGTCTATATGGCAGCTATATCCAAATCTGGACCGATCTGAGCCAAATTGACGGAGGATGTCGAAGGGCCTAACACAACTCACTGTCCCAAATTTCAGCAAAATCGGATAATAAATGTGGCTTTTATGGGCCTAAGACCCTAAATCGGAGGATCGGTCTATGTGGGGGCTATATCCAAATCTGAACCGATCTAAGCCATATTGAAGTAAGATGTCGAAGAGCCTAAGGCAACTCACCGTCCCAAATTTCAGCAAAATCGGATAATAAATGTGGCTTTTATTGGCCTAAGACCCTAAATCGACGGATCGGTCTATATGGGGGCTATATCAAGATAAAGTCCGATATAACCCGTCTTCGAACTTAACCTGCTTATGGACAAAAAAATATTCTGTGCAAAGTTTCAGCTCAATATCTCAATTTTTGAAGACTGTAACGTGATTTCAACAGACAGACGGACGGACATGTCTAGATCGTTTTAGATTTTTACGCTGATCAAGAATATATATACTTTATAGGGTCGGAAATGGATATTTCGATGTGTTGCAAACGGAATGACAAAATGAATATACCCCCATCCGTCGGTGGTGGGTATAAAAAGCTCCTCTATGTCCAACATTTGCCAAGAGTTTTTGTTATAAATATTTTTTAATATTTGAATTTCCTTTTAAATTTTAAAATTAAATCCGGTTTCTCACTTCCCCATAACCGGATAAGTTCATCCCAACCTTAGAAAATCTTTAATGCCCAAGACTTTCTTCAATTCTACTTTTGAGAGGAATAGAGGGTTTGGTGCTTTTGTTCCCAAAAGCAATCACCGACAACGACAGCACATTACAACATTGACGACTTTTTTGCCATCAACCAGACTGTTGCTTGCCAACTGCGGCAACATTAACAACTTGGTACCCATCAGAGGCGGCTGCAGCATCATTATAATCACCGCATGGTTGTCTCTTGTTTTTACTACCGATGTTGTTGCTCCTGCGGCTGATGTTGTTGCTGCCGCCAATGTTCTTTTAGACTTGTTGTCATTGTTGTTGTTGTTGTTGTTATGACTGCTGTTATTGTGTGTCGTCATTGCAACACGTTGGGTCATGGTGCAAAAGGTGATTTATACGCGAAAATTTGTTTTGAGTAACAGAAAGTTGTTGTAGTTGTTACGGTATGACGTTTTCTTCTTTTGGCTGTCGTTGTTCTTGTCTATTTTAGTTGATTGCTTGATTTTTTTTTGAGTTTTAAGGGATTAGCCTTGTCAGACTAAACGGGCAGTTCAAATTCATTGGTTCCATTTCGGTTAACTACATATTTTGTTCTATATTCTAACTAGTTAACCCCAAGGTCACATCACAATGAGGTAATAAATGCGACGTTTAAAGACCCAGATCGGATCTTAAATCCGAAGTCCGGTCTATATCGGCCCATATCCAAATATGGTTCGATCTTGATCAAAATTTGCCCCCACTATCATTGTAATTGGATAATTAAGCACCAAAGGTCTTAAATCGGGAGATCGGTCTATGTATATATAATGAAACTCAATGATCAAAGTTTTAGAGAAATCAGTTATCAAATGCATATTATATAGACCACATACCTTAAAACGGAAGATCTTTCTTTAAAGCACCTACATAGAAATAAGGTCCAATTTTGACGACAAAAGGTTCAATATGGATCACTGTTCCGAATTCCCGAAATCAGGTAACAAATGCATGTTTTAAGGACCAAGACCATAAATCGAACATGTATAAGCGTGCTATGGTAGACCGGGCCGAATCTTGGGAACCCACTATCTCTGAAAAATTTCAAGCGGCTAGCTTTACACGTTCGACCTCTATCGTGATTTCGACAGACGGACGGACATAGATCGACTCATAACGCCGAGGCGATCAAGAATATATACACTTTATGGATGAATATTTCGAGGTGTTGCATACGGAATGACTAGATTAGTATACCCCCATCCTATGGTGGTGGGTATAAAAATCGGTCCTTATCAGCTACCGCTTCGGTATCTTTGTGAATACACTGCTTGGCTGGAGGGTGTAGAATAGAGGATAGATAAAAGTCAAATAGTAACGAAGATATAACACCACTGTGGTGATCTTCATGACTCACTCTGATGAATCTTTGTCGCCCCATTTGGCCGCAACGTGCCTAGGACTTGCATAAACTCCGAAAGCCTAACAGCAGGCAAGGGTGCCCGGCAAGGCAAGTTATACGAAACCAAATGTCCACAGAACTATTAGTCTCACATCCTTTCAACTCAAAACCATGGAACGTATTGTGGACACCAGGTTAAAGCATATAGCATACCATTATCAAGGGAATGTTGGTGGAGACTGTCCTGCATGAGGAATTCTTATATGCCTAGACGTACACATAGGCGGTTTGCATTGACATTGAGGGGGCTTTTAACAATAAGCGGACCGACACACTGATCCAATACTTAGACCAGTACAGGGCGGACCGGGTTCTTAGAGACTGGACAAGCCGCATGCTAAGAAGCCGGAGGATTAAAGATAAAGGCACGACACAGGAGGGCATTTAATCACCACTCCTATGGGTGAACACCATAAATAACCCATTACGGATACTGACTGAGGAAGGATATAAACCCGTCTGGTACGCAGACGATGTTATTGAACTTCTAAGGGCTAAGAATCCGAATCAATTATGCAGAAGGCCGATAGGGTCTTGGAGATGGCATACGACTGGGCTAGACCTAGGGATCTCAATGTTCTTAACTCAGAGAATACAGAAACCTGCCTATTCACGAGGAAGTCGAGTTGGGTTAATTTGACGCACTACGATTCCTCAACAAAACGATCTCGATATGTCATGGTCAAATACTTAGGAGTGATCTTGGATGGTAAACTAAATTGGAAGTGTCTCATTTGGGAGCGTACCGAATAGGCTTACATACGTTGAGCACTATATAGACGGGCCGTAGGCTCAAACTGGGTCTGAATCCGAGGATAGTTCACTGGCTCTACAGGAGAGTGATGAGGCCAATACTTACTTATGCCTCAGAAGTACTTAGGGAGAAAAGTGTACTTATGGAGAAAAAGTGTAACGTAAGGATAGTACAACAGATGCAGATAACATGTTTTTTTGGCATAGACGGGGCGATAAGAACCACGCACTATAGACTATTCATTATATCCCACCTATAGACATTCAAATTAAGTATTGGGTAGCCACAGCAGCTGAAGGACTAAAAGCGATGTGAGAATGCAGGTCACACCAACTCACCAACCATAGGAAACCTGGAAGGAATAGAAGAGGTTTCCTATCGGATTCCTTAGACAACACTTCTGCCAGCGGAACTCTGTTTTTTTTCCATCTGAGGGTTTATGCTACACGGAAGGATTAAAGCTAGAGGACAATGTGGGCCTGGGAATCTACAGAACCCAGGTCTGCTTTCGACCGCCTGACCACAATACGGTGATGCAGGAGGAGATCCGGGTGATCATGGAATGAGTTTGGTGATGTGTTGTTAACGCGACGTATCGAGTGTGAACTTCTTTATGGACACTAAAGTAGCCATCATAGCAACACCAACCAGGTCACAAACGGTCTTGTAGTGTAAGAAGGAGATTAACGCTTTCTCTGAGGATGGCACGATCCGCATAATTTTATTTTATTTTATTTTTTTTTTTTTGTCAGCCAACACACAGGGGATGTCTCCTATTAATGCAGAGCATTGCGTTGCCGAGAGGAAATTTGGAATTGGAGGGTGGAAAGGATGAAGTGCTTATTGACATTTGTCTTAAATCCTTGTCAAAGTGGATGGGAAAAACATTAGCCGGAAGTCGTTTCCACATACGAACGGTTCGGGCGAAATAAGCATTCTCTCTATAATGTATTGTGCAGTCCGCTGGGCAGTCAATTACAAACGGGTGTGAGTTTCTGGAATGTCTAGTACCTCTGACATACATCCTTACATTAGGAATATGAAGACAAATATCACACGAACACACACCATGAAAGTATCGATAGAACAGCGCCAAACAACCCACATTGCGACGATGTTCAAGGGAGGCAATAGAGTTGGATACCCTACTGTACCCAATCAACGCCATCGCTCTCCTATGTACACGGTCCAGTAGCTCCAGGGATGTTTTTGAAGCTCCAGTCCATCATACATGTGAGTTATACTCCATTTTCGGCCTTATGAAAGTGGTGTAGATGTTAAGAAAATCAGATGGAGTGAAGTAATTTTAACACCGTTACGATCCGCTTTATTTGGTTATCGGTTCCTGGCAATAACATCAGAAAAATCTTCTGCGGTGGTTATGCCCTCCTAATGCTGGCGATATTTGTGAGGTATTATGCCATGTAAAAAATTCTGCCCAAAGAGGTGCCACACTGCGGCACGCCGTTCGAACACAGCTCTAAAAAAAGAGGACCCTTATCACTGAGCTATAACTTGCATCGGACATCACTCATTGATATCTGAAAAGTTCGCCCCTATTCCTTCACGGAATGTTCAAAGGCCATATCGGAGGGAATGAAAAAGCAGATGATTTGGTAATGAAGACCAAAGGATACCCGTCAATAAACTTGGTTAATCTGAAGTCTTGCGAGGCAACGCAGTCTCAGATAAGGGCGTCGGCAACGAACAATGTGGAACATCGAAACGCTAGGTAGCGTTCGGCGTCCGAAGCGGACCAAGGCGGATTTTAAAAGGTGGTCTCACGCGAACAGCTGTTAACAGCCGACCAGGTCTGACGGTATTAAGATGTCAGATTTTTGTTAGCAATCTCTTTGTTGTCATCTTATTTCTCTCATATTATGTGCTGAAGTACGCACACGTATACACACACACAAATGTGTGTGTTGGCAAAACGTCGGTCAGCTTGATGGTGGCGACAAATGAGACCACCTTTAATTTTTTCGCCATGTAAGCGGACATGCTAATCTCTGTGCAACTGTGGCCTACGCATCCATCATAATCTTCCCTATAAAGGGTGATTTTTAAGCTATTATATGTTTGGCAACA
The DNA here is from genome assembly GCF_963082655.1 of Stomoxys calcitrans. Lineage (NCBI taxonomy): Eukaryota > Metazoa > Arthropoda > Insecta > Diptera > Muscidae > Stomoxys > Stomoxys calcitrans. Next base: position 42,406,618 of record NC_081553.1, on the reverse strand, counting down.
CTGGTTTAAGCAACTCAGACACGTTTCATGTTTTGTTTCACTGTCAAACATCTTTAGTTTGGTCTATAATTTTACCACTAATCGTCTTACAAATGAATAACGCTTGCAAATTAGGGAATTTCATGATCAAAATGAGTGCTCTGTTAAGAAAGTTCACCTTACCCCACGGATCATCGCTATTGTTTTGAACAAATTTCCTTTAGAGATCTTCTTCAACATACGCTTGTACGTTCTAAGATAGCTAAGGCAGTCGTGTCGGCGTGAATCTAAATTCTCCGCAATGTAATTTCTGGCTCTTTGGAATCGCTTTGTCCTACGCCCTACATTCCGTCGCATCGTTTCTAGTTCATGGGTCGTCCACCTGACCTTATTCGGTTAAGCTTTTAGAAGGCTAACAAGGAGCACATAATTCACCGCATTCAACCACCTGTCGCAATTTGATCGTATATCGCCAGTGCTCTAACACCATCTAAAGACAATGCTGACGCGGTCTCCGTAAAACTTCTCAGTTCACGCTTCGATCCATCCAGCACCTAGACCGCTATGCAGTTTCTCCAGTCCTTCGACCGCTAAGTGTTCTAGTAAAAATTTCCTGAATGTTCGGGGAAGATACAGGTTGCCTTATATACATAATATTACCCCATTATGATCTATATACTTTTGCATGCGTTTGAACCAATTGTCGAAGCACTTTTACCACTCTGATTGAGGTATCTGCAAAACATGCATTCTGAAAACATGAACCGCTTCATCAGGTGTCGAAAACGTTGACCTCTCATTTCATTTTTTACGTATGGGAATAAAATGAAGTCATTCGTTGCCAAGTCAGGACTATACGGCGGATAACTCATCAAATCGATGTTTTGAGTGCTCAACAATGCATTTGTTTGAGCCGATGTGTGAGAGCTCGCATTGTCGTGGTGAATACTGATCCGTCCTCGGCGGTTAGTTTTTCTGACCTGGCAAACTAATGGTTGTGTTTCACTCAGAATTGTCTGTTCTAGTGGTACGATTGTGACATGTCCAGTGTTCCACTCAGAATTGACTGTTCTAGTGGTACGATTGTAATATGTCCAGTTTTTCCGAAAAAACAGGCGATCATTGGCCGTTTACTTTTGGGCTCATTCGCATAAATCCATGATTCATCACTTGTCACTATGCCCTAGACGTGTTTCGAAGCACTGCGATGGTATTTTCGGAGCATTTCTTTCGACCAATCGAGACGAGCCTTTTTTTGGGCGATTGACAAATTGTGTGGGATCTAACGCGAGCAATTTATTTTTTGACGGTCAAATATTCATACAATACTGCATGTATGCTGGTCCCACTAATGCCTAAGGTTGTCTCCATCTCACCATAGGTCACATGATGATCTTGCAATATCATTTGGCGTACATCATCAATGGTTTTTGGAACAACAACTGATTTTGGACTGCCTTCACGAAATTCGTCTTGGAATAAACTACGACCCTGGTTGAATTCATCATACCATCGATAAACACTGATCCTTGATGGAGCTTCATAGCCAAAAATTGAATTAAGTTCATCGATGCAATGTTGTTGAGTTAATCCATGTCGAATGTTGCAACAAATAATCGAACGCAAATGTCCATTTTTTGGGCGAGATGAATCTTTAGGTTACTGTAAATAACACAAATAGCGCTCGTATGTCAAAACCTTTTTGAGTACGTATAACCTCAAAAAAGTCAAGCTTTTCGATAGAGCTGTCAGTTGGCGGATTGCAACCCAAGGGTTGTCCAATCCCGCAATATACAAAAGGCAACCCTCGCCACAATTGAAATACGCCGAGATAGCAACCATCACACGGGTAGTTTGGTTTTCAAAAAGGTATTCTAACATACTAATTAAGGCTAGATTAAGTTATGGAATCTCTCTTGGTAATGACCAGATGGGCCACAACTCTTATATAGCAGTTCGCCTGAAATGTATGTGGTGTCAAAAGATAAGACCACTTCCTAAAACAATATACATTAGTCGCTCAATTGATTGGAAAAACCCGATTAAAATAACTTCTGATAAAACACCAATCACCGCTTTTATTATATTCATAACCATACAGGTTTCATCTTAGAGAAATACCGAGAAATCCTTAACACAGCACCTGTCTCTCGAATATTTCCCCTCTTGGATAATGTGACTTGCAAACGAGCGTCGTGGAATTGGTCGATTCAATCCTGGAGGCCTTAGAATCGAGAAACCGAATCCAAAATTCGTAGTACGTAGGTAGATATAAGGGAAATTTTTGGCTGGAACAGCGGAAGCCTTGTAACGGAAAGTTTCATTCCTCCGAAAGAGAGGTTTCTTTCAACAGACTGGTGGACATGACCTGATCAAGTATGAATGAGATGGGTCTTACTAAGATCACTATTTTGTGGATATGCAATATTAGATCAAAGTTTATATGCCTTCATTCGGTGTTGGGGCCATAAATATTCAATTCAAATATGGTCTATCTCCATATTCAATATTATATTCTGTATCAATATCTCATTCTATACAACTACTAATATTTGTGTCCCATACTTGAGGAGTTCATATTTGATTAAATGGTTTTTACCTCAAGAAGACTTTCAATACTTGCACAAACAAAAAAATCCACATTCTTATTTGATGGTTCAAATCATCACAGCTTTATTTACTTAGTATACCCAGTAGTGATTCTAAAGTAGAAAGTTGATTTACCCACTTGTCACAATACTTAGTAAACTATCAGCCGGTGTTGCAATTATTTATGCTTAGTTTAGACTTTTTTTCGGGGTCTATGAATCTAACTACGGTGGGTAATGGTGAATCAAACAACTTTCGTTATGCAAATGATCATGCAAATACAATAAATGATCTATACCATAGAAGTATGGGACTCTTCAACGATATACTGGGTTTGCTAAATTCTTCATCGTTGTTTAGTGAATTATAAAACTCACTCTGGCTTAGCTAAATTTTATGGAGTGTGGGGTGTGGGGTGATTTTTCGGGGGGGCAGGGCACACATAAGACAACTTCATTTTTCTTCATCCAAAAAAAAAAAAAAAATGAAATGAAGAAGACATTCTCACTGCATTTCCCAAAACGGTTACATTAGCATTACATATTGGATGTGAAGCAATTTTCAAGTCTTTCCTCCAATAGGCCTTCATTCATTCATTCATTATTGTCTCGATCATGATGAGGCGATTGTCTTCATCATGATCATGATATTGGTCGTGATAATCTTGATCAGGCATCATCGACTACTTTTTTTTTTTTTTGGCCAGGGAGATCATGAGAAAAGCTCAGTGGGTTAATCAAGCAGTTTGTATGCGTTTAAAAGTTGGTTGGAATTTTCAAGTCCACTACTCTTTCATTGAGGAGGGGGAAGCGACCACCAAATAAAATATGACCAAAATCGTATGTATGAGTTAGAGACCAAGCGATTGGAGGAATGAGTAGCGCAGTGATGCTAGCTGCTAGGAATTGTGGAATTTCTTTTTTTTCCACAAATATTAAATGTATTGGAATTTCAATGTCGTGTATTATTATTGATTTGTAGTTTCATTTGAATCCTTTTGTTGTTACTTTTTGCCAACTTTGTATACTTTTGTGTGTGTGTGTTTTTTTTTTTCAATGACAAAATATTTGTTAGTTTAAAGTTGTATCTCCCAAGAGCACAGTGTTTTTAAAACATAGGTAGTGTAACGATATGTTGCTTCTGGATGTTGAGGAGCTGCTCACTTGGAGCAGGGTTCGTCACAGAAATTTATTTAAACTAATTGCTTAACACTTTTACTTCGTTAAGGTAAAGTTTAGTGGTAGAAGGTTAACGTGTGTCTCCATTGCAAGTTTCGATGAGTGACTCAGTTTCCTAGGGAGTACAGAATATGATTTAACCTGAATGACAGATGCGATTTAGCATGAGTGACGATAGTGCCCACCCTAATTTACAGGTGTGCATCAGAGAACTGCAAGCGGTGGTATTTTTTCTGATTTGCGGTATACTCATAAAAATGCGGTGTTTATACGTATTGCCACCGCAATTGGTATGAGTAGACACCATTGGAATACTCGAATGTTCATTTTCATGCTTCTTGCACCACCGCTTTTAACATAGTCTCTATTCATGGCGGTTTTATGTGTGAATGTACATAAGACGAGAATGGAAACATCGCCTCAACAAAACACATTGACACAAATCATTACTGCGGGGTTGATTTTGCAACGATGAGAAAAAACATAGTTTAACAAAAATATGTTTTTGTGATTTTTCGAACATTTTCAGCTCGAGATCATATTCGATGATTTCTACTCAAAGAGTAGCACAGCAAAGAAATTATAACAGTTGGGCAAGTGTGGGTTATCATTCGAAATGCTTTGACTGGCATGGTGGATCGCGATTTCTGATACGCCATGTATATTCATCAACTTTTTTGTCAAATTGATTATGGTGCCCTAAATACCCAAAGATTATTGAATACGGTGTAGAGCACGCATTTGTTTCGAAACGTAAGAGATTGGCAATGTTGATGTGTTTGTTTGTTTAGTTTGTATCGGAATAGTGGAAAGTAAGGCTTTTTTCCCTCTTACTGTGCTAAGGAGAGTTAGAGGACTTATTGAGCCCTGTTTCGAAACAAATGGAGTGCTCTACACCGTACTCAATAGTCCTTGGGTCTTTCATTATATGGAACAAGGTGGTGTTCGAAACCCTCCGCTTTGGGCTTTGGGTAGATTCGGTATTTACCAGATTTCTCGGACAATGGGCTAATGAAGAGGTTAAAATTTGGCTTGCGTGCATCTCTGGTTTCCCCGACACTTCGTCGAGCCTGTGAATATAGGTTCAGAGTTAGGAGGGAAGCGAACGAATTACGTTTGGAAGTGAACTGATTCAAGTGAACGATTCTATAAATTCCACCATGGATGGTATTTGTCAAGTTCTTTGTCCGGTATCTCTTTTGAGGCAAACAAATGATAAGGGATAAGAATAGCTATGCTATTGGATCTATATCAGGTTATGGAACGATTCAGACCATATTTGGTGTAAATGTTGGAGACCATATTAGAAGTCATTGCACACCATTTCAGCCAATCCGATATGTCATTTCAGCCAAATCGGATGAGGAAAGCGCCATCTAGAGGTTCAAGAAGTATAATCGAGATATCGGTTTATATGAAAGCTATATCAGGTGTAAGATCGATTACGATCATGGCAATCTGCCATCTGATACCACAGGAACAGAAGAAGGAAAATGCCTTCTAGTTCCTACCCTTGAACCATCCAGATTGCTTCAAAAAGCCCAACAACTTGCGAACGTGCACATCCGCTAAATCAGACAGGTTCTCAAAGAAATGAGAACCTAAAGTGGAACTTCTTCTGATTACTAGTGTGGGACACACACACAGATGGTGTTCTATAGTCTTTTCTTCTTCAATGTCCTCACAGCTTCTGCAAAGGCCACATAGTTTTGGGAATGCTAACTGCCCCCTCTTTGTGACCATCTAGCATTCGTTGTCCTTCGGGCCTGGTCCTGAAAACTTAGTTAAATTTCGCTAGAGGCATACCCACAGATTCAAGTATCTCTGGAATGTGTAGGGTAGTTCTTAATCTCGTAAGATCATCCGTTTTTCAATTTCCTGGGATATCTCTGCGGGCCGGCACCCAGAACACGTGAATTTTGAACTGTTCAGCCATCTTGTTGAAAGATCTGCAACAGTGGATGGCGGTTTTTTTGCTCAGAAATATGTTCTTCAGGGATTTAATGACTGTCTGGCTGTCTGAGAAGATATTTATGCCGTTTTAATGACATTATATCTTAGCCATTCCACCGCCTCCATAATTGCAAGGATCTCCGCTTGATACACACTGCAGTGGTCGGGTAAGCTTTTCTATATGACCAGTTCTAGATCTTTAGAGTACACCCCTAAGCCCATCTAGTCGTTTAGTTTGAAACCATCCGTATAGACGTCTATGTATAACTTCTGTTACAAGGGATATCGTAGTTCCAATCGGTTCTATCAGGAATAGTGGCACAGTACTTTTTATCACAAAGCACGTATATTAAAGGTCGTAGAAGAAGTCGTTGAGAAAAAATTCAAAGTAAGACAAAAACTACGCCCGGTAGGGGCTTATGACATATAATCGGCAAATCGGTTTATATGGGAGCTTCATCACGTATGTTAAAGATCAGAAAAAGAGACAATCTGCAAGATATACACCAAATCAATAATAATTGCGCCTTCTAGACGACAAAGACGTATAATCAGGATATGGGTTTAAATGGGGCTACGAGTATATCAGGTATTGAACAGACTATGATCATACCTGACACATCCTATGAATTTCAAAGAAAAAGTAATAGTAAACAAATAAAAAGGCGTTAAGTTCGGCCGGGCCGAACTTTGGATACCCACCACCTCGGGTATATATGTTAACCACCTTTCATCAAAATTCGGTGAAAATTTCATACCTTATACTCATATACCTCATACCGATCTAAACTATATACGACACGGATGTCGAAAAGACGAACATAAGTCACCGTGTCAAATTTCAGTGAAATCGGATTATAAATGCGCCTTTTATGGGGCCAAGACTTTAAATCGAGATATCGGTCTACATGGCAGCTATATCCAAATCTGGACCGATTTGGGCCAAGTTGCATAAACATGTCGAAGAGCCTAACACTAAGCACTGTCCCAAATTTCGGCGAAATCTGACAATAAATGCTCCTTTAATGGGCCCTAAACCTTAAATCCAGAGATCGGTCTATATGGCAGCTATATTCAAATCAGGACCGATCTGGGCAAAATTGAAGAAGGACGTCGAAGAGCCTAACCAAACTCACTGTCCCAAATTTCAGCGACATCGGACAATAAATGCGTCTTTTATGGCCCCAAAACCTAAAACCTAGATATCGGTCTATATGGCAGCTATATCCAAATCTCGATCGATCTGTGCGATATTGCAGAAATATGTCAAGGGGCTTAACATAACTCACTGTTCCAAATTTCGGGGACATCGGACAATAAATGAGCATTTTATGGGCCCAAAACCATAAATCAAGAAATCGGTCTATATGGCAGCTATATCCAAATTTGAACCGATCTGGACCAAATTGAAGAAATATGTCAAAGGGCCTAACACATCTCACTGTCCCAAATTTCAGCGAAATCGGACAATAAATGTGGCTTTTATGGGCCTTAGACCCTAAATCGGAAGATCGGTCTATATGGCAGCTATATCCAAATCTGGACCGATCTGAGCCAAATTGACGAAGGTTGTCGAATAGCCTAACACAACTCACTGTCCCAAATTTCAGCGAAATCAGATAATAAATGTGGCTTTTATGGGCCTAAGACCCTAAATCGGCGGATCGGTCTATATGGGGGCTATATGAAGATATAGTCCTATATAGCCCATCTTCGAATTTAACCTCCTTATGGACAAAAAAAGAATCTGTGCAAAATTTCAGCTCAATATCTCTATTTTTAAAGACAGTAGCGTGATTTCAACAGACAGACGGACGGACATGTCTGGATCGTCTTAGATTTTTACGCTGATCAAGAATATATATACTTTATAGGGTCGGAAATGGATGTGTTGCAAATTGAATGACAAAATGAACATACCCCATCCTTCGGTGGTGGGTATAACAACCGTCTAACACTAAAAAGAGGTATTTGTGCAAAAAAAATCAAACGCTTAGCTTTAGCACGTGCCAAATATGGTCTTAATCTGTTCATAACCTGATAAAGCTCCCATGCAAACCAATCTGCCCATTTCACTTCTTACGTCCCTCTAGGGCACAATTCTAATCCGATTTGGTTGAAATTTTGCACAATGGGATCTACTCTTGTCTATAACATCTAAGCTGGCCCGAATAGTTTTATATCCCGACATAGCTCCAATAGCATTGCAATTCTTATCCATTATCCTTCGTTTCTTCTGTAAAGAGATACCCAAAAACTGGACAAATGCGATCCAAATGCCCGAATCGGTTTACCACCCGACATAGCTCCAATAGCATAGCAATTCTTATCCATTATCCTTTGTTTGCCTATAAGGAGATACCGGGCATAGAACTTAACAAATGCTATCCATGGTGGAGGGTATATTTTTTTTCTGTCAGCCAACACGCAGGGGATGTCTTCTATGAATGCAGTGCATTGCGTTGCCGAGAGAAAATTAGGAATTGGAGGAGGGAAAAGGATGTAGTGCTTATTGGCATTTGTCTTAAATCTTTGGAATGCATTGTGCGGTCCGCTGGGCAATCAATCACAAACGGGTGTGAGCTCCTGGAATGTCTAGTATCCCCGAATATCAAACGAACACACACCATGAAAGTACCGATAAAACAGCACCAAAAACCCACATTGCGACGATGGTGAAGGGAGGCAATAGAGTTGGATACCCCACTGTCCCCAATCAACGCCATCGCTCTCCTCTGTACACGGTCCAGTTGCTCCAGGGATAATTTTGAAGCTCCAGCCCATTCATGTGAGTTGTACTCCATTTTCGGCCTTATGAAAGTGGTGTAGATGTTAAGAAGATCAGACGGAGTGAAATAATTCTTACATCGTTTAAGGAAGCCTAAACACTTGAATGCTTCTTTCGACACTTCAAACACATGTTTAGCCCAACGGACATCACTTTGTATTTTCATGCCCACAATATCAAGAGCTTCTGATTGCTCAACATCTACACCATTGATAGAGAAAGATGATCGTAATGGGTCAGCGAATCGTTTGTGTGACAACAAGCAGCACTGAGTCTACCGTGCATTAAAATCTACTCGATTCATTCGACCCCACTCAGAAATGGCCAGCAAATTCTGGCAGAGTGTATCGTCCATAACCCGTCTCTTGTCCTCAATCTCTCGAAGACTTGGTCGAATGAGTACGAATGACAGAGATTACTGTCATCCGCAAATGAGTAGATCGGATTCGATGTCTGACCCAACAGATCGTTGATGAAAATTAGAAAAAGAGAAGAAGAAAGAATAGAGCCCTGGGGTACACCTGCGGTCAATTTGCGCTCATTGGATGAGATCCCATCTATAACGACTCGTATAGTGCAATCTCTGAGAAAGCTGGACATACATCGAACGAAGCCATTACCGACATTAAACGCGACAAGCTTTGATAGTAGTGCACCGTGCCAGACCCTACCAAATGCCTTGGAGATATTCAGAGCCACAACCTTACTCTCACCAAACTGGTGGATTGAGCGACTCCAACGTTCTTAAATACATTTGTGGCCACTGTAACCTGCATGCTAATCTCATTTGAATAGAGTTAAAGTCGTTTTATTTTTCATGCATTTCTCCCTCCATCGATCGATACAATGTGATTTATGATTGCACATAGACCATTTATGGTAGTGCATCTTTTTTTATTGTATTTGTGGGCAAAGTGTTGCTGGAGTCTTTTGTTTAAGGTTTCTGTTTCTTTTTTTGTATTTTTGTCTTGACGAAAAATATTTATTTTTCCCTGTATTGCATTTTTTATCTGTTGACAAAAAAAAATGCAATATTTTCGTGACTTTTTTTCAAGCCGAAATTTTTTTCTCTGTTTTTGTTCGAACAAAAGGTATTTCAAGCTTTCTTAAACAAATGTGGTCAATTGGTCACAGAATGCAAAACATGAATTATGTTCTCCGCCACTGAACTTAAACAGTCATAGAGAAGTTATTTCCCTTTATTTAAGTATCTCAAAGTAGGGAGTTAACTGCGAATGGGTTAAAATTCCAAAGCGATGAATCCATACAGTAGTAATACAACATTAAACTTATGGTCAAAAATTCAACAATCTGCTTGAAGAAACTTCAACAGTTAGAAAATCTATTAAAGACAACACTTTTTAAATAACTCCACATCAGACCATATTTGATTACAAGTACGGGGAAGTTATGTGCTCAAGGCAATGGGTTTTGTTTAGTCAAATTCAATCAATAGATGGCGAAGCATCATTTCCTCCCTCAATATTGTATTCCATAAGCACTTATCTCAAGGTGATTCTTGCAACATAAAAGATTCAGACCACTGTACAGCAAATTTATGGCAGAATTATTGACCAAATGTATTGGTCATTGTTATGATTTTTATACCCTCCACCATAAGATGGGGGGTATACTAATTTCGTCATTCTGTTTGTAACTACTCGAAATATTCGTCTGAGACCCCATAAAGTATATATATTCTTGATCGTCGTGAAATTTTAAGTCGATCTAGCCATGTCCGTCCGTCTGTCCGTCCGTCCGTCCGTCCGTCCGTCCGTCCGTCCGTCCGTCCGTCCGTCTGTCTGTCGAAAGCACGCTAACTTTCGAAGGAGTAGAGCTAGCCGCTTGAAATTTTGCACAAATACTTCTTATAAGTGTAGGTCGGTTGGTATTGTAAATGGGCCATATCGGTCCATGTTTTGATATAGCTGCCATATAAACCGATCTTGGGTCTTGACTTCTTGAGCCTGTAGAGTGCGCAATTCTTACCCGATTGGAATGAAATTTTGCATGACGTGTTTTCCTATGATATCCAACAACTGTGCCAAGTATGGTTCAAATCGGTCCATAACCTGATATAGCTGCCATATAAACCGATCTTGGGTCTTGACTTCTTGAGCCTCTAGCGTGCGCAATTCTTATCCGATTGGAATGAAATCTAGCACGAAGTGTTTTGTTATGATATCCAACAACCGTGCCAAGTATGGTTCAAATCGGTCCTTAACCTGATATAGCTACCATATAAACCGATCTTGGGTCTTGATTTCTTGACCCCCTAGAGGGCCCAATTCTTATCCGATTTGAATGAATTTTTGCACGAAGTATTTCGTTATGATATCCAACAACTGTGCCAAGTATGGTTCAAATCGGTTCATAACCTGATATAGCTACCATATAAACCGATCTTGGGTCTTGATTTCTTGAGCCTGTAGAGTGCGCAATTCTTATCCGATTGGAATGAAATTTTGCATGACGTGTTTTCCTATGATATTCAACAACAGTGCCAAGTATGGTTTAAATCGGTCCATAACCTGATATAGCTACCATATAAACCGATCTTGGGTTTTGACTTCTTGACCCTCTAGAGGGCGCAATTCTTATCTGATTGGAATGGAATTTCGCACGACGTGTTTTGTTATGATATCCAACAACTGTGCCAAGTATGGTTCAAATCGGTCCATAACCTGATATAGCTACCATATAAACCGATCTTGGGTCTTGACTTCTTGACCCTCTAGAGGGCACAATTCTTATCCGATTTGAATGAATTTTTGCACGAAGTATTTCGTTATGATATCCAACAACTGTGCCTAGCATGGTTGAAATCGGTTCATAACCTGATATAGCTGTCATATAAACAGATCTGGGGATTTGATTTCTTGAGCTTCTGGAGGGCGCAATTCCTATCCGATTTGGCTGAAATTTTGCATGACGTATTTTATTTTTACTTTCAATAACTGTGTCAAATAAGGTTCAAATCGGTTCATAACCTGATATAGCTGCCATATAAACCGATCAGCGATCTTGACTTCTTGACCCCTAGAGGTCGCAATTATTATCCGATATGCCTGAAATTTTGTACGATGGATCCTCTCGTGACCATCAACAAACGTGTTTATTATGGTCTGAATCGGTCTATAGCCCGATACAGATCCCATATAAATCGTTCTCTCTATTTTACTTCGTGAGTCCCAATGGGCGCAATTCTTATACGAATTGGCTGAAATTTTACACAGGTCTCCAACATATAATTTAATTGTGGTCCGAACCGGACCATATCTTGATATCGCTCCAATAGCAGAGCAAATCTTTTATTATATCCTTTTTTGCCTAAGAAGAGATGCCGGGAAAAGAACTTGACAAATGCGATCCATGGTGGAGGGTATATAAGATTCGGCCCGGCCGAACTTAGCACGCTTTTACTTGTTTTTTCTCAAATGAACTTTAAAAACCCCTCCACTTATGTAATCATAGTTTATTTTATTTCTTTTCTTAAAACCTTCTTCCAACATGCGCATACCTCCAATATTACGTGAATAACACAAAGAAATGTGTTATTGAATTTAAAAAAAAAAAAAAAAGAATAGAGCCGTATGCCAAAGAAAAAATCGGAACCCTTATGTTAAAGGCAATTGTTAGAGGTGGATAATGGAACAATCATAATAGTAACACAAAAACGAAATAATCCACCAAAAAGTTCAGAGTTTCACTAAGCTATTTGTGACTGGACATATTTCTCCGCCAAAGGTCATCTTCCGGGTACCATCGTCATCATCTCCGGAAAAAAAAAGAAGCTGTCTTCAAGTTTTCACATTTTGAATAAGCCAAAGATAAAAAAGAAGATAGTTTTCAAGTGTCAGTTCATTGATATATGCGATTGTTTTCTTTCTTTTTTCAAGTTTGGCTATTAATGCCATCTAAGCCATGCTCAATGCATAGAAATCCCTTTGGCATAGCAAATGATTTGGCAATTTCATCCGAAAAGAGAACCAACCGAGTAAAGAAAAATTGAATTAAGAAAAGTAAACAAATTTTTAAGCTTCACTTAATTAATATTTAATGACAAGGCTTATTGTTTTTCTTCGTTTTTTTTTTCTATCTATCAATCCATTGGGGCCATCGAAATCATCATAAATCATTAACCCTACAAAGATGTAATCCAATTGTTCACACTACAATAGAATTTTAGTTTTTGCCAAAAAGAATTTTGTTATGGAAATTAATTTTGCTATAATGCCGTTTATTGATGTGGTTCGAGGTATGTCAAAAATATAATTTAAACTATGGCTGAAAATGTTGGCAATTTATAGGTGAATAGAAGACAGGCATCCATCTACACAGTTACGACACGTGGAGTGGATTAGAGAACCTTAAATCAATAGTGGGAAAATTATGAGGCTTGAGCACACGAAACTGATCTTTAAGAAAGAAAATTTGGAATACAAACGTTGTATATTGGCTAAGAAGAATCGTTTCCGATTTCTATGGGATGAGTTTTTCAGTCTAGCAACTGGGATTAATTGGTGGACCTTGTCATATGGCGGTGAGGAACTCATTATTTCTTCCTCGTACTTCTTGCATAATGAGTAAGACGCCAATACTTCAAAAGAAGGAATACTAGTTTACTTTTGGAATGCGTCGCCAAAGCTCGCCATGACTTTTGGGGAAGTAAGGATACGAACATAAATGGCTAAGGTGTTCTCTAATTTATTTTGGACACATGGTTTATATAGCTGGACAGGGCCCGCTCCGCTGCGCATTCTTTAACTCTCTAACATCTATTTAGGATGGCGACACTTTGCCCTGAATGTGAATATCGTGCTACTGTAGCCTATGTCCGCCTATGGCGCTGAACACCTGCGTTCTAATCCAGTATTTAAAGCGGTGGTTATCCCCTCCGAATGCTGGCGACATTTGCGAGGTACCATACCATGCATGGTCATGTAAAAAATTCTCCCCAATGAGGTGTCGCACTGCGACACAACGTACGGGCTCGACTATAAAAAAGGCCCCTTATCGTAGATAAACTCCCCCCCCTTTCCCCCCACCAACTCCTAATTTCCTCTCGCCAACGCAATGCACTGCATTCATAGGGGACATCCCCTGCTTGTTGGTTGACTGAAAAAAAATTTGAGTTTATCTAAGATAAGGGGCCTTTTTTATAGCCGCAGTGCGACACCTCATTGGGGAGAATATTTTACTTGACCATGCATGGTATGGTACCTCGCAAATGTCGCCAGCATTCGGAGGGGATAACCACCGCTTTAAATTCTGGATTCGAACGCAGGTGTTCAGCGCCATAAATCCTTGGATGTCAAAGTGGGTAGGAAAAACATTAGCCGGAAGTCGATACCACATACGAACGGTTCGGGCAAAAAAAAATTCTCTCTATAATGCATTGTGCAGTCCGCTGGCCAAACAATTACAAACGGGTGTGAGTTCCTGGAATGTCTAGTATCACTGACATACATCCTTACATCAAGAATAAGAAGACTAATATCTCAGACGAACACATACACCATGAAAGTACCGATAGAACAGCGCCAAACAACCCACATTGCGACGATGATGAAGGGAGGCAATTGAGTTGGATACCACACAAGACTCGGCCTATGGTCGAATGAGTACGAATGACAGAGATTACTGTCATCCGCAAATGAGTAGATAGGATTCGGAGGGGAAAGGACAGAGCCCTGGGGTACACCTGCGGTCAATTTGTGCTCATTGGATGAGAACCCATCTATAACGACTCGAATAGTGCGATCTCAGAGAAAGCACGAAATAAATCAAACGAAGCCATTACCGACACCAAATCGGAAAGCATTCATTGATGTATGAAAAGTTTGACCCTGCTCGGTTCCTGGGCAAATTTTTACTCTACTCCCAAATGACTTTCTTTTGAGTCCCATATAAATTGGGAAATATTTCGGGTTTAGGGAGTATTTCGGGGGTGGTCGCTTGCCGATCAAAGTAAATATAAGATTCGTGCTCTATTTTCAAAAACATTTCGTATGAGACCCATAATGGCATGATCGATAAATAAGTTGTGTTTAAAGGTGGGGTGGACCCCAGGGTCTTTGTCCCGAAAATTAATATAAATTTCCCAAAAATCCATAAATGTCCAACCCAAATAGCTTTTATATAATAGGGAAGTATTTTAGGATGGGACGGCTCCCCAAACACATGTCTGTATATTGTCGTGATTTGTCTATATATCCATTTGGCTGGTTTTGGGCTGTCCCCGCTGCACCCGTCCCCAAACAATAGAAACCATGTTTTTTTGTGATTATTAGAGTGCAAAAAAAAATTTCGAACTAATTGCATTTCCAATCTCCGAGATCTGGTATTTTTATACCCACCCACGAAGGATGGGGGTATATTCATTTTGTCATTCCTTTTGCAACACATCGAAATATGCATTTCCGACCCTATAAAGTATATATATTCTTGATCAGCGTAAAAATCTAAGACGATCTAGACATGTCCGTCCGTCTGTCCGTCTGTCTGTTGAAATCACGCTACAGCCTTTAAAAATAGAAATATTGAGCTGAAACTTTGCACAGATTCTTTTTTTGTCCATAAGCAGGTTAAGTTCGAAGATGGGCTATATCGGACTATATCTTGATATAGGCCCCATATAGACCGATCGGCCGATTTAGGGTCTTAGGCCCATAAAAGCCACATTTATTATCCGATTTTGCTACAATTACAGACAGTGAGTTAAGTTAGTCGGTCTAGATTTGAATATAGCTGCCATATAGACCGATCATCCGATTTATAGTCTAAGTCCCATAAAAGCCACATTTATTATCCGATTTCGCTGAAATTTGGGACAGTGAGTTGCGTTAGGCACTTCGACATCCTTCGTCAATTTGGCTCAGATCGGTCCAGATTTGGATATAGCTGCCATATGGACCGATCCTCCGATTTAGGGTCTAAGGCCCATAAAAGCCACATTTATTATCCGATCTTGCTGAAATTTGGGACAGTGAGTTGTGTTATGCCCTTCGACATCTTTCTTCAATTTGGCCCAGATCGGTTCAGATTTGGGTATAGCTGCCATATAGACCGATTTCTTGATTTATGGTTTTGGGCCCATAAAATGCTTATTTATTATCCGATGTCGCCAAAATTTGGGACAGTGAGTTATGTTAAACCCCTTGACATACTTCTGCAATATCGCACAGATCGGTTCAGATTTGGATATAGCTGCCATATTGACCGATATCTACGTTTAAGGTTTTGGGGCCATAAAAGACGCATTTATTGTCCGATGTCGCTGAAATTTGAGACAATGAGTTTGGTGAGGTTCTTCGAAGCCCTTCTTCAAATTTGCCCAGATCGGTCGAGATTTGAATATAGCTGCCATATAGACCGATATCGCGATTTAAGGTCTTGGCCCCATAAAAGGCGCATTTATAATCCGATTTCACTGAAATTTGACACAGTGACTTATGTTAGGCTTTTTAACATCCGTGTCGTATATGGTTCAGATCGGTTTATTTTTAGATATAGCTAGTGTACTTTTAGTATTTGGTCCAAATCGGAACATATTTTGATATAACTGATATGGGACATAAGGTATGAAATTTCCACCGAATTTTGATGAAAGGTGTTTTACATATATTCCCGAGGTGGTGGGTATCCAAAGTTCGGCCCGGCCGAACTTAACGCCTTTTTACTTGTTGAAATTAGGGTAATGAGAACTACTTTTTGGGAGAGTCATTTCGACTCAAATATGGATATTAAATTTATGTCCACTCTCAAATCCCTTTACTTTGGACCCCATTTTGTCATGGTGGGTAAGTATGAACCGTTTGGAGGGCGTTTGGGGGCTGGGGAGGCCACCGGCATATGAAAATGGATATCAATTTCGTTCTTTACTCCCAAATACCGTTGATTTGAGCTCCACATTGCTATAGTCGGAAATGAAGTTCAGTTTAAGGGTTGATTTATGGCGTACCCCCAAAATTGGATATCAAATTCGTTTTCTACTCTCAAATACCTTTCATTTGAGTCCCATATTGCCATAATGAGTCAATAAATCTATTCGACATATTTTTAGGAGGAAAAGAGCCACCTTGACTTCATCGCAAATTTTAATGTCAAATTTTTAATCTACTCCCAAATATCATTTATTTGAATCTTATATAGCCATGGTCCGCTGCCCATTTGGGGTATTTGGGGTGAGGGGACCTCCCATTACTTGGACCATATTTTTTATGCCATATTTGTAGTATATTGCCGTATAACTTTCATTTGAATCCCATATTGATAGGAACGTCTGGGTACTTAGACTTAAAATTTAATATGATATTCATTTTTAAGTCTCCAATACCTTTCATTTGATACCCATATTGTGCCCATCAATGTGCCCGATATCTGAAAATTATATAACCTATGTTTCCTTTTTTTGTTTCTACGAAACAAACAATCAAACCGATTCTCATATAGTCATGATGGGTCATATGCCCATTTAGGGAGTTTTTAGGAGGTGGGGTGACCAGAATCGTAATCTACTCCCGAATACCTTTTATTTAAGCCCCATATTGATATGGACGACCAATTTTTCTGTTTTTAGACATTTTGGGGTTACGGCGACTTCTTGGGTACTTGGACCCAATTTCTAATACCATATTCGTATTCTACTCGTCAATACCTTTCATTTGATATCCATATTGGCTTTATCGGTCCACTTGTGATTTTGGGTGGTATATTTGTGGTGACGAGGAGGGTCCGCCCCCTTCCAATAACAACAAATTATAAAGCATATTTCTTCTTCATGACCATATTTGTAATCTACTCCCGAATACCTTTCAGTTTAGTTCCACATTGTCATGATCGTCAAATAAACCTATTTTAAGGGATTTTGAGACTGTAGCGGAACCCCGGGTACTTCGACCCAACTTTTATTATGAAATTCGTACTCTACTCTTGAATACCTTTCATTTGAATCCGATATTGTCCCGATCGCTCCACTTTTATTTTTAGTTAGTACTTTTGGGGTAAGGGGGAGGGTCCGCCTCCCTCCCGATATCAAAAAATTATATAGCCTTTCAGACCAACCATTGCGTAGGTTGGTCTGAAAGGCTATATAATTTGAAAATTTAAATGTGAAAATTTCAAGGTAATCGGTTCAGCCGTTTATGATGCACCACTGTGCACCACTCGACCTAATCATGAAGGAATCTCTGGAGAACAGAATAGGAAGAGTGGACTTAAAGATATCTATTGGTAAAAAAAAACAAATCATAACGATATGACGATATATTTCAGAACATGTAGGACATCACCCATTGAAGCGACTTTCCCAATTAGAATACCAAAAGAAAATAAAGATATAAGTTGGTGAAACAGTGACCTCAAGCTACTTATGATAGATGCAAGACGGCTACTCTTCTATGGGAAGTTGAAATATAGCACTTCGGGACCTTTATAAGAAGAAGTTCAGAGTGTAAGAGAAGAAAAAAATCCATGGGGAAGTATTTTATAGGGCTGATTGTAATATTCTCCGATATAAAGGACATTTTGAGATTGCAGAAGATTATACCGTAGACGAAGGTGGCGTAGAGGTTAGACTGTCCCTTCAATGCCTGGCGAGATCAGGAAAAATTTGCAGCGGTGGTTATCCCCTCGTATTGCTAGCGACATTTGTGAGGTACTATGCCATGTAAACTAGGTACTAAAAATTTTGTAGAATACAATATTGGTCTTTTTGGTAGCTATATCCAAATATAGACCGATCTGAACCATATACGACATGGATGTCGAAAACCCTAAGCATAAGTCACTGTGTTAAATTTCAGCGAATTCAGATTATAAATGTGCCTTTTATGGACCCAAGACTAGAAATCAACAGATCGGTCAATATGGCTGCTATATCCAAATCTGAACCGATATAAGCCAAATTGAAGAGGGCTATCGAAGGGCCTATCACAACTCACTGTCCCAAATTTCGGCGAAATCCAACAATAAATGCGCCTTTTATGGGTCTAAGACCTTAAATCGAGAGACCGGGCGATATGGCAGCTATATCCAAACCTATATAAGATTCGGCCCGGCCGAACTAAGCACCCTTTTACTTGTTCAAGCCTGTGATTTCAACAGACTGACGGACAGAAGGACATGGCTAGATCGTCTTCGATGTTTACGACAATCAGGAATATATATACTTTAAAGAATCGGAATTGGATATTTCAATTTGTTGCAAACGGAGTGACAAAATGAATATACCCCATCCTTCGGTGGTGAGTATAGAAATCGCCAAAAATTTCAATATATTGTTGTGGGTTTCCAAGATTCGGCCCGGTCAACTGAGAACGATTTACTTGTTTGTTATCTTATCTCATCGCCTCATTTCTTTAAAGCTTCCCAAAGTCATCGCCAAAGTTGCCGACAAAAGTAAATAAATTCACTTGTTGTGTACTGTAAGTGGTGGTTGCTGTTGTTGGAACGCTCTTCATCGTTTGATATGCTAGACAAGGCTTGGACGCTCATGTGTTAAAAATCAAACCCATCATTAAACGCTCCCAAAGGAATCAACGATTTTCAAGCTTCCACAGCTTCCTCAATCGAATTCACATAGCATCAAAATGTTTCCAACATTTTGATATTCGGTGTATGGACGTTGAAAAACATTTTATTAGTTGGATGGATTTGGCTATCTTGGCGCATGCGCTTTAGATCATGTGATAGGAATCAACTAAACACACTGAAGAATTGTTTTCGAAGTAAGGCACATAAACTCAAGTACAGTGTTGTAACGTTAACCTTTATGTAATGAAAACGAATGTTTCTGTTGTTGTTGTAGCAGTTTCTTGTGTTCTATATTTCGTCTGCTTGATTCTGTTGAGTGTCCAGATCCAGGAACTCTGCAACTAAGATGAGGTGCGTCCAGAAGGATCTGGGTCTAAGTCGAGTGGGTCCGGCTGGGCAGTTAAACAGATGACGTGTGTCTTGTGGTCCCTGGTCACAATTGGGGCATACATCTTGCACGTCGGCATCAATTCTTGCTCTGTAGGAGTTGCGGCGGCTGCTTCTGCCGGAACGTAGTTGAACCAGAACTACTATGGTTTACCGGGGGAGGTCATTTTCTTCAGGTGCGATGGCAGGCAGTCGTTCTCCAAGGATTACATTCACCAGGTAGCTATTTACCGCATCTGCTACCGAGTCTGCATGAATATTGTCTAGACCTGCTTGATATGTCGCTTTATCTAGAGGTTATCTCTTTTAGCGCTAAACTTCACGTTCTAGATCATGTAAATCTATCTTCTGGCTTCTGGGCGGTGGATATCTAACAACAAGATGATGATTTGCATGATCTCTCCGATAACAGCCCAAACGGTACTGCTTAGACAGCATGTAGTTATGTCTTCGCATTGGTATGATATTTGTCTCCCGATGGAGGTGATCCATTTGAGAACTGAGGAGACAGTCCGTCGCAATTCGTAGGGCGGCATTCTGACAAATCTGAATATTATTCCACAGCATATCACAGAGCTGACAAGACCACACCGGCGCTGCATAATATCAAATTCCATTAACATTTTTTAAAAATTAAATTTTGACGAATTTTGAGGGTTTTTTTGTATGTCCCCCAATGGTAACCCTTTTAGGGTCAAATGCCCTAAAGGGACGCTCTATATTTACCGATTGCGACAATGTATATTAAATGAAAGGTATTCAAGAATATATACGATCTGCGTATAAAAAATTGTTGCCAGGAGTCGGGGTGTTACCACAATCACGAAAAAAAACCAAAGCCAAAACTAAAAGTGACGATATGGGACTCAAACGAAAGGTATTTGAATGTAAACAAGAAAGAGCGTGCTAAGTTCGGTCGGGTCGAATCTTATATACCCGTTACCATGGCTCGCATTTGTCGAGTTCTATGCGCGGTATCTTTTTTTTAGACAAACATAGAATATTGAATAAGAATTGTTATGCTATTGGAGCTATATCAAGTTATAGACCGATTCAGACCATAAATGAATGCTGAACATTGTAGAATTCATTGTGTAATATTTCAGTTCATTCGGATAAGAATTGCGCCTTGTAGGGGCTCAAGAAGCAAAATCGGGAGATTGGTTTATATAGGAGTTTTATCAAGCAATTGATCGATTCAGTCCATATTAGTCACGTATGTTAAAGGTCATGATAGAAGCCGTTGTACAAAAATTTCTGTCAAATCGGATGAGAATTACACCCTCCAGAGGCTCAAGAACTCAAGATCCCAGATCGGTTTATATGGCAGCTAATCAGGTTATTTACCGATTTGCGCCATATTTCGCACAGTTATTGAAAGTCATAACAATATACCTCGTGCAAAGTTTCAGCCAAATCGGATGAGAATTGCGCCCTCTATAGGCTCAAGAAGTCAAGAGCCAAGATCGATTTATATGGCAGCTACATCAAAACATAGACTGATTTGAACCATACATAGCGCAGTTGTTGGAAGTGGCACAAAAACACCACGTGCAAAGTTTCAGTTAAATCGGACGAGAGTTGCGCCCTCTAGAGGCTCAAGAAGTCAAGAGCCAAGATCGGTTTATATGGCAGCTATATTAAAACATGAACCGATTTGGCCCATTTTCAATATCAACCGACCTACACCAACAAAAAGTGTTTGGGCAAAACTTCAAGCGGCTAGCTTTACTCCTTCGAAAGTTAGCGTGCTTTCAACAGAGAGACGGACGGACCATCTGTCTGTTGAAAACACGCTACAGTCTTAAAAAATGGAAATATTAAGCTGAAATTCAGCACAGATTCTTTTTTGTCCATAAGCAGGTTAAGTTCGAAGATTGACTATATCGGACAATATCTTGATATACGCCCCATATAGACCGATCCGCCGATTTAGGGTCTTAGACTCATAAAAGCCACATTTATTATCCGATTTTGCTTAAATTGGGAACAGTAAGTTGTGTTAGGCCCTTCGACATCCTTCTTCAATTTGGCGCTAATCAATCCAGATTTGGATATAGCTGCCATATAGACCGATATCTCAATTTAAGGCTTAAGGCCCATTAAAGGCCGATTTTTAGTCCGATTTTGATGAAATTTAGAACAGCGATTTGTGTAAGGATTTTCAACTTTCTTCTTCAATTTTGCTGAGATCGGTGCAGATTTGGATATAGCTGCCATATCGACCGATCTCTCGATTTAGGTCTTGGGCCCATAAAAAGCGCATTTATTGTCAGATGTCGCCGAAACTTGTGACAATGAGTTGCGTTAGAAACCTCGACATCTTTCTGCAACTTGGCCCAGATCGGTACAGATTTGGATATAGCTGCCATATAGACCGATATCTCGATTTAAGGTTTTAGACCCAATAAAGGCGCTTTTATTGTCCGTTGTCGTCGAAATTTAGGACAGTGAGATGTGTTAAGCCCTTCGATATTCCTCTTAAATTTGGCTCAGATAAGTTCAGATTTGGATATAGCTGCCATATAGACCGATCTATCGATTTAAGGTTTTGGGCCTATCAAAGGCGCTTTTATTGTCCGTTGTAGCCGAAATTTGGGACAGTGAGATGTGTTAAACCCTTCGACATCCCCCTTAGGTTTGGCCAGAATCGGTTCAGATTTGGACATAGCTGCCATATAGACCGATCCTTTTATGGGGCCAAGACTTTAAATCGAGATAAAGTCTTGGCCCCTGAAAATGTTGGGGGTTAGCTCTGGAGGAAAGTGGATGGTTTAATCACTGGAGTCGTGGAGAATATTTCTCGGAGTAGAAATATTTTCCTCGCAAGGTGAGTTTGGGGAGAATAGGAAAAAAATGAAAACACAGGTGGGTTAGAAATTGGGAATTTACAATTATCTCTTTATTGGATGGAAAAGAAAGCTCTGAATTGGAGATTGAACGAAACTCTTACCAGGAAGAACAGCAGTGGTTGAAGCCCAGATAATAAGTAAGTTTGAAATAGGAAAAAGAAAAGGAAAAGGCCGACGGAGTACACAAGGCTGCTGAAAGCGAGACATCTTTAGTACAAAGAGAGACACACACACACACACATATAAAGTATGAGGTATGTGGGTGTATGCAAATGCAAATAGCTGCGAAACTTAGAAAGTAGATTAGGGGGACCAGGTAGGAACAAGGTTTGGCATTAACATTACCGGCCCCCTTGCAGTACACCTGCAATAAAAAAAAGGAAAAATGCAACTGTGTGTACTCGCACCAGCTTACAATTACTCGCACGGAATATAATTGAAAACTCTATGAAAACGGACGTTATGAATCTAATTACTCTAGTTATGAATTTAATTACTCTAGTAAGGAAAGGAAATGTTGACATAATAGTTGTATAGCTCCGTAGAATAGCCAAAGGATCACTCCATCATCAGGATCCAGCTGGTACATGGAAAAGGCAAGCTTGTCAGTAGTGGACATCCTTCTATGAATCAAACCGCTCAATGGACCTGTTTAAAAGATAGAGCTTGTGCTTCGCTAGTAAAGTAAAAATCAACAGTGCATTTCATAACTCTTTTATTCAGTTTGGATTAAATTCATTGATACCGAAGAATAATGAGAACGCTGTAGTGCGCTCAGTGCGAACAGACACCATAGATCACCCAACCAAAAATAGTACTTTGTGCCGTAGGCAAACCATTCTGGGCGTATACACCCTCTGCGATGACCCTGGGATAAAGATCGACACCAATTACAATATCCACCGGGGCCGATTTGAAAAATTTCGAATCCGCAAAGAATAAGTGGGGGAAATGTCTTTTAAATGATTCCGGAAGCGATTCAGCTGGCGTCACCGTTGAAATGCGGTTACTCACACGAAATGTGCCTTCAATGGTTACCGTTTCGTCGAATCTGGAGGTCAGGCGAAGTGGGCATATGGTCTCCTCTTTCAGGCTCAATGTCGTGAGCGCCAACGAATCTACCAATCTCTTGGAGATCCTGCTCACCGGAGACCCCGAGTCGAGAAGGCACCGGGCTGTGGATCGTTCAGACTTGCCTTTTACCTTAACGAGCACCGTAGGAAGCAACACAATGCTGTTCTGTCGAAGAATAGCCGAAAGAGATGTCCTCTGCTTAGAAGACGGTGATGGCGAAAAATCCCTCGGTGGGCACGAATCCTTTGACTTCCGCTCAGGAGTGTTGGGACGCGATTGCTTCCGATCGCTCTTAAGAAGGGCATCCCGTAGTTTCGGATCGACGTGGAGGAGGGTATGATGGCTCTTTTTGCAGTGGTGACACCGGTGACTGCTAGAGCAGGATACCACCAAGTGGTCATGAGCCAGACAGTTGAAGCAGTAACTATGCCTTCGAACTGCTTCCAAACGATCTGCCATTTTCATTTCCAAAAACCTTTGGCAAGATCGTAGGGCATGAGACCGGTGACAGATACGGCAATCGTATTTTTCCTTCTTGTAGGGAACCGCGGATGACTTCCTTTGTGTCTCTTTGGTATACTTGGGCATGATAATCTATGGTGGCAAAACAAACAATAGGGAAGTGATGGGAAAGAATAGAAAATCTGTGTTTAATTCGGAGAGGAAATGACGACAAGCTTGGTAATGGGTCGCGTAATGGTGCCCTTCTGAGTCACCACGTCAGCAACCCGAACTCTGCGATCAGTGCCGAAATACGTCTTGCAAACTCTGCCTAGACGCCAAACATTTGGTGGAAGGTTGTCATCTTGAATAACGACTAGTGTGTTCTCTTCTATATTCTTTTCTGAACTTTGCCATTTAACTCGCTTTTGTAGTTCTCGTAAATATTCGTTCTTCCATCGAACGCAAAAACTCTGATGAATAGCCTTAAGTCTCTGCCATCGGTTCAAAATCGATACAGGACTCTCCTCAATGCGTGGATCGATCGGAGCAAGAATGGGAGTACCAATCAAGAAATGACCTGGAGTTAAGGCAGCGAAATCGTTAGGATCACTGGATATAGGAGACAACGGGCGCGAATTGAGGCATGCTTCAATTCTCGACAGGATTGTCGAGAACTCTTCAAATGTAAATTTGAAGGAACCAGCAAATTTTCGAAAATGGGACTTAAAACTCTTTACTCCCGCTTCCCAGAGTCCTCCCATATGAGGAGCTCCAGGCGGGATGAAATGCCAACTCAAAGACTGGTGCGCATAGTTCGACTCAGTTCCAGCACGAGCAGCATGAATAAATTCTCTCTCTAAGATCCTGGAAGCTCCGACGAAAGTTGTACCGTTATCGGAATATAGATGCAACGGACAACCCCGCCGAGAAACAAAACGATGGAAAGCCGCTAAGAACGTGGGAGTGGACAAATCGGACGTCGCCTCTAAGTGTATCGCCTTTGTGGAGAAGCACACGAAAACGCAGACGTAGCCTTTCGTAATACGACAGGCCCGCCCACTGTAACTCTTTATGTCGAAAGGACCCGCGAAATCCAAACCCGTTCGAGTGAATGGACGAGTGAACTCGGTGCGCTCTGGCGGCAAAGCCGCCATGAGCTGCTGCTGACAACGCCTCTTGTAGAGAATGCAAGGCTTGCACTTATTGATGGTCGTTTTGATTAAATTCTTGACCTTCGGGATCCAGTACTGTGATCTGACCATACGAAGTACAAGCTGATTCCCACCGTGGATAGTAAGTTGGTGGATGAACTTCACGAGCAGCCTGGAATATTGACAACCGTAGGGCATTATTATCGGGTGTCTCTCATTGTACGGAAGGCCGACTGACGATTCCAGCCGGCCACATGAACGAATTAGCCCCTCAGCGTCCAGGAACGGGTTTAAGTTCAGAATAGAACTTGATTTCGAAATTTGCTCTTGTGACGACAAACACTTGTACTCATTTGGAAAACACGCTTTTTGACACACTCGAATCAATCCATCTCTAACCAGTACAAGCTCAGAACTTGTGATCAAAGTGGACTGCTTTGAAAAGCTGGAACGAAATCTTGGATGAGTACGATAGAAGAATCGATACACATAAGCCAGTACACGTAGCGCTCGTGGATAGGAAGAAAAACGTTCAAGAACGTCCTGGTAGTTCTGAAAGTAAGTATGATGAACCTTTATGGCTTTACGCTCCAAATCTATCTCGGGAATAGTGGATTGAACAGAATTAGGCCAACACTCAGGGGAGTCGCGGAGCCACTCAGGTCCCGACCACCACAACTCATTTGCGACGATATCCTGAGGCAGGAGACCTCGGCTAGCGAGGTCGGCAGGATTCGTCTCTGAAGGAACATGACCGAACTTGGAGGGGTCAACCACTTGAACTATACTTGAAATTCGGTTTGCAACAAATGTTGCCCAACAACACGGAGGTTTCGAAAGCCAGGAAAGGACAATAGTGGAGTCTGTCCAACAGAAAAGAGAATACTTGGGAATGTTAAGTGTCGGAAGTAATGTATCTAACATCTCTGCCAATAGAACAGCCCCACAAAGCTCTAACCTCGGAATGGACAATGTCTTAACAGGAGCCACTCTTGTCTTTGAATAGACCAAATGTGTGGAGACCGAAGTAGTTGTAGCTATTCGCACATACAAAGCTGCTGCGTATGCCCTTTCTGAAGCATCACAGAAGCCATGGAATTGAATATCGGCGGAAGGAACATAATGAAGCCACCTCGGAATTCGAACTTCATTTATAGCCGAATAACACGTCTGAAACTCTTTCCACTTTGCAAGTGTGCCAGGGGTAACGACCTCGTCCCAGCCCGTACCCTCTGACCATATCCTCTGCATAAGAATCTTTGCTACCACAATACATGGCGATAGCCAACCAGCAGGATCGAAAAGCTTTGAAATCTGGGAAAGGAGTTCTCTTTTAGTATCTCTGGATGAATCTGGGAATGGCTTGGTAGTGAAATAGAACGAATCGGATCGAGCATTCCAACGAATTCCTAGCATTTTTGCTGTGCTACTGTCGTCGAAGTCCAAAAAATCTTCACACAGCAAATGATCGGAAGGAAGTCCTGCTAGAATATCCTTTGAATTTGCTGTCCATTTTCTCAGGAGGAAGCCGGCCGAAGCCAAAGCGGATATCAACTGCTCCTTAGACTGCATTGCCTTCT
Source organism: Stomoxys calcitrans (assembly GCF_963082655.1). NCBI lineage: Eukaryota > Metazoa > Arthropoda > Insecta > Diptera > Muscidae > Stomoxys > Stomoxys calcitrans. The sequence continues at coordinate 42,380,107 of NC_081553.1, read as the reverse complement.
GCAGCGAATGTGCACCCACTAGGGCATCATCCACGTACATAGAACTGCGAAGTATTTCACTGGCAATAGGATGACTGGATTGAACGTCATCAGCAAGTTGGAAAAGAGTGCGAATAGCTAAGTATGGAGCACAATTCACACCGAAAGTGACAGTCTTCAACTCGAAATCTTGAACGTCGTCACTTGGATCTCTTCGAAATAGAACTCTTTGGAACGGTGTGTGATTGGGATGAACTCTAATCTGCCGGTACATCTTTTGAATGTCGGCATTGAACACATACCGAAAGAATCGCCACTTGAGAATCAACACAGTCAGATCACTCTGCAACACAGGACCTGTATGCAAAGTGTCATTAAGACTCACGCCATTAGAGGAAGGTGAAGAAGCATTGAAAACCACCCGAACTTTGGTGGTAGTGCTCTCTGGTTTTATAACCGCATGGTGCGGCAGGTAGTAATGAGACGCACTTCCCATAGAACTAGAAGTCTCAACTTGACACATGTGGCTTAAATTCGCGTACTCTTGGATAACGGAATCATACTCATCCTTGAACGCAAGATTGCGAAGGAGGCGGACTTCATTTCTCAAAAATTGGGCCATAGCACTTGTCCGTGAATTACCTAGAGATATACTCTTGGGAAAATCTCTTTTGAACGGAAGATGAACAACGTACCTTCCATCTTCATCCCTCTTAGTAGTTGAAACGAACAATTCCTCACAAAATCTATCAGCTGCTGACACAAAGTTCTTCCTTGGAAGATTCTCCACCTCCCAAAATCTCGAAATCTCTTTGTCCAAAGAGATTTCACAAAAGTTGGAAATAATTCTGGAATATGGAGATGGAGATTGGATCGGAATGGGGCCAGTCAAAATCCATCCAAAGATGGTATTTTGGCCCATCAAGGAACCACAAATATCATGCTTCACGCCGGACCGCATGATGGAAGGAAGGAAGTCACCACCAATCAGAATATCAATACTGGAACTCCTGTGAAATAGTGGATCTGCCAGCTCGAATTGGGGCAGCTGAGAGAAGATGGAGGGGGGTATTGAATGAGATGGAAGGGCACCAGATAAATTAGTAATAACGAAGGCCTTAACCGAAATTTGAGCATCTGCATATCTCGAACATAGAAGCAGAGTACATTCCTTTCGAACGGAAGCAGCCATGGAATCATTCAGACCAGAAATCTGAGCATTGACTTTTCTATATGGGAGCTGCAATCTATTGAAAAGTCTCTCTGAAATGAATGTACCCTGCGACCCAGAATCCAAAAGCACTCGTGCCTGGTACGTAACACCCAAGTGCAACACATCAACCAAAGCAGTCCCCAGCAAAACGCCACGAGAACTGGAAGAGAAATAGGTTTGAACGACTCCCGTACCAGAACTAGTGGACTGTATAGGACTAGGAGCGAAAGGTGAGGAGTTTGCATTCAAACCTGAATTTGTATTTGCCGGAGTCTGCACTCTTGAGTTACTGGCCTCTGGATTAGCGGAACTCTCATGAAGCAAAGTATTATGCTTCCTCTGGCACTGGAAACAAGTGTTCTTGCTTGTACAATTTCGAACGTGATGAGTTTTAGAAAAACAGTTCAAACACAGACCTTGCTTCCTTATCTCGGACTTTCTCTGATTAATGTCCATTGCTATGAACTTAGGACACTTCCTAATCACATGGAACTCTCTTGGACATAAAGGACATTGTGGACCCGAAACTCTCACTTGGAATGAATTAATATTTCTCGAACTCTTAGTATTCGTGCTATTGGATTTTGAATCTTGATCCCTTGCATTGGGATTGGCACGCATTTCAGAAACGGACTCCAGTGTCCGGTATCTATTCGTAAGAAAGGAGTCAAGGTCAGACCACTTAGGAATTGCAGTCTTATCTGCGAGACCCTGCTCCCATAAGGTAAGTGTGGACTCTGGAAGACGATTCGAACAGAGAAATACGAATAGAGGGTCCCAACCTCTGACATCAATGTCACACAACTCTAGGGCCGAGATACAAGAAGTAAGGTCGCGCTGCAACTGTTTAAGTGCACTGGCGGACTCTTTGGAAATGGAAGGAAGATTGAACAAAACCTTTAGCTGCCCGTTAACAAGGATTCGTCTATTCTCATAACGAGCGCATAGATTTTTCCATGCCAAATGGAAACCATCATTCGTCAAAGGGCTCCTCTGAACAATGTCACGAGCCTCGCCTCGCGTTTTTTGCGTCAAGTGAAACAGACGCTCGACAAAACTAAGTCTGGAATTCTTTATGTACACTGCCGTAAACATGTCTCTGAAAGTAGGCCAGGACATGTAATCACCGTGGAAAACCTCTGTATCACATGGCGGGAGATGAAAGGAATAATCAGTCCTTCCCGTAGAAGACGGAGTGTCTTGAAATTCTGGATGACCTTCGGAAACAGGTGGATTTGCGACAAGACGTTGGCTTGGAGAAATCTTAGTTGCCGGCAACTGAAACTCCTCCGCGAGCTGTGACAATGTCGCCAAGCAGTTGCAGTAAGTCACATAAGAACTCTTAAACTTGGCTCGGAAGGTCTCCAGCTCGGATGCATTTACGGAATCGTCTGCACCGCCCTCGTCTTCGTCTTGCTCACTATCACGATCAGCCATGAATGTATCGAAAGTGGACTTAATGTCGCTCCATAATGACTTCAGCTCTGTCATGTGTATATTAATTAAGTGAATCGATGAGAGCGGAAGCGTATTATCACCTATATCAGCATTGAATGCGACAAGGCGATCAGCTAAGCGAATGAACGACTCTAAAGACATATTCGAACTTGAAAGAAAAAAGTAGAATTAGCTCTGAACCAGACGCACTTAACTCTCTTAAATAGGTTAGGGAAAAAACCTATCTAAATGAACAGTAAATCCGAAAAAATGGAACTGGTATCGAAAAAAAACGTTGAAAATGACGTAGGCGTATGCGTAATATTTCCGGAGAACAGAAGAATGAACAGTTGCGCCGGTTGAAATAAGTTCGAAATGCCTCTATAGTATTGAAACTCTTAAAATCAGCAGAGGAAAAAAAAATTCTCTTGAAAATTATGAAAATTCGAACTTTTTGGATCCAAAAGTCGACCTTGGCTCACTGTAGGGTGCAAATACGATTTTTGCTTTACACGAACACCAAACGAAAACAGTCTCGTGAAGAAAATCAGAAAAAAATTTACTTTTCGAAAAAATCAAAGTTTTGTACCAAAAGTCGACTATGACCGGCTGTAGGGTGCACTATATATATCTCTGACCGATCAGGGTATCACACAAATGCATATATATGCCAATGGAACCAAAATATAAGGTGTCTCAAACGCCCCGAGTCGCGACCACACAAACGGAATGACTGTAGGGTGCACGGCAAACAAAGAGTATATAAGAGCGAATGAACAAATTCAAAGCAACACAGAAGTCTCTTATTCTCTTCGCAGTAGCAATGTCACCCGCAACGAAACTCAATAGAAGCGAATAACAAGAAATGTTTGTATGTACGTTCAGTTGTGTGTATATATGGATGTATGTATATTGGATGTTAGTTATGGAGATCAACGTTGGTTAGTTCTAAAAAAAAAAAAAAAACAATAACAACAATCACTGTGCTTGTAGGAAAGGCTGAACTATTAACTACGACGAAATAATGCTATGGGCAGCGCGACTGCAGCATATGAAAGAGGGCAAAGATCACTTTCAATGCACCACGATTGAAAAAGAAAAGAAACCAAAGGAACACACTGCCGCGACACCGATTGAAATATAAAATCTTATGTTATTTTTTTGCAAATTAATGGCAATTCTTACAGAGGCAAAGCACACTGTTACTTAAATTTCTCTATGGAATTTAATGAAATTCACTTCCACCAAATTTTAAGAAAATTAATAACCGAATAGTTGGAAAAAAAATTTTTTCAGTACGGTTTTTGAAAAATTTTATTTCGAAGCACTGTTTAGGAAATGTCGAAATGCCGTCGGCAAAACACAACTGAAGCACAATGAATATTTGGAAAAAAGCACTATTGTTTTCACTTTTTATGGAATAGAACAAAGCACAAACTCACCTTTTTTTCTATGATGACGATGATGATATGTATGTTGGATGAAATGGTGATGAAGGGATGATTTCCAGTAATAAATCCGGTTCGAAGGACCACAATGAAAATGTTGGGGGTTAGCTCTGGAGGAAAGTGGATGGTTTAATCACTGGAGTCGTGGAGAATATTTCTCGGAGTAGAAATATTTTCCTCGCAAGGTGAGTTTGGGGAGAATAGGAAAAAAATGAAAACACAGGTGGGTTAGAAATTGGGAATTTACAATTATCTCTTTATTGGATGGAAAAGAAAGCTCTGAATTGGAGATTGAACGAAACTCTTACCAGGAAGAACAGCAGTGGTTGAAGCCCAGATAATAAGTAAGTTTGAAATAGGAAAAAGAAAAGGAAAAGGCCGACGGAGTACACAAGGCTGCTGAAAGCGAGACATCTTTAGTACAAAGAGAGACACACACACACACACATATAAAGTATGAGGTATGTGGGTGTATGCAAATGCAAATAGCTGCGAAACTTAGAAAGTAGATTAGGGGGACCAGGTAGGAACAAGGTTTGGCATTAACAGGCTCAAGGCTCATTTATAATCCGATTTCGATTATAGTGACTTATGTTAGGCTTTTCGACATTCGTTTCTTATATGGGCCATTTCGGTCTATATTTGGATATAGCTATCAGAAAGACTAATATTTGAACAATGACTTGTACTTATTAGACCATTCAGCTTCCGTGCCGAATTTGGTCCAAATCGGACCATATTGCGATATAGCTGCTATGGGGGCATAAATTATGCATTTTTCAACGGATTATGACGAAAGGTGGTTCACATATATACTTGAGGTGGTGGGTATCCAAAATTCGACCAGGCCGAATTTAACGCCTTTTTACTTGTTAAAGATGAAATATGAATCTTATATAAAAATTTTAAATCAGTTAACAGGGGGGTAGCCTCTCCCCAAAATGTTGTCCCAAATGGGCATTACGATGTACGGGACAATATTGGGTTCTAATGAAAGGTATTTAAGAGTTAAATTCACTTTTAAATTATTTTAAAATTTAGACCATATCAAAAAGCGGCCTCAAACACCTTAGGGTGTATCGAAGCACACAATAAAAATCTAATTTCGAATTACATTTTATAGTTAAGTATAAAACTTTTTCCCCAACTTTAAATATTTTTTTTTTTTCACTGTATCCTAGCAAGCTATTTAAGCCAGCATTAATGCTATGGTGTTTCCAGCATAGTTGAAGTTGAAAACTTAAAAACAACCCATTGACAGTTAAAAATATTTAATATGCCATAAATACATAACCAAACCTATGCTTAAGAACTCAAATGATAGCCATCGAAGAGATTGTTTCGTTTCATATCAGACATCACCATGGTTCTGAGCTCCATTCTCCATCATCTGCTGCGAGATTTCAACACCAAGCCTTCATTGGAAGCTTTACAAAAGCAATTTGAGTTCTTTCAAACCATCTTAGAACAACAACATATGAAGGAAGAAGATGCAACAGCATCGCTGAAATCGATCAAATGGAATTGCTTCAACTGGTGTGGTAGTTGCATAGTGCGCAAGCGCACAGCCTTTGGTTACAGCATAACTAACGATAGGACACATTCAGTTTTATGTTAGCAATTTAATATAAAACGTATATTGGCTATCGTATAGTCTCTCTTTCTTTCTTTCGATTTTTGAGATCTCATCATAAATTGTTAGTTCTTATTGGTGAAAAGGAACATTACGTTATTGCCCCCCTATGTGTAGTTTAACCAACTGCCCACACTTTTGCAATGGCAAAACAACCTCCTGCTTGCATTGCATGCTTTATGTGCAATGATAATGGTAGGTTATGTCAGTTTTTCGACTGCTGCTTCTACAACTTATTGGAGTGGGCATAATGTTTTTTTCTATTTTGAGGCTGGTTTGAAATTAATTTGTTGGTCTGGCTTTGAGTAGAGACAAACATTCTACTTTTATTAGTTTATTGGCTTGGGACAATAAGTATTGGGGCAATTACAAATATTTGAAATTAATAAAAGCAAGTCATTATTCAATTGTGTATAACAAAATATTGGTCTTTTTAGTAGCTATATCTAAAAATAAACCAATCTGAACCATATACGACACGGATGTCGAAATGCCTAACTTAAGTCACTGTGGCAGCTATAGTCAAATCTTGACCGATCTGGGCCAAATTGAAAAAGGACGTCGAAGGGCCTGACACAACTCACTATCCTAAATTTCGGCGACATCGGACAATAAATGCGCCTTTTATGAACCCAAAACCTTAAATCGAGAGATCGGTCTATATGACAGCTATATCCAAATCTGGACCGATTTGGGCCAAGTTGCAGAAAAGTGTGGAAGAGCCTCACACAACTCACTGTCCCAAATTTCGGCGAAATCGGACAATAAATTCACCTTTCATGGGACCAAGACTTTTAATAGAGATATCGGTCTATATGGCAGCTATATTCAAATCTGGTCCGATCTCAGCCAAATTGAAGAAGGATGTCGAAGGGCCTGACACAACTCACTGTCCCAAATTTCGGCGAAATCGGACAATAAATGCGCCTTTTATGAGCCCAAAACCTTTAATGGAGAGATCGGTCTATATGACAGCTATATCCAAATCTGGACCGATCTGTGTCATATTGCAGAAGTATGTCGAGGAGTTTAACTTAACTCGCTGTCCCAAATTTCGGCGAAATCGGACAATAAATGCATCATTTAAGGGGCCAAGACTTTTAATCGAGATATGGGTCTATATGGCAGCTATAGTCAAATCTGGACCGATCTCAGCCAAATTGAAGAAGGATGTCGAAGGGCCTAACGCAACTCATTGTTACAATTTTCGGCGACTTCGGACAATAAATGCGCCTTTTATGGCTCCAAAACCTTAAATCGAGAGATCGATCTATATGGCAGCAATATCCAAATCTGAACCGATCTGAGCCAAATTGAAGAAGAATTTCGAAGGGCCCCACATAATAAATAATAAATGCGCCTTTTATGGGCCTAAGACCATAAATCGCGAATCGGTCTATATGACATGTATATCCAAATCAGGAACGATCTGGGTAATGGTTTCGTTCGATTTATTTCGAGCTTTCTCAGAGATCGCACTATTCGAGTCATTATAGATGGGTTCTCATCCAATGATCACAAATTGACCGCAGGTGTACCCCAGGGCTCTGTTCTTTCTCCTTCTCTTTCTCTTATTTTCATCAACGATCTGTTGGGTCAAACATCGAATCCGATCTACACATTTTCGGATGACAGTAATCTCTGTCATTCTTACTCATTCGTCCATAGGCCGAGTCTTCGAGATATTGAGGACAAGAGGCGAGTGATAGACGATACACTCTGCCAGGATTTGCTGGCCATTTCTGAGTGGGGCCGAATGAATCGAGTAGATTTTAAGGCACAGAAGACTCAGTGCTGCTTGTAGTCACACAAACGATTCGCTGACCCATTACGATCAACTTTGTCTATCAACGGTGTAGATGTTGAGCAATCAGAAGCTCTTGAAGTTCTGGGCATGAAAATACAAAGTGATGTCCGTTGGGCTAAACATGTATTTGAGGTGTCAAAAGAATCATTCAAGTGTTTAGGCTTCCTTAAACGGTGTAAGAATTACTTCACTCTGTCTGATCTTCTTAACATCTACACCACTTTCATAAGGCCGAAAATGGAGTACAACTCACGTATGGGCTGGAGCTTCAAAATCACCTCTGGAGCTAATGGACAGTGTACAGAGGAGAGCGATGGCGTTGATTGGGGGACAGTGGGCTATCAAACTCTATTGCCTTACTTCATCATCGCCATAATGTGGGTTGATTGACTCTGTTCTATCGGTACTTTCATGGTATGTGTTCGTCACATATTCGTCTTCTTATTCCTGATGTAAGGATGTATGTCAGGGATACTAGACATTCCGGGAACTCACACCCGTTTGTAATTGATTGGCCAGCGGACCGCACAACGCATTATAGAGAGAATTTTTATTTCGCCCGAACCTTTCGTATGTGGAATCGACTTCCGAATAATGTTTTTCCCACTCATTTTGACATCTAAAGATTTAAGACAAATGTCAATAAGCACTACATCCTTTTCCCCCCCTCCAATTCCTAATTTCCTCTCGGCAACGCATTGCCCTGCATACATAGGGGACATCCCCTGCGTGCTGCCTGACAGAAAAAAAAATAATGAAGGATGTCGAAGGGCCTAACACAAGCCACCGACTGTCCAAAATTTTAGCAAAATCATTTAATAAATGTTGCTTTTATGGGCCTAAGACCCTAAATTGGAGGATCGGTCTATATGGCAGCTATATCCAAATCTGGACCTATCTAAGCCAAATTGACGAAGGATGTCGAAGGGCCTAACATAACTTACTGTCCCAAATTTCAGCAACATCGGATAATTAATGTGGGGTTTATTGACCTAAGACCCTAAATCGGACGATCGGTGTATATGGCAGCTATATCCAAATCTGGATTGATGTGGGCCAAATTGACGAAGGATGTCGAAGGGCCTAACACAACTCATTGTCCCAAATTTCAGCAAAATCGGATAATAAATGTGGCTTTTATGGGCCTAAGACCCTAAATCGGGGAATCGGTCTTTATGGGGGCTATATCAAGATATAGTCCGGTATAGTCCATCTTCGAACTGAAGCTGCTTATGGACAAAAGAAAGAATCTGTGCAAATTTTCAGCTGAATATCTCTTTTTTTAAAGACTGTAGCGTGATTTTAACAAACAGACGGACAGATGGATGGACAGACGGACGGACTTGGCTAAATAGATTTTTACGGTGATCAGGCATATTTATACTTTATAGGGTCTGAAATGGATATTTCGATGTGTTGCAAACCGAATGACAAAATGAATATACCCCCATCCTTCCGTGGTGGGTATAAAAATTATATAGCCTTTTGTTCCTTCCAGACCACTTTCCTCAATTTATTAAAATTTCTAAGAAAATCCTACATACACACCGTTAAAACATGACCTGTAGCCTGCACCACTGCTGTGATGCAGTACATGGTTCAACTCAGAAATAAAGGGTGATTTTTTTGAGGTTAGGATTTTCATGCATTAGTATTTGACAGATCACGTGGGTTTCCGACATGGTATCAAAGAGAAAGATGCTCAGTATGCTTTGACATTTCATCATGAAAAGACTTACTAACGAGCAACGCTTGCAAATCATTGAATTTTATTACCAAAATCAGTGTTCGGTTCGAAATGTGTTCAAATTTTGACAAATTTTGTTCAGCGATGAGGCTCATTTCTGGTTGAATGGCTACGTAAATAAGCAAAATTGCCGCATTTGGAGTGAAGAGCAACCAGAAGCCGTTCAAGAACTGCCCATGCATCCCGAAAAATGCACTATTTGGTGTGGTTTGTACGCTGGTGGAATCATTGGACCGTATTTTTTCAAAGATGCTGTTGGACGCGACGTTACGGTGAATGAACACATTTCGAACCGAACACTGATTTTGGTAATAAAATTCAATGATTTGCAAGCGTTGCTCGTTAGTAAGTCTATTCATGATGAAATGTCAAAGCATACTGAGCATCTTTCTCTTTGACACCATGTCTGAAATCCCACGTGATCTGTCAAATACTAATGCATGAAAATCCTAACCTCAAAAAAATCACCCTTTACTTCCCGATGCGATTATCCGTTTGTCCGTCTGTCGTTTCTTTGTAATCAAGGCGTAGAATATGCTGGCTACATGAAGCGCTAGGCCGTCCGCCTGGTTCTGTGGTAATGTTGGAAATATTCCATCAAGTCCTAGGGACATAAACCGTAGGAAGTTCTTTAAGGCTTCATTTGTCATGACCATGCCTAGGTTTACCTCATTCCGGAGTTACCAGCAACAATATCAACATAAAATATTAAACATTAAGAACAATCATTTAAAATTAGAAATCTGATTGCCCATCTATAAATAAAGTGTTTACCCAAATTGTATGATTCGAATGCTAATAAATGGCCATTGTCATTTTTGTAACCAATGTCATTAAATCAAATTAGGCAAATTTTCAATATCTCCCACTTCTAAACAAGGCAAAAACAATCTCTTTTTGCATACATTTCTTTTGTTCAACTCGTATACGTTTGCACTGATTAGAGCAACAAAGAAGAAGGATATTTTTCTGCAGAAAAAAAATCAAATACAACATTTGGTTATGGCCTCTGCCCACTTGCATTTATCGCAGTGATAAAAGGAACAACCAACCAAGTCAACAGCATGCGAAAACTTATGCCTAGACCAACCAAGATTTCGCTTAACACCGAAGCATTTTTCTCTATTGTACTTAGGCCGGCGATTGTCATAATCAAGAAAATGTATTTTTCCTTTGATTAGACATTCCTGTGCCATTGCGCCTAATCATAAATATATGAATTTCGTTGCTTGGCTTTCTTTCCCAAATGCAGCCACAAATCCCAAGAGTCATTACAATGCGGTTGTACAGCCAATAAAACGAAAGAGACCACCTTCAAAATATTTACCATATGTCCGCCCACTGACATCTAACACCACCGACAATGTGTACTGCGCCAAAGTTTGCCTACAAAACTGTCGTTTGTCCGTCCGCCTGACTGTGTGTCTCTCTCATGCTCTGTGGATATGGCTTATAAGGATCCATTATAGATCTCCCACAACTACTACGCATTTGTTGTCTGATGCCTAAACTATTCTTGGCTAAATTCAATTAAAGCAAACAATGGCGTGTTTTGCCTCCTTAGACACCTGACAAGGAGGTACATTCATTGTTCGCGGTAACATGTGTGGGTTACAAGCGCTCCCTCTTATTTGAGAAAACCTCAGACATGCATACATTTTGCAACAAGTGCTTTTTTTCGGCTGGCTGAATGACGGGCTGGATGTACGTACAATGTACATCGTACATATATGTGTGTGTGTGTGTATATGTATGTTTGGTGATAAATGCGAAAAGTTTAAGCCAAATGACGTTTTCGTTGAGTTTGAATTGGGTCACATATTTGTAGGTTGCTAGACAATCGCTGTGGTTTTTATTGCTATTGTCTGAAAACAAAAGACTTAAGACACATACTTGACTTTAATGTGTCAAAGTGTTAATTAATTGGGATAACATTGCGGTCTACCTATCGAGTTGAAATAAAATGAATAAAATTTTGCGAAAATCTAAACTAACGGCAAGTTAAGCGAGATAATTGTTCAAACATGTATGAGGAGCAAGTAAAAGCGTGCTAAGTTCGGCCGGGCCGAATCTTGGGAACCCACCACCATGGATTCTATTAAAATAAGTGAGCTATATCTGGTGATAGACCGATTTGGACCGAAATTGCGGCTTATAGGGGCTCAAGAATTCAACTCGGCACAGTTGTTGGAAGTCATGACAAAACATTTCATGTAAAATTTCAGCCAAATTGGACAACAATTGCAGCTTGTAAGGGCTCAAGAAGACAAATCGGGTGATCGGTTTGTATGGGGGCTATTTCAGGTTCTTGACCGATTTAGACTGTACTTAGCACAGTTGTTGAAAGTTATAACACAACAATATGTGCAAAATTTTAGCTAAATCGGCAAAAAATTGAGGCTTCCAGGGTCTTCAGAAGTCAAATCTGAAGATCGGTTTACATGGGCAAATTGGACAAAAATTGCAGCTTGTAAGGGCTCAAGAAGTCAAATCGGGAGATCGGTTTATATGGGAGCTAGTCAGGTTATTTGAACCGTACTTCGCACAATTGTTGGAAGTCATAACAAAACTTTCAAATTCAGCCAAATTGGACAAAAATTTCGGTTTAAAAGGGCTCAAGAAGTCAAATCAGGAGATCGTTTTATATGGGAGCTATATCCAAATCTGAACCGATATAGCCCATTTGCAATCCCCAACGACTTAGGTTGCCCAAAAAGTAATTGCGGATTTCTCATATAGTCGGCGTTGACAAATTTTTTCACAGCTTGTGACTCTGTAATTGCATTCTTTCTTCTGTCATTTATCAGCTGTTACTTTTAGCTTGCTTTAGAAAAAAAGTGTAAAAAAAGTATATTTGATTAAAGTTCATTCTAAGTTTATTAAAAATGCATTTACTTTCTTTTAAAAAATCCGCAATTACTTTTTGGGCAACCCAATACATCAATACAAAATTTCTGTTCACAATTTCAAGTGGCTATCTCTACGTGTTCGCCCGCTATCGTGATTTCGACAGACGGACGGACATTGCCAGTTCGACTCAGAATGACGGGACGATCAAGAATATACATACTTTATGGGTCAATATTTCGAGGGGTTACAAATGGAATGACTAGATTTGTATACCCCCATCCTATGGTGGTAGGTACGCAAGATCGAAGTCGGACCATTTTGATTTTGCGTACCTATCGTACCTAAACCTCATATAAAAATTTTTAGAGAACTGAGCAAAATCGTGGCAATTAAAGATGAAAGATGCGGATTTTTTTAAAGAAAGTAAACGCATTTTTAATAAAACTTAGAATGAACTTTAATCAAATATACTTTTTTTACACTTTTTTTCTAAAGCAAGCTAAAAGTAACAGCTGATAAATGACAGAAGAAAGAATGCAATTACAGAGTCACAAGCTGTGAAAAAATTTGTCAACCCCGACTATATGAAAAATCCGCAATTACTTTTTGGGCAACCCAATATATGGAAGTTATATTTAAATCCGAACCGATGTTGATGATAAGATGCACACGTATAGAGACGTCAAATAAAACACCACATGCAATTTTGTAAAGATGAGACCAAAACTGTGGTTATTGAAAACATAAAAGGGGTTATCGGTTGTAATATGTTGAAGCTATATCTGAATCTAGATCGATTTTAATGAAACTTTGAACACTTATTGAGATTTCAAATAAAGCACTTCATGCTTGGACAAGAAAAGATTTACGCAACACTTAATGATAGTCGGACAAGACATGCGACCTTCACATTCATCAAAAATGCATGAATAGATAGACTGACAGGCGGACATGTCTAATTCGAACTCGAAAGTGATTCTAAACCAATCGCTATGGTGGTACAACTCTTCTCCTTCTAAGCGTTTAAAGACACAAGGTAAGAAAGACGCAACGAGAATCTCATTCTTCTTGGTCTCGAATTAGTCTTGAGATTATAAATGCGATTGGTTCATTGACCGACCATCCGATTTCATTACCGCCGTTCGCCAGACGATCAACAATCTGAAGAAACCCCATTCGAATGCCTTAAAAAACAAACCAATTGCCACTTACAGTGAACTAACATCCTCTTCAGATGTACGTGTACCGGAGAGAAAATTTCCGGACTCCATTTAAATAGAAAATCCTGGCTTTAGCCGGTATAATAAGTCCTTAGAAAAGGCCTAATTTCTGCTAAAGAAATCGAAATCAGTAGTAGAAATGATAGGTTAGGCTAAATTAAGTTGAAAAGAGGGTGCGGATTGCAATCCATCCCATGTCAATATAGATATGCCAGTTAACGACTTGTTGTGCGCTCTAAATCCGAAAAGTCACCCCGACGACTTATGTATCAGGAACTCCGTGCTGCTTAGGAAATCCTAAATCATTTTCCATTCCATGCCCCTAAGTAAGATCAAGACTATATCGTAGCCGCAACCAAGTGACGGCGTCAGAAATATGTTTATTCGTTATAGAGTTCAAGCGTAATATTACAATTGAGTTACATTGGCCCGAAAATCACTACCGACTATAGTTGGTGAACTCAAACACCTCAAAGTGAACAAATTTGTTTTATATCGAACTATAATAAATCGTTATCATATCTTGCAGTATTGACAAACGATATCAAAAAAATTGCACCAACACCTTAAAACCCATCGCAGGTGCGAGAATTTGAGCCTTCGAACGGCCACCCGAAGTAATTTTCCATCTCAAGTGATGATATGTGCAGCTTTTACCACCAATGGCGGCTTTCCAACGAAGTAAATACGCCTAAATAACAGGAAAACATTTCGGAAGCTGCTTTGAAGTCGTAGGCACCTAAACATATCGGTGGAAAACCATGGACCAAAATGGGGCAAAATACTGGCATATTACATTCGTGCAGCTTAAAAGCTGTGGAGTCGAGCAATTTTTACTCGACTTCGACTTGATATTTCTATGTGTTGCAAACGTAATGACTAAATGAATGTACCCCCTATCCTATGGAGGAGGTTATTAAAATAGAGATATTAAGCTAAACCTTTGCACAGATTCTTTTCTTGTCCATTGGCAGGTTAAGTTCGAAGATGGGCTACATCGGACTATATCTTGATATATTCCCCATATAGACCGATCCGCAAATTTTAAGTCATAGGACGAAAAAAAGCCACATTTATTACCCGATTTTGCTGAAATTTGCTACAGTAAGTTATGTTAGGCCACTCGCATCCATCTTCATTTTGGCTCAAATCAGCTCAAATTTTTATATAGCTGCTATATAGATCGATCTCTCGTTTAAAGTTCTTGGGCCCATAAAAGCCGCATTTATTGTTCGATTTTGCCAAAATTTTGGACAGTGAGTTGCGTTAGGCTCTTCGACGTCTTCTACAATTTGGCTCAGATCGGTCTAGATTTGGATAAAGCTGTCATATAAACCAATCTCTCGATTTAAAACCTTGGGTCCATAAAAGGTGCATTTATTGTCCGATTTCGCCGAAATTTGGGACAGTGAGTTGTGTTAGACCCTTCGACATCCCTCTTTAATTTGGACAAGATTGGTTCAGATTTGGATATAGCTGCCATATAGATCGATCTCTAGAACCTAAATGGCGCATTTATAATCCCATTTCGCTGACATTCGATACAGTGACTTATGTTAGGATTCGATATCCGTGTCGTATATGCTTCAGATCGGACTATATTTGGATATAGCTACCAAAAAGACCAATTATTTGTTCTGCAAATTTGAACAATGACTTATACTTATAGACCCCTCAATGTCCGTGCCGAATTTGGTCCAAATCGGACCATATTTCGATATAGCTGCTATGGGTGCATAAATTACGCATTTTTCACCGGATTATGACGAAAGTTGGTTTACATATATACCCGATGTGGCCCGGTCGAACTTAGCGCTTTTTTATTGTTACTTGTTGCATTTCCACCATCTCATTACAATATCCCTATGGCTTATGAGACTTAAGCCTTAAGCTTGTGTTCCCGAAAGTCTCAATTGAGATATGGGGGCTAATTTTCCAAAAAAAAAAAAAAAAAAAAAAAAGTTTGTGGCTACTCATTACAAAAAAGGTAAATACTCTCGAAACCCCCAAGAAATCTTGCAACATTCTTGCACTCAAGTGGCATACAAAATATAGTCCCCATAGTGATTATATAACAGTTGTCCTGCATTCAAAAGTGGCACTGGCTGCATTACAGTATTGACTTACAACACACAGTCAGTCAGTTAGTCAGTCAAAGCGAAGACATGGCTTGACTTAAACACCATAATTCAAAAGTCATATCTTAAAGGGGCGGCTGCATAAAGAAACCAAGATGGCAGGAAGAACAACAACAAGAAACAAAGCAAATCTTAGAATTATTGATAAGTTAATATGCAACAGAGGTGACCCAAATAATTTGTTAAAAACTCAAAGAGCTATAGCGCATGCGCAGCCTAGTCAGTCCATCGATAAGTCACAAACACAGCACCGACTGATGAATGGTGTATGCACTGAATGAAGCAAAATCCCAGAAAAATCATCAGAATGAAATAAAAGAAAGCATGAAAAATGATATACGACACGCGAACGTGTTTAGAACCAAATATCCACTATTGCGGGATGATGCGACGATGATACTGAGCTGCTGCACGTTATGCGGCTTGGTGTGGCATGCAGCCCAACTAGCTGATGATGTGATGTGGCATGGTTTTTTTTTTTTTGTCCATTTTCTAGGTATTGTTCGGAAGAATTTTTCTATGCTAAAAGTGAGTGTGCGGTTGTGTGTGTGTGTGTGTGTGAGTGCGAATGCGCGTGAAGAGAATTATGAAAATGTTAATTTTTATTTAGCACGGGATGAAGTTGCCTGTGATGGCAACTTTATATTAAAAATCGTCTAAAAGTGACCACAAGCTAAATGTCAGTTATGCCATAGACACAATAGACACGCTGCAATAGAAAGAAAATGCAAAGTTTGATTATAGTTTACGCTTGGCATCAGCTATTGCGACATTTGTAGAACCCTACCGCTAATCTTCTGGTCGGCATTTCAAAACGACCCAGAGGAGATTTCGTGTGACGAAATAATTTACTTGACTGACATGCCTCACAGGATTTGATCCATTTACTGACATTTTGATTTATTAAGTGCCACATGAAACGTTCAGACACTAATTTTCGTGTAGATCGAGTTCATGGGTGAGCAAGATTATGAATTGAATCAAATATTGTTCTACCTTTTTTTTAGGAATGTAAAGTTTTGCATTGGGTCTTTTTTTTAAACTGGGAGTATATGAAAATGTGTTAACAAAAGAAATCCGACAATTGCTTTGGTTACATCTGCAATGGTAAACTTCCATTTTAAACTACTGCGAAGTCCTAGGTCCAATGAAATAATGCAGGTACCAAATGTATTGGGTTGCCCAAAAAGTAATTGCGGATTTTTTAAAAGAAAGTAAATGCATTTTTAATAAAACTTAGAATGAACTTTAATCAAATATACTTTTTTTAACACTTTTTTTCTAAAGCAAGCTTAAAGTAACAGCTGATAACTGATAGAAGAAAGAATCCAATTACAGAGTCACAAGCGGTGAAAAAATTTGTCAACGCCGACTACATGAAAAAACCGCAATTACTTTTTGGGCAACCCAATATATGGCAGCTATATCAGTTTAGGGACCGACTTGAACCATACTTAACACAGATATTGGAAGTCTTAACAAAACACCCCATGCAAAATTTTAGCAAAATCGGATGGGAACTGCGTCCTCTAGAGGCTCAAGAAGCCAAGACCCCAGATCGGTTTATATGACAGATACATTAGGTTATAGGCCGATTTTAACCACACTCAGCACAGTTATTGGAAATAATAACAGAACACCTCATGCAAAATTTCAGCCAAATCGGATAAGAATTGCGCCCTCTAGTTACTCAAGAATTCAAGATCCAAGATCGGTTTATATGGCAGCTATATCAAAACATGGACCGATATGACCCATTTACCATCCCAACCTACACTTATAAGAAATATTCGTGCAAAATTTCAAGCGGCTTGCTTTACTCCTTCAAAAGTTAGGGTGCTTTCGACAGATAGACGGACGGACGGACGGACTGATGGACAGACGGACGGACATGGCCAGATCGACTTAATATTCCATGGCGATCAAGAATATATATACTTAATGGGGTCTGAGACGAATATTTCGAGGAGTTACAAACAGAATGGCGAAATTAGTATACCCCCATCCTATGGTGGAGGGTCATGTCTTGTCATACGGTCTAAGATTCGGATGCCGCAACGTCCGAACACAAGCTTTTGAAAAGAACATGGGGAAATACGTTTTAAAGCTTTGTCCTTAAATGTGTTGTGATACCAACAAAACTCCTTTTTGTTGTTGCAACCTCTAGATCTGCTTTGCCCAAACCTGTTGTATCTTGAACCATCAGAAGAACGAGAGCGCATATTTTCAAAACACTTCTCAAGGGCATCTATTTTGTCTTATTGGGTTTCCCAAAAAGTAATTGCGGATTTTTCATATAGTCGGCGTTGACAAATTTTTTCAATGGATTGTGACTCTGTAATTGCATTCTTTCTTCTGTCAGTTATCAGCTGTTATTTTTAGCTTGCTTTAGAAAAAAAGTGTAAAAAAAGTACATTTGATTAAAGTTCATTCTAAGTTTCATTAAAAATGCATTTACTTTCTTTTAAAAAATCCGCAATTACTTTTTGGGCAACCCAATATATTGTATTTAAAGAAACGGAGCTATTAGACACTTTTGATGTTGAAAGGGATAATTGTTTGCCTGTGCTGCTATTAATGCTGTCTAATGTGCCTTTGTTAACAATGAGGATAATGCATCTGGCATCTGTTCCAAGAACAAAGATTTTAAAACAAAATCACTTACTTGACCCAATCCTTTATTTCGCATAAATTGTAAATAGTGGCTTGGTTTCTGACCACTAATTGCATGGCCTGCCAATAACTTACGTAACTTCTTCTTCTCCGATCCGGTGAAAGTTGAAATCAGTTTGCTTTTTTAATGCTTCATATTTGCATCCTCCATAATCCGAAGACAAAATAATGTCCGATACGAACTGTAAAGTTTCGGGATCCAAATTCCATATGTGGTCAAATTTTGTTTCATCTCGGGTAAATCTGTTCACTTTAAAAAC
Organism: Stomoxys calcitrans; assembly: GCF_963082655.1. Lineage (NCBI taxonomy): Eukaryota > Metazoa > Arthropoda > Insecta > Diptera > Muscidae > Stomoxys > Stomoxys calcitrans. The sequence goes on along the minus strand of NC_081553.1, from coordinate 42,361,702 downwards.
CGCCTCGACTTAAATAAACCACAATTTAGGATTTTGTTTCCAAAATAGTGGTATTTTAATCAATGCTGCTGCTGCAAAGTTTTGAAGAGACTGGAGATCTTCTGCATCGCTGCACACCATCTCGTGTGCGTACATCTGAGTGTTCTTCACGAAACATCATATTCCAAGTTCAGGGTCACCAATGTAGAATTAACAAAGCGGGGATGTTAAAAAATGAATTTCAAAATTAAATATTTATTGAAAAAATTATTCGACTGATATTTAAGATATTTAAGAAATTTCTGACAAGAATGAAAAAATTCATAAGAAATGTTTAAAGAAAAAATTTATGTAATTAAATGTCAAAGGCTGCCTTGCCACAAGACCACTCGACGTCAATGCAGAGTTTGATTGAAAACGATGAAATGATGAAAAAATTAAATGATGCATTTTTCTTCGGATTACGACGAAAGGTGGTTAACATATATGACCCAGGTGGTGGATATCCAAAGTTCGGACTTGCCGAACTTTATGCCTCTTGACTTGTTTCTTTTTTCTTTGCATTACTGGTTGTGTGGAATCTTTGAAAAATGTATTCAGCCCGTACTGAAAAACATGCACGATTAAAACCATACCCCCATTTCCTTTTCCCGATCCCAGCGGAACTTCCACATGGTATTACTTCGCGCGGGCGGCTCAATTATAGCCTTGCTCCACTCCACGTTCTCGGACATTATCTGCACTTTGCTAGCTCTGTGTTGCTTGTGACGCCTAAGGGGCGATTTCTTCCTCACTCAGCTTTTTGTGAACTATCGTTATATACGATTCTAGCATGACGATTCGATTCTAGCATGACGATTATTATATTGTCTGCCACTAGCTGGTTATTTATGAAAGACTGCAATATGTTGCGACCTATGGCGAATATTGGATAAGTAAATACCACATGTTCTGCGTCCTCTTCCATTGTTTGAAAAGTTTGACACCGTGGTGTCATGTCCGAAGCGATACAGACGCCTTCACCATGACCTGTCGAAAATTGGGTCCTCATACTTTCGCTTTAACCACAATCCGCATTAAATCCAAATTCTTCAACATCAGCCTTATTTGTGCCCATGCCCCGACGGAAGACAAAGACGAGCAGACCAAGGATATTTTCTACGAGCGCCTAGAAAGAGAATATGACCGCTGCCCCGCCCATGATATTAAAATCGTTCTGAGAGAGTTTAATGCGAGATAGGAAAGGAAGACATTTTTGGTCCAACAGTCGGAAAGTTTAGCCTCCACGAGATAACGCCCAGTAATGGGTTGAGGCTGATAGATTTCGCCTTGGCAAAAAACATGGTAGTTAATAGCACCAGATTTCAACATACAAATATTCACAAAGCCACATGGCTGTCACCCGATCAAAACACGAGAAACCAAAATTGATCACATTGTGATAGATGGAAGGCATTCATCCAGCGTGTTAGATATACGATCGACCCGTGGAGCGAATTTAGATTCGGATCATTACCTTGTTGCAGCAAAGGTTCGCACCCATTTTAACATGGAGAGGAAAGTACGATCTGACACTGCACGGAAGCTGGACATTGAAAAGCTGCAGACACAACAAATGGCAGCGGCATACTTCACTCGACTGACCCAACTGCTTGATGAAAGCACTCCTTGTTCCGATGATAAAATGGCGCAGTGGCAAACTGTTGCCCACTCCATGGAAAATGCCGCGAAATCCGTACTTGGGTACCGAAAGCCTCCTCCAAGAAACCCATGGTACGACCAAAAGTGTCGATATGCTATTGAAGCCAAGAATGCGGCAAAGAGAACAACCTTGCAATCAGTAGCAAAGCGCCAGATGAAGGAGAGGTATCAGGAGAAAAGGAGAGAGGAGAAACGTCTATTCCACAGAAAGAAAAAGGAAATGGAAAGATGTGAGTGTGGGCGAATTGAGATATACAGGAGTCAGAATGAAGTCCGGAAATTCTACCAAGGAATTTAACATCAAACCAATGGCTTTGGTGCAGGCACATTCTCCTTGGGCCCTATCAATGCGGCTTTAGACCTGGTAAATCCACTCTGGACCAGTGAGTCGGAGTCGGTGAAAATGGGTCTGGCAGCAAATGGAGATAAGACAAAATGGATGGTTTCAACTCCCAAAAAGCCATGCACAACCGAGTAGATAAAGAAAATGGAGAGAGTTTGAAACCACAACTTTGAGACAGTCAGTAACTTTATATACCCACCGTAACCGAAACGAATGACACCAGTTTTGAGATAAGGCGAAGTATAATACTGGCAAACAGATGCTACTTTGGATTAAGTAAGCAGTTTAGAAACAAGGCCACTTCTCGATAGACGAAGATTACACTATACAAGATCAGTGTCTTGTGTCTAACCGTGCTGTTATATGGTTCTGAAGCATGGGTACTTGTGAAAGCAGATGAGGCAGTGCTTGGAGTATTTGAGAAAAAGACTCTTCTTAAAATATATGGACCAGTTTGCGTTAATTGAGAATATAGGCGACGTATGAACCACGAGCTGCATGAGCTGCATGACGACGATAGCATAGTTACACGCATCAAAATACAACGGCTGCGTTGGCTCGGTCATGTTGTTGGAATGGATGAAGAAGCTCCAGCAAAGAAGTCTTTTGAAGGCAAACACGGTGGTACACGCAAACCGGGAAGACTAAAAGCCCGATGGAAAGATCAAGTGGTGGGAGACACCTTGAAACTGGTGTCAGAGATTTTAGAATGAGCGCAGAAGATCGAGGTGTCGTGTCGTACTGCGGCACGCATTTCGGATTCAGCTATAACAAGTAAAAGTGTGCTAAGTTCGGCCGGGCCGAATCTTTTCTACCCTCCACCATGGATCGCATTTGTCGAGTTTTTTAAAGAGAAGAATTGCTATGCTAATGGAATTGAATGTTGGGGACCACGATAGAAGTCTATGTGTAAAATGTCAGCCCAATCGAACAAGAATTTTGCCTCTTAGGGGCTCAAGAAGTAAAATAAAGAGATCGGTTTATATGGGAGCCGTATCAAGCTAAAGACCGATTCAGACCATATATGACACGTATGTTGGAGGTCATGGGAGAAGCCGTTGTACAAAATTTCTACCAAATCGGATAATAATTACGCCCTCTTGAGGGTCAAGAAGTGAAGATCCCAGATCGGTTTATATGCAGCTATATCTGGTAATGAACAGATTTGTACCATATTTGGCACAGTTGTTGGAAGTCTTAACAAAACACCTTATGCAAAATTTCAGACAAATCAGATAGGAATTGCGCCCTCTAGTGGATCAAGAAGTTAAGATTCAAGATCGGTTTATATAGCAGCTAAATCAGGTTATGGGCCGATCTAAACCATACAGTTGTTGGAAATCGTAACAAAACACCTCATGCAAAATTCCAGCCAAATCGGATAAGAACTGCGTCCTCTAGTGGCTCAAGAAGTCAAGGTTCCAGATCGGTTTATATGGCAGCTATATCAAAACATGGACCGATATGGCCCATTTACAATTCCAACCGACCTACACTAATAAGAAGTATTTGTGCAAAATTTAAAGCGGATAGCTTTATTCCTTCGAAAGTTAGCGTGCTTTCGACGGACAAACGGACGGACGGACAGACAGACGGACATGGCTAGGTCGACTTAAAATGTCATGACGATCAAGAATATATATATATTATGGGGTCTTAGACGAATATTTCGAGGAGTTACCAATAACACAACCCAAAATCAAAAATGGACCGATCGGGACAATATAAGTATCAAATGATAGGTTTTGGAGAGTAGGATACGAATATGGTATTAAAGTTTGAATCAAAGTACCCATCGGGCCGCAACAACCCAAAAACTCCCCTAAATATACATATTTGACGTTCATTTCCATATGGAGCTCAAATGAAAGGCATTCGGGAGCAGATTTCGAATCAGGCATACAAAAACAGATCGAAATATAGGCGGTCACGCCACCCCTCAAAAACGCCATTTAACCCATTATGACTATATGATACTAGGCTGAATCGATTTTCTTAAAATTTTCATAGATTATGTACGTTTGTCTGGAAGGAAACATTAGATTACCCCAAAAACTCCACCCATATCCGAAAGTGCACCGATGGGCACAATAAGGGTATCAAATGAAAGGTATTGGAAACCAGAAAACCAGTATCGTATTAAAATTTGGATCCAAGTACCAAATTTGATATCCAATTTTGGAGCCAAGTGTTTTAGGGTACGCCCTAATGCACTGAACTTCATTTCCGTTGGGAATAAAGAACGAATTTGATACCTATTTTCAGTGCAAAGTGCTAGTGGCCGCCCCAGCCTCAAAACACCCTTCAAACGGTTCATATTTACCGACCATGGCAATATGCAGCTCAAATTAAAGGGATTTGGAAGTGCAGCATGAATTTGATATCCATATTTGAGTCGAAATGTCTGAGGTGTAATCTCTCCCCTAATGAGAACATTACCCTAAGGAAGAACATTACCATCAGCAACCGAGAAGGGGCAAATTCTCACACATCAATGAGTGCTTTCCGATTCAAGTTTAAACTCAATAAGGGACCTTTTTTATAGCCAAGTCCGAACGGCGTTCCGCAGCGCGACACCTCTTTGGGGAAATTTAACGGGAGAACTTAAGGCATTTTTGTCGGAACGATGGAATCACTCTATCAACCAGTTTGGTGAGAGTAAGGTCGTGGCTCTGGATATCTCCAAGGCATTTGGCACGGTGCACTTTTATCAAAGCTTGTCGCTTTTGGAGTCGGTAATAACTTCATTCGATTTATATCGAGCTTTCTCAGAGATCGCACTATACGAGTTGTTGTAGATGGGTTCTCATCAGATGAGTATACATTGACCGCAGGTGTACCACAAGGCTGTGGCCTTTCCCCTTCCCTTTTTCTTATTTTCATTGGCAATCTATTGGGTCAGACATCGAGTCCAGTCTACTCATTTGCCGATGACGAAAGTCTGTGTCATTCATATTCATTCGAACAATAGTCCAGTCCTCAAGAAATTGTGGACAGGAGGCGCATTATGGATGAGACGCTCTCCCAGGATTTGTTGGCCATTGCCGTGTAGGGTAGAATGAACAGAGTAGACTTTAACGCACAGAAAACGCAGTGCTGTTTTTTGCCTCACAAGCGATTCACAGGCCTACTTCAATCATCGATATCTATCGACGGTATAGATATTGAGCAGTCAGATGCTCTTGATGTTCTGGGCATGAAGATACAATGTGATGTCCATTGGCCAAAACACGTATTCGAAGTGTCAAAAGAAGCATTCAAGTGTTTGGGTTTTCTTAAGCGGTGCAAAAAATACTTCAGCTCTTCTGATCTACTCAATATCTATACTACCTACATCAGGCCGAGGATGGAATATAACTCTCATATATGGGCAGGAGCTTCAAAATCATCCTTGGATCTACTTGACCGGGTTCAACGGAGAGTGATGGTGTTGTTTGGGGACAGTAGGGTATCCAACTCTATTGCTCAATTGAACATCGTCGGAATGTGGGTAGCGTTGTATTGCTCTATCGTTATTTTCAGGGCGTGTGTTCCAGGGATATTCTTCTTCTTATCCCTGACGTTAGGATGTACACCAGGAATACAAGACTTGCCAGGAACTCACACCCGTTTGTAATTGATTGATCAGTCGACCGGACCATGCATTACCGAGAAAATTCATTTTTCGCCCGAACCATTCCTATGTGGAATCGACTTCCAGCTAATGTCTTTCCTACCAACATTAACGTTCAGAAATTCAAGACTAATATCAGTAAACACTACTCCCTCTTTTCCCCCTCCAACCCTTAAATTTCCTAATTGCCAACGCAATGCACTGCATATATAGGGGACATCCCCTGCGTGTTGGTTACGTGAAAAAAACACCGCTTTTTTCGCCAGGATTCGTTTTCGCCTGGATTCGAACACGCTCAGCGTCATAGGCTACAATGGCACGAATTCGTAACCCTCATTCAGGGCGAAGTGTCCACACCCTAAAAAGATATTAGAGACTTGAAGTAGGCGCAGCGGAGCGGATCCGTTTCGGCTAGTCTTATCTAAATGTCATCAAAATTTTATGAAAGTGAGCTGACCCAAATGTTCGAGGCGTTTCAAATAAATCACTCACTCGGATACTAATTTCCTTAAAATCGGGTAAAAATTACGACCTGCGATCTTAAACATTAATATCTGTCTATATGACGCTACATATAAATAAGGCTCTCTCTAGTCCACATATGTCTAGTCCATGGGATGTCGAGGAGACTTAAAAAACCAAATTTCAATGTCATTGAATAATGAATGTTGGTTTTATTAGCTCAAGACCATAAATCGAAAGACTTGCCTATATAGAAGCTGTATACAAATAGGGTGCCATTTGGTGCGACGGACGAACAGACACATGCACAATTTTCTTTAAATTTCACGACTATCCAAAATATATCGCTCGGCATGTTACAAACCGAATGACAAAACGATTATATCCCCGCACTCAATGCTGGTGGTTGTAAGAAAAACAAAACTAAAGCACGCTTCAGTTTCAGCAATGCCAAGCAAACAAAACACAAAAGAAATATTTTAGTCATGAGCTTGAACTGATTGCATATCTTTAGACTACTTTTGCCAGTTCCTGCCACAGTTTCATGCTATTCCAGTCCATTTTTATTTATAGGCGACAGCTCGTGTAGGCGTTTAACGGTTTTAAACGCTATGAACTCCAGCTTCAACTCCATGGCTTCCCCAACTGAACAAATGAAGAATAAGAGCAGAGAGAAGTTAATATTCAACACAAATAGGCGTCAAAATAGGCGTGTAAACTATTAAATATTTGCTGGGCAAAAACTAAAAAAAAAAAATAAGCCAAAAGAATCACAAAAAGAAAACGGATTACCATAACAAATTGAAATCATGATTTCTCACAGAGGCACAAAGGCATCCGCTCGAATAAGGAACAGCAACTGAACAGAACTCCTCCACAACATCAACCAAGTAACATGTTACTGCCATGTGAAGATATTTGGTAATGGGTACCACCCTCATTCCCACCCTCCCTCACTCCCCCACAAAGCAATAAGCAACAACTGGCTATCATGAACTTGACATGAATATGTCATAATTATGCCAAAAGAGAAATATTACACCCAAAATTTGTTTAGCAGGCAAAAATTATATGAATGATAGATGAAATAACATTCATCAGTGGCAATACAATTAACAGTTGATTGCTTACCTCAGTTAGCATATTAGTGTTGAATGTGAGCTGTGTGTGCACTGTTCAAACTTCTGCGGTTGAAATATTTCATTGGGCAAACAAAAGACTTAAGACACATACGTGATTTTAAATAGAACATAACAGTAACGGACACAAAAATATGTCTAAGGCAATACAATGAGAACATGGCTAGGGCAGTATTTTGCAAAAAGAAAAATCTTAAAAATATTCCGAAGAAGATGAAGAGAATTTTTTTTTTCCCATGTGGACAATATAGTCAATTGAAGAAGATTTTGCATAAGAGGTTAATGGTCTTCAACATTGACATCTGTCTTTCAAACCACAGTTACATTATTTTGTGTTCCTGAAGGCACTGTGGTCATTTTATTTCAATTATTCATTTTTAAAATTCTTTCAGTTGTCATTCTTAATTGACTGTCCAATACACGCGCTTCTAATACAAAACCAACAACGATTTCAAAAGGCCATGACTGCAACGCTTGTCTAAATGTTAGCTCTTCTGTGGTTATTATCCAATAACTATTGAAGCCCACCGTAGCGCGGGGGTTAGCATGTACACCTATGGCTCTAAAAGCCTGGGTTCGAATACTGACGAGAACATCTGAAAAAAATTCAAAAATTTCCACTCCTAATACTGTGATGTACTGTACCATTTGGTATGGTAGCCATGTAAATACTTCTCCCCGAAAAGGTGTCCCACTGCGGCACGCCGTGTAAAGCTAGCCCCTCAGAATCGGCTATAAAAAGAAAGCCCCTTATCATTGAGATTAAACTTGAATTGCACACCACCGATTGTTATGTGAGAAGTTTGGCACTGTTCCATAATGGAATGTTCTTGGGCAAATAAGCATTTAACTATTGGTGGCAGCATAGAAGCCATTGAACCATGGCAAACTTCTCTGTACCACTTCTATGGTACAGGGTATTTGAAAGTATACAATTAATTTATTTTAAGATCATCCAGATCTTAAAATGAATCCCGGCTACTATCTCAAGATTTAGCACTAGGAATCTGGCCTGTGTTGCATGTAGGTTGGATATTAGGATAGTATCGTATAACCTAGAACGATACGAGTTTAGTTTGCTACATCATCTTAAATGGCCCAGAGTAGCTCCAGGCAGATCTTTCTCATCATCTGCAATGGGTGGTGGGTGTCCACCAAAGACGATAAGATTGCATTGGTTGCAATATCCTGATGAATATCCTGCAAGCCCGTTCTATATGCAAGTCAGATATAAGGATGGTATCGTCTACCCTAGAGCGATACGAGTTCACTTTGCTACACCTTCCGGGTCTTAAATGGGCCAAAGTAGATCTAGGCAGATTTTTCATCAACTGAAATATGTGGCAGGTATCCACCAAGGACAATAATCGGCTGATATGATGAAGTCGCGTTGGCTACAGTATCCTGATGAATATCCTGAAAGCCCTATCTTTATGAGGAGGTTCGATCAGTGATGTATTGTGGGACTGCGTCTCTAAACACCCAGGTAGCTCAATGAGTTGAAAATTTGGATGAGTCTCCCCGTGGCAGCTGGGAAGGATCTCCTTGTCTAGATGGTCAATGTTTGTCATCTGTAAATAATGGTCCGTGATAGTTCTTACAGCTACATTTTGACAGTGGGACAGAACGGAAAAAATAGTAAAAATATGCCATTTGGGAATGGATGGAGATTATACTTTGAAATTTTAAATGGTTAAAGCTGAGGTGTTATCAAGATTATGTATAGCATTTCAAGGTTCTAGAAGGACATGGCGCCTCTTGGCAGACCCCTGAAGTTAATTACATTGACAATTCAAAAAAATGTCAAACTTCAGATTTTAAAATTCTTTTTTTGCTCAATTTTGCTCAAAAATCCATACAAAAAAGTCTGCTTGCGGTGTACAAAATCTCCACTGGGGTAGGGGATATTGGAATTTTAATTTTTATACCCTCCACCATAGAATGGGGGATATACTAATTTCGTCATTCTGTTTGTAACTACTCGAAATATTCGTCTGAGACCCCATAAAGTATATATATTCTTGATCGTCGTGATCTAGCCATGTCCGTCCGTCTGTCTGTCGAAAGCACGCTAACTTCCGAAGGAGTAAAGTTAGCCGCTTGAAATTTTGCACAAATACTTCTTATTAGTGTAGGTCAGTTGGTATTGTAAATGGGTTATATCGGTCCATGTTTTGATATAGCTGCCATATAAACCGATCTTGGGAATTGACTTATTGAGCCTCTACAGTGCGCAATTCTTATCCGATTGGAATGAAAATTTGCACGACGTGTTTTGTTATGATATCCAACAACTGTACCAAGTATGGTTCATCTCGGTTCATAACCTGATTTAGCTGTCATATAAACCGATCTAGGATCTTGACTTCTTGAGCCTGTAGAAGTCTCAATTATTATCCGATTTGCCTGACATTTCGAACCGAACATTGATTTTGGTAATAAAATTCAATGATTTGCAAGCGTTGCTCGTTAGTAAATCTATTCATGATGAAATGTCAAAGCATACTGAGCATCTTTCTCTTTGACACCATGTCTGAAATCCCACGTGATCTGTCAAATACTAATGCATGAAAATCCTAACCTCAAAAAAAATCACCCTTTATTTGTAGGTCGTACTTATACCGAATATACCGCGAAAACATGTCTACGATGAAACCACGACATTAACACAAGTGTGACACCTTTCACACTAGCTGTTCTTTTCCACCATATGTATTTTCTTTGTAGTGAATGGCTGGGATTCAAACCTGGGCACATGGAGAAGGAGCACCAGCAAGTGCCGTTTCCGTTCTGCAGCGTCCAAAGCCGTTAATACAACTTCCAAAAGATATTCGCAAAGACAATCGCTCTTTGAATGCTTTAAATGAAGGATCGGCCTTACTTTGTTGGATATCACTTCAAAATTCCTGCAACTAATAGCGACCACAATTAAAAAAAAAAAAATTTTTGAGTTATCTTTACCAATATAAAAACGCATTGGATAACCTCCACTTCAGATATACATATTTAACACATTTCGTAAAAATCCGGTGAAAAATTAATCATTTATGAACCCACAGCAGCTACACTGGGATATGGTCCGATCTGGACCCAAATCGGTGAGGATATCGTGGAGTCTCACAAATTTCAGCTTAATCGGGCAATAAATTCACTTTTGTGGGCCCAAGACCCTAAATGAGGAGATCAGTGTATACATCAACTATATCGAAATATAATTCGATCTTGACCAAGCTCAGTATGGATGTACAGTCCCAAATTTCAGCAAAATCAAGAGATAAATGATTTTTTATGGGCCCAACAGCTTAAATCGGAATATCAGTGTATGTGGCGGCTATCAAGAGGCCTAAAACAAGTCATTGTGCCTTATTGTGTATGGGGATATGGGTCTATATGGTAACTATATCCAAATATAGTTCTATCTAGACCATACTGAGTGCAAACGTCAAAGAACCTAAAACATCTCACTCTGCTAAATTTCATAGAATTCGCGTAATAAATGCGCCTTTTATGGGCCCAAGATCTTAAACTGGGAGATTGGTATATTTGGCAACTATAACCAATATCCAAGTTTAAGGCCTTGGGCCCATAAACGGTTTTGTAGTATTGACGGAAATATTCCATATGTTCTTGGTGACCTAAATGGCGAAAAGCTTTTTATCGCTTCTCTGTCCATCATGTCCATGACAATGAACTCTTGATTAGACCCTCTGTCCCGTGTCCGAAATTAGTTGCTTCTTCCCAGTATTCAGCCGTCTCTAACCACATGCGCTTTTGTAAAGCCTACGAATCTCCTTCCGAATATAAGGTATCACCGCTTCACATCTAGTGGCTCTCTTGGCTTGATTACTTTTCTCAGAGTGGATATGGCTTTCAATATCTGCTAAATTGAGCACACAACTGCGTACTACACAAGTCCTTCACTTAACAGTCTTCTGAATTTTGTCCATTCAAATAATTCAGAAGTCTTCAACGCTTCCCATATGCGCAACACTGTGCAACCACCTGTTCAAAAACGAAAATGTAGTAAAAGTGCCACAAAATTCCTTGAGCTATAATTCTCTATCCCCCGTCCCCCTTTTGACCAAGACCATTAAAAAAAAAAAGAAACAATTTGTAGTACAGAATGTAAAATATACTCCTAGCAAATGCGCCGAACTATTTAACATTAAATTATAGCATTTCAAATTTTATTACGGCAGCAAAAATTCCAACAACAGTCACAGAATCAAATGGACCATATGCCATGGCTAAGGCAATGGTATCTGTAGTACAATGCCAAACAAGCATGGACTATGGACTTGAGTGCAACACCAACACTAATGTTTTGCTATGCAGGCATTGCCTTCAAGGAAACTACCAACAATGCCAAATGGAATGTGCCTACAATTCAATGCAATTCTCATCATAATGAATGAAGTGCACTGCAACGAATTGTTTGTCCACTTCTGGCCTTGCATTTGCTGTAGACTTTTCCTGTTGCTATAGCTGTTGCTGGTTCAGCTACTACTACTGCTGCTGCTGCTGCTGTTACACAACACAAAATTAAATCAATTTAAATAGTTTCCAAGTTGTCGTTTGGCCGGGCAATGCCATGGTCCAGTCCATAGTCGATTGGGGGAAGTTTTATGTTATACCTTTGGCCATAACAATTTGTCCCTTATTTTCTTGAAATTGCTATAATCAATTATGGCAAATGATTGTTGCAGATCTCCGGTTTGTTGTGGTCCATTGGAAGCTTCTTAGAGGAAATAAGTCAAATGTAATTGATTGTTTAAAAAGTCTATGTGAACTTGTAATTTTTTAAAGTGGAATTCTCTTAATGGTCGACGGTAACTGAGATCGAGAAGTTTGATAGTCAAGTAAAATTTGTCCATAAACATTCCCTTGAGGAAGGGGGGTAAACTTCTCACATATCAATGAGTACCGTCCGATGTAAGTTAAAGCTCACTGATATAGTCCAGTCCGAACGGTGTGCCCCAGTGCGATATCTCTTTGGGGAGAAGTTTCCACATGACATAGTACCTCACAATTGTGGACAGCATTAGAAGAAGGATAACCATCGCTGAAAGTTTTTCCTGACATTCCGGCCAAGACTCCAACCCAGTTGTTCAGCGTCATAGGCGTACCTGCTAACCTCTGCACAAAGGTGGCCTTTTTTGATAGGGGAGTAAAACGATTTTTATTTCAGATCACATTACTGTGACAAATCCCGGTGATCTTTATATTCAACATTTATTTGAATCTTCCATATATGGGAGGTATACTTCTCCCGCCATTTCTTTATATTACATCGACATATAGAGGAGGTGCGGCCTTATGAAAATATGGTCTTATTCATAATTGATTTGATAATTCAAATCGAAAAGCCATATTTTTCCGACCTTCTGTTTTTCCGTCCTTTCATTTATCCGTCTTTCCGTTTCTACGTTCTTGCGTTTGTCCATCCTTCCGTTTGTCTGTCCTTTGCTTTGTTCGTCTTTCCGTTCGTCCATCCTTTCGTCTTCCCATCTTCCGTTTGTCTGTCCTTCAGGTTTTACATTTGTGTTTGTCCATCGTTCCATTTGTGCGTCCTTCCCTATGTCAGTCCTTCCGTTTATCCGTCCTTCCGTTTGCAGGACCTGCAGCTTTGTCCGTCCTTCCGTTTTTAATTCTATGCGTTTGTCCATCCTTCCGCTTGTTTGACCTGCGGTTTGTCCGTCCTTCCGTTTTTACCTCCTTTCTTCCATTTGTCCGTATTCCATTCGTCCATCTTTCCATTTGTCCGTCTTTCGTATATGTCTGTCCTTGAATTTGTTCCCCTTCCGTCCTTCCTTTTGACCGTCCTTTCGTTTTTCGTCCTTTCATATATCCGTCCTTCCGTTGGACCATCCTTCCGTTTGTCCGTCCTTCGGATTGTCCGTCTTTCCGTTCGTCCATTCTTCCGTTTACCCGTCTTTAGTTTGTCTGTCCTTCAGTTTTTACATTTATGCTTTGTCCATTTGTCCGTACTTCCGTATGTCATCCCTTCCCTTTGCACGACCATCAGGTTTGTCCGTCCTTCCGTTTTTACATTTTTGCGTTTGTCCATCCTTCCGTTTGTCCGACCTCCTGTTTGTCCGTCCTTTTTCACTTGTTTGCCTCCTTCATTGCTTTCGTTTGTCGGTCCATCTTTCTGTTTGTCCGTCTTTCGTATCTGTCCGTACTTGAATGTGTCCCCTTTCCGTCTTTGAGATTGAACGTCCTTCATCGTTTCCGTCCTTTCATATATCAGTCCTTCCGTTTTTACGTTCTTGCGTTTGTCCATCCTTCCGTTTGTTCGTCCTCCAGCTTGTCCGTCTTTCCGTTCGTTCATCTTTTCGTTTGGCCGTCTTCTGTTGTTCTTCCCTTCAGTTTTCTCATGTATGCGTTGTCCATCCTTCGATTTGTCCATCCTTCCATATATCAGTCCTTCCGTTTATCCGTCCTTCCGTTTGCACGAACTGCAGGTTTGTCAGTCCTACCGTTCCTCCATCATTCCGTTTTTATTTGTTTGACCATGTCCTTTCTTCCGTTTGTTCGTCCTTCCGTTTGTCCGTCTTCCATTCGTCCATCTTTCTGTTTGTCTGTCTTGCGTATCTGTTCGTCCTTGAATGTGTCCCCCTTCCGTTTAACGGCCCTTCCGCGTTTCCGTCATTTCATTTATCCGTCCTTCCATTTTTACGTTTGTCCAACGTTCGGTTTGTCCGCCTTTCCATTCGTCCATCTTTCTGTTTCTGATGGTAAAGATCGGACAAAAATTGTGGCTCCTGCAGCTTTAAAAGGGTATATCGGATAAAAGATATATATGACAGCTATATCTAAATCTGGACCGATTTCAATGAAATTTTGCACACATATTAAGACGTCAAAAAAGCACTTTGTGCAAAATTTTGTAAGGATTGGGCCAAAATTGTGACTTCTACAGCTTTAAAAGGGCACATCAGATAAAATATATATATATATGGGAGCTATATCTAAATCTGGACCGATATTTTTCAAAATCAATAGCGTTTGTCCTTGGACCAAAAGAGAGACTTATGCAAAATTTTGTGAAAATCGGACAAAAAATGCGATCTGAAACATGGACAGACAGACGGAAAGACAGGAAGTGATTCTAAGCCGATCCGTATACTTATCGATGGGTCTAGCTCTTCTCCTTCATAGCGTTGCAAACAAATTCACAAATCTATAATACCCTGAGGTTAGCATGTCTGCCTATGACGCTGAACACCTGGGTTCAAATCCTGCCGAGACCATCAGAAAAAATTTTCGGCGGTGGTTTTCCCCTCCTAATGCTGGCAACATTTGTGAGGTACTATGTCATGTAAAAGTTCTCTCCAAAGAGGTGTCGCACTGCGGCACCCGGTTCGGATTCGGCTATAAAAATGAGGCCCCTTATCATTGAGCTTAAAACTTGAATCGGACTACACTCATTGATATGTGAGAAGTTTGCCCCTGTCCCTTAATGTTCATGGGCAAAATTTGCATTTGTATTTATTTTTCTCTGTGTGCTAAAAACTAGATCAAGCCACCAAAGATTTACCGCTCAGTTATGTTTAATATTTATTTTATTATTGTATATATCCGTCACCCACTTAATTGCCTCATTAACAAAGCCACTTAAGATAATATGGCCATTTAAAGATATTCATTTTTTCCTCATCGCATATATGTAAGTTTGTCCATAAATCCATGGAGTTTCCTTAGAAGTTTCATAACCATAATTGTCATTTCATCCATGGGTATTTAACGCAACTTTTTATTCTCTTGTTAATTAAGAGCTTTCCGCCTTATGTCTTTCATTAATTGAATGAACAAAAAAACCCATACAGTTTTTTGCCTATTGAAAAGAACTCAGACATTACAAAAGCGTTGCCCAACTCACGGTGTATTTTATAGGCGCAAACTTGTTGGATTTAACAGTGTCGGTATTCACCTGGCTACCAAGCCAATTTCCAACATCCTATACAGACAACTTGGCACTACTGCCATACGTGCATGACAATGTTTCCCAAATCTCTCGAGGATTTCCATTGAATACACTCACACAAATGTTGTGTACAATCACAACTATGGATGGCAACTGTGCATGGATTACTTGTTGACAGTCAACAGAATGCAAGGGGTCACATGAGAAAACTAAGCTAAAAAGAACATTATTGGAAATGCGTTAAACAACCGTAAATTAGAATGACAAATTAGGACAAAATGCCACAACACAATGTGAAAGGCATTTAAAAGCCATTTTTGTTGGAAATATTCCCAAGAAATATTGAAAGAAACATCAATTTGTTAGTAATGTGGACAATGTACAATGGCCAAACATCAAAAAAAAATATTTTTTTTGTACTTTAAGACGAACTCTGGATACCCACCACTCCAGATATATACAATAACCACAATTCGCCAAAATATGGTAAACAAATAAAAGCGTGCTAAGTTCGGGCGGGCCGCATCTTATATACCCTCCACCATGAATCGCATTTGTCGAGTTCTTTACCAGGCATCTCTTCTTAGGCAAAAAAAAAAGGATAAAAGAACAGATTTGCTCTGCTATTAGAGCAATATCAATATATGTCACCCAATTCGAATAAGAATTGCGCTCTTTGGGGGCTCAAGAAGTAAAATAGAGAGATCGATTTATATGGGAACTGTATCAGGATATAGACCGATTCAGACCATAATAAACACGTATGTTGATGGTCATGAGAGGATCCGTCGTAAAAAATTTCAGGCAAATCGGATAATAATTGCGACCTCTAAAGGCTCAAGAAGTCAAGAATCCAGATCGATTTATATGGCAGCTGTATCAGGTTATGGACCGATTTGAAACACACTTGGCACAGCTGTTAGATATCATAACCAATTTCAACCCTTATTAACCAATTTCATCTCTATTTGGCACAGTTGTTGAAAGTCATAATAAAATAGGACATGCAAAATTTCAGCCAAATCGGATAGGAATTGCGCCCTCTAGAAGGTCAAGAAGTCAAGTCCCCAAATCGGTTTATATGACAGCTATATCAGGTTATGGACCGATTTGAACCGTACTTGGCACAGTTGATGGATATCGTAACAAAATACGTTGTGCAAAAACTCATTCAAATCGGATAAGAATTGCGCCCTCTAGAGGCTCAAGAAGTCTAGACCCAAGATCGGTTTATATGACAGCTATATCAGGTTATGAACCGATTTGAACCGTACTTGGCACAGTTGTTGAATATCATAAAAAAATACGTTGTGCAAAAACTCATTCAAATCGGATAAGAATTGCGCCCTCTAGAGACTCAAGAAGTAAGATTCAAGATCGGTTTATATGGCAGCTATATCAGGTAATAGACCGATTTGAACCTAACTTAGCACAGTTGTTGGTAGTCATAGCAAAACACGTCGCGCAAAATTTAATTCCAATCGGATAAGAATTGCGCACTCTAGAGGCTCAAAATTCAAGACCCAAGATCGGTTTATATGGCAGCTATATCAAAACATGGACCGATTTGAACCATATTTGACACACTTATGGGATATCATAACAAAACACATCGTGCAAAATTTCATACCAATCGGATAAGAATTGCGCCCTATAGGGCTCAAAAAGTCAACTCCCAAGAACGGTTTGTATGGCAGCTATATCAAAACATGGACCGATATGGCCCATTTACAATCCCAACTTACCTACACTAATAAGAAGTATTCGTGCAAAATTTTAAGCGGATAGCTTTACTCCTTCGAAAGTAAGCGTGCTTTCGACAGACAGACGGACAGACACAGCTAGAATGTCACTTTATGGTGTCTCAGACGAATATTTCGAGTAGTTACAAACAGAATGACGAAATTAGTATACCCCCATCCTATGGTGGAGGGTATAAAAATTGCACCACTTAAGAACCCATACGCAGACGATGTTATAATACTTCTAAGAGGTAAGGATCCAAACCAGCTATGCAGAGGGGCCGAAAGAGTCTTGCAGGTGGCATACGACTGGACTAGACCTAGGGTTCTCAATGTTAACCCAGAAAAGACCGACATCTGCTTGTTCACGAGGAAGACAAGGGTGGACTAATTTGACGCACCACGTTTCCTCAATAGTACAATTCCGATATTAGACAAGGTCTAATACTTAGGACTGATCTTGGACAAACTGAATGGGAAACGCCACATTCAGAAGCGTTCTAAGAAGGCTCACAGATGTTGGGCTCTATGTAGACGGCCTGAATATGAGGATAGTTCACTGGCTCTACAGAAGAGTGATTAGACCGATACTTACATACGCCTCAGTAATTATCTGGACTGCGATGAAGAAAAAGTGCAACGTAAGAATAATGCAACACGTTCAGAGAACATATTGTCTTGACATAGGTGGAGCGATGAGGACCACGCCCATTAGTGCACTGGCCTATTCTAGATATCCGAACCATACCATAGACATGCAGATTAAATGTGAGGCAGCCACTGCAGCTTTGAGACTTAAGTCGATGGTAGAATGGATAGTAAATAGAAGCAGGTCATACAATCGCGATTAATTCGAGGTGACGACAGGAAATCTGGAAGAAATGGAATACGTTACCTATCCGATACCTGAAACGAAACTTGAGGCACTGCTTCCAGCGGCACAGTCTAGGATCAATGGCATCCTAGTATTGCCATCAGGAAGATTATTTTACACGAATGGATTAAAATTAGAGGACAGAGTGGGCCTTGGGGTCTACATTGAAAACCCAGGGACTGTTTTTGACTGCCTGACCATAATACGGTCCTGCAGGCGGAGATTCGTTTGATCACGGAATTCTTGGGGTGGTGTGGTGCTAACGCGAGAACTTCGAATGTGAACATATTTACGGACAGTAAACTGACTATCAGGGCAATAACAACCAGGACGATAAGATCACGAACAGTCTTGGAGTGTAAGAAGGAGATTAAAGCCTTCTCCGAAGATGGCACAATCCGTATCAATAAACTTGGTTAACCCTAAGCCTTTCGGGTCAACGCAGTCCGAGTGGACTATTACTGAAAGGATGTAAGCAGGAGGATTTATGGAAAATCGGTGCGACAAGTGATACCATGTGTAGAGCATGTGGGGAAGATGATGACACCATGAGGCATTTCCTATGTCATTGCCTGGCCTTCGCTAACTGACAAAGGCACATAGGTGGGGACACAATACCAGACATGATCCAACTAACGGGCTTGGGAAGGAAAACAATGAAGCAGCAGGTCTGTATAGCTATCGGTATCATAACAGGACAAATAAGACTACGAGCTTACTTATGCAAAATCGATGGGGCAAGTGATAGCATGTGTAGGGCATGTGGGGAGGATTATGAGACGTTGAAGCAGACATACCAGACATAAACCAACTTAGGGACTTGGTATGGAGAATAATTAGGAATTTTGTAAGTAGCTTGGAATTCCTGATTTAGATAATCTTTTTCGAAGATTACTTTTTAATAATTAGAGCGCACAACAAGCCGAATACTGGCTTAAGTGTTTATTCATAATGGCATGGGGTGGATTAATATCCACACCCCCTTGTCAACCTAACCTAACATAAACATAGTGTCTGGGTTCAAATTTGTACCCAACTCTCAAAGATTTTTGTCCTGAACGGTTTTTGGAGATTTTCGCGGGGTTGGTTTCTCCAGGATACTTAGCACTAAAAATAATATCAAATTCGTATAGGATTTCCAAAAACTTTTCATCAAATTCCTACCTTAAAACGATCGGTCTTCGAGTCCCCTAGACGGTTGACCACCACAAAACAACATCTTGCCACATAGAAAATAAATCTATCACTACTAAGAAATCGCATGCGGTGGAAGAGAATACCCAGCAGTGGAACGTCTATTATGGCAATGTCTGCAAACACTTCTTTAACACAATTTGAATTTTGTCATCGATATGGACTATCTGCTGACGTGTCTTACAAGTTGTTTGTTATAAAATTTGGTTGTCGACGAATTCACAAACCGTGTCCACGAACAAGTCAGCACATTTTTATACCCACCACCGAAGGGTGGGGGTATATTCATTTTGTCATTCAGTTTGCAACACATCGAAATATCCATTTCCGACCCTATAAAGTATATATTCCTGATCAGCGTAAAAATCTAAGACGATCTAGACATGTCCGTCCGTATGTCTGTTGCAATCACGCTACAGTCTTCAAAAATAGAGACATTGAGCTGAAATTTTGCACAAAGTCATTTTTTGTCCATAAGCAGGTTAAGTTCGAAGATGGGCTATATCGGACTATATCTTGATATAGCCCCCATATCGACCGATCCTCCATAAAAGCCCATAAAAGCCACATATATTATCCGATTTTACTGAAATTTAAGACAGTAAGTGAGTTGTGTTAGGCCCTTCGACGTCCTTCATCAATTTGGCTCAGATCGGTCCAGATTTGGATATAGCTGCCATATATACCGATCCTCCGATTTAGGGTCTTAGGCCCATAAAAGCCACATTTATTATGCGATTTTCCTAAAATTTGGGACAGTGAGTTGTGTTAGGCTCTTCGACATCCTTCCTCAATTTGGCCCAGATCGGTCCAGGTTTGGATATAGCTGCCATATAGACCGATCCTCCGATTTAGGGTCTTTGGCCCAAAAAGCCACATTTATTATCCGATTTTGCTGAAATTTGGGTCAGTGAGTTGTGTTATGCCCTTCGAAAACCTTAGGTAATTTGGCTTAGATCGGTCGAGATTTGGACATAGCTGCCATATAGACCGATCCTCCGATTTAGGGTCTTAGGCCCATTAAAGCCACATTTATTATTCGATTTTGCTGATATTTAGGACAGTGAATTGGGACAGTGAGTTATGTTTGGCCCTTCGACATCCTCCGTCAATTTGGCCCAGATCTGTCCAGATTTGGATATAGCTTCCAAATAGACCGATCCTCCGATTTAGGGTATTGGGCCCATAAAAGGCGCATTTATTGTCCGATGTCGCCGAAATTTGGGACATTGAGTAAGGTTAAACCCCTCGACATAATTCTGCATTATGGCACAGATCGGTCTATATTTGAATATAGCTGCCATATAGACCGATCTCTCGGTTTTAGTTTTTGGGGCCAGAAAAAGCGCATTTATTGTCCAATATCGCCGCAATTTGGGACAGTGAGTTGTGTTGGGCTCTTCAACATCCTTCTTCAATTTCACTCAGATCGATCAAGATTTGGATATAACTGCCATATAGACCGATATCTCGATTTAAAGTCATGGCCCCGAAAAAGACGCATTTTTAATCCGATTTAACTGAAATTTGATACATTGACTTATGTTAGGCTTTTCGACATCCATGTTGCATATGTTTTTGATAGGTTTATTTTTAGATATAGCTACTAAAAAGACCAATATTTTGTTATACATAATTGAACAATGACATGTACTTATTATTGTAGTATTTGGTCCAAATCGGATCATATTTCGATATTACTGCTATGGGACATAAGGAATGCAATTTTCACTGGATTTTGATGAAAGGTGGTTTACATATATACCTGAGGTGGTGGGTATCCAAAGTTCGGCCCGGCCAAACTTAACGCATTTTTACTTGTTTTTTTTATTGACCATGTTGGGACCAAATTTGTATATCATATCTATGCTCTATTCTAGACTTCTAAATATAGAAAATATTAACACTACTCTGATATTTTAGAATCTTCCCAGTAAAATTTAAGACCATTTCTGTCGTCTTTTACCTAAATTAACAAAATCCTGGTTTCTTTAGAAAGAACTTTTCTCTTATTACTAAACCATTCCCAATCAAATCACACTACTGCCTATGTTCAAGGCATTAGTAATGAATGGTGGTGTTTAATGCAACGCCCCCTTACTATTTAGCACCTTCGCCATGAACAACGAAAAAGAGCTGGTGCTGAAGTTGGGGCTAATGCTAAACTTTATTGTAATAATTTGTTAACAACATTGTTCCAAACCACCAAACAACCTGAGCAACTGGCTGTCAGACAGATAAAAGGCAACTGTATGTCAGACTATAGACAGCTATAGCGGCAGCACCATGTTTTAAAGCAGCATTTCAGCAGGACCATACCTAAATTGGCGAACACCTCTTTTTCACTTTGGAGTTGCTGTGTGTTGGTGTCGCAACCGATAATGTGGCCCGACAAACCCATAAAACTGCAGCGTGCTTTAGTTTATCTATAATCCAGCTAACTTTTAATTCATGTCGGTCAAACATGGACTGCAGAATATGAGCATACGAAAATTTGTGGTTAGTTCCTCGTTTCGTCTTGTAAAAGCTTCATTTAATGCCAAATATTTCACAGCACTCTTATGTGGATAGCTACTGATTTAAATCTTTATAGTAGTTTCAGGTTAATTTTGACCTTAGTCTGGTTGTTGCACCGCCTGCCGGCCTCCACTCGCTCTCTCTCTCTCTCTCTCTCCGTATAGTAAATGTCTTAATTTGCTGTGCTGATTTTTATGACGGCTTGGCCTCAGTGGGTCATTTGCGGGTGTTAGCAAATTTTTATACACTTTCATGAGTTTCATGGATTTTAAATGGTGTTTGATGACCCACTGAGAGAGGACAAATGGAAAAATAGTTAACAGCAGTTAGTATGAATCTAAGCAAATTAAAGCATTAAACCACAACGTTTCAATTTTTGAAAAGTTTTCCTTTATAAATTTTAATACCTGCACCACTACTGGAAAGGGTATTATTGTACTACTTAGTGCTTTTGTTTGTAAAACCCAAAAGGATGAGAGAAAAACATAGATACAGGGATGGTCTCAGAATCAATGTCCGTCTGCCTATCCGTCCATCTGTCTATCTGTCCGAATGTCGATGTTAATTTCTGTCCAAAGTACAGGTAGCAATTTTCAAATTTGCCACAGACATTTTTTTGGTTTTTGGTTCGGTTTATATGAACTATATTTGACGCATTTATTGAAAGTAAGAATAAAATACGTCATGCAAAATTTCAGCCAAATCGGATAGGAATTGCGCCCTCCAGAAGCTCAAGAAGTCAAGTCCCCAGATCTGTTTGTATGACAGCTATATCAAGTTATGAACCGATTTGCACCATACTTGGCACAGTTGTTGGATATTATAACAAAACACGTAGTGCAAAATTTCATTCCGATCGGATATGAATTGCGCACTCTAGAGGCTCAAGAAGTCAAGACCCAAGATCGGTTAATATGGCAGCTATACCAGGTTATGGACCGATTTGAACTATATTTGACGCAGTTATTGAAAGTAAGAACAAAATACGTCACGCAAAATTTCAGGCAAATCGGATAGGAATTGCGCCCTCCAGAAGCTCAAGAAGTCATGTCCCCAGATCTGTTTGTATGACAGCTATATCCAGTTATGAACCAATTTGAACCATACTTGGCACAGTTGTTGGATATCATAACAAAACACGTCGTGCAAAATTTCCAATTTCCAATCGGATAAGAATTGCGCCCTCTAGAGGCTCAAGAAGTCAAGACCCAAGATCGGTTTATATGGTTATATGTTTATATATCAAAACATCGACCGATATGGCCCATTTACAATACCAACTGACCTACACTAATAAAAAGTACATGTGCAAAATTTCAACCGGCTGGCTTTACTCCTTCGGAAGTTAGCGTGCTTTCAACAGACGGACGGACGGACGGACATGGCTGGATCGACATAAAATGTCGCGAATATCAAGAATATATATACTAAGGGATACTGATCTCCCCATAGGATTTTCGCCGTCATACCGACCATTTGGCTGTTCCACAATGTTATACGAGCATTCGTCAACCACGCTCTTAACTCGCACTGCGTCGACCCGGAAGGCTTCGGGTTAATCTAGTTTATTGACGGCAGTCCTCTGGCCTTCACTGCGAAATCGTCTGATCTTTCATTCCCCTTAGACCACTATGACCCGGCACCCAAACAATGCAGATTCTCAGAGAAGGCATTAAACTCCTTCTTGCACTCCACTCGACGTCCTCGCGTGAACATCACAGCACCTCACGCATTCCGTGATCGCCCTCACCTGCGCCTGCAGGATCGTATTATGGTCAGGCAATCAAAAACAATTCTCAGTTCCTGGGTTTCCAATGTAGATCCCCAGGCGCACTCTGTCCTCTAGCTTTGATCCATTTGTATAGCATGATCTTCCAGATGACAATATCAGAGTTTCCTCAATCCAAGAATGTGCCTCAGGTATCCGATCGAAAATCTCTTCTATCCATCTGGGTTTCCTATCGTCGCCTCGATTATACCGCAATGGTATGACCTGCTCCTATCCTCTATCCATTCTCCCATCGCCTAAAGTCTCAAAGCCGTAAAGGATGCCTCACACTTAATCTGTATGTCAATGGGTTAGATTTCTAGAATAGTCTCCAGTTCCCTAGTGGGCGTGGTCCTCGTCGCTCCGCCTATGCCAATACAGCATGTTTTCTGAACCTGTTGTATTATCCTAGCGTTGCACTTTTACTCTATCGCATTCCGCCAAACTACAGAGGCATAAGTAAGCAGTGGTCTAATCACGCTCCTGTAGAACAAGTGGACTATCCACGGATTCAAGCCTCATCCCGAGCCAACGAAGTAGACGAGTCAACGAAGTAGACGAGCCAACAAAGAAGACGAGCCAACGAAGTAGACGAGCCGAGTCTTCTTCTCAGTACGCTCTTCAATGTGACATTTCCAAATTCTGCTTCCTGTCTAAGATGACTCCTAAGTACTTGACATTGTCAGATATCGAAATCGTTTTTCGTCTTTCTCATGAACAAGCAGATTTCAGACTTCTGTGGATTAACATTGAGACCCCTAGGTCATCTGCAAGACCCCTTCGGCCATTCTGCATGGCTGATTCGCTTCCTTGCCACTCTGGCTTAAGAGAGCGGATTCTTACCTTTCTCAGCGGCCATCTTCTGTGATGGCTGTGGCATCCTTTTGGAAGTCACAGTTCTACAAGAAGACTCAGGGCCGTCAGCGCTTTCTTTGTTCCTGTTCCGAATTTGTCTTCCCCCGCAATGGGGACTCCAGGCTTGATCTTCCCAGAGTACTTGAAAGCAGGGAGCTCTTTTTATTGTTCCGCATTTTAGCAATGTTATGGTCTACGGGAGATTTGCTTCTCTTCCCGGCTTCCGTTGAAGTGTCTGGACTGTCGTTACCATTCCTTCTAGCATTCTGCACTTTAACCCGATTCCACTGCCGGTGCATACTCTCCTGTCTATTTCGTCGTGCCCCGTATTGGTTTCTCGTCTTCTTGTGAGCTTAGCAAAGCCTTCGCTCACTTCTACCGTCATTCCGCTGTCACCATCCCTCGATTCGGCTGCGATGACTGTTTCATTGACACTGTCGCTGTCTGAATATGAATCGGAAATACCACCTTTACTGAAAGCCTGGGGACGAGCTGCGGACATCCCTCTGGTTTATCCGTCTCTTCCTCAGTTGTTAGTCTGACGACTGGTTGTGCGCTTGAAGTTTTACTCTTGACTACAGGTGCCAAGGCACCCAAACCTATAGTAGGGGCGGACAACATGCTACGGTCTAATGCCACCACCGCAGATGTTCGGTCTTTGGAGTCCATTCAGGGGTAGGTTCCTGAAAGGCTTTAAAATTTTTCGTAATAGGTACCTATTACGAGATATGGATATTTTTCTTCGAGGAGCTAAATAAAAACACGTCTTATCCAAACAACGGTTATTATTGGACAAGAAGACGCATAAGACAAGAAAAAAAAACTTTCCGTTGAGAGTATGATCTTGTCAGCCAATTCAGGCCACTACAGTACTCCAGAATGACAAAAGTGCTAAAAGCCTGCAGGGAATTCAGGATAGAAAAAAGTGTGGACCCATTATTCTGAGTCTTCTCCTTGTAATTGCGGAACGGTAACATAACAGGTGCTCGACCGTCTGCAACTCCAACTCCACCCCGTCATCGAATATCCTGCTGAAGTCCGCCTCTCCCTGCGCCCAACACGACGTCAAAGACCTGACGTTGCAATAACCAGTCAAGACTCCTATTAGCAGTCCTAAGTCATGCTTTCTCAACCCAAGAATAAGCGACATCTAGTTTCGCGAAATTCTCGGTCAAGGCCCTTTGACACCCTATATACGACAGCGCCTTATTAGCGCAGTTATCTTGGAAGGCATCTTCCCTGCCAAAAAGCTCGCACAATGGAGGTCTCACTGATTCCATAGCAAGATCTGCGGCAATCAGCAATCCATTCCTGTCCAGCTCATCGGCTGGTCCATTCCCCACCACATCTTGATGACCTAGTACCCCGCAGTGCCTGGCAGCCCATCCCATAGTTCGAAGAAGCTCTTTGTCAAAGACCTGACGTTGCAATAACCAATCCAGACTTCTATTTGCAGTCCTAGATCATGCTTTCTCATCCCAATGATATGCGACGTCCTTTTTCGCGAAATACTCAGCCGCAGCACCTGCCAACACCTTATTTGCGCAGTCATCGTAAAAGAGTCCACCCTACCATGAAGCTCGCGCAGAGGAGGTCTCACTGATTTCATAGCAAGATTTGCGGCAATCAGCAATCCATTCCTGGCCAGCTCATCGGCTGCTCAATTCCTCGCCACATCTTGATGGCCTGGTACCCCGCAGAGCCTGGCAGCCCACCTGACGTTGCAATAACCACTCAAGACTGCTATTTGCAGACTTTCTCAGCCCAATAATATGCGACATCCAGTTTCGCGAAATACTCGGCCACAGCACTAGCCCACGCCTTATTTGCGCAGTCATCGTAGAAGGTGTCCATCCTACCAAGAAGCCCGCACAATGGAGGTCTCACTGATTCCATAGCAAGATCTGCGGCAATCAGGCCATTCCTGGCCAGCTCGTCGGCTGCTCCATTCCTCGTCACATCTTCATGGCCAGACAGCCTATCCCATGGTTCGAAGCTCTTCGCATCTTCTAACCAGTTTTGATCTCACGCAGCTCGACGTTAGAGCCTTCAGCTCCTACCTGTCCTCGAATATCGTGACAGTCTATTCGGGAAGCCGTTCCCGCATCAACATTGTCTCCTTTCTCTTCAGGATCGCGGAGACCTCTGCTTGAAAAACGCTGCACCAGTCCAGAAGTCCATAACACTTCTTAATTCAAGGAAAATGATGAAGTCAACTGCTCCAGTGGCCCCATCCAATTAAGACCCATCTGTGTATACTTAATCCTCGCAAAATTCTAAAACGATTTGGCCATGTCGATCCGTCTGTGCGCCCGTCGACATGGCTAGCTGTTGTTACATTCCTCGCCACATCTTGATGACCAGCATCTTCTAACCAGCATCTTCTAACCAGTTTTGATTTCACGCGGCTTGACGTTAGAGCCTTCAGCTCCTACCTGTCCTCGAATATCGTGACAGTCTGTTCGGGAAGCCGTTCCCGCATCAACATTGTCTCCTTTCTCTTCAGGATCGTGAAGACCTCCTCATGAAAAACCCAGCACCAGTCCTGAAGTCCATAAGATTTCGTAATTCCAAGGAAAATGATGTAGACTACTGCTCCAGTGGCCCCATCCAATTAAGACCCATCTGTGTATACTTAATCCTCGCAAAATTCTAAAACGATCTGGCCATGTCGATCCGTCTGTGTGCCCGTCGACATGGTTAGCTGTTGTTATCCCCTTGCTAAAGCTGACTGTATTTGTGAGGTATCCTGCCATGTTAAATTTTCTCTGCCAAGTG
The DNA here is from genome assembly GCF_963082655.1 of Stomoxys calcitrans. Classification (NCBI taxonomy): domain Eukaryota; kingdom Metazoa; phylum Arthropoda; class Insecta; order Diptera; family Muscidae; genus Stomoxys; species Stomoxys calcitrans. The sequence goes on along the minus strand of NC_081553.1, from coordinate 42,334,810 downwards.
GTGTCGCTGTGCGGCATGCCGTTCGAACTCGTCATAAAAAGGAGGCTCCTTATCACTGAGCTTAACTTTAATGGGACTGCACTCATTGAAATGAGAGAAGTATCCCCTGTTCCTTAATGGAATGTTCATGGGAAATTTAGGAAATTTAAGTAAAGTTCGAAGATGGGCTATGTCCATGTTTTGAAGTATATGCCATATAAACCAATTTCTGATTTCACTTCTTGAGCTTCTAGAGGGCGCAATTCTTATCCGATTTGACTGAAATTCTGCACTTGGCGTTTTGTTATGACATCCAACAACAACTGAAGGTCACCGTAGCTCAGATGACGCTGAACTCCTGGGCTCGAATCCTCACGAGAACATCGATCGTTGACTACAAGCAAAACGGTCTGATGGACAGACGAAAGGTCTGATGAAAGGACAGACGAATGGACAGACAAAATTAGTGAAATATTCCCTTATACTTTGAGGATGGGTGATAAAGTATTCAACCATCTGGCTCTTGAAGATTAGATTTTTGAAGTCCTCATATCAAATCTCCTATAAAACTCTAATTTTCACTGTTCCTACATTTATCGTTTACACCAATTATTCACCTCATTCTCAGATAAGTATTTCCCTAAAATAAGTGCAGCCACCATTGGAAATTTTAATTTAAAGTTTAAAAGCCTTTTCAAATCTAGAGATAACACAAAGGAGTATTAAACTCTAAACACCATAACATAGCTTTACAATAATAAACACCGAAAGTGTCGTAAACCACATAATAGATCGTTAAAAATAGATCAGCTACAAATGTATTGGGAAATCTCAGACCATTTCTAAGCTTTCTATGGATGTTTTAGGTTACAACATTTAATTGACTTTTTATTGTTGATTGAATAGAAAATTGTGCAGAGAAACGGATGGCCTCCACGTCTATGGTGAAGCGAATGCTCATTGCCTTAAAGTGAGTTTTCTTAACTCGTATGTAAGTAATTAATTAAATCTTTTTGTTGTTCTTTTCTTCCAGATATGTTACTCCATAGCATGTAGTGCAGTGCAGTGCATTCCAAAAACCATTTGAGGTGCATTAAATGAGAAACCAACGAATTCCTGAGTGTGATCTGGAGGTTGCTCTATTGGGTCATTATGCGTAAGGCTTAGGCTGCAAAGCTAGACTTAGTTGCAAAACCAAGGCAACCAATGCAACCAATGGTCATCTTATCTAGTAACTGGGTCCATGATTAAGGCCATATGGCAATCATTGCATTTAAATTAGATTCCTTGGAGTATTGTAGCATCCATTATTAGTTAGACTGTCTTAATATGCTTTGGTTTTAGTTTAGTTTTCAGTATCTTCAGTCATCTTCGGAACGTGCTTATTTTTTTTTTTTTTCTTCCCGGAATATGGTGACGTTAATACTTGACAACATTCTAACGAGTGACGGATTGTCTAGTCGCAAGCTAGGAATCTGGGGAAAAAAGTGAGTAAAATCATTTATTTGACTTATTTGGCCTAGAATTCAATCATCAGTCAACACATAATGGGCCAGTTGAAATGGGTACATTCGCCTAAGCGTAAAATATTCCCACGAGATTCATTACAAGACAAATACATGTCAAATAAACGATGATTATTAATGCTGCAAAATGTATGTCAATCAAGCAATAGAAAATCAATTGATTTTATCAATTATTTGTAAAAAAAAAAAACAAGTAAAAAGGCGTTAAGTTCGGCCGGGCCGAACTTTGGATACCCACCACCTCGGATATATATGTAAACCACCTTTCATCAAAATTCGGTGAAAATTACATACCTTATACTCATATACCTCATACCGATCTGAACTATATACGACACGGATGTCGAAAAGCCGAACATAAGTCACTGTTTCAAATTTCAGTGAAATCGGATTATAAATGCGCCTTTTATGGGGCCAAGACTTTAAATCGAGATATCGGTCTACATGGCAGCTATATCCAAATCTGGACCGATTTGGGTCAAGTTGCATAAACATGTCGAAAAGCCTAACACAAAGCACTGTCCCAAATTTCGGCGAAATCGGACAATAAATGCCTATTTTATGGGCCCTAAACCTTAAATCGAGAGATCGGTCTATATGGCAGCTATATGCAAATCTGGACCGATCTGGGCAAAATTGAAGAGGGACGTCGAAGAGCCTAACTTAACTCACTGTGTTAAATTACAGCGACATCGGACAATAAATGCGTCTTTTATGGCCCCAAAACCTAAAACTTAGATATCGGTCTATATGGCAGCTATATCCAAATCTGGACCGATCTGTGCGATATTGCAGGAGTATGTCAAGGGGCTTAACTTAACTCACTGTTCCAAATTTCGGCGACATCGGACAATAAATGAGCATTTTATGGGCCCAAAACCATAAATCAAGAAATCGGTCTATATGGCAGCTATATCTAAATCTGAACCGATCTGGACTAAATTGAAGAAATATGTCAAAGGGCCTAACACAACTCACTTTCTCAAATTTCAGCAAAATCGGATAATGAATGTGGCTTTTATGGGCCTTACACCATAAATCGGAGGATCGATCTATATGACAGCTATATCCAAATCTGAACCGATCAGGGCCAATTTAACGAAGGAAGTCGAAGGGCCTAAGACAACCCACTGTCCCAAATTTCAGCGAAATCGGATAATAAATGTGGCTTTTATGGGCCTTAGACCCTAAATCGGCGGATCGGTCTATATGGGGGCTATATCAAGATATAGTCCGATATAGCCCATCTTCGATCTTAACCTTCTTATGGACAAAAAAAGAATCTGTGCAAAATTTCAGCTCAATATCTCTTTTTTTAAAGACAGTAGCGTGATTTCAACAGACAGACGAACAGACGGACGGACATGTCTAGATCGTCTTAGATTTTTACGCTGATCAAGAATATATATACTTTATAGGGTCGGAAATGGATATTTCGATGTGTTGCAAACGGAATGACAAAATGAATATACCCCCATCCTTCGGTGGTGGGTATAAAAATGAATATACCCCCATCCTTCGGTGGTGGGTATAAAAAAACGGAAGTATAGCAATGAACACCATGATGTCATGTCATGACAAGGGAACGTAGAACATTGAAGGCCAAATCATTGGAATATATATTTGAAAAAATAACTACTTGGTGGGCCAAACTTTCATTTTTTATACCCTACACCACTACTGTGGCACAGTGTATTATAACTTAGTGCATTTGTTTGTAACACCAAGAAGGGAGAAAGATAGACCCATTGATAAGTATACCGATCGACTCAGAATCACTATCCGATTCCATTAAGCTATGTCTGTTCGTCTGTCTGTCCATCTGTCCACGTTAATTTGTGTACGAGCTACAGGTCGCAGCTTTCATCCGATCGTCTTCACGTTTGGAACAGTCATGTTTTTCGGACTCAGGACGAAGCCTATCGAAATTAGAAAAAAATCGGTTCAGATTTAGATATAGCTCCCATATATATGTGTTCGTCCGATTTGCAGTAATAATACAATAACATGGTCATTCGTTAATCGATTCTCTCGACATTTGGCAGGAAAGATTTTCTTATGACTCTCAACAAAACTGAAGAATTTCATAGAAATCGGTTCAGATTTAGATATAGCTCTCATATATATATATCGCCCGATTTTCACTCCAAGAGCCACTGTAAGGGCATTTATGAACCAATCTTCTCAAAACTTTGTATAACGCTTTCCTCCATGACCTCCACAATATCTAAGAATATTGCTATAAATCGGTTAAGATTTAGGTATAGCCCCCATATCGATGTTCGTCCGATTTTGAGAAATATTGCAACAAAGAGCTCATTTGTTAACCGATTCTCTAGAAACTCGGCAGAAAAGATTTTCTTATGACTCTCAACAATACTGGTGAATTTCATAGAAATCGGTTCAGATTTAGATTAGCTATCATATATTTGGTTGCCCAAAAAGTAATTGCGGATTTTTCATATAGTCGGCGTTGACAAATTTTTTCACAGCTTGTGACTCTGTAATTGCATTCTTTCTTCTGTCAGTTATCAGCTGCTACTTTTAGCTTGCTTTAGGAAAAAAAGTATAAAAAAAGTATATTTGATTAAAGGTCATTCTAAGCTTTATTAAAAATGCATTTGCTTTCTTTTAAAATATCCGCAATTACTTTTTGGGCAACCCAATATATATATCGCCGAATTTTCACCTCTATGCTCACTGCAAGCGCATTAATTGACCAAGCTTCCCAACATTTTTGTACAGCGCTTTCCCCGACGACTACCAAAATATTTAAAAAGTTTACTATAAATCGGTTCAGATTTAGATATAGCTCCCATATATATGCCCGTCAGATTTGGACACATATTGCAATAAAGTGCTATTTACTAACTGAAGGATTTTCTTATGTCTTTTAATATTACTGTTCAATTTCATAGAAATCGGTTCAGATTTAGATATAGTTGCCATATTTCGTCCGATTTTCACTTCTATGGTCACTGTAAACGCATTATTGACCAATATTGCCAACATTGTGTACAACACCCTCTTCGATGCCTATGCCACAATATCTAAGAAGTTTGGTCAATCACGGTTCAGATTTAGATATAGCTCCCATATATATGTTCGTCAGATTTTGGCTAATTTACAAAAATGTTGTCATTTATCAACCGTAATAATACAATTTGAGCATATTTGCTCGAAATACGTTTTGGTACAGAATAAAATATATAAAATTGGTTCAGAATAAAATATAGCTCTCAATTTTGTACCAATAGTGTAGGTGTAGGTATTATATATTTTCCTTGCTGTTTTTTTTTAATGCAACTTTTTGGGCTACTATGTTCTGTACAGAACATTGAAAAAAAAAAATAACAGAAAAATTCTTATTAGAACATCAAATATTCAAGAACCCTTTTCGGCCATTCTACCAAAATGGTAGTGAAATTTTAAATCTCGTTGTAACACTGGCCCACTAAGAGATGTTTGCAATCAGTTTGCATTGGGCACGACATCGAAAAGGAGAACCAACCTTAAATGGCAAAATCCAATTCTCCTGCTGCTGATGTTATTATAACTGCGCTCGTGTCTTATGTTTTTTGTTTAATGCTGATTTCTTCACTCGCTTATCCCAGCACTGACAGCATATGCAAATATTTTTCAACACATTTTCCATTTCCCCCCCAAAAAAAAAAAAAAAAAATTGAAGACCTCATAAATGGTTATGGCGTTTTCTTCACCTACTTTTGCGTTATTTTATTTGTCACAGTCAAATTTAATTTCAAGCCTAGAGAATATGATTGTTTTTGTTGGTGTTTTTTTGCACCGTGGCCAACTAACAAGACAATCAAAAAGGATTTTAATATGTAAATTTTATTTGATTTGATATTCGTTTGGTATTTTGCCCCAACCAAGGATGGCATGCATCTCACTTGAAGCGAGAGAGACAATGGAAAATAAAGAAATTTTAACTTAGATCCACGGTTCAATCCATGGCATGTCATTGCATGGTGATAGCCTTGTGAATGTGAGAAGAGTGACATATCATTGGATTTCTACGATGTGGTCGTTGTTGTCAGTCAGAGCATCCTCTGCCATGTCCTCCATCCCTGTCCATATAGTACAACATCCTCACCATGTGATGCCATTGTCGCGGTGATGTTGTTGTTTTTATAAAGTGTCAAAACTTTCGACACTTTTGTCCCAATTTTTCCATATATGAGGTACGTTGTAGAGTGTGTGCGTGTGTGTGTCCATGGATTTTTGTGTAAAGGATCGCATAACATAGCAACAGCAACAATAACAACTGAAACCTAAGCAACGTGCTTGACAATGTCAATGCTTTTATTTCATTCCATAATGGCCAAAACAATTCTATTGTGGACTTTGATTGTTTGAACCCCCCGCCAAACTCCATCTCTCCCCATGATACCTGACCATATCGTGGTCATCATGCTGAAACAGCATCACTGTGGTGGACACGTCATTGTCGTCAGCATTGACGTTTTGTAGAGGCTCGCAAGAAGATGCCATATTTGGAATTTTAACAATCACATTTGTGAAATTGGCAATTGTTGGGGTATGTTTTTTTTTTCTTTTATGATTTTTTGATGCAATTGGCTTTTGGTGAAAAGATTTTTTTTTCTTTTTTTTTTTGGTTGTTGTCATTGATGTTAAGTTAAGCCCCAACATTTTTGTTTTCTTTAACTCACTTACATCAAACATTGTGTGTGGGTGCATTTTGCATATTTTATGAATGAGTGTGGTTTGGGTACCAAGGTCCAATGTGGAAAAATCCAGCAATGTGTATAACCCGCAGTGTGCACCTTAGAAAATGATGGATATGTTACTCATCAGGAAACTTCAGATTTTGCATGCAAGCGTAAATTAAATTGTTAATGGATATGGCACCAAGTTTTTGGAGTTTAAGTGAATTCAATATCATCAGAGTACAAACAAGTAAAAACGTGATAAGCCGGGCCGAATCTTGGGAACCCACAACCATGGATCCTGCTAAACTATGGGAGCTATATCTGATTGGAGACCGATTCGGATCGTAGTTAGAACAGTTATTGAGAGTCATAACAGAACACTTTTTGCAAAATTTTAGCCATATGGGACAACAATGGTGGCTTCCAATGGCTTAAGAAGTCAAATATGGAGATCGGTTTATATGGGAGCTATATGAGGTTATGGACCGATTGAGACCGTACTTGGCACAGCTGTTGGAAGTCATAACAGAACACAATGTGCAAAATCTCAGCCAAATCGGATGGAATTTGAGGCTTCCAGGGGCCCAAGAAGTCAATTCGAGAGATCGATTTATATGGGGGCTATATCAGGTTATAGACCGATTTGGACGGTACTTGGCACAGTTGTTAGAAGTATTAACAGAACACTACGTGCTCATTTTTAGCCAAGTCGAATGAAAATTGAGGCTTCTATAGGCTCAAGAAGTCAATTCGTGAGATCGGTTTATATGGAAGCTATATCAGGCTCTTGACCGATTTGGACGGTACTTAGCACAGTTATTGAAAGTCATAATAGAACAATATATGCAAAATTTCAGCCAAATTCGATAAAAATTGCGTCTTTCAGGGCTCATGAAGTCAAATGGGGAGATCGGTTTATTTGGGAGCTATATCAGGTTCTTGACCGATTTGGACGGTACTTAGCACAGTTATTGAAAGTCACAATAGAACAATATATGGAAAATTTAAGCCAAATTCGATAAAAAATTGCGTCTTCCCCGGCTCAAGAAGTCAAATCGGGAGATCGGTTTATATGGGAGCTACTTCCAAATCTGAACCGATATAGCCCATTTGCAATACTCAACGACCTGCATCGATATTAAGTATCTGTACAAAACTTCAAGCGGCTAGCTTTACGCGTTCCACCTCTATCGTGGTTTCGACAGACGGACGGATGGACATGGCTAGATCGACTCAGAACGTCAAGACGATCAAGAATATACATATACTTTATGGGGTCCTAGATCAATATTTCGCTATGCTACAAACGGAATGACTAGATTCGTATACCCCCATCCTATGATGGTGGGTATAAAAAATATTAACAAAAATTTAAACTTATCCGACTTAGTTTTTGTAGTAATTCGCAACATTGGGAATGAGGTCCGCAGACTTTGTAACAGTGCACGTCGTAAAAGAACTGCAGTTTATTGGGATGTGTATTACATACGGCTCAGGTATTACAATATGATGATCAGAGCGATAAAACGTATCTCCTGGAACAGATTTGTGAATGGGTAGCTAAAATTAAAAAGATTTTAAATAAAGGCCAATGTCATAACTAAAACCTAACTGCATGGGAGTAAGAGCAGACACAACGGAGGACATTTTGAGGCTTCTGATAAAAATCGCATTTTCCACAGCATACGATGGGACCCACAAAGACACCGGAATCTAGGGACAATGAGGTTGATTTAGGGCTCTTCATTACGGAATTTATGGTAGAAGAAGCCTTTAGGAGCTTCCAACCATTTGAGTCGAATCACCCGGACCTTTACTACAGAAGGAGGTAGACTAGTTGACGTCCCATCTGTCTGCTATCCCCAGCGTGCCAAGGACTTTCATATACTCTGTAAGCTTGGCAGGAGGCAAAGGTGGTATTTATACCTAAGCCATGAAAGGCAAGTTATGCGACACCAAAAGCCTATGCCTTACATCCTTTCTACTCAAAGCCATGGAGCATATTGCTGATGTCAAGATATAGAATGGAATATCCAGCGAACTGATCAAATCCAAACAGCATGCCTTTGTCAAGGGAAGGTCGGTGGAGAATGTCCTGCACGAGATAGTGCATAAAATAGAAGAATCTGTAAGCTTGGCAGGAGGCAAAAGTGGTATTTATTCCCAAGCCGGAAAGGTAAGTTATGCGACACCAAAAACCTACAGACCTTACATCCTTTCTACTCAAAGCCATGGAGCATATTGCTGATGTCAAGATAAAGAATGGAATATCCAGCGAACTGATCTAAGCCAAACAGCATGCCTTTGTAAAGGGAAGGTCGTGGAGACGGCCCTGCACGAAGTAGTGCATTAAATAGAAGAATTTTTCGATGCCAAGATTTACACATTGGCGGTAAGTATTCACATCGAGAGGGTTTTTACATTGTAAGGAACGACACACCCATCATATCCTGTACCGAGTAGACTGGGGCGTTAGAGACTTGTCAACCATCTGCAACGTTACAGATTTATAAATTGTGGACCCCATAACACATAGATAAAGGAAATACTGTCACAGGGCACGCCAGAGGTTATTATTTTATCACCCCTCATTGGGTGACCTCCATAAAGAACCAATTTATGGATCCTGACTGAAAAAAGATTTGGGCCCTTCTGCTAGACAGACGGTGTTATAGTACTTCGAAGGGGTAGGGATACGCATCAGTTATACAGAAAGTCCGAAATAGTCTAAGATATGGCAAACGACTGAACTAGATCTAGAGGTCTGAATGTTCAGGGAGGCCACCGTAGCGCAGAGGTTAGCATGTCCGCCTATGATGCTGAACGCCTGGGTTCGAATCCTGGCGAGACCATCAGAAAAAATTTTCAGCGGTGGTTTTTTCCCCTCCTAATGCTGGCAACATTTGTGAGGTACTATGCGATGTAAAACTTCTCTCCAAAGAGGTGTCGCACTGCGGCACGCCGTTCGGACTCGGCTATAAAAAGGAGGCCCCTTATTGAGCTTAAACTTCAATCGGACTGCACTCATTGATATGTGAGAAGGTTGCCCCTGTTCCTTAGTGGAATGTTCATGGGCAAAATTTGCAATTTGCATTTGCTGTTTATGACGAAGACGAAGATAGTCCAATTTGATGAGCCATATTGCCTCAACAGAACAATTTCGATATCGGTCAAGGTCAAATTCTTAGAAATGACCTTGGAGAGAAAACTGAACGAGAAGCGAACTGAGAAGGCTCACAGATGTTAGGCACCATAAAGACGAGCCATAGGCTCGAAATGGGACCAAAATCCGAGGATAGGCTGGCTCTGGCCACTGGAGACTATTCTTGATATCATTCCTATAGACATACAGATTAAGTATGAAGCTATGAGACATAAGGCGATGGGAGAGTGAATAGAAAATAGGAGCAGGTCATACCATTGCTGTATATGTAATCGAGGTAACGAGAGGAAACCTGGATGATTTGAAAGGCGTTTCATATCGGATTCACTTGAGGTCGAAGGCGAGACACTGCTGCCAGCGGCACGATCTTAGATAGATGGAATTCTGGTCTTGCAACATGAAAAGTCATGCTACACCGATCGATCAAAGCTAGGGCACATAGTGTGTCTGGTAGTCTATATTGAGGACAAAGAGACTGAAATCTGTTTTCTACTGCCTAACCATAGCACGGTCCTGCAGGTGTAGATTCGGGCGATCATAGAATATGAGGCAGTAAGACATTTTGGCCGTGATAGGCCATATTAAGTAGTCCTTCGATTTGACTTCGTGGCTAAAATTTTGTATTTGGTGTTTTTCATGAATTTTAACATCCATAATGAGTACGATCAAATTTCAAATACAATCCCATTGTAGCCGGTTCTACGGACCGGCTTAGCCCGATGGAGATCTTTATCAGCTAGGGCTGCAGCCTTTTTTCGTCAAAGGCGAAGGACATTCCCGAGTGCCTTCTCTGCAAGCATCTGGTCCGTGCCGGAATTGAAAAGAACGGTGGACCCTAATTCTGCTTTGTTTTCCAGAACCGCCATCATCATCGATCGGTCTCGGTGAGGTGTCACAGGTGATGTAGTGGGTGCATATTCGACCTTGTCTGGCCTTACTTCAGTATGAGAGTATAGTCGCACTAAATATGTTGCAAGGTGCTACACGAACCTAGATTGCAGTAGGTCACAAGCATCGTCGTCGAACTGTGAAACTCCTCCGAGCTCTCCCGTGCGGCAATACACGTAACAGCAGCACCCCAGCTCCGATATTGCCGGGCCCGTGCCCGGAAATACATCATTCTTGCAATTGAATTGCAACAGCCTCCGAAGCAAGATCGACGAGATTGTGGATTTTGTGGGTCGGAAGAACATACTGCTTGCTGCGATTCAGGAGACCAATTGGCCAACACCTCCTGACTGCACAGTCGCCACGAATGCAATGTGCTACGTAAGCATCTCTTAAGGAGTGGAGGTGGGGGATTGGCCTTCGTGATACACCATTCCGTGTAGTTTGACCCATCTCGTCTGCGACTGGCACTTAGAGCCCCTGCATGGGGGATAGCAGTCAAGACCGGTACTGCCGAGATGGAGCTATACAACGTGTGCATTGGTTGTTGTGTCCCAATTAATCGCCAAGTTTACATGCTCAAGATTAGTAACCTAATGTCTGGCTATAATCACCTGATTTTAGGAGACCTTAATGTCCATCACACTTCACGGCATTCTCCCCCCGTGGGACTTTGACAGAGCAGATTAAAGGCTACACGTTTTTCACGGTGAACAAGGATGCCCCCACTATGATTACGAGAAGCTCCAGCAGCTCGCCAGATTTTTCCATTGCCTCCCCTGATCTCCTGAGTAACGTATACTGGCAAGCTATAATTTTTTGGGATCATAATTCTCACCATCGACCGACCACCTTACATACCCTCTCAGTTTATCAATCAGAAGAAGGCCGATTGAGCCGGCCGAATACCCCAAATGCGGCCCAATTTCTCGGCGCAGGCAGTGATTCTTGCAGCACCGACCCGACTTACCCCAAAATCAGAGAGCTGAATCTGGAAATATACAGTGTAGTCGTAGAAAATAAGCGGTATTTGTGGCTGGAACATTTGGAGCAATGTAACTCAGGTACCGATGAAGGCAAGATGTGGTCTACTGTTAAGTCACTCTCGAACCTCGGTTTGGCGACGAAACTGTGATTGATCCGATGATATGCGCCAGGTTGTTCAACCTTCAATTTATTGTGCGTCCCGAGAGTGACATGGCTAAGAGGAGAGCCATCCGTCGTGTCCGTGGTCTCCGAGCCAATGGACAACGAATGTGTGCGGTGATGGCATGCAAAGCGATTGTTACGCTATGTAGTCTTCGAAAATCATGCTGATACTCGGCGAATGGAAATTCTCCAACGAGGCTCAAGCATAATGGCAATTGATGAGAGAAGGGAGATCGGTTTGTACGACTCTCCCATACTCGGGTCCTTTCCAGGCTTCAGTAGCGGACAGCGATCACAATTTACCGTAGACGAAGTTACGAATGTCATCCGTGGCGCCAAGTCATCCAAATCGTTGGGCCCCGACGGAATCTCTTCGTTGATGCTGGAGATTCTAGATCTACCTGGAGTCAAGTACCGTACAACTGTCCCCAATCTGTCTTTGAACACTCTTATAGTACCCGATTTCTGGAAGATGGGCAGAGTGATCCCGCTACTGAAGCCTGAAAAGGACCCGAGTATGGGGGAGTCGAACAGACTGAACTCCCTTCTCCCACCAGTAGCCATGACGCTTGAGGCACTACTCCTCCACAGCCTCGTTGGAGAATTTCCATTCGCCGAGCATCAGCATGAATTTCGAAGACTATATAGCGCAACACCCGCTTTGCATGCCATCACCGCACACATTTGCCGTGGCTTCAATCAACCCAGGTCATGTGATGGGACGGTTCTTGTGGCACAAGACCTATCAAAGACATTCGGCAAGGTCAGCCGTGCTAAAATATTTGAGGACGTCGCCAACACGTCCCTCCAGCCAGGCCGGAAATGCTAGTTCACGAATTATCTGTGTCTGCGCCAGTAGTTTGTGGAATTTAGGGATAGAAAATCAAAACACCGTAGTGTGAAATGATATTTCCGCCACTATTTAATCTCTACCTATGCTCCATTCAGAGAGATTGTATCATTTGAGGACGATTGTACGATCATGACATCAGGCCCATGATGACATCTGCGATAGGTTAAACGTCTACCTCAACGGATTTACCGATTATTTCGATGCAAGAGACTTGAAAATGTCTGCCACCATATCTTTCACTACATATACGCGTGTGGTGAATAATGAGCTGAATATGATAGTCGATGGAGAAACGATTCCGACCATCAAGTGTCCCAAAATACTTGGTGTCACATTTGACAGCTCTTACACATTCTCCACACATGCCACAGCAATTTGCAATAAAATAAAAATTGGTGCTGCCGGTAAGTTACTTTACTTGCCGGCAGCACTTGGATTGCTGACAAAGAAACCTAGTTGACCACGAATAATTGGCCTTGGGTAAGTTATGCAGCGCCAGTGTGGACTCGTCAGCTACTTGACACGGCGGGCTTGCTCCCCAGTTCTCACGTGGACCACCTCTATCAGGAGACTAAGATTCTACCCGTGCGAAGGCATAGCTACATTCTGTCTAAGCAATACATAACAGTCCAGTTATCGCAGGGACCATCCAAATCATCATCTTGTGGATGGGTATGCACTGCTCAGAGGTCTTAAGGGGTGGGCGATCTATTTTATCTAGAGCATGAGGTTCAGCGCTTAAAGACAGAACCTCTAGATCAAGCTGTGTACCAAGCGGGTCTAGACAATATTCATGCAGACACGATAGCAGATGGGGTGAATAGCTATCGGGTGTTCTGGCTCAATTACTATCCGGCAGATGCAGCGGCCTCAACTCCTACAGAGCAAGGACACACATCCTGCCAACGTACAGGATGTGTGTCCCGATTGTGACCTCGCACCACACGACACACGTCACCTGTTTAACTCCTCAGCCAGAACCAAATCCTTCATGTCGCACCCCAACTTAGTCGCATAGTTCCAGAATCTGGATATTCAACAGAAAGATAGAACACAACTCTCCCACTTACGGCAATTGTCAAAACGCGAGATCTCGGAGATGGTTGCACCGATTTAAACGAAATTTTGCACGCTTACATGAACCGAAAAATACGAAATTGATAATCTGGGGGAGCGCCCAACTCCAAAACCCACCCAAAACAAACAGGATCATAGATTGAAAGATATTTGGAAGTAGTATACGGAGCTTACATAAAAATTTCGGGTCAATTCCCAGGTGGTCGCCTACCCCAAAATTATGTCCCAAATATGACATGTACATCGAACGGGACAATATGGGGTTCTAATGAAAGATACTTGAGGGTTAAATACCAATATAAATTCTTTTGAAATTTGGACCATATCAAAAGGGGGTCAACGCTTAAATTTGTAGGGAAGCACACCGGGCCAGCTAGTCTTCTCTAATCGCAACATTGCTTCAAAAAGGTTTATTTTCAGTGCTTCACACAAGTCAATGAACTCAAAGTAGTAAAAAACCAAACATTTTTTCAAACCCGGCAACTTACAAAAATCGTTTGATGTTTTCATAGACACAACAACGACAAATTAGTAGCCCATTATCTTGGGCTAACTATTGCATCTCAGTTCATCACTTTATGTACAAAAGAGTCGTAAAAAATTATGAATAATTAATTGAACATTGCTCTTTATTAGGAGGTAATTTCGCAGTTGTTTTATTTACAAATATTAATGCCCAACATTTGCCAAGCGGTAGTTTGTAGCTACCGAAGATGTACGAACTGAGGCAAATTTATGTTGAACATAAAAATCCTTTGGTGGGGCTAAATACCAAAGGAAGTTAAGAAAACAAACACACAAGGAAAAACAACCAAAGTACAGATATTTTTGTGGCCTTTCCCCACCATGTTAACAAAGTTAACCCAATTTCTTCACCTGTAAATTGCAATGTTGATGCTGTTGATGGAGAGCTTTGGTTGAAACTGTTGCTTGGCGCGAGCGCTCGCTGCCATTGTTCCTTTCATTTATAACTAAATAATAAACAAATTTCATAGATAATTTCCTGTGAAGAACAACATTGGCAACAGCGCCGCCGCGGTTCGCCTCTAAACTACGCTCAATAGTGTTCGTCTACCTAAGCAAGTATTGTAGTACAATGTGATGGCTTAAAAAAAATTGCATTTACCACCAATGTCATAATTTTCCCGGTTAGCCATTCTGCATGTCGCTGTGCTTCTTTCTTCTTTTGGCCCGTTTGTAAGAATTATGAAAGTCATAAATATCAACAACGGTCACAGCTTCGTACAAGGAATCTTGCCAGAGTTGCGATGATGGTGTTGGTGTTGGAGCACAGTAGAAAAATTAAGAAAAAAATTGGGAAAAACTAAAATTCTAGCAAGGGGGAATTATTAAAATTCAAAACAACGTTCTTATATTTTCACTAAACCATAGGATTAGGGTTCACTAATCTCGTCATTCTGTTTAAAAACCACGAAATATTCATCTGCGATTTTATGAAATAAAAATATTTCTGATTGTCAGGACAATCCAAGTCAACCTAACTATCTCCGTATTTCCCTCAAAATCTGGACCAACTCATAATCTGATATCTGCTTAAAAATTTGCACAGACATTTCTTATTGATGTAGGTCAATGTGGGTTGCGTATGGCCCATATCAAATCAGATTTGGATATAGGTTAGGTTGAATTTTAGTGGTAGTCTGCCGTCAGACTCACTTAGGCGTTTTCATTCATTGTGATACCACAGGAACAGAAGAAGGAAGATGCTTTCTACTTCCTACCTTTGAATCATCCAGATCGCTTTAAAATGACCAAAAACATGCAAATGTTCACATCCCCTAATTCAGATAGGTTCTCAAAGAAATAAGAACATAAAGGAGAAATCTTTCTGACTGCCAGTGGGGGACATACACACAGAAGATGTTCTATAGTCTCTTCTTCTTCTTCGATGTCCTCACAGCTGCTGCAGAAATCGTTACTGGCAACCTTCAGTCTGTCAGCATGACGGACACAAACACTGAGACGTCAGTTCTAGCCAATGACATCAAGGCAGTGGTCTTCAAGTCTAGATTAGGTTAGGTTAAAAAAAGAGGGTGCAGATATTAATCCGCCCCATGCCACTATGGCCATACACCTAAGCCAGTAATTGGCTTGTTGTGCGCTCTAAGAACTATAAAGCAACCTCTAAAAACAAAATTTAACGTTAGGAATTCCGCGCTACTTACAAAATCCTTAATTGTTTTCAATGCCATTCCCCTAAGTTGGTTCATGTCTGGCATGGTATCTCCACCCAAGGGCCGGTATCTGTTAGACGCGAAAGCCGGGCAATGACAAACGGAAATGCCCACAACGTCTCATCATCTTCCCCGCATGCCCTACACATGCTATCACTTGCCGCAACGATTTTACATAAGTGAGCTTGTAGTCCTATGTGTACTGTTGTGATACCAATAGCTATACTGACCTCCTTCTTGCTTCCCTTCAGTAATAGCCTCGTCTTCTCACGGTCTGGATCCCCCCATAGGATTTTCGCCGCCCTACTGACCGTTTCGCTGTTCCACAATATTGCATGCGCATTTGTCGCCCACTCCCTTCAAGTCTAGATTCCATTCGTTATCCTTCGGGCCTGGTCCTGAAAACTAATCTTAAATGTCGCTATAAGCATAGCCACAGATTCCAGTTTCCCCTTGAATGTGTAAAGTAGTTCCTAGTCTCGCAAACTCGTCCGCTTTACAATTCCATGGAATATCTCTGTGGCCCGGCACCCAGAACAGATGAATTTCGAACTGTTCAGCCATTTCGTTGCGAGAATTGGGACAATAGAGGGCGGTCGTTGTTATGACATTATAAGTTAGCCATTCCACCACTTCCATAATTGCAAGGATCTCCGATTGACACACACTGCTATTGTCGGGAAACCTTTTCGAAATGACCAGTCCTAGATCTTTAGAGTACACCCAAACTCACCTGGTCGTCTAGTTTGGAACCATCCGTAGAGAAGTCTTTATCCCTTCTATTACCAGGGATATCGTAGTTCCAATCGGTTCTATCAGGACTAGTGATACAGTACTTTTTTTATCAAAAAGCGGCTTAGGAAGAATGTAATCCACACTACCTGGAACATCGGATACTGCATCAAGGACAAGACAGTATCCATAGCCGCCACATAACCAATGAGTAAGCTCCCTTAACCTCACGGTGCAATTTGGGTAGCCACAATGTCCAGAGGCATTAAATTGAGCGCATCAGATGGTGTCGTCCTCAGTGCGGCTATAATGCACAAACAAGTCATCCCGTGGATCCGGTTGAGTATTGAACAGTAGGTGGACTTTTGAAACGCCGTCCACCAGACCACAACACCATATAGCATTATAGGTCTCACAACTGCTGTATATACCCAACGGATGACACGCGGTCTAAGCCCCCAAATTTTGCCAATGGCTCTCTTATGGGTGTATAGAGCAAGAGATGCCTTTTGTGACCTTTCCAAAATGTTTGATTTGAAGTTCAATATTCTGTCCAGCAAAACACCCAGGTATTTCGCGCTTTCTGTAAATGGAACATTTCCTCCTCCCAAAGAGACAGGTGACACGGCAGCATGTATCTCCTGCTGAAAAGAACTACTTCTGTCTTGCACGGATTTATACCTAAACCGCTTTCGGCAAATTACTGCTGACCCATTTTCAGCAGATTTTCTGCTGTTTCAGCAAACATTTTGTTGTTTTTACTAACAAATTTCCATGAGTGCACATAATTGTTTCTGCCGTATAAACCAAACCGCCCCATTAACCCTAAGCTGATATTAGATTAGATTAGAACAGATAGACGAGCTATGAATAAAGGCTACAAAAAACCCAAAAATTACCACAACTCCACATCCTATTGTGGACATTTTTCAAACATTCACCCACTATGCAGCGTTAGATTTTTGCAGTCAGTTCATGCATATGCAGCAGCATCTGTAAGTGCTAAGCGCACAAGCCCCTAAGAGAAGCTCCAATAGAACGAGAATAGAATTTTCAATGTAAATATTTTTAAACCACTACCAAACAAGAAGATGTCTATGCAGCCAACCAATTAAATGGGTTAGAGAATAAAGCCAAGAACTCCAGCAAAAAACAAAAACACATCCCCTGGCAATGTGTTAATTATTCGTAGTTATTTTAATCAAGTAATCGGAAAATGGACAAATTAATTATTGTCAGAGTTTTCAGCTAAGGCGTTGCATCAATTTCTCAAATAAACAACTCAACCAATGGCTTACTACTTCGTTTTTAGTGGGTGACCTTCATGGTTGGTTACAGCATACAAATTCTATCACTGCTATTCAGGCAAAGCTCATCACCTTTCTCTGTAGATTGTCTTACACCAGCACCAGCGGCAGTAGCCTCTGTACAAATTTTGATGGATCACATAACAGATTTTTGTTAATTTAAGCCACCAACTAGTTTTTCACTTGCCAAAACACTCCATCATCATTATCATCACAGCATACATTCGTTCAGCCAGTCATTGAGGCTAACAAGCATTCATTGAAAAGCCATCTTTTGTACGTGGTGTTAATCAGAAGTGGATGCATTTCATGGTTGTTTATTGCAAAATTGCCAAGTGCAGCAGCATAAGTCTTCGATTTGTTGCAGTAGCATTGATAAAAATATTATGAAAGCATTAACAAATATTGACATTAGACTTGTTGCTTGGCTCCTCTCAATGGTGGCATCCTCAAGAAGACACCAAAATTAGCAGGCGAATTATAGAATTTGTATTGCAAATGATTCTCAATAGACACATCAATAAATGATAAATTGCTGAAAATTAACCCATTAACGACGAATGGGTAGACAAATACCTAAGAATAGAGCTGTCTTAAGAAAGATTCTAACTCGAGTTAGGAAAGGGGTATCCCAATGAAGTTTGGATTGACATAAATTAGACGAATAAAACTTGTTAAGAAAAATCTTCGCGTCAAATAAGGCCTGTTTTGGCAAAATTGGCTTTTAGAAAGTCGGTCATTTTTATATCCAAAAAATTTAAACAAAAAATTTTCTGAAAATTTTTAGGAGTAACATTTTTGGAAACCGTTTTAGTATCTTCTTGTATTTGATGGTTTCTATAGTGAAAAAATAAATTAATGTCGATAAGTCTACTACTTTTGACAGCAGGTGCGATTTTATGTCAAAGTTCTTAAAATCCACTAAAATCGCTAAATGATCATAAACTATTAATCTTTTTTTTTTGCTGTAAAACATAGTGACTTGGGAAATAACAATCTTTGGAACCTACCACCATGGATTCTGATAAAAATTTATATAAAATAAATTTAGCTGAAGGGCATAATTTTATTCCACATACCAGACTTCTGTCAAGCCAGCAAAATTAAAGCCTCTAGGATCCGAACAAGGATAATCGAGAGATCTGTTTACTTGGGAGCTATATCAGGATACAGACTGATTTGGATCGTATGTGGCTTAGTTGTTGGAAGTCATAAAAGAACACCAAATGCAAAATTGCAGCCAAATCGGACAGAAATTGTGGCTTCCAGGGGCTCGAGA
Organism: Stomoxys calcitrans; assembly: GCF_963082655.1. Taxonomy (NCBI): domain Eukaryota; kingdom Metazoa; phylum Arthropoda; class Insecta; order Diptera; family Muscidae; genus Stomoxys; species Stomoxys calcitrans. The sequence continues at coordinate 42,315,971 of NC_081553.1, read as the reverse complement.
AGTCAAATCGTGAGATCGGTTTATGTGGGAGCTATATCAGGTTATAGATCGATTTTAACCGTACTCAGTGGTTGAAAATCATATCAAACCACTATGTGCAAAATTTCAACCAAATCGGATAAAAATTGCGGCTTGTAAGGACTCAAGAAGTCAAATCGGGAGATCGGTTTATATGGGAGCTATATCAGTTTATATCCTATTTAGACCGTACTCAGTGGTTGAAAATCATAACAATCCACTATGTGCAAAATTTCAGCCAAATCGGACAAAAATTGCCGCTTCCAGTGGTTAAAGATGTCAAATCAGGAGATCGGTTTATATGCGAGCTATATCATGTTACAGACCGATTTAGACCACGATGTGCAAAATTTCAGCCAATTCGGACAAAAATTATTGCGTCCAGGGGATCAAGTCAAGTCAAATCGGGAGATCGGTTTATATGGGAGCTTTATTAGGTGGATATAAAAGTTTGTAATTGGGTTGCGCCATTGGTCGAGAAGGAATATCTTCCTGCTTGACTAAATATAAATAGTACTGCACCTGGCCAGATCTCATAAATCTTTTTTAGCGCACAACGTTACATTTCAATTGAGTTTTGATGCCCTAAGGAAATTAGTCTATATCGGCCACGATACTAGCCTGCATCGTCACAAACTGGAGGAGACCCAGGAAATTCCGCAATGACATCGTAGTATACTGATGACAGTCCATTGACTATCCCACTAGCGACATTAGCAAAGGATCTTGGACCCATCTAACTGTTGTTTGCCCTATTTTTTTTGGGCGTGGGATGCCCTCCAGGCGACCGCAGCCTTTTGACTGACTGCGGTGCAGTTTCCGAATCCAGACGTGTTGTCTTTGAGGTAGCCTGTGCAACGAATTCCCGTGCAAACATTTAGGAAGTCTCTCTTCCTATTAGTGAGAGTCTTAGGATCGTTCGCACTAAGCCTCTAAAAAAACTTAGAGCGATGCGTCTTCTATTATTCCAACCTCTTAAAGAGCGTGTTGGTTTGCCGGGAAAGGTCGATGGCCTCAGCAAATTATTGGCATGCGAAGAAAGAATAGGTTCGGCCTTGTCCTTAAGACTCGAACCAGGTGTCTTCGTCAAAAGCCCCTGCTGACCAGTCGTCTGTCGGCTAGTGGAGCCTGGAGCAGCCTTTAGTAGCAGAAAGCATGCTACGGCCTGATATCACCACCGCTACTGTTGAGTCTTTGGAGTCCATTCTAAGCCTACTCCCGGGCTCTTGATCTGCCACTCCACTGGAAACAGACGCAGATCATCAACCGCCTAATGGATACCTCTATCGCAGCTATCCTTGAGTGACTAAAATTTTTCTTCCAAAAATAATGACGAGTTACAGAAGAATTCTTACGGAGTGAAATAACAATACGTCCGCTCCACTCAACGGTTCAACAAGAGTCCGTAACGTAACTGTGAATGGTGAGCGCTACTGTAAGATGATATTTAACTTTTTTTGCCCATACTCCAAGCGCTTAACTTCCTTGACATGTGGTTTCAACAAGACGGTGCAACATGCCACATAGCATGCGTAACAATGGACTTATGAGAAGCGAGTTCAGTGATCATTTTATTTCACGTTCGGGATCGATCAATTGGCCGCCTTGATAGTGCGATTTAACGCCATTTTTGTGGGGGTGATTATAAGTCCACAGACAAGCCCGCTTCAATTGACTCATTGAAACACAACATTGAAGCATTTATTCGTCAGATACCGGCCAAAATGTTGAAAAGAGTATGCCAAAATTGGACTAAGAAGATGAGCATGAAATAATCTTCAAACATTAAATTGCATGGACTGTACTATCGATTCAAATAAAGATTTCATGCATTTTTCTGATATATTTTTTTTGAAAAACTTTGCCATAGCTCTTAAAAAATCACCCTTTATAAATAAATAAATTGGTGTCTTGCAAATGGAAAAACAAAATGGCCAGATTTTTTTGTGGAGGGTACAAAAACATATACCGCATTTTTTGGCTTGTTAAACATTTGGTTTTGATCAGCTTTGGTAGGATTTTTCTTAAATTTTGATAGGAAATAATTTTCTTGAGTGGCAAAGCTGATTATGAAGTCTGTGGACCTCTTTCCCAACGTAGCAAATCTCTCCAGTTATCAACTCTTTTTTCTTGAACTGATTTTCCTTCTCGAAGCAAACAACTATCTTCCAAAGACCCTCGCAATCCTATAAGCATTAGACTTAAATAATTCCCCGGGCCCGGATGGCATATCAATACTTGTCTTGCGCAAGTGTTCTTTGAAGCCTGCTCGTCCATTACGCAACCTTTTCAACCTTGCTAACCGTGCGGGAGTCTTCCCGGCGCGTTGGAAGGTTGCGAACGTTCAACCAATACCCAAAAAGGGTGAGGCGAACAACCCTGCGAATTATCGGCCAATTTCGATATTATCCGCTCTCTCCAAGGTTATGGTGAGAATGGTTAATCACCATGTTGTGAGGTATTTAGAGTCTAATGGCCTTCTTAGCGACCAACAATATGGGTTCCGCAGAAATCGCTCTCCGGGCCACCTCATGGCACTTCTGTCGGAGGGTTGGAGTCGCTCAATCCACCAGTTTGGTGAGATTAAGGTTGTAGCTCTAGATATCTCCAAGGCATTTAATAGGGTCTGGCACGGTGCACTATTATTAAAGCTTGTCGATCATATTTGTCTGTTAACGGTACAGATGTTGAGCAATCAGGTGTTCTGGGTATGAAAATACAAAGTTATGTCCGTTGGGCTAAACATGTATTTGAAGTTTCAGAAGAAGTATTCAAGTGTTTAGGCTTCCTTAAACGGTGTAAGAAATACTTCACTCCGTCTGATCTTCTTAACATCTATACTACTTTCATTAGGCCAAAAATGGAGTACAACTCACATGTATGGACTGGAGCTTCAAAATCATCTCTGGTGCTACTGGACCGTGTATCCAACTCTATTGCCCCTCTTGAACATCGTCGAAATTTGGGTTGTTTGGCGCTGTTCTATCGGTCCTTTCATGGTGTGTGTTCGTCTGATATTCGTCTTCTTATTCCTGTTGTAAGGATGTTTGTCAGTGATACTACACATTCCAGGAACTCACACCCGCACAATGCGTAATAGAGTGAGTTCATATGTGGAATCGATTTCCGGCTAATGTTTTTCGCATTCACTATGACATCAGATCAGTCTATATGGGGGCTACATTAATATAAATTCCGATATGGACCGTCTTCAAACTTTAACTGCCCCTATGGTAATAAATTATCGGTGCTTAGTTTCAGCTTAATATCTTCATTTTTAAAAAACTGTAGCGTGACATCCAAAGGCACATTTGGATGTGTAACAACGAAATAAAAAATCTAAAATACCAACATCCTTCAGGGGTGGGCATAAAAATACGAGTATCAATTGCGGCGAAAAATATTTTCCACTACATTGATATAAACAAAATACTTTCCCTCTCTAACTCTGAACTCTTGTTATCCTAAATATAAACCTCTTCATGTTTCGAACCTAGCCAAATATCCAATTGCTTATGATTTAGGGTGGGAAATTTTGCAATGTATATTAAAGATAATATACACTTAAACGATTGCTATAAAATATATTATAGACCGTAACTTCAAAGTTTCCCTATCATCACTTTTCCTCCCATCAATATTTTTCCAAGGCATTATTGTTTTTAAGTATGCCCAAACAATGATTTTCCTCTGTTTTGGCCAGTAATATGATCGCTTGAACAGCCTCTTGACTTAAACTGCCAATAATATTTAATATTAAGTGTTGTTGCTGTAAATTTCAAGGCATATTTTTGCCTGCCTTCCTTTTCCTAAAGTCTCTAAAAATGTGGCAGTATCATTTTCTCACCTTCAATTTGGACCCAACATCATACACAAAATAATCATGACCATAATCTGCATCATCACCAACATTATGACGATGGTCATCATCATGTTTAGTGTCAGCTATGTGGTTGAGGCCGATCTTTAACTTTAACTTTAGCTCAAAATCTGCCATATCATGATCAATATTTGGAAAATGAAAACACTTTTACTAACCACTTTCTTTCTCCTTTGCAACTCCCTTGCAACAATTCTCTGTTGTTTCCTTGGGGTTTTTTCTCACTGCTTTAAACGAAACTAGGCGTCAAAGTTTTAGTGGTAGACCTAAAATCGATGTCAAGTATTACCCCGTTGAAAACTGAATACAAATTCACTTTTGCTAGCACTTGGTGTTTAGAAAACAATGTTGTCGTTAAATTCCTTTTGGGTGTTACAAAAAAATTCACTTTAAGCCGCTTCCATACAAGGCTTAAGGTGTAATTCTGATCCATGGATAAACCTATGGCTAAGCGAAGAGCCACCAGGCAAGCTAGACTTGATTTTGTGTAGTGATTGAACATTTTGATTTAGTCGCAATTGGTATTGGGGATAATGAAGAAATGAGTGAAAAGATGATTCACACAGTCCTCTTGAACAGGCACAGTGGGTTGACATATCAAATTTTTTCTACAGACAAAACTACAAAAAAATCTATATTTCAATGAAAAAATTTACAAACAAAATGCATTTTATTTGTATGCCCTCCATCAAAGGATGGGAATATACTAACATGGTCATACCGTTTTGTAACTCAACGAAATATTGAGCTCAGATCAAACAAAGTATTTATATTCTTTAATTTTTAAGTCGATTTAGCCATGTCCGCCGTATATGTGTCGGAAACACGCTATCTTTCGAACGAAAAAGGCTAGGCACTTGAACTTTCCTATTAGTGTAGGCCGGTTGGGATTTATGGACCAAATTGGTCCATGTTTTGATATAGCTTCCATGTAAGCCGAGTTCCCGATTTAACTTCTTCACCCTCTAGAGAGCAGAAGTTTCATCAGATTTGGTCGAAATTTTGCACAACGACTTTATCTATAACCTCCAACGGTCGTACTAAGTATGGTCAAAATCGGTCCATTACCATATCCACACCCAAAAAATTAGTCTGCTGATATCAGCAAACGTTGTCTGCTGATATAAACTTAAAAATTTTGAACTTTTGAATAAATCCATTCAAAATTTTTGAACTTCCAAACAATAATTGAGACATTTGTTATGAATTAGTAAAAAACCAGTAAAAGCATGCTAAGTTCAGCCGGGCCGCATCTTGGACATCATGCTTAAAAATGGAAGCTCTATCTGGTTATTGACCGATTTGAACCGTACTTAGAACCGTTGTTGAGAGTCATAACAGAACACCATATGCAAAATTTTAGCCAAATCGGATGAAAATCGCGACTTGAAAGGGCTCAAGAAGAAAAATCGGGAGATCCGTTTATATGGGAGCTATATTATGCTCTTGACCGTACTTAGCATAGTTGTTGAGAGTCAAAACAGAACACCATATGCAAAATTTCAGCTGCAAACTAAGACTAAAATTGCAACTTGTAAAGGCTTAAGAAGTCAAATCAGAAGATCGATTTTTATGGGAGCTCTATCAGGTTATAGAACGATTTGAACCGAACATGACACAGTTGTTGGAAGTAATAACAGAACACAATGAACAAAATTTCAACCAAATCGGATGAAAATTAAGGCTTCCAGGGGCTCAAGAAGTCAAATCGGGAGATCTGTTTTTTTTTTGGGAGCTGTATCAGATTATAGACCGATTTAAACCGTACTTGGCACAGATGTTGGAAGTGCACTATGTGCAAATTTTCAGCTAAGTCGGACTAAAATTGCGGCTTCTAAGGGCTCAAGAAGTCAAATCGGAAGATCGGTTTTTATGGGAGCTGTATCAGGTTATAGACCGGTTTGAACCGTACATGGCACAGTTGTTGGAAGTCATAACAGAACACTATGTGCAAACTTTCAGCCAATTCGGATGAAAATTAAGGCTTCCAGGGGCTAAAGAAGTCAAATCGGGAGATCGGTTTTTATGGGAGCTATATCTAAACGACAACCGATATGGCCCATTTGCAATCCCCAACGACCTACATCGATAATAAGTAACTGTGCAAAATTTCAAGCGGCTAGTTTTACGCGTTCGATCTCTATCGTGATTTCGACAGACGGACGGACATGGCTAGGTCGACTCAGAACGTCGAGACGATAAGGAAAATATATACTTTTCGGGGTCTTAGACGAATATTTCCAAGTGTTACAAACGGAATGACTAGATTAGTATATTCCCATCCTATGGTGGTGGGTATAAAAAGGTGTTAAGTTCGGCCGGGCCGAACTTTGGATACCCACCACCTCGGGTATATATGTAAACCACCACTCATCCAAATCCGGTGAAAATGCGTAATTTATGCACCCAAAGCAGTTATATCCAAAAAGGATCCGATTTGGACCACATTCGGCACGAACATAATGGTCTAATAAGTACAAGACATAGTTCGATTTTGTAGAACAAAATATTGGTCGTTTCGGTAGCTATATCCAAATATACACCGATCTAAACCATATCCAATACGGATATCGAAAAGCTTAACATGAGTCACTGTGTCAAATTTCAGCGAAATCGGATTATAAATGCGCCTTTTATGGGGCCAAGATTTAAAATCAAGAGATCGATCTAAATGGCAGCTATATCCATATCTAAACCGATCAGGCTCAAATTGAAGAAGGACGTCGAAGGCGCTAACACAAATCACTATCTCAAATTTTGGCGATATCGGACAATAAATGCACCTTTTATGGGCCCAAAACCTTAAATCGAGAGATCGGTCTAAATGGCAGCTACATACAAATCTGAACCGATCTGGGCCAAATTGAAGAAGGATGTCGAGGGGCTTAAAAAATTCACGGTTCCAAATTTTTGTCAAAATCGGACAATAAATGCGCCTTTTATGGGCTCAAGACCTTAAGTCGAGAGATCGGTCTATAGGCTGCTATATCCAAATCTGCTATATCTGAATGAATCAGCTCAGACTACACAGATGTAGCTGTCATGTGCTAAGTTCGGCACGGCCGTTTTTACTTGTTTTTAATACCTTTCTCCCCACCAATATGATAATAGTAATTTTGGTTTCACCTGTTCCCAAAACAAATCCCCTCAGATAAAATTTGTTGATTATTTTGAGAAAAAAAAACAACCATTTTCACTCAATGATCATTAATCGATTGCATTAACCAAAGTATGGTTGCCAGTCGAACAAAAAAATATCTATGAAAAATAATTAAATTCTGATGGCATTTCTCATCAACCTCTCTCTCTCCTTCGCCGAGTCTGAGCAGCAACTTTAAAGGCCAATGTAACAAAAAGCTCTTCAACGTTTGGGCCAATACGTGACGGCACCTGTGGTCAAATGACAAGCATCTTTAACTACAAATGTTTGTTCAAAATCACAACTTCTTAGCCTTTTGCGCCATGGCGGCAAAGTGTCTTATGTTGCCAAATGAACGTAGGCAATGCAAAAAAATGACAAAAGACAAAATTGATTGTCTTCCAAAGAGATTTCTAATGCGCCAGGCATTATGCCGTTGGCCTGGGAGCGTGTATGACGTGGATGTCTTGCCAGTCTGTCTGTCTGTCGCTTTGGTGGCTGTTTGGTCAAACTGCCTACTTATTGGCCTACCAGCTCGATTGTCTGTCTGTCGAGTTCACTCAACAAGGATCATTTAATAATCATTGAGATTTCTATATGTTGTATGTCAAATTATTGTTAAATGGTATTGCATTTTTACCATTTTTCTTTTATTGTCTGTCTTGGATGGCCGGTTTTTTTTAAGTTGTTGAGACTTTTTTGGGCATCTTGGTAAAAGGTTGCGAGCATCAACTTTCAAACAAAACTGCTGTTAACTAGTAATTATTATCATTTTTTTTTTGAAATTATAAATTTAATGGAATTTAAAGAAAATCAAATTTTCTACATAATTTTGTAATCTAATGTTCAGCATTGTTTGGAAATTACTTAAGGTCCTATATGAAATTCAATTAAAAAATTCCTAAGTTAGGTGAAGTAGCAGTTTGCCATCAGACTCACTTAGACGTTTTCGTTGTGATACCACAGGAACAGAAAAAAGGAAGATGCCTTCTAGTTTCTACCGTTGAACCATCCACATCGATTCAAAAAGCCCAACAACTTGCGAACGTTCATATCCACTAAATCAGACAGGTTCTCAAGGAAATGAGAACCTAAAGAGTAACTCCTTCTGACTGCCAGTGCGGGACACACACACAGGAGGTGTTCTATAGTATCTTCTTCCTCTATGTCCTCACAGCTTCTACAAAAGTCGTCACTGGCAACCTTCAGTCTGTCAGCATGTTTTCCGATTAGACCGTGATCTGTCCCACACAGACACAATGACTGAGACGTCTGCTCTTGCCAGTGACAGCAAAGTGGTAGACCTCTTCAAGTCTAGATTAGGCCACATAGTTTTGGAATGCTCACAGCAACCTCTTTGTAATCATCTGTCATTCATTGTCCTTCGGACCTGGCCTGAAAACTTAGCTTACATATCGCTAGAGGCATATCGACAGATTCTAGTTTCCCTGGAATGTAGTCCCTAGCCTGGCAGCTCGTCCGCTTTACGATTCTTTGGGAAATCTCTGTAGCCCAGCACCCAGAACAGATGAATTTTGAACTGTTCAGCAATCTCGTTAAGAGTTTTTCGACAGTCGAGGGCTGTTTTGTATTCAGAAATACGTTCTCCAGGGATTTAATGGCTGTCTGAAAAGATATTTATGTCAATCGCCGTAATGGCATTATATTTTTATCATTCCACCACTTCCTTAATTGCAAAGATCTCTGCTTGATACACACTGCAGTGGTCGAATAACCTTTTCGATAAGACCAGTTCCCAAAGTCTACCTGGTCGTTTAGTTTCGAACCATCCATATAGAAGTCTATGTAACTTCTGTTACTAGGGATATCTTAGTTCCAATCCGTTTTATCAGAGTTAGTGGTACGGTACTTTTTTATCAAAAAGCGGCTTATGCAGGGTGTAATCCACACTGCCTGGAACATCGGATATTTAATCAAGGACAAGACTGTATCCGTAGCCGCCATATGACCAATGAGAAAGCTCCCTTAACTTCTCGCTTTAAGTAGCCACAATGTCCAGAGACATAAGATGTAGCATTAAATTGAGTGCATCAGAAGGTGTCGTTCTCAGTGAGGCTGCAATGCACAAACAAGCCATCCTTTGGATCCGGTTGAGTATTGAACAGTAGGTGGACTTTTGAAGCGCCGTCCACCAGACCACAACACCATACAGCATTATAGGTCTGACAACTGTTGTGTATACCCAATGCATGACGCGCTGTCTAAACCCCCAACTTTTGCCAATGACTCTCTTGTGGGTGTATTCGGCAAGATTGCCTTTCCTGCCCTTTTCAAAATGTATGATTTGAAGTTCAATTGCCTGTCCCAGGTATTTGCGCTCCCCCTCCCAAGGAGACAGGTGCCACTGCAGGCAGCATGTATCTCCTGCAGAAAAAAACTACTTCTGTCTTTCACCGATTTACACCTAGATAACTTTCTGTAGCCCACTTTGCTGTTGCACGTAGAGCTTCCAGAAGTACATCTCTGAGAATGCTGGAAAACTTTCCCCTAACCTCAATTGCCACGTCATCAGCATATGCGACCACTTTTACACCTTTTTCTTCCAGAGGGAATAAGATATTCCAAAGTAGAAGAGACAGTACACCTCATTGAGGTGTTCCTCTGCTCACCCATCTTTTAAGATCCACAATTCTCAAGCTTGCCGTAATGCATCTTATAGTAAGTAAGTTATTAATAAACTTTCTTACGGTAGAGTTATGCCTAGAAACTCCAACACCTTCATGATTGAAGTCGGTTTTACATTGTTCAAGAAATGCTACCATTGTCAAGAAATGCTACCAATGTATATTCCTTGACGGCGATAGAACCCTCTATAAAGCCGACTAGGTCTTGAAGGGCTGTTTCAGTGGATTTGCCTTTACTATATGCATGCTGCTGTCGCGACAGGCGATCTCCAAGGATTTTTACCCTTAGATATGTTTCTGTCAACCTCTCACGAGCCTTCAACATAAAGGATGACAGACTAATAGGACAAAAGGGTTTTCCTGCTTTCGGAATGAAAATCATCTTCGTGTCCCTCCATGGCACAGGTATATATGACATGCTTATACAAGCAGAGTCTATCTCCCTAAGCCAGGGAACCAGCCCATCAGACACAGTTTGTATTCAACCAGTGATACATCATCAGGGTCTGACGACTTAAAGGAGTCGAAATTTCTTATCGCCCAAAGGATTTTTGGCTCAAACACAATTCTCCTAATAGCCTCCGACGAAAGCATATCAGTGAAACCTCTTCTGGCGCCATGTTGTCCGTTGGGCAATTTCCTCGGGAAATGTGTAACAATGAGTTGTTCTACTGTTTTCTCCCTAGACATTGTCCATACATTATCTGACTTCTGAATATACCCCATCGTAATAGGTCATAGGTCACGAGGACAGAATCTTCCTTAGCCTAGAGGCCTCAGACGTATCCTCACGAAGCTGCAGAATTCCACCCAGGATTTGTTTTGAGCCTTTCCCAGCTCACCATTATATTTTCTTAGCTCAGCCTTATAGATGTCCCTATCGTGTGGTACTCTTGTGGCTTTTGCTCTGTTGAAGAGTTTTCTGCAGTCCTTCCTGACACAAACAAAGTTCCTAAGTCAAGCAAAAATATTTAAAAAAAAAATCATATTTCTACACACTTAGGGTGACAAATTCAACTCTTATCCTATACTTCTGAGAGAAGGCTAATGGCAAAAGTTAGGGGCTTAATTCACAAGTCTTGCATTGCTTGTATACTGAAGTTATCAGACCAATAAAGCTATAAGGAATTATGTCCTGGTAGACGGCTCTAAAAAATCCATCTACTTTTAAATACTCTGTCAGATCCAAAGGATAGCTTGTTTGTAGATCACAGCAGAATTAAGGACGACACCTTGCTATGTGGGATAGATGATAAGACATTGGAGCATTTTCTTTTTAAATGCCCAGCATTCGTGGCTAACAGACTTCTGCACTTAGTTGGAGATAGGATGTCAAACTTTTCAACTAACCCAAGCCAATGTCTCTGGGCATTATGACTAGAAAAGGTACTGTGCGACCACTGCCGTGAAACGGTTACTGGCAATGTGTTCTTGAAACAATGCCCGATTTACCAGACACTGTGAATTACACAATGTCTGAGCTGATATTAGATTTTGGTTTATGCACCTCCCAAAGTTCAATTTTTAAAAATTATGGTAAGAGCTCCACAATACATTTTACCACTTTGACCCACTGTAAACAGTTATAGGTTTCTAAATAAGCTCTTTATAACATCCTAATAAGTCAATACAATAAATTTACATAATAAGTCATCAACTGGTGCTGTCATCTCCAACTCAACTCAGCATCAACTGCAAAAGTTTGTGTCTTAAGTCTTTTGTTTTCGATTTCAATTCCCTCAGAATATCTGCAATTGCTGTGGGCTAAAAATTTTACCCAACTAGATACTGTGCGACCACTTGCGTGAAACGGTTACTGGCAATGTGTTCTTGAAACAATGCCCGATTTACCAGACACTGTGGATCACACAATGTGTGAGCTGATATATGATTTAGGTTCAAGCATCTCCCAAAGTGCCATTTTTAAGAATTATGGTAAGAGCTGCACAAGACTGTTTACCACTTTGACCCACTGTATAGGTTATAGGTTTCACAGTAAGCTCTTTATAGCATCCTAATAAGTCAATACTATAAATTTACATAATAAGTCATCAACTGGTGCTGTCATCTCCAACTGCAAAAGTTCGTGTCTTAAATCTTTTGTTTTCGATTACAATTCCCTTAGAATAACTACAATTGCTGTGGGCTAAAAATAATACCCAACTAATAGCTTTATTAGTTTATCCCAAACACTTTACCGTTATCAGTCAAATTTTCACATCATTTGCATTTGCAACAGCAGATTTATTGACGAATACTAGCCCAATAAAACCACCATATAGCCATAGAAACTTCCGAAACTCATAAAACCTAGACATACATCTCCCAAGGCATTGTTTCCCACATAAATCTATGGTAGTGTCATTACAAAAGATTGATAAGATGATCAAAAATAAGAAAAAAAAGCACAGAGGACAAAAACTGAAAAGAAGAAACTAACAAAGAGCATTGAAAAAGATCTCAAGTTGGCTGTTATCGATGCAGATGCACATTTGATTCATTCACAATAGAAAACTTGACATACAGACAGGTGACATTTAAGCCATAAATTAAAATTCAAGTGGTCACTGGAAACGGTTTACACACACACACACACACACTCAAGAAAACTTTAAAGAAAAACTGGCTCTATGCATGAAAAACTTCACTTTCATTGGCATGGAGAATCCAATCCCCCCTTAGTGAATAGCCATATTTAAATAAATGGAAACCCATGTGGAGTTTTATAACATGCTGCTTAGTATCGCGGTATGTTGGCAAATCAAAGTAGAAGAGAACCAACACTTTTTCTATGTCACACTAATGAGTTGTCAAGTATTTTTTCCATATCACATTCCAGGGGCTTCGTGTTGTTCCAAATGTTCTATAAAACGTACAAATGCACACTTTTTCTTTCACCTTTGCGCATTTATGTTCGCATACTGAGTGAACAAGTCCAGCAGTAGCAACGCCATACAAAAATTGTGACTTTTTTCTTCTTCTCAAACAAAAAATAAGAATTTACAATGAGATATTTAATTGTCACTAACCTACTCCATTAAACTTTGTTTTGCTTTTTTTTCTTGCTGCCAACTTTATGTCAGTTTTGTCCACTCAGCTGTCCACCCAAGTTGTTGCTGCTGCTTTTCTTCTTTTTCCCCTCCATTTCTAACACCATTGCCGTAGAGAAATGGCTACGTAAAACGTGTTAGAACGCGTACGCATAAATCACTTTAGTGGTCTGCAAAAAAAAAAAAAACGAAACATTACATGCTTTGGCTCTTAACACGATTTAATTCACACCATTCTAAATCGAAAATTTCATTTTAATGTCTTTTGCTAAACGTCCGCCCCAAACAACATGTGTTTGGGCCTAAATACGAAAAACGAAAACCCGAAATAAAAGTAAAATGTGTTTCTAAAAGGCTTAAAAGTGGTTTCCACACACACACACACACACGAAAAAAATGTCATAAACAGTGTTTCGTTGTGCCTAGCTTTGGCTTGAAACCATGAAAAAAGTGAAAATTTACCAACAAACAAAAAACTGTCTTAAAATGTTGTTAAGGGTCATAAACAGAAAGTTTTACGGGCATTTATTTGCCAAAATGTTAAAACAATGTAACCATGCTTGTGGTTGTTAGATATGAAAAAATAAGAATTTTTCTGCTGTCACTATCACGCATCATTAGACAATTTCTTTAATTGCTATTTTAGCAAAAACGCTGGAGTAAAACGAAAGACTTAAGAAACGAACTTTTTTTTAGCCAAGTAAATTTGTGCAATTTTTTATATTTTAAAGCAGAAATTCATTAGAAATTTAAGCATATTTACCATAACATTCTAAGACCAATCATCATACAATCATTAAAAGCAACAACATACATTTAATTATCAAAGATTATTTGTACTAGAATTTTGCCACATATTTCCTTAGTTTTGGAAAAGTATTTAAACTGCAAATGAAATGTAAAAAGAAATGAATTTCAAATAAACACAAGTTTAGCCAAATCGGATAAGAATTGCGCCCTCCAGATGCTCAAGAAATATAGTCGGCAGATCGGTTATATATGGGAGTTATGTCAGGTTATAAGCCTATGTAAATCATAAATCCTGACAAGACCATCAGAAAAAATTTTCAGCGGTGGTTTTCACCTCCTAATGCTGGCAACATTTGTGAGGTACTATGCCATGTAAAACTTCGACACGCCGTTCGGACTCGGCTATAAAAAGGAGGCCCATTATCATTGAGCTTAAAAACTTGAATCGGACTGCACTCATTGATATGTGAGAAGCTTGCCCCTGTTCCTTAGTGGAATGTTCATGGGCAAAATTAGCAAATCATAATTAGCACGAATGTTGAAAGTGATAAGAGAAGTCGTCGAGCAAAATTTCTGAAAAATCGGATAAGAACTGCGCCCTCTAATGCCTCAAGAAGCCAAGTTAGAAGATAAGTTTATATGGGAGCTATATCAGGTTATTGGCCGATGTATTGGGTTGCCCAAAAAGTAATTGCGGATTTTTCATATAGTCGGCGTTGACAAATTTTTTCACAGCTTGTGACTCTGTAATTGCATTCTTTCTTCTGTCAGTTATCAGCTGTTACTTTTAACTTGCATTAGAAAAAAAGTTTAAAAAAAGTATATTTGATTAAAGTTCATTCTATTTTATCAAAAATGCATTGGCTTTCTTTTAAAAAATCCGCAATTACTTTTTGGACAACCCAATAGTTAATCATAGTTAACACAAATATTGAAGGTCATAAGAGAAGTCGTCGTGCGAAATTTCATCCAAATCTGATAAGAATTAGGCCCCCTAGAGGTTAAAGATGTTGAATGTTGAAGATCATAAGAGAAGTCTTCGTGCAAAATTTCAGAGAATTGCCCTCTAGAGGCTGAAGATGTGACATTTAGACATCGGTTTATATGAGAGCTATATCAGGCTATAGGCAAATGTTAATCTTACTTAGCACAAATATGGCTCTCTATTGAGCATCATAAAGGAAGTCGTCGTGAAAATTTTCAGGCAAATAGCATAAGAATTGCGCCCTCTAGTGGCTCATTAAGTCATATCGGGAGATCGGTTTATATGCAAGCTATATCTTAATATGGAGACCAACATAGCATAGAGTTTAGCCAATGACGATGAGCACCTGGGTGCATATCCGAATAAGTAGGGCCGAGCTCAGGCTTCCACCGGAGGCCACTGTAGCGCAGAGGTTAGCATGTCCGCCTATGACGCTGAACGCCTGTGTTCGAATCCTGGCGAGACCATCGAAAAAAATTTTCAGCGGTGGTTTTCCACCCCTAATGCTGGCAACATTTGTGAGGTACAATGTCATGTAAAACTTCTCTCCAAAGAGGTGTCGCACTGCGGCTAACCGTACGGACTCGGCTATAAAAAGGAGGCCCCTTATCACTGAGCCTAAACTTGAATCGGACTGCAATCATTGATATGTGAGAAGTTTCCCCCTGTTCTTTAGTGGAATGTTTATGGGCAAAATTTGCATTAGTTCTGCTCACCCACACAGAGATAGACATGTGCATCGAGGACGTCATCTTACCCACAAGAAAGCACATAAAATGCTTAAGGGTTCGACATCAAACTAACGTTGACAAAGGCGGCGGCTTTCGCACTATGGGATAGAATAAAAAAAAAAAACTAGTAAGAAATTTTCTTTTTAGAACGATAGAGATAACTCTTTGAAATTTAGAAATAGTAAGAGCTGAGGTGTTATCGAGATCATGTTCAAAATTTCAATGCCCTAAGAGATCCGGCTCCTCTGGGTTTCTCCAACAAATTTACAAAAAACGCCGACTTTAAAATCATTTTTGCCTGAACAATCTTTCGAAATTCTGAGGTGACCAATTTTAGGGCAACAGACCACATTGGGCACTGAAATTTTGCACATGATCTTGATAGCACCTCAGCTCTCAAATGACATATTTTTACTAAATTTTTTTTTCGAACCAATCCCACTGTGCATTATTAGATGCGTAAGACGTTTTCCCACATTATGTCAACACAAGTAAAAAGGCGTTAAGTTCCACCACCTCGTGTATATATGTAAACCACCTTACGTCAAAATCCGGTGAAAAATGCATACCTTATGCCTCATAGCAGCTATATCGAAATATATTGCGATTTGAACCAAATACTAATAAGTACAAGTCATTGTTCAATTGTGTATAACAAAATATTGGTCTTTTTAGTAGCTATAACTAAAAATAAACAAATCTGAACCATATACGACACGGATGTCGAAAGCCTAATATAAATCACTGTTCAAATCAAATTTAAGTGAAATCGGATTATAAATGCGCCTTTTATGGGCCCAAGACTTTAAGTCGAGATATCCGTTTATGTGGCAGCTATATCCAAATCTGGATCGATTAGGGCCAAATTGCAGAAAAATGTCGAAGGGCCTTACACAACTCACTGTCCCAAATTTCGGCGACATATGATAATAATAATTGCGCTTTTTATGGGCCCATAACCATAAATCGAGAGATCGGTCTAAATGGCAGCTATATATCTAAATCTGGACCGATCTGAGCCGAATTGAAGGAGAATGTCGAAACGCCTAATTTAACACGCCGTCGACATCGGACAATAAATACGCCTTCTATGGCCCTAAACCTTAAATCGCGAGATCGATCTATATGACAGCTATAATAAAACCTGGATCGCTATTTGCCATATTGAAAAATATTTCGCTGTCCCAAATTTCAGCAAAATCGGATAATAAATGCGCCGTTTATGGGTCCAAAACCTTACATCGAGAAATCGGTCTACATGACAGCTATATCCAAATCTGTCCGATCTAGGCCACTCACTGTCCCAAATTTTGCCAAAATCGGACAATAAATACGCATTTTATGGGCCCAAGACCTTAAATCGAGATATCGATCTTAATGGCAGCTGTATCCAAATCTGGACCGATCTAGGCCAAATTGAAGAAAAATATCAAAGGGCCTAGCACAAGTCACTGTCCCAAATTTCAGCAAAATCGGACAATAAATGCGATTTTTATGGGCCCAAAACTTTAAATCGAGAGATCGGTCCATATGGCAGCTATATCCAAATCTGGACCGATCTGGGCCAAATTGAAGAAGGATGTCAAAGGGCCTAGTGCAACTTACTGTTCCAAATTTTGGCAAAATCGGACAATAAATGCGCCTTTAATGGGCGCACGACCTTAAATCGAGAGATCGGTCTATATGGCAGCTAAATCCAAATCTGGACCGATCTGTGCCAAATTGAAGACGGATGTCGAAGGACTCAACACATCTCACTGTCCCAAATTTTGGCAAAAACGGATAAAAAATGTGGCTTTAAAGAACCTACTACCTTAAATCGGCGGATCGGTCTATATGGCAGCTATATCCAAATCTGGACCGATCTGGGTCAAATTGAAAGATGATGTCGAGGGGTCTAACACAAGTCGCTGTCTCAAATATTAGCAAAATCGGATAATAAATGTGGTTTTATGGGCCTGAGACCCTAAATCGGCCGATCGGTCTACATGGGGGCTATATCAAGTTATTGTCCGATATAGCCCATAATCGAACTTAATCTGCTTATGGACAAAAAAAAGAATCTGTGCAAAGTTTCAGCTCAATACTTCTATTTTAAAAGACTATAGACAGATGGACGGTCATGGCTAGATCGTCCGATTTAGGGTCTTAGGCCCATAAAAGCCATATTTATTATCCGATTTTGCTGAAATTTGGGGCAGTGAGTTGTGTTAGACCCTCGACATCCTTCATCAATTTGGTCCAGATCAGTCCTGATTTGGAAATAGCTGCCATATAGACCAATCCTCCGATTTAGGGTCTAAGGCCCATTAAAGCCACATTTTTTATCCGATTTTGCTGAAATTTGGGACAGTGAGTTATGTCAATTTGGCCCAGATCGGTCCGGATTTGGATATAGCTGCAATATAGACCGATCTCTCGATTTAAGGTTTTTTGCCCTTAAAAGGCGCATTTATTATCCGATGTCGCCGCAATTTGGGACAGTGATTTATATTTGGCCCTTCGACATCCTTCGTCAATTTGGCTGAGATCGGTCCAGATTTAGATATAGCTGTCATATAGACCGATCTCCCGATTTAAGGTTTTTTTCAAATTCAAACATACTCAAAAGTGCGTCCCAATTCGAACCGCATGCTCTATGGTATGTCACAAAATAGAAACTTCCCATACATTATGTAGGCCACCATTTTTCCCTTTTTCCTAAAAATTGATTTTATATTCCATCTCCTTCGTAACATTTCCAAATTCGTTTGGCACAGAGTTCAATAGTCATTTCAAATTCAATTTTACTAATAAACCGTTATGAACAAACCCCAATTCTGGCCAAATGCTTATCTACATTAAACTGCACAACAACACAAATCGATATTAATTTTCATTTTACACCAGAAATCTCATCAAAATCTTCGGCACCTACAAATTTTATTAGCAACTATTTCAGAAATTAATTTTCAATATTCTCCATATGCCATAAGGATTATTATTACCATAAGGAAATTTGCAATAACATCAAACATAAGCCACCTTCTGGACTTAATAAAATGAAGCAGCGTTTGCAGTAAGAGAAAAAAAACTCTTCAACAAATAACATAGAATTTGATAGCCTCTAACATCGAAATAGCAGCCAATAGTAATTAAATAAGTATTTGATGTTCTCCTCCATCTCCAGTCTAGGAGATTTGTTCGTTATTGAATTGCAACATTAGGCAAGCAAAAACCAATTTGCTTTCATTTTCCTCACCAAATGACCATCATAGAACACACGATCTAATTTACACGAAACGGTCATAAAATTTCAAATAATAACATTCTGTTTCCTTTGCTCTAACCGTGCAAAGGAGTTTGAGCTTCCTCTTTGGAAGCAAGGCCTAAACCCACTCACTAAATCTACGCAATTGAGCCTCATAAAATACCTTAATTTGCCAAGGCAAGCCTTATGGAAAATGGAACATCTCAGCTAGAGATGGGCCGCACCTGTCTTTGCGGCAACCCATAGTTGTTGCCAACAGTTTTATGTAGTGCATGTTCAATAAATATTAACAATATTTACCTTTCAATGCTAATAACATTGAAGAGTGCTGGCTGCCATCTGAACAAACAAGATACCCTCTAAGTCAAATGAAAGCTACTGCAAACAAATGCTTTGAAGGAAATAGTAGATAAATTTACTTGTCTGCTATTCCAAGTCTTGTCTGTCATAAAGAGTCTTTGAAATTTGCTGTTCACCATTGGCGTAGGAATGCAATTTGCCTAGGGTTGCAGTAATTGACCTTCAAATTTTTAAAAGGCATATGAATTTCAATATTCCTTAGAAGGGTGGCACCGAAACTCTACCTCAAAAACACACTTCAGGTGCATGTTCCTTGGAATAAATGCAGGTGTATTTACCAAATTTCATCAAAATCCAAGGTGCTCTCTATAAAGTGCAGTTATGCTGATAAAGCTTTTAATGAACACAAATAGCCTGCGGATAAAGACCCCAAATTTGGTAACAATGAGGTTAATAAGAGATTCGTCATCAGATGTAGCATATGGTCAGCAAAGTAATAAAAGCCGGATGCCACCGTAATGCAGAGCATAGCATGTCCTCCTATGACGCTGAACCTTTTGCTTCGTATCCTTTCGAGAACATTAGAAAAAAATTTCAGCGGTGATTCTCCCCTCCTAATGCGGCGACATTTGCGAGGTACTATGCCTTGAAAACAAGCCATATAAAAACTTCTGCACAATGTTCGGATTAGGCTATAAAAAGGAGGTCCCTTATCATTGAGCTAAAACTTGAATCGGAAAGCACTGTCCGATGTCCGTACGTGTGCACGTCAGTTGTAATGACGCTATAGTCCTAAAAAATTGTGAAATTAAGTTTAAATTTTACACAGACTCGTATTTCTTTTATACGCACGATAAGTTCTTGAATACGCCAAATCGGACTATAGTTGTATATAGCTGCCATATAGACCGATATGCTGTTTTAGGGTCTTAAGCCCGTAACATGCGCACTTATTATCCGTTACCGACGTCTGATTCAGATCGGACCATATAAGGACATTACTGTCATATAGACCGATCCGCTGATTTAGGGCCTTAAGCCCATAAAAGCCGCTATTATTATCCAATTTCGCTGAAATGTATTTACAATAGTGAGCTGGTTAAAATTTCCCGACACCCGACTCAAATATGCTTCAGATCGGACTATATTTAGATATAGCTGCCATATAGACCGATCTAACGATTAAGGATTGAACCCATAATAGCTGCATTAAGCCTTCCGTCATCACACTTAAATAAGGTCCTGATCGGACAATATTTAGATATAGCTTTCATATGGACCGATCTGCCGATTGAGGTCTTAAATCCTTAAAAGCCGCAATTATTATCAGATTTTGCTGAAATTTGAAACATTGAGTTGTATAAAGACTCCCAAAAACCGTCTCATATATGTTTCAGATCGGACTATATTTAGATATAACTGTCATATAGACAGATCTGCCGAAAAGGAGTCTGAAACCCATAATCAGATAATTATTATCAGATTTTGCTGAAATTTGAAACTATGAGTTGTATTAAGACTCCCGACATTCTACCTAAATATGGTTCAGATGGGACTATATTTAGATATAGCTGCCATATAGACCGATCTGCCGATTGAGGTCTTAAGCCAATAAAAGCCGCATTTATTATCAAGATTTCACTAAAATTTTAAATAGTGAGTTATTGTAAACCTCCCCTTATCCGACTCAAATATGGTTCAGATCGGACTTTATTTAGATATAGCTGCCATATAGACCGATCTGCCGACAAAGTGTCTAAATCCCGCAACGACTAATTTAATATCCGATTTCGCTTGATCACTGTCCCAAATTTCAGCAAAATCGGATGACAAATACAGCTTTTATGGGCCTATGATCCTAAATCGGAGGATCGGTCTATATGGCAGCTATATCCAAATCTGGACCGATGTGAGCCAAATTGACGAAGGACTTTGAAGGACCTAACACAACTCACTGTACCAAATTATAGCAAAATCGGACAATAAATGTGGCCTTTATGGGCCTAAGACCCTAAATTTGAGGATCGGTCCATTGGCAGCTATATCCAAATATGAACCGATCTAAGCCATATTGACGCAAGATGTCGAAGGGCTTTAGACAACTCACTGTCCCAAATTTCAGCGAAATTGGATAATAAATGTGGCTTTTATGGGGCTAGAACCCTAAATCGGAGAATCGGTCTATATGGCAGCTATATCCAAATCTGGACCGATCAGAGCCAAATTGACGAAGAACATTTAAGGGCCTAACACAACTCACTGTACCAAATTATAGCAAAATCGGATAATAAATGTGGCTTTTATGGCCTAAGACCCTAAATTTGAGGATCGGTCTATATGGCAGCTATATCCAAATCTGAATTGATCTAAGCCATATTGACGGAAGATGTCGAAGGGCTTTAGACAACTTACTGTCCCAAAGCGAAATTGGATAATAAATGTGGCTTTTATGGGCCTAAGACCCTAAATCGGAGAAACGGTCTATATGGCAGCTATATCCAAATCTGGGCCGATCTGAGCCAAATTGACGGAGGATGTCGAAGGGCCTAACACAACTCACCGTCCCAAATTTCAGCAAAACCGTCCCAAATTTCAGCAAAATCGGATAATAAATGTGGCTTTTATTGGCCTAAGACCCTAAATCGGCGGATCGGTCTATATGAGGGCTATATCGAGATATAGTCCGATATAGACCATTTTCGAACTTAACCTGCTTATTGACAAAAAAATATTCTGTGCAAAGTTTCAGTTCAATATCTCTAGTTTTGAAGACTGTAGCTTGATTTCAACAGACAGACGGACGGACATGTCTAGATCGTCTTAGATTTTTACGCTGATCAAGAATATATATACTTTATAGGGTCGGAAATGGATATTTCGATGTGTTGCAAACGGAATGACAAAATTAATATGCCCCCATCCGTCGGTGGTGGGTATAAAAATTTATGAAATCTTTATATCAATGGGTAGTACGGTCCACTTAACTTAATATTTGAAGATTATTTCATGCAAATATTTACCCTGACTAGTCCAATATTGGCATTCTCTTTTTAACATTTCGCCTGGTATCTCACAAGTTAATGCTTCAATGTTGTCTTCCAATGCGTCAATTGAAGCGGGCTTATCTGTATAGCCATGAGCTTTCACTTAGCCCCAAAAAATATTCTAAAGGCATTAAATCGCACGATCTACGGAGCCAACTGATCGGTCCCGATTGTGAAATAAAATGTTTACCGAACTCGGCTCCCAATTAGTCCAATGTTACGCTTGCCGTGTGACATGTAGCATCGTCTTATTGCAACCACATGTTAGGCAAGTCAAGCTCTTGCATTTCACCTTTCATAGTTAATTCATCTTTGAAGAAGTACGATTCAATGATTCCACCAGCCCATAAACCGCAACAAACTGCTACTTTTTCTGGATGCATTGGTATCTCTTGCAGTGTTTCCGGCTTATCTTCACTCCAAAACTGACAGTTCTGCTTATTTAAATACCCATTGTGCCAAAAATGAGCTTCGTCGCCGAAAAAATAGAATGGAAGAAGCGCTCGATGAACATGCGTACGGAGCACGCATTTTGATAATAAAATTCAATAATTTGTAAGCGTTCTTTGTTTGTAATTACATTATAGGCCAAACTGAAGATGTTTGACAGTGAAACAATATCACGAAACGTGCGTTTAAACCAGTGTTACCAAAAAGATATTAGCTAAAAAATCACTCTTTATAAGAGTTCTCGGGATCCGAATCAAATATGCTCCAGACCAGCCCCAATTTAGATATAACTATGGATATAGTAATGGATTAATAATAAAATAGGAAGATTAATGTATCCATGGTGGGGGTATCCAAAGTTCGGAACTTAACACATTTTTACTTGTTTGGTGGTAAACCTTCTGAAGATCTGGGAGCGCCACCGTTGTATTCATTTTCGTATCCGTGCAAGCGGGACATCCCCTTTCTGCGATACCCATCATATCTGATTAGCTTTCTCCTATCCGCCACCTGGTGAGGCGTCCGATAGATGAAGTAGCATGGAAACTCCGTACAGAGTAACTTCTTTCAGTACTCTTCTTCACCTACGACTTTGTTTTTATACGCATTTTTAAAATTTACCATCCTTTAGTCAGCAGGCGTTTTATGACAAAGTTATGGCCTCTTCTTCTTCATCATTTATTTCAATGTATTTGACAAGGATTCCGTGCACACATACATGTTCTACACATTGCGATTGGAGAGTAAACATTTTCTTCTTTAGCAAATTCAGGGTTGTCAAGATGTTGTAAGTATCAAAAAATTTATAGCTTGTGTTTGTTGTTTTACTTTTAAGATTAAGTCTACTATGCTATCAAATCTAAACAAGTACCTACCAATGATGGTGTGATGAAGTTCCATAAGAATTTACCCGATCTACATTGCCATGCCCGCCATGGTGGTAATTTGGTATGTAATAAATTTAAATAATAATTGGTTGCTGAACATTTACCTTGAAATTTTATAAATTAACTCTTAGGAGATTGAGAAATGTTTATACCTTCATATATTATCTGAAATAAACAGAAGCCTTAAAAACTCATATTTATCGTTAAATAAAATATGGAAAGGCATAATAGGTTTCAATGTGTAATCCACCCAAGAATAAAGTTGAGCCATTCAGTTTTTGCCTTGCGTGGTACATAAATTTTCAATTTCTAAAAGAATTTTATGAAAACATAGTCACAACATTTCATTGAGAAACGCCGAGGATTCTTCTCTCATATCAATAAGTGCTGACCGATAAAGTTTGAGCTCAATGATAAGGGACCTCCATTTTATAGCTGAGCCCTAAGGGTTAGTTATCCTCTGAGCTACGGTGGTCCCAATACGCATAATTAGTATAAATATTGGGTTGCCCAAAAAGTAATTGCGGATTTTTCATATAGTCGGCGTTGACAAATTTTTTCACAGCTTGTGACTCTGTAATTGCATTCTTTCTTCTGTCAGTTATCAGCTGTTTTAGCTTGCTTTAGAAAAAAGTGTAAAAAAAGTATATTTGATTAAAGTTCATTCTAAGTTTTATTAAAAATGCATTTACTTTCTTTTAAAAAATCCGCAATTACTTTTTGGGCAACCCAATATTTTTATACCCTCCACCAAAGGATAGGGGGTATACTAGTTTCGTCATTCTGTTTGTAACTACTCGAAATAATCGTCTGAGACCCCATAGAGTATATATATTCTGAATCGTCGCAACATTTTGTGTCGATCTAGCCATGTCCGTCCGTCTGTCCGTCTGTAAATTCCGAAGGGGTAAAGCTAGCCGCTTGAAATCTTGCACAAATACTTCTTATTAGTGTAGGTCGGTTGGTATTGTAAATGGACCATATCGGTCTATGTTTTGATATAGCTGCCATATAAACCGATCTTGGGTCTTGATTTCTTGAGCCTCTAGAGTGCACAATTCTTCGCCGATTAGGATGAAAATTTGCACGACGTGTTTTGTTATGATATCCAACAACTGTGCCAAGTATGGTTCAAATCGGTCCATAACCTGATATAGCTGCCATATAAACCGATCTTGGGTCTTGAATTCTTGAGCCTCTAGAGAGCGCAATTCTTATCCGTTTGGAATGAAATTTTGAACGACGTGTTTTATTATGACATCCAATAATTGTGCCAAGTACGATTCAAATCGGTCCATAACCTGATATAGCTGCCATATAAACCGATCTTGGATCTCGACTTCTTGAGCCTCTAGAGTGCGCAATTCTTATCCGATTGGAATGAAATTTTGCACGACATGTTTTGTTTTGATATCCAATGACTATGCCAAGAATGGCTCAAATCGGTTTATAACCTGATATAGCTGCCATATAAACCGATCTTGGGTCTTGACTTCTTGAGCCTCTAGAGTTCGCAATTCTTATCCGATTTGAATGAAATTTTGCACGAAATAGTTTGTTATGATTTCCAACAACTGTGCCAAATATGGTTCAAATCGGTCCATTAACTAATATAGCTGACTTATAAACCGATCTCGGGTCTTGACTTCTTGAGCCTCTAGAGGGCACAATTCTTATCCGATTTGAATGAATTCTTGCACGAAATATTTTTTTATAATTTCCAACAACTGTGCCAAGTAAGGTTCAAATCGGTTAATAACCTGATATAGCTGTCATATAAACAGATTTGGGGACTTGACTTCTTGAGCTTCTAGAGGGCGCAATTCCTATCCGATTTGTCTGAAATTTTGCAAGACGTATTTTATTCTTACTTTCAACAACTGTTTCTAATAAGGTTCAAATCGGTTCATAACCTGATATAGCTGCCATATAAACCGATCTGGGATCTTGACTTCTTGAGCCTCTAGAGGTCGCAATTATTGTCCGATTTGACTGAAACTTTTTATGACGGATTCTCTCATGACCACCAACAGACGTGTTTATTATGGTTTGAATTGGTCTATAGTCCGATACAGCTCCCATATAAATCCATCTCTCTATTTTACTTCTTGAGCCCCCAAAGGGCGCAATTCTTATTCGAATTGGCTGACATATGCCACAGGTCTCCAACATATAATTTAATTGTGGTCCAAACCGGACCATATCTTGATATCGCTTTAATAGCAGAGCAAATCTTTTCTTATATCCTTGTTTTGCCTAAGAAGAGATGCCGGGAAAAGAACTCGGCAAATGCGGTCCATGGTGGAGGGTATATAAGATAAGGCCCGGCCGAACTTAGCACGCTTTTACTTGTTTAAATTAAGCCTTTTTATATAGCGGGGCTGTTTTGAACATCGGATTTCCCCTTGGCCTAAGATCTTTATTATTACACCTGCAACGATCTCGTTGGATTTCGTTAACAATTGAAAGACTTAAGACACAAACTTCAAAAGCTTGTTTGATACATGAAGTTTGTGTCTTAAGTCTTTCGATTGTTAATGAAATTCTTCAATATCATTGCAGCCCTAATTAGCCACATCAGGCAAAGGAGAAATCTCCTGTGCTCGCAACTGAGTTCTTAATTGAGTTCTTAGGTTGTGTGAAAAAAGCGAAGAAATCACAAAGCATAGCAGTCTGTCAAAACGCGTTCGTCTCTTAAGTCTTTTGTTTAGACATATCATATATGTATCTTATCCATACTCTATTCAAACATTGTAGACAATTTTAACACTTATTTCAACATAAAATAAGCACAACCAAAGTCCAGCATTATCTGATTACTTTCATCATAATAAAATGTTAATTTGTAAGATTTAGCTCTCCATTAATCTCTCGCTATGTACACACAGACAAAAGCAAACACCATTTTGAGGCCAGGGCTGAGAAGCGATAGTAGGACCATAGACCGCAACAATGCTAAAGACAATTTTGTTTGATTTTCAACAAGTTATAGTCTAACTGCCAATTAATATGTGTGTAATTGTAAATATTTATCAAATCAATGAATAATTAAACCTTTCATGACTGCATGCCCAGAATAGCTGAAGATATGGGGTGCTCGCTCATATGCCATAGATGACCCCCCATGATGATAGTTTTCTCCATTAAATGGGTTATTTGGTCGTCCTATCATATCATATGGTATCATACAATTCACTAAATGGAGCTTGAATTACTAACTGACCACATGGTAGTGCGTGGCAAAACTGAATCACACGCCCCCAAACCAACAACGGTATCCATCAGTCGTGGCATCATAGATGACCAACCCGCAACATAATATCCAGCTATCTATATGGCCAGCTAGCTGTACATAATATCCCCGCATATGAGGGATAGACAGACAGATCAATGAACAAAAAACAAAAAAATTATTTAAATTGGAAACATTTAAATTTCCAATTGGAACAATAAATCTAGATTACGTTAGCGCGCAATGATCGAAGCCGAAGAAGAAGAAGAAAACACATAACAAAATTCTCATTAATTATAAAGCATCGGTTGTACAAAGTGTTGAAAACATTGTTGAAGAAAAATGCCAATGCCTGCAGTCATAGTCACCGCCATAGAGATGTGATCGCCAAGAATGTTTACAACACATTTCCATGGATTTATCGCTCAGGGGGGTACATGTGGTGTTTTTTTTTCTTTTCTTTGTTTAAGATTGGTGAGATTTTGTTGCTATTTTGTTAAAGTTTAAGCATTTTTTTCGATTTTTTTTTTATAGAGAAAAGTGAGAGTCATTTTATATTAACCAGCTCTAAGGCTGCAGCTACAGTCTGGCAGGGTTGAATGCATTGGCATGGTGGGGCTGGCTGATATTTCAGAAACAAACAACAAACGTTGTAGGCAAACATGAACAAAGTATGTTGAGTGAGCATCAATTTCCAAGTTTCTTTGTTGCCGTTAGCTTTCGTGTTACAAGGGGCGTGTGATTATGTGTGAGCTATTTGAACTTTTAGTTCAGATTGCATTTTGTTTTTGGAAGGAGGGGGAGGTTATCTTGGTGAAAAACATTACCCAGCTTCTGTCTTCTGCCTTATAGTGTGCTCATCCGAAAACCAAAACGGTTTTTGGTTAAGTTAAGCCATGTTGTCGGTTTCTGTCTGTCTCTCTGTTATTTGGGTTCAAATGCATGATGTGTTTAGGTGCATCAATGACAGTCGAACGAATTTACTTTCGGTTTCATTTCAATTCGTTTTTTTCTTTGTAACAATGGGGGAATTGGGAGTAATAATCAGGAAATTTCGAAAAAAAATTAACATTTACAAAGAGGACGGTATACGCTCTCTACGTTAGCCATCCACTGTGATGATCCGTGAAAAGAGTTTAAAGAGCAAGAGTGTCGTGGGACATATATATCATACTCCTAGATCGGAAATTTTTGTGGAACTTATAACTCCCACAGCTACATCGGAAAAAAAAGGAAAAATCATTACGCATACAGGATGGTAAAGCTACGGTCGGTCTTGGATTTTGTAACCTTCCGCATCGTTTTAAAGTTGGACCACTGTGGAGAAAGGAACAAAGAGAGGGCAGAAGACCTGGATGTTCAGGCTAAACTGCTGGCATCATATAGCTCGATCAATGGGAAGATATGATGCCAGATTAGAGATCTTATTAGTACTACGGAATTCCTGACAGATTTTTCAACGGTACCTCGCGGTGTTTAGCAACTAGACTATCGCTGACTTAGATATACAGGGTGGCTGATGAAAGCCGCTACCAAAAAAAAATGTAATAACTTTTTTTCTATTTAATAATAATAATTTAATAATTAATTTAATTAATTAATTAATTAATTTAATTAATAATAATTTAATAATTAATTTAATAATTTAATTTAACATGAATAAAAGAAAAATGTATTCCATACACCGAAAAAAAAATGTAGCAATATTCATCATTGTAGCAATATTCATCAGCCACCCTGTACATATGTCCATTGTGGAATGGGGCAGATTATAATCCGGACACTCTTTTTCAACCTAACCTGTCCCAACGCAAACGTAACTACTAAAACATGTACAGACGCTACGTACTCAAATACGCGAGATCGCCGACATAGCTAGGTAGAATTAATGAATATCGATGAACAACACACTGTGGCAAATTCCATCCGACTTAGCTGAAATTTTGCAAGAAGTTTCTTGTTATGACTTTAGCTATGTCCGAATATGTATACTTTTAGGGTCGGAAATGGGTATTTCGATGAGTTGCATGCGGAACAATAAAATTAATATATCCCCCCCCCCCCCTTCCCCTCATTGATATGAGAGAGAAGTTTGCCCCTGTTCCTTAGTGGAATGTTCATGGGCAAAATTTGCATACCCCCAGTCCAGTTAGACAATTCTGGCCTTAAGAGAACCCCATAGTGATGAGAGGACTTAGTTACTGAGGAAAATCACAGAAAGAGGTGTGAGGCCCTTTTTCAGGTAGAGGCCCTTAGAAACATAAGTAAGGCCATGTATACGCCCATTTTAGTTTGTTTCACTTCTTCAATTGGAACTCCTGGCTGAAAAGAAAACAGATTCAGATTAAGGAGTCCCACAAAACCTTAACATGCGGCTAAGAAAAGTACTTAACATTCTGTGGCACTACAGACATTGCACGTCTTTTCCCAAAATAGTTCCCACAAGAGTTTAAGGTTTTTGAGCATTTGATTAGAAGTTAACTTTTATTTTGCTCCCAATGTAATGTTGAAATTTTTCAAAGGGTTTTATTTTTGGATTTGTTACTCTTCTTACAATGGCTGCCATTTTAGCATGTTCGATATGATTTTTTATTGTTTTTCCTCACTTGTAATCTTCCTAATGCTGTTATTGTTTTCTGAACTACATACAAGAAAGTTCGCTTACAAATTTGTAACAATTTTTGTTTCTGTTGTTTTTTTTTTTTTTTGTGGCCATCATTTGAAACTCTCCATTTAAACATTTCCCGCTTCATAGTTAATGGCATTTTGCATTTCTTACCTGTATTTCGACTGCAATGTCGGCACATGAGCATCTTCACTTTCATTTGGCGTTTTGCCATGGATGACGTTGTTGCTAATGTAGGGCTACCCTTTTCGGCGGTTATCTGGAAGGGGAGACGCGAACATTTTATGTGTGACCTAAACTATAATTATGGACCAAAGTCTTTGTAAAATGCGGGAAATATGCATAA
The DNA here is from genome assembly GCF_963082655.1 of Stomoxys calcitrans. NCBI lineage: Eukaryota > Metazoa > Arthropoda > Insecta > Diptera > Muscidae > Stomoxys > Stomoxys calcitrans. Next base: position 42,286,638 of record NC_081553.1, on the reverse strand, counting down.
CAATTGACTTTCTTTCGACTGCAATTGAAGCGCGCCTTATAGCAATGGTCCGCATGGCCTGGTGCTATTTCATTGTGAAATGTTCAACAGTCAAATGGCCATAAGTGTGTGAATGTTAGGGTCAATAGTAGGCTATTAAGCCATGAAAATAGTTTGTGTTTAATGGAGTTTAGATAACTGAAACAAATATTAACATTAGTAACCAGCAAATTAGTAACAGCAGCTGCATTGGTAGTGTAAACAAAGAAAATTCCGTGGGATAACATATGCATTAAGATTTTTAGGAAAACAAAAGACTTAAGAAACGAACGTGACATAAAATAAAGTGGAGTATTTTATTGCAAAAAAGGAAAACATATAAAATATGAAAGTTTTGGGCTTCAAAAGTGGGGAAGCAATTATTGGGAATTTTAAATAACTTTTCAAAGGTTTGTCTATAAGCTTTGTGCAGTTGGTTTTCACACTATTTCGAAAGTTTATCGGATACGGACCTGGCTGTGCAAAATCTAATTCTAAAGACTTAAGCAAACAAATTTATGCTATATAAATTCCCAACTTTCCTACACCAAATCGAAATATATGAAACCCTATTACCCTAGTCTTCAATATATCTATAAATGTCTCATCCATAAACTCAACAAGTAACTTCAATTTGCACAACTGTTTATGCATGCTCATCCCTTTGAAAAAATTTAAACAAAACTATTTCCATGAAACACAGCAATGCATTTCTTTTGACACAACTAAGACTAGAATAGGTACAAAGCTTTCAAAGACCGTTACACAAATAAATATGCCACAGAAGGAAAGAAATGAATTTGTGCTAATTTTCAAACAAAGTTTGCAAAGTTTTCAACAAAAGCCAACGTGAACAACACTAACATCATGACCATCATGTTCTTTTTTCGACAACACAGATAATAACAGCAGCGGCACGCATTACAAATAAATGAAGCAATTTTCCACTAAACCCAAGAACACTGGCCATTTAACACACATAGCTCGCACATAGAGGCTCGCTCATACATTTGACGACACGTCCATGTACTGAACATGATGAGCAATCAACAGATCTTGAGTTAAATTATCACTAACCATTTTTTAAATGACATCGACTGTAGTATACCAAAACAAGTAAAAAGTCGTTTAGTTCGGCCAGGTTGAACTTTAGATACCCTCCACCTAGGGTATATATGTAATCCACCTTTCGTCACAATCAGGTGAAAATGCAAAATGTATACCCCCATAGCAGCTATACCGAAATATGGACCAAATTCGGCACGGACATTAAGTGATCTAATAAGAACAAGTCATTGTTCATTTTTGTAGAACAAAATATTGGTCTTTTTGGTAGCTGTATCCAAACATAGACCGATCTGAACCATACACGACGCTAATGTCCAAAAACTTAATGTAAGTCACTGTGTCAAATTTCAGCAAAATTGTATTATAAATGCGCCTTTCATAGGCCCAAAATCTTAAATCGAGAAATCGGTCTATATGGCAGCTATATGCAAAGCTGAACCGATCAGGGCCGAATTGAAGAAGAATGTCGAAGGGCCTAACACAACTCACTATCCCAAATTTCAGCGACATCGGACAATAAAAGCGCCTTTTAAGGGCCCGAAACCTTAAATCGGGAGATCGGTCTATATGGCAACTATATCCCAATGTGAACCGATCTGTGCCATATTGCAGAAATATATCGAAGAGCCTAACACAACTCACTGTCACAAATTTTGGCGAAATCGGACAATAAATTTGCTTTTTACGGGCCTAAAATCTTAAATAGAGAGATCGGTCTATATAGCAGCTACAACCAAATCTGAACCGATCTGGCCCAAATTGAAGACGAATATCGAGAGGCCTGATACAACTCAACTGCTTCAGCGAAATCTGATCATAAATACGGCATGGGCCCTAAATCTTAAATTGAGAGTTCGCATATTGCATATAGGGCAGCTATATGCAAAGGTGAATCGATCAGGATCAAATTGAAGATGAATGTCGAAGGGCCTGACACAACTCACTCTCCCAAATTTCGGCGACATCCCACAATAAATGCGCCTTTGATGGGTCCATGACCTTAAATCGAGATATCCGTCTATATGGCAACCATATCCAAATCTGGACCGATCCCGGCCAAATTCCACAAAGATGTCGAAGGTCCTAACACAACTCACTGTCCAAAATTTCGGAAACATCGGACAATAAATGCATCTTTTATGGGTCCAAAACCTTAAATCGAGAGATCGGTCTATGTGGCAGCTATATCCAAATCTGAACCGATCTGAGTCAAATTGAAGAAGAATTTTGAAAGACCTAATTGCCAAAATTTTGGCAAATCGCACAATAAATAAGCCTTTTGTGGGCCCAAGACCTTTAATCCAGAGATCGCTCTATGTGGCAGCTATATCCAAACCTGGACGGATCAAGGTCAAATTCAAGAATGATGTCGACTGGCCCAACACAACTCACTGTCCTAAATTTCAGCAAAATTGGATAATAAATGTGGCTTTTATGGGCGGATCGGTCTATACGGGGGCTATATCAAGATATAGTCCTATTCAGCTTATCTTCACACTTATCCTGCCCATGGACAAAAAAAGAATCTACGAAAAGTTTCAGCTCAATATCTCTATTTGTAAGGACTGTAGCGTGATTTCAACAGGCAGACGGGCGGACATGGCTAGATCGTTTTAAATTTTTACGACGATCAAGAATATATTGGGTTGCCCAAAAAATAAATGCGGATTTTTCATATAGTCGGCGTTGACAAATTTTTTCATAGCTTGTGACTCTGTAATTGCATTCTTTCTTCCGTCAGTTATCAGCTGTTAATTTTAGCTTGCTTTAGAAAAAAAGTGTAAAAAAAGTATATTTGATTAAAGTTCATTCTAAGTTTTATTAAAAATGCATTTACTTTCTTTTAAAAAATCCGCAATTACCTTTTTGGGCAAACCAATATATACTTTATAGGTTCAAAAATGCTTATTTCAATGTGTTGCAAACAGAATGACAAAATGAATATACCCCCATCCTTCGGTGGTGGGTATAAAAAAATATGGAATTCGTAACTATGGACTTTAGAATAAAAAGAAGCATTTGTTAATTAACACATTTCCAGGCTAAATGTTCTACAACAGTTGCAAAAAAAATAGTCTAACCATAATTAATGGTCGCACTACAAGAGCCAAATACTCTAGAGATCACAAACAGAAATGGTTGACAGTTAACAGTGGTTGCAAGAATATCAATCATGATTGGCATTCAGTTCACCCCAAAAAGAAGGAAGACCTAAAGACTTCTTTGCCTTTAGATTGAATGGAGAGTGAAGGAATATCGATGAGACTTTTTACTGGCTTTCTACTGACAACACCTCTACATGGCAAAGTACCTCAAAATTGACTCCAGCATTAGGAGAGAATTACCACCGCTGAAATTTTGTATATCCACCACCATAGGATGGGGGCATACTAATCTAGTCTTTCCGTTTGTAACACCTCGAAATATTCATCTTAGAGCCCATAGAGTATACATATTTCTGTCGATATCACGATAGCAGTCGAACGCATAAAGCTAACCACTTGAAATTTTGCACAGATACTTAATATTAATATTGCAAATGGGTCATATAGGTTCAGATTTCGATATAGCTCCCATATAAACGGAACCTCTGATTTGACATTTTTAGCCCCTGGTAGCAGAAATTTTCGTCCGATTTAGTTAAAATGTTGCACATAGTGTTTTGTTATGAATTCCAACAACTATGCTAATTACGATCAAAATCGGTCTATAACCCCATATAAACCGATCACTCGATTGTCCTTGTTCGGTTCCTAGAAGCTTTTAATTTTGAGGGAAGTAGGTATGATTGACGTTGGAAGCCTGGGTTCGAATCCTGGCGAGAACATCAGAAAAGAAACAAGTAAAAGCGTGCTAAGTTTGGCCAGACTATGGAGAGCTTTGAAGCTGTTACGTCCATAAAAACCACATTTATTATCCGATTTTGCTGAAATTTGGGACAGTGAGTTGCGTTGAGCCCTTCGACATCCTTCGTCAATTTAGCTCAGATCAGTCTAAATTTGGATATAGCTGCCATATAGACCGATCCTCCGATTTATGGTCTTACGCCCATAAAAGCCACATTTATTATCCGATTTTGCTGAAATTTGGGACAGTGAGTTGCGTTGAGCTCTTCGACATCCTTCGTCAATTTGGCCCAGATCGGTCCAAATTTGGATATAGCTGCCATATAGACCGATCCTCTGATCACATTTATTATCCGATTTTGCTGAAATTTGGGACAGTGATTTGCCTTAGGCCCTTCGACATCTTTCTTCTATTTGGCCCTGATCGGTTCAGATTTGGATATAGCTGCCATATAGACCGATCTCTCGATTTAAGGCTTTGGGCTCATAGAAAGCGCATTTATTGTCCGATGTCGCCGAAATTTGGGACAGTGACTTGTGTTGGGCCCTTCGATATTTGTCTTCAATTTGGCTCAGATCGGTCCAGATTTGGATATAGCTGCCAAATAGACCGATCTCTCGGTTGAACAATGACTTGTACATATAAGCATTTGGTCTAAATCAGATGATATCTATAAAGCTGCTATGGGGCATAAGGTATGCATTTTTCACTGGATTTTGACGAAATGTGGTTTACATATATATCCGAGGTGGTGGGTATCCAAAGTTCGGCCCGGCCGAACTTAACGCCTTCTTACTTGTCTTTGTTAGTTTATATAACAATTTTGAGTTTTAAAAAATATGTTAGATGAGTAGGCATTGGATTGTCATTTTCTTTTCATTGTACAGAAAAATTTGATTCATTCGAAAAAATATAAGTTACGTGTCAGGAAGCAAAATTAAAAATATTCATAAATTTGTTAATTGTTTGCGTTTTATTTCGTTTTGCACCCTTAACCACGTCAATTGGTGACCCCGACTACGCGTTAAAGCACATAAGACAATGTTTCATTCGCCAACCGGGAACGCCAGCAGAGCCCTAGTATCTTCTTGAGTCCCTGAAAGACGAATTGGCTAAAATTTTGCACGAAGTGTTCCGTTAATACTTCCAACAACTGTACCAAGTACGGTCCAAATCGATCTATAATCTGATATAGCTCCCATAAAAACCGACAGCCCTTACAAGCCGTCCAATTCGGCTGAAATATTGCATGTGGTATTCCGTTATGACTTCCAACAACTGTGCCAAGTAATTTTTGTCCGATTTAGCTTAAATTTTTGCACATAGTTTTCTATTATGAATTCCAACAGTCCAAATCGGTCTATAACCTGATATAGCTCCCATATAAACCGATCTGCCGATTTGACTTTTTGAGTCCTTCCAAGCCGCAATTTTTATCCGATTTGGCTGAAATTTTGCATGTGGTCTTCTGTGTGGAGTCTTTAACCTGATATAGCTAACATATAAACAGGTTTCTCGATTTTCTTTGTTCAGTTCCTAGCTTTAATTTTTGCTTGTTCGACAGAAGTTTGGTATGTAGAATAAAATTATGCCCTTCATGCAGAATCCATGGTGGTGGGTTCCCAAGTTTCGGCCTGGCCGAACTTAGCTCGCTAATAATAAATTCTGCCCGAATTTTTTTTAAAAAAATCCCTAAAATACCCATTTTTGCATGGGTTAAGGGGTGGGTTTTGTAATTTCGAACTCGAGAGGTTTTTCCAATTTTGTAAATAACAAATTGTCTATTTTGAAGTGCATATGGCACCCATTTAATTGACCGGAACAGTCAATTCTGAGTGGTACACAACCATTTGTTTGGCAGTTGTCTTCCAAGAAATTAGGAAAACCAACCGCCGAAGACGGATCACTCTTCACCACGATAATGCGAGCTCTCACACATCGACTCAAACAACTGCATTTTTGAGCACTCAAAACATCGATTTGATGAATCATCCGCCTTATAGTTCTGACTTGGTACCGAATGACTTCTTTTAATTCGCGTATGTAAAAAATACAATGAGAGGTCAACGTTTTTCGACACCTGAAAAAGCGGTTGATGCTTTCAGCATGCATGTTTTGGAGATACCTCAAAAGTGGTTTGACGATTGGTTCAAACACATGCAAACGTGAACAGATCTTAATGGGGAATATTTTGAAAAACAATAAAGCGATTTTCGATGTTTTTTTTTTGTTCTTTAATCCCGAAATATAAAAGGCAACCCTCGTAACTAGGTACATTTTCTTAATGATTTTGTCTCAAAAGAAAATTTCTTTGAAATTTTCACCACTGTGCACTTAGTGGCAAGCAAACACGGATCCAGTAACTTTGTGTTCTTAAAGAATAGTAAATATTTCTTGTGTTGCAAATATATTTTTTAAACATTGCCACATATGAGCAAATATAAACAATTCATGTCCAACTCAAGTGTTGATGTGTGTATTGCAATGTTGCTTGTTGTTTCAATATCTAATCAAACAGATAATTAAAACTTGTAGTTGGAGACAACATGAGCACTACCTGTTTAAGTGTTTAATGCTGTTGCCACACCAGCAGTTAGAATGTTGTGATATGCCACACACATATAATGAACACAACACGCAGACGCAACTGTTCTTGGGCATTGTCAAAGCAAATGCTAACAGCTACTTGAGCAACTTCTCTTTGCCTATGCCCAGCCCATTGTGCAAAACTTAGTCTATGTTATAGCCTGCTTGTCATCCATGACTTTGCATTTTCTTAACTATCGGGTGACAAGAATAAATGCTTTCTGGGAGATAAAGTTGCATAAACCGCAAAACAGGACGGCACTTTTAATAGCACCAGCATCACTATCGCCCATAACCAACGCCACAAGTGCCGGTGTTCATGCTGCCTCATCATCATTTGCGGCCTTCTTTTTCTTCATCGATTGTGATGGTGATTGCGATTGCAGTTTGTTGCAGCCCAAGAATCAAGTGATTTCTTTTTTATACTGTTTTTTGTTTAGTCTTTGTTGCTGTGTTTCCCATTATCAAACATGTGTTAAATTATTGTTCATACCTCCATAGTAACTGGATCAACAGGCTAAGGCCGTTTAGCAAATGGCCAACTGTTGCAAATGTTGTTACTTCATTGCATTCCCAACTATCCACTATGGGTGCCGTCTAACTCTTTATGAAGACCATGTGGCTTGTGTGTACCTATCAATGCTGTAATAATAATAACACAACAGAACAGGCAAATCTTTGAAGACATAATCTTTAACATGAAAGCAAAACTGTCACAAATGTTAATAACTTCCACATGCAAATAAAATGAAAGAAATGGCAAATCGTAGGGGCAAGAACAAATGATCACATTCCATAAGATCGCTAAGGTTAGACTTCTTTTAATGAAAAAAAAAACAAGTAAGAAGACGTTAAGTGCGGCCGGGCCGAACTTTGGATACCCTCCACCTCGGTAAACCAACTTTCGTTAAAATCCGGTCAAAAATGCATACCTTATGCCCCATAGCAGCTATATCGAAATATGTTCCGATATGGAGCAAATACTAATCGGTACAAGACATTGTTCAATTGTGTATAACGAAATATTGCTCTTTTTAGTAGTTCTATCTAAAACTAAACCGATCTGAACCATATACGACCCGGATGTCGAAAAGCATAACATAAGTCACTGTGATAAGTCACGGATTATAAATGCGGCTTTTATGGGGCCAAGACTTTAAATCGAGATATCGGTATATATGGCAGATATATACAAATCAGGACCGATTTAGGCCACGTTGCAGAAATATGTCGAAGGGCCTAACACAACTCACTATCCCAAATTTCATCGACATCGATGAATTTATGGGCCCTTTATGGGCCCAAAACCTTAAATCAGGAGATATGGCAGCTATATCCAAATGTGAACCGATCTGTGCCATATTGCAGAAATATATTGAAGAGCCTAACACAACTCACTGTCACAAATTTTGGCGAAATCGGACAATAAATGCGCCTTTTATGGGCGTAAAACATTAAATCGAGAAATAGATCTATATGGAAGCTAAATCTGGACCGATTTGGGCCAAATTGAAGAAGGATGTAGAAGGGCCTAACTCAACTCACTGTCCCAAATTTCAGTAAAATCGGACAATAAATGCGCCTTTTATGGGCCCAAAACCTTAAATCGAGTGATCGGTCTATATGGCAGCTATACTCAAATCTGAATCGATCTGGGCCAAATTGAGTAAGGACGACGAAAAGCCTTACACAACTCGCTGTCCCAAATTTCATCGATTTCGGACAATAAATGCGTCTTTTATGGGCCCAAAACCATAAATCGAGAGATCGGTCCATATGGCAGCTTTATTCAAATCTGAATCGATCTGAGCCAAATTGACTAAGGGTGTCGAAGGACCTAACACAACTACTGTCAAAAATTTCAGCGACATCGGACAATAAATGCGCCTTTTATGGGCCAAAACCTTAAATCAGGAGATCGGTCTATCTGGCAGCTATATCCAAATCTGGACCGATCTGGCCCAAATTGCAGAAAGATGTCGAAGGGCCTAACACAACTCACTATCCCAATTTTCAGCGACATCGGACAATAAATGCGCTTTTTATGGGCCCAAAACCTTAAATCGGGAGATCGGTCTATATGGCAGCTATATCCAAATCTGGACCGATCGGTGTCATATTGCAGAAATATATCGAAAGGCTTAACACAACTCACTGTCACAAATTTCAGCAAAATCTGATGATAAATGTGGCCTTTATGGGCCTAAGACCCTAAATCGGCGGATCGGTCTATATGGGGGCTATATCAAGTTATAGTCCGATGTAGCCCATCTTTGAACTTAACCTGTTTAAGGACAAAAGAAAAGAATCTGTGCAAAATTTCAGCTCAATATCCCTATTTTTAAGGAATGTAGCGTGATTTCAACAGACAGACGGACAGACATGGCTAGATCGTCTTAGATTTTTACGCTGATCAAGAATATATAAACTTTATAGAGTCGGAAATGGATATTTCCATGTGTTGCAAACGGAATGACAAATTGAATATACCCCCATCCTTCAGTGGTGGGTATAAAAACGTAAAACACCAATTTCGACGTTTCCTCTAAATACAAACTTTTATTAAATTTTCTCTAAAAACAAAACTTTCATAAAATTTTCTCTAAAGACAAAATGTTAATGAAGTTCTTTCTTAAGACAAAATTTTAATAAAATTACCTCTAAAGAAAAGAATTTAAAAAAAAAATAAAATAAATTTTCCCCAAAACCAGCTTTTCAGTAAAATTTTATCTTAAGAAAAAAATTTAATGAAATATTCTCTAAGCCGAAATTTTCTTGAAACATTTACGGTCTAATATAAATCATTACTCCGAACTTAAACGTAATCATGTGAAAAAGAAAAGACGGACAGAAGGGCTAACGACCATGACAAGAGTTTTAGGATGATGAGCAATATACCCTTGAATACCTTAAAAGCTCGAAAATTAAAATGTTCATACCATGCACCTACCTCCATCAATTTTCATATTTTCCCACCCCCTGTAAAGTTTTAGTCATTACATCAAGGCCATGAAAAGCATTTGACTTTGAGACTAGACATTACGGGTTTTCTTAATAAAATATGCAATCTAGTTATAGTCTTGCCATTTCCTATTTCTTCTGTCGCTTTTCAATTCCAAACACAAGTTGTGCTCCCAAAACTTGAAGAGTTGCTTTCGCAAATGACGTTTCTTAACGATAGCCATTGAGTGTGATTAGAAAATAGCCTGAAGGTTCTTAAGAGACAATGTTGAAATTCTAGTCTCAATACTTGTTCTTAGGCTACATAAGATCTTGCATGTTGAATGTTAACTATGTTTGGAGATTCTTTTATATCACGAGTCTTCTCTACAGGTAGGCTTCTTTGCATGTTTGAAATGAGAGGGCGGGGTTTTGAATTAGTCCATGCAACATGTTAGTATATTACGTAGACCAATTTAAAACAAACAAGTAAAAGCGTGCTAATTTCGATCGGGCCGAATCTTTGGAACCCACCACCATGGATTCTGCTAAAAATTTATACGAAATAAATTTAGTTCAAGGGCATAATTTTATTCTACATACCAAACTTCTGTCAAACCAGCAAAAATTATAGCTTTAGGAGCCGAACAAGGATAATCGAGAGACCGGTTTACACGGGAGCTTTATCAGGTTATAGACGGATTTGTACCGTATTTGGCATAGTTGTTGGAAGTCACAACAGAACACCGCATGGAAAATTTCAAAAAGTTGCGGCTTGTAAAGATTCAAGAAGTCAAATCCGGAGATCGGTTTATATGGGAGCTATATCAGGTTATAGACCGTACTTGGTACAGTTGTTGAAAGTCATAACAAAACACTTAGAACTCAATTTCAGCCAAATCGGACAAAAATTGCGGCTTGTAAGGGCTCAAGAACAGTACATCAAAATTTCAGCCCAATCGGGAAAAACTTACGGCCTCCAGGGACTCAAGAAGCCAAATCTGGAGATCGGTTTATATGGGAGCTATATCGTGTTATGGACCCATTTGGACCGTACTTGGCACAGATGATGGAAATCATAACAAAGCCAAATCGGACAAAAACTGTGGCTTCCAGGGACTCAAGAAGTCAAATCTGGAGATCGATTTATATGGGAGCTATATCGTGTTATGGACCCATTTGGATCGTAATTAGCACAGATGATGGAAGTCATAACAAAACACTACGATCAAAATTTAAGCCAAATCGGACAAAAACTGTGGCTTCCAGGGACTCAAGAAGTCAAATCTGGAGATCGGTTTAAATGGGAGCTATATCGTGTTATAGACCCATTTGGACCGTACTTGGCCCAGCTGTTGGAACTCATAACAGAACACTACGTGCAAAATTTCAGCCAAAAACTGCGGCTTCCATTGGCTCAAGAAGTCAAATCGGAAGATTGGATTATATGGAAGCTATATCAGGTTATAGACCGATTTTAACCATATATAGAGCAGCTGTTGGAAATCATAACAGAACACCTCATGCAAAATTTCAGCCAAATCTGAGAAATATTGCGGCTTCCAGGGGCTCAAAAAGTCAAATGGAGAGATCAGTTTATATCGGAGATATATCTAAATCTGAACCGATATGGCCCATTTGCAATTCCCAATGACCTACATCGATAGTAAGTATCTGTGCAAAATTCCAAGCGACTAGCTTTACGCGTTCAAGCGCTATTGTGATTTCGACAGACGGACGGACGGTCAGACGTGGCTAGGTCGACTCAGAACATGAAGGCGATCAAGAATATATACTTTAGGGGATCTTAGTCGAATATTTCGAGGTGTTACAAACGGAATGACTAGATTAGAATACCCTCATCCTATGGTGGTAGGTATAAAAAAATCAGTCTCGTGTCCAAGACCACCGTCAGGTATATATTTGTGTTCCAATTGAGATTGTTTTCTGTTCTAAGAGCGGATCGTCGAATTGCCCGTTCTTCTTCTTTCAATGTGAACATCGGCATGTTGCATCATGCACTCCACCATAGGAGGAAATATTGAAATATTGATCTGAGGCACAACAATGTGCATAAAGGGTGATATTTGAAGAGCTATAGGAAAGTTTAAAAAAAGGTACCTAAATTTCAGACAAATTCATGAAATATTTATTTGAATCGGGAGTACGGTCCACATTATTTCATGCAAATGTTGACCGTGACTGCTGCTCTAATGGTTCATCCACTTAGTCCAATTTTGGCATAACATTTCCAACATTTTGGCCGTATCTCACGAATAAATGCTTTAATGTTCTCTTCCAATGAAGAGGGCTTGTCTGTATAGACATGAGCTTTAACATAGCCCCACAAAAAATAGTCTAAAGACGTTAAATCGCACGATCCAGGAGGTCAATTGAGCGGTCCCGAACGTGAAATAAAATGTTCACCGAAGTCACCTCTCAATAAATCCAATGTTACGCGTGCTGTGAGGCATGTGGCTCCATCTTGTTGAAACCACATTTCATGCAAGTCAAGCTCTTGGGCAAAAAAAGTTAGATATAATCGCACGATAGCGCTCACCATTCACAGTCACATTACGATTCAGCATCATCTTTGAAGAAGTACGATCCAATGATACCTCCAACCCATAAACCGCACCAAACTGTGACTTTTCCTGGATGCATTGAAAACCCTTGTAGAGCTTCTGGCTGATCTTCACTCCAGAATCGACAATTCTACTTATTTACGTACCCATTGAGCCAAAAATTAGCTTCGGCGCTGAACACAAGAAGCGCGCGATGAACTTTTTTTAACAGAGCACGAATTTTTGTAATAAAATTCAATAATATGCAAGCGCTTTTCGTTTGTAAGACGATTCATGGTTAAATTATAAACCAAATTGAATTGTTTAAACCAGGCTGTCAAAAAGATAATAGATAAAAAATCACCCTTTAACTTGATATGCAAATTTCACCCATTAACATTCCACTAAGGAACAGGGGCAAACTTTTCATATCAGTGAACGCAATTCGATTATAGTTTGAACTCAATGACATGGGTCGTCCTTTTTATGGCCGAGTCCAAACGGTGTGCCGCAGTGCGACTCCTCTTTGGAGAGAAGTTTTTGCATGGCATAGTACCTTACAAATGTTGCCAGCACTAGGAGGGAAAAATTAAGTCCGAATAATAAGTCAGAGTTGGAGTCCTGCTCGTCCCCAACTTCGATTCGAGCTTCATAGCCTTGAGTCCGGTCGACGTAAGTAGGCCAGGAGAATTTTGATAATAACATATCACTGCGTCAAGCTAAGGGATCTCAAAATTAACCCAGAGAAAACTGCGATCTGCGTGTTCCCAAGAAAGATGAAAATTTATCAAAATTCTTCTATAGCGAAGAGTCCTAAGCAGCCTGGTTTGAGCAGCCACCCACAGGAGGATGATGCAATACCCTCTGCGGCGGCTCGTCAATACCCTGTCTCTCACTTCTATTCTATGAGACACATTCATCTGCTCCTTAGTATGTGGCCTGGTATTTCTGAGAGCCTTTACCACCTGATAGGATTCAGCTATTCTCTGCATCAACCAGAGTAGGGCAGTCTCCACTGACCTTCCTTTTGCATAGGATCATTACATGCCTTACAGGGCTTCTGTATAAATACTACCCTTGCCTCTTAACAGGGCTTTGGCGTATATTTGATAGCTTTGGACAAGTGATTATGTCGTCCAGATGGGTTGTCAGATAGCTCGACGTAAATGGCAAAAATTTCTTCTTAGGCCATTATGTCCATCATGATGAACTCTTAAATTTACCCTCTCTCCAAAGGAACTTATTTCTCTGTCTGTCCCGGCTTGGCTTGTGGAATTTAGAAGCTCACAAAGCCTTTTTATACCCAACACCGAAAGATGGGGGTATATTCATTTTGTCATTCCATTTGCAAACTAAATTTTTTGCAAATTTTGCCCATTCCACTAAGGAACAGAGGCAAACTTCTCACATATCAATGAGTGCAGTCCGATTCAAGTTTTTAAGCTCAATGATAAGGGGCCTCCCTTTTACAGCCGACATCGAACGGCGTGCCGCAGTGCGACACCTTTTTGGAGAGAAGTTTTACATGGCATAGTAACTCACAAATGTTGCCAGCATTAGAAGGGGAAAGCCAACGCTGAAAAAATTTTTTTCTGATGGTCTCGCCAGGATTCGAACCCAGGCGTTCAGCGTCATAGGCGGACATGCTAACCTCTGCGCTACGGTGGCCTCCATTCCTTTTGCAACACATAGAAATATCCACTTCCAACTCTACAAAGTATGTATGTTCTTGATCGTCGTAAAAATCTAAGACGACCTTGCCATGTCCGTCCTTCTGTCCGTCTGTCTGTTGAAATCACGCTACAGTCTATAACAAGTAAAAAGGCGTTAATTTCGGCCGGGCCGAACTTTGGATACCCACCACCTCGGGTATATATGTAAACCACCTTTCATCAAAATTCGGTGAAAATTGCATACCTTATGTCCCATATCAGTTATATCAAAATTTGTTACTATTTGGACCAAAGTACAGTAGCTATATCTAAAAATAAACCGATCTGAACCATATACGACACGGATGTCGAAAAGCCTAACATAAGTCACTGTGCCAAATTTCAGTGAAATCGGATTATAAATGCGCCTTTTATGGGGCCAATACTTTAAATCGAGATTTCGGCCTACATGGCAGCTATATCTAAATCTGAACCGATCTATGTTATATTGCAGAAGTATGTCAAGGGGCTTAACATAACACACAGTCCCAAATTTCGGCGACATCGGACAATAAATGAGCTTTTTATGGGCCCAAAACCCTAAATCAAGAAATCTGTCTATATGGCAGCTATATCCAAATCTGAACCGATCTGGGACAAATTGAAGAAAGATGTCGAAGGACCTAACACAATTCACTGTCCCGAATTTCATCAAATTCGGATAATAAATGTGGCTTTTGTGAGCCTAAGACCCTAAATCGGAGGATCGGTCTATATGGCAGAAGTATGTCAAGGGGCTTAACATAACACACTGTCCCAAATTTCGGCGACATCGGACAATAAATGAGCATTTTATGGGCCCAAAACCATAAATCAAGAAATCGGTCTATATGGCAGCTATATCTAAATCTGAACCGATCTGGACTAAATTGAAGAAATATGTCAAAGGGCCTAACACAACTCACTGTCTCAAATTTCAGCAAAATCGGATAATGAATGTGGCTTTTATGGGCCTTACACCATAAATCGGAGGATCGATCTATATGGCAGCTATATCCAAATCTGGACCGATCTGAGCCAAATTAACAAAGTATGTCGATGGGCCTTACGCAATTCACTGTCCCAAATTTCATCAAAATCGGATAAAAAATGTGGCTTTTGTGGGCCTAAGACCCTAAATCGGAGGATCGGTCTATATGGCAGCTATATCCAAATCTGAACCGATCTGGGCCAATTTAACGAAGGAAGTCGAAGGGCCTAAGACAACTCACTGTCCCAAATTTCAGCAAAATCGGATAATAAATGTGGCTTTTATGGGCCTTAGACCCTAAATCGGAGGATCGGTCTATATGGCAGCTATATCCAAATCTGGACCGATCTGAGCCAAATTGAAGAAGGATGTCGAAGAGCCTAACATAACTCACTGCCCCAAATTTCAACAAAATCGGATAATAAATGTGGCTTTTATTCGCCTAAGAACCTAAATCTGCGGATCGGTCTATATGGGGGCTATATCAAGTTATAGTCCGATATAGCCCATCTTCGAACTTAACCTGCTTATGGACAAAAAAAGAATCTGTGCAAAATTTCAGCTCAATATCTCTTTTTTTAAAGACTGTAGCGTGATTTCAACAGACAGACGGACAGACGGACGGACATGTCTAGATCGTCTTAGATTTTTACGCTGATCAAGAATATATATACTTTATAGGGTCGGAAATGGATATTTCGATGTGTTGCAAACGGAATGACAAAATGAATATACCCCCATCCTTCGGTGGTGGGTATAAAAATAGTGATATTGAGCTGAAACTTTTCACAGATTCCTTTTAGTTCATAGGGGTATATCGGACTACATCTAAATATAGCCCCAATCTGCCGATTGTCTTTTTGGCGTTTATTTCCAAATATAGACCGATCTGATCCATATAGGACACGGATGCCGAAAAGCCTGAGATAAGTCAAATTTCACCGAAATCGGAAAATAAATGGGCCTTGTGTAGGGCCAATACCTTAAATCGAGAAATTGGTCTTTATCCACATCTGGACCGTTCTGGGCCATCTTCAAGAGGATATCAAGGAGCTTAACACAGCTGACTCTCCCAAATAACAGCGAAATCGTACAAAAAATTAGTCTTTCATTAGCCCAAGGCCTTCAATCGAGATATCGGACTATATGGCAGCTATATCCAAATGTGGACCGATCTGGGCCAAACTGAGGAAGGATGTCGAGTGGCCTTACATAACTCACTATCTCAAATTTCAGCAAAATCGAATAATAAATGTGGCTTTTATGGGCCTAAGACTTGCCTTACAGGGCCTAAGACCGATCTGACGATTTAAGGTCTTAGGCCCATAAAAGCCATATTTATTATTCGATTTTGCTGAAATTTGGGATAGTGAGTTATGTTAGACCACTCAATATCCTTCCTCAGTTTGGCCCAGATCGGTCCAGATTTGGATATAGCTGCCATATAGTCCGATATCTCGATTGAAGGCCTTGGGCTAATGAAAGACTAATTTTTTGTCCGATTTCGCTGTTATTTGGGAGAGTCAAATGTGTTAAGCTTCCTGATATCCTCTTGAAGATGGCCCAGAACGGTCCAGATTTTGATAAAGACCAATTTCTCGATTTAAGGTATTGGCCCTACACAAGGCCCATTTATTTTCCGATTTCGGTGAAACTTGACTTATCTCAGGCTTTTCGGCATCCGTGTCTTATATGGATCAGATCGGTCTATATTTGGAAATAACCGCCAAAAAGACCAATGTTGAGCCAAAATTTAACCGTGACTTGTATTTATTAGACCACTTGCCTAATTTAATCCAAATGCGACCATATTTGGATATAGCTGCTGTGGGTGCATAAATAATGCTTTTTTCACCAGATTATGATGAAAGGTGGTTTACATATATACCCGAGGTGGAGGGTATGCAAAGTTTGGCCCGGCCGAACTTAATGCCTTTTTACTTGTTTTATTATTCCCACATTCTGATCTTATGACGCGAACGATGTATAACATTCGTTCATTTGGAGTAGTTAGCTTAGATCGGCTTTTACTTTGTCCAACAGCAAATCTGTGGCATAGGAGACTCCAACAAATTTTTTTTTTATAATTTTTTTTTTTGTTTATTTTATGAAATTAGTGTGGTGCACCACTACTGTGGTACAGGGTATTATAGCTATGTCCGTCGGACATCCTTAAAATTTGTCTACAAAGTACAGGTCGCAGTTTTCATTCGATCTTCCTAAAATTTGATACAGGCATGTTTTGTCGGCCTAGAGACGAAGCCTATTGGACAAAATCGGTTCAGATTTGGATATAGCTTCCATATATATGTTCATCCGATTTGCAGTAATAATGCAATAAAATGGTCAGTTGTGAAAATTTGCTAAAAATAACTCACTGTTTCAAATTTTTAGCGAAATCGGTTAAAAAATAAAGCTTTTATTGGCTTCAGACCCTTTATCGGGAGATCGGCAGCTATGGCAGCTATATCTAAATATAGTCCGATCTGAACCATATTTGGATAAGTTTTTGGGAAGACTTAAACTACTCGCTGTTTCAAATTTCAGCAATGAACGGATGAAAAAAAAATGTTTATGGACATTAGACTCTTTATCGGAAGATCTGTCCGATTTGACCCGTTCAACAACTTAACCAGCGTGCATCAAAAAGACGTATCTGTGCCAAATTTCAGCTCAATATCTCAATTTTTGAAGGCTCTAGAGTGATTACAGCAGACGGACGGACAGACGAATAGACGGATAGACACACGGACATCGATAAGTCGTCTTAAAATTTTACGACGATCCGAAATATATATACTTTGTACAGTCGAAAATTGATATTTCGATGTGTTGCAAACGGAATGCCTAAATGAATATACCCCCTATCCTACGGTGGTGGGTATAATAAAGAAAAAAATGTTAAGTTAAAGGACATGCGCCTAGCAACCTCAGGTGCAAGCCACTTCACTCCAAGGGCTTAGCTGCATTGTGGTCGATCTTGAAGATACGAATTAAAGAACTTGCTGAAGTATTCAGATAAAATGCGGTGCAAAAAATTTAAATATTTATGGAGCAAACGACCTTAAACGAATGGGAGCTTTGAGAGAAGCATTCTTCGGCAAAATTCTCATTCATCAGCCATTTCAGGAGCACAGAGATACTCTACTTATATTTCGTTCAACCATAATGCCATGTCTCCTCCCCAAGGTAACAGGGAAATGGCCCAATAGATGCTCGACCACGTCTTACTCCTTCTCATGCCCACAAACCATTCAAAAATCCTTCACTCCCTGCATCCAGTGCGACATTGCAGTGACTACTAATGGCACCTATATTAACCCTAGAACATGCCTTTTCTGGCTCTGTAACTCAATCGCGGAGCCTTGACTATCCAGTAACCCATTAGTATCATATGGATATTACAGCTTGCCTATTAACGATTATTTATACTTCAATTATACTATTTATAAATTCCCCTTAATACATCCTTCACCGCAAAAACTTTTCCTTTCGTTTGATTTTTTACCAACCAACCTAAAATGGTAGCCAAAATTCACACGCTCTTCATTTCCTCTCACAAACTAACAAACCAATGCAAAAACTTCAATGAACTTATGTGTCATTGTGGAGAGAAATAACACAAATAACACCACAATCCAGCAATCTAAGCCAAAGTTGCTGGCCAACAACAGTCTGGAAACCTATTTAACATTTTGTATAAATAACCTTAAAGTCTTTCAAATTAAACTTGGACATGTAGAGGCATTACTTGTGGTCCGTTGTTGACGTTAAGGCAGTTGAAATAACAGCTACAAAAAACAATGCTGGACCTGTGCAGAGACGCTTGGAAGAACAGACGGACATAGGAGCTGCTCATGGCCACTACATAGCCATATATCTTTTGTGCGAATATGATTTCAGGGTTATGGACAATGATGATGTGCATCTGAGGATTCATCTAACTACCAGCCATGAGAGTATGGTTGCAGCGTTTGTTTTTTGTTTGAAAATAGAAAAAAAAAAAAAAAACATTTTAATTTCACTGCAAAACCCCAATGTGTGTTTTGCGCAATACTGAACTTGAATATCCGTTGAAAAATAATTTCAATGAAAAAAGAAAAATTGCAATGGCAAAAAATTTTGAATTTTTTGTTAAAACAAAATTTCTCTGTCAGTTGGTCAGATGGAAATGAAAATGAAAACGAATGTCACTATGTAGTCAAATAGAGGTCTTCCATTGAATACAAAATCAAAAAAAAATCAGCTCAGAAAAAAAGTGAAGACAATTTTCATGTTGCTTGGGATAATATGAAATCCTCCATTTCTGCAAAAGCTGGCCAGCAGGTCAATAGCTTAGCGTGTTGTAATGAACTTTCGAGCTTCGCCAGTGTTTTTAGCAGCTGGTCTCACCGCTGCTTTGAGCCTTCCTGGAAAATTGTGACAATCAAAAAATCTGCTGCCAAAATGACAACATGTTAATAAAAAGGAAAGCATCCACATAGCAGGCAGTTGACTGCCACCGTTTTTGCTTTGTGGTCATATGTGTGGCTGTTACCAAAGACTCGTCTGTCAATGGAGGATTTTTTAGTTTTCCTTTTTATATTCATCTCTGCTTTAGCGTCGCTTGTACAAATAATGAGTTGCTAACAATATCACATTTTCATTGAATAATTATGACGACAATGACATGGGTCAATTTATATTGAATCATGTCTACGGAATTCGAATGAATTGATTATTTGCAAGTTACATTTAAAAGTCAAAGATTCAGAAGAGAAATTTGAAATTAATTATCAACAAGATAGGGTCCGGTTTGGATCACAATTAAATTATATGTTGGAGACCTGTGTAAAATGTCAGCCAATTCGAATAAGAATTGCGCCCTTTGGGGGCTCAAGAAGTAAAATAGAGAGATCGATTTATATGGGAGCTGTATCGGGCTATAGACCGATTGAGACCATAATAAACACGTATGTTGATGGCCATGAGAGGATCCGTCGTACAAAATTTCAGGCAAATCGGCTAATAATAGCGACCTCTAGGGGTTTAAGAAGTCAAGATCCCAGATCGGTTTATATGGCAGCTATATAAGGTTATGAACCGATTTAAACCTTATTTGGCACAGTTGTTGAAAGAAAAAATATAAAACGTCATGCAAAATTTCAGCCAAATCAGATAGGAATAGCCCCCTGTAGAAGTTCAAGAAGTCAGGTCCCCAGATCTGTTTATATATGACAGCTATATCAGGTTATGAACCGATTTGAACCATACTTGGCGCAGATGTTGGATATCATAACAAAATACTTCGTGCAAAAATTTATTCAAATCGGATAAGAATTGCGCACTCTAGAGGCTCAAGAAGTCAAGACCCAAGATCGGTTAATATGGCAGCTATATCATGTTATAAACCGATTTGAACCATACTTGGCACAGTTGTTGGATATCATAACAAAACACGTTGTGCAAAATTTCATCCCAATCGGATAAGAATTGCGCACTCTATAGGCTCAAGAAGTTTGCGTGCTTTCGACAGACAGACGGACGGACATGGCTAGATCGACATAAAATGTCACGACGATCAAGAATATATATCCCTTATGGGGTCTCAGATGAATATTTCGAGTAGTTACAAACAGAATGACGAAATTAGTATACCCCCCAACTTATGGTGGAGGGTATAAAAATGTTGGGCAATAAGGCTTCTGTGGGGCTAAGAGGAAAATCAGTCTAAATGGCCTATAGGCCCACATTTCGATGGGATATTTAGAGTATCAATTAAAACCATCAATCAAAATGACTCATAACTCAGTCAGAACAAAACTTTTTGTGAGTTGGCAAAATCAGGAAATCGGGAAAGAAAAAAGCATTAGTCGCAGCCACTGCGACTATGAGACTTAAGGCGATGGGAGAATGGATTGAGGATGGGAGCAGCTCATACCATCGCGGTATAATCGAGGCGACGATAGAAAACCTGGAAGGAAGGGAAGAGGTTTCCGATCGAATACCTGAGATGAACCTTGAAGTCGAGTGCGAGGCACTGCTGCCATCGGCACAGTCTTGGATTGACGGAATCCTAGTATTGCCATCTGGAAGATCATGTTACACGGATCGATCAAAGCTAGAGGACAAAGTGGGCCTGGTTGTTTACATTAAAAACCCAGGGACTGAGATCTGTTTTAGACTGTCTGACCATAATACAGTCTTGCAGGCGAAGATCCGGGCGATCACGGAATGCGTGAAGTGGCGTGGTGCTATCGCGAGGACGTTGAGTGTGTACATCTTTACCGAGAAAAATTGCCATAAGGGCAATAACAACCAGCACGGTAAGGTCCCGAACAGTCTTGCAGTATAATAAAGAGGATAACGCCTTCTCTGAGGATGGCAAAATCCGCCTCGTTTGGGTGCCGGGCCATAACGGAGTAAGGGGAAAGGAAAGGGCAGACGATTTGGCGGTGAAGGCCAAAGGACTGCCGTCAATAAACTTGGTCGATGAATGCGCATGCAACATTGTGGAACAACGAAACGGTCCGTAGGACGGCGAAAATACTATAGGGCGGTTCAGATCGTGAGAAGGCGAGGCTATTACTGAAAGGAAGCAAGAAGGAGGTCAGTATAGCTATTGGTATCATAACAAGACACATAGGAAATGCGAACTCACTTATGTAAAATCGGTGCGGTAAGTGATAGCATGTGTAAGGCATACGAGGAAGATGATGACACGTTGGAGCATTTCATTTGTCATTGCCCGGCTATCGCTTCTAACAGATACCGGCACTTAAGTGGAGACACAATATCAGGCATGAACCAACTTAGGGGAGTGGCATTGGAAACAATTATGGATTTTGTAAGTAGCACGGAATTCCTAACTTACAGTTTTCTTTTTATACCCACCACCGAAGGATGTGGGTATATTAATTTTGTCATTCCGTTTGCAACACATCGAAATATCCATTTCCGACACTATAAAGTATATATATTCTTGATCAGCGTAAAAATCTACGGACGGACGTCTGTCCGTCTGTCTGTTGAAATCACGCAACAGTCTTCAAAAATAGAGATATTGAGCTGAAATTTTGCACCGATTCTTTTTTTGTCCATAAGCAGGTTAAGTTCGAAGATGGGCTATATCAGATCTTAATATAGCTCCCATATAGACCGTTCCGCCGATTTAGGGTCTTATGCCAATAAAAGTCACATTTATTATCCGATTTTACTGAAATGTGGGACAGTGAGTTGTCTAAAGCCCTTCGACATTCTTCGTCAATTTGGCTCAGATCGGTCCAGATTTGGATATAGCTGCCATATAGACCGATTCTCCGATTTAGGGTTTTAGGCCCATAAAAGCCACATTTATTATCCGATTTTGCTGAAATGTGGGAGAGCGAGTTATGTTAGGCCCTTCGACATCCTTCGTCAATTTGGCCCAGATCACTTCATATAGACCAATCTCTTGGTTTTAGGGTCTTAGGCCCATAAAACCCACATTTATTATACGATCTTGCTGAAATTTTTTGCTGACGTTGTGAGAGTTGTGTTAGGCCCTTCGACATCCTTTGTCAATTTGGCTCAGATCGGTTCAGATTTAGATATAGCTGCCATATAGACCGATCTCTCGGTTTAAGGTTTCGGGGCCATAAAATGCGCATTTATTGTCCGATGTCGCCGCAATTTGTGACAGTGAGTTGTGTTAGACCTTTCGACATCCGTCTTCAATTTCACTCCGATCGGTCGAGAGTTGGATATAGCTGCCATACAGACCGATCTCTTGATTTAAAGTTTTGGACCCATAAAAGGGGCATTTATTGTCCGATGTTGCTGAAATTTGGGACAGAGAGTTAAGTTAAGCCCCTCCACATATTTCTGCAATTTGGTCTAGATTGATGAAGATTTGCATATAGCTGCCATATAGACAGTTATCTCGATTTAAAGTCTTGGCCCCAAAAAAAGGGGCATTTATAATCCGATTTAACTGAAATTTGACACATTGACTAATGATAGGCTTTTCGACATCCATGTTGTATATGGTTCAGTTCGGTCAATATTTTGTTATGCGCAATTGAACAATGACTTGTTTTTATTAGTATTTGGTCCAAATCGCATCTGGATCGAACTACTATGGGACATAAGTTATGGAATTTTCACCGGATTTGATGAAAGGTGGTTTAGATATCTACCCGAGGTGGTGGGTATCCAAAATTCGGACCCGCCGAACTTAACGCCTTTTTACTTGTTAGAGGTTACTTTATAGTTTTTAGAGCGCATAACAAGCCGATTACTGGCTTAGGTGTATGTCCATAGTGACATGGGGCGGATTAATATCCGCACCCTCTTTTCAACCTAACCTAACCTATACATACATATCTACTTTATTGGGTAGCAGATCAATATTTCGATGTATTACAAACGAAATGACTAGTTTAGTATACTCCCCATTCATATGGTGTTAACAATTAAAAATCTCTTGTAAATGCATCTTATTTTGATGTATGGTAAATTCGCTTTTAAAAACGCAATAAAAATATTTAAGGCCTTAAAATTGTAATGACAATTTTAATGCTTCATTGTTTGTCATCCCATAAAAACAAAAATGACAAACTTGGCTCAAGAAAATTTGTTGCAACAAATGATTTATAGGACTACTTATGGGTCCATAATATCACCCTTGCCTCTCCCCACAAACAATGCACATTCAACTTGTGGCTGCAACAAAATATGAAAAAAAATCATCAACAATGAGACATTTATGGGCACTATGCGTCTTTGATCTTCTATATATAGCGGCATATTTCAAAAATGCGACAAACAACGCAATGACAACCTCCTCCTTTTACCATGGAGAGCGAAGAAAACAACACAAACCAAAATTTCAAATACCAATAGAATTGTAATAAACAGTAAAAATTATTGGCAACCACAAAACTCAAATTGCCGCCAGAAGTTAAGGCGGAGGTATAGAGTATTCGGAAGACAGAGAGAGAGAGAGACAAATCTCAATGCTTGGCCTACGTTTATGAATTGTCAGTTTGCCAAATTTGGTTAAACTTCATAAGTTTTCATTTTTCGCTACGCTTTTCTTTCTCTCTGCTGACTACTGTGGTTAATTTTGCGTCGCGGTGACACATCTACAAAATTATGGTCCATCCATAATTTGGCTATGGCTAGGCCTCTATGGTGGCGGTATCTTTTGTTTGTAATATGTTGGTCTAATAAAATGTGGATTATGATGCGGTAACATTTCAAAGCGTAACCGATACGAATGTTAGCCGTGCCAAACCACCCAATGTTCGATGTCAGCAGCTGCATTCTAGCGAAAGTCTACACTTTCTATCGCATGAATGGCTTGCAGCCTTGCTGGCAAGAACATGCGGCGGCCAATATTACCGGTTTGGCCAATATAATTACCCTACACCACTGTAGTGGGTATAGGGTATTAGAACTAATCAAATGGTTTGAAAATTACTTCTATGGTTAACCTTGGACTCGTCCATTAAACTGAGCTATACGGGTAATAACGATGGCTTATGCATCTGCTTATCTGCTATTGCATCGATGAATGGTTAGTAAAAAGGACTCTATCCATACAATTGACACATATGGGGGTTACGATGACTTATCTGATAGTCCTCATTTGAGTCGGTACACGGTCAGGAAAATTGAGAATCTTCTAATATTTCACCACTTAACTATGGTGCTATGGTGTAGTATATCGAATGGTCGGTTTTCCTCAGCTAGAGTTGCTGCATACTTGTTTTGTCTCTCAATAATTGAAAAATGCCATCCTCCTTCCTCCACTAAGGATTCTACTGTTGACTGACTTCCACAATGTCATCAATATCCTCTTAGCTTCTTCGCTTGTGTTCCCCCCCATATCCAATGACAATTATGAAATTTTCTCAACTCAAATAATTTTTCAAATTCAACGCTCCTCCAAGAGGATGGATATGGAGAGAGAGAGAGAGAGAGAGGGTGGGAAAGGGGCTCACAACCAGCAATGTGCATTACTCCCCAAACGCCAAACTTAATAACATTCGATAATCTCTTCCACTACGCATGCGTCACGCATATCATAAATTTTCCCAAAAAATGTGTGATGCAGCAACATGTTGTGGGTATGCTGTTGACCGAACTACCATCGCTGTCTGATATAGCATGGCTCTCTCGCATGTCGCCTGATGTCTGTTTTCCACAGCCATCGCAGAAATATTTCCTTTCAACTGTTGTTGGTTTTGTTTTTATACCCTACACCAGCACAGTGGTACAGGGTATTATAGATTTGTGCATTTGTTTGCAACACTAAGAAGGAGAAGAGCTAGACCCATCGATAAGTATACAGATTGGCTTAGAATCACTTTCTAATTCGATTTAGCTTTGTCCGTATGTCTGTCTGTCCATGTATTATTGTAATCGAGGTACAGGTCGCATTTGTTGTCCGATTTTCACAAAATTTTGAATAAGTATATTTTTTGGTCCAAGGACGAAGGCTTTTGATTTTGAAAAAATCAGTCCAGATTTAGATATAGCTCCCATATATATCCTTCATCCGATGTGCCCTTTTAAAGCTGTAGAATCCACAATTTTAGTCCGATCCTTACAAAATTTGGCACGAAGTGTTTTTTTTAACGACCCAAAATGTTTGCAATTTTTTGTTGAAATCGGTCCAGATTTAGATATAGCTCCCATATATATCTTTCATCGGATATGCCCTTTTAAAGCTGAAGAAGCAAAAAATTTTTTACGATCTCTATCAAATCTGGCACGAAGTGCTTTTTGTTACATCCCAATATGTGTGCAAAATTTCATCTAAATCGGTTCAGATTTAGATATAGCTCCCATGTATAACTTTCGTCCGATTTGACCTATTAAGGCTGCAGCAGGCACAATTTTGGTCCGATCTTTACAAAATTTGGCATGGAGCGTTTTATTCAACGTCCTCATATATGTGCAAAGTTCCATATAAATCGGTCCATATATAGATATAGCTCCCATATATATCTTTCATCCGATATGATATTTAATTTTGGTCCAATCTTTACCGCATTTGGCACGAAGTGCTTTTTTTTTTTGACGTCCTAGCGTGTGTGCAAAATTTCATCATAATCGGATCAGATTTATATATAGCTCCCATATATATCTTTCATCCGATATGCCCTTTTAAAGCTGTAGTAGCCACAATTTTTGTCCGATCTTTACAAAATTTGGCATGGAGCGTTTTATTCAACGTCCTCATATGTGTGAAAAATTTCATAAAAATCGGTCCAGATTTAGATATAGCTCCCATATATATCCTTCATCCGATTGGCCTTTAAAGGCTGTAGAAGGCACAATTTTGGTCCAATCTTTACCAAATTTGGCACGAAGTGGTTTTATTGACGTCCAAGTATGTGTACAAAATTTCATCAGAATCGGTTTTTCGGTTTTATTCAATATTTCAATAGGTATGCAAAACTAAAGTCTGAATAAGTTTGGATGTAAGTGCTATCTATTAAAAGTATTACGTATACTCGGTGGTGTAGGGTATTATATAGTCGGCTTCGCCCGACATTTGCCTTTCTTGCTGTTTTTTTCTGGATTTTTTGCGAACATTCTTTACGAGGCATATTAATTTTGACATGCCGTTTGTAACACAACGAAATATTTATTTTCAACCCCATAAAGTATATGATCCTCGTAACATTCTAAAAGAACGCGACTATATCCGCCCGTCTGTCTGTTGAATTTATGTTACATTCTTTAAAAATTAAGATATTGAACTGAAACTTTGCACCGGCAATCTGTTTCAGGCTTAGTTCGAAAATCGGATATACATTGGACTACAGCTTGAAATCAAAAGTGATATCGCAAATTAAGATCTTAAGCCAATAAAAGCCTCCGGCATCCTCGGAGAGTATGGCTCAGATCGGACCTTATTTGGTTAGCTGTCATTTATATACCGAACTTCTGATTTAAGATCTTAGGTCCAAAAAAGAAGCATTTATTACCCAATTTTGCAAACATTTTACAGAGAGCGTTGCGGTATCCCTCAACATGGGTTTTGAGTATGGTCTGGTTCGGCACATATTTAGATATAGCGGCAATATATACCGATCTCCCTATTTAAGGTTTTTAGGCCATAAAATCTGCATTTTGTACCCGATTTGGCTGAAACTTGACATAGGTACGAGCACAGTGGCATTATTTAGTTCGTACAATATTTGGTTATAGCTGCCATATCATCCGATCTTCCGATTTAAGGTATTGGAAACCAGCTAAGCAGGCTTCTTCCAAGCAAGAAAAGATTCCAATGGAGACCACAAACAGTATTTTATTAGATGGCTCGGAAATATGGGTGTTGACCCTACAAACACAGACGAGAGCAAAGAGAAGCTACCGGTGCAAAGAATAGCAGCGCTACGAGTCACAACAACTTATCGCATGGTATCAAGGGAAGCCGTCCTTGTAATCGCTGGCAATGGAACGACATCAGATCTTTAGAGCCAAACGTGAGGCCGTGGATCAAATTCTCAAGAAAGGGATCTCCCCATAGGATTTTCGCGTCCTATCGGGCATTTCGATGCTGAACGCCCATAACTCGGATTGCGTCGACCCGAATGGCTTCGGGTTAACCAAGTTTATTGACGCCAGTCCTCTAGCCTTCGCTGCCAAATCATTTGCTATTTTATTACGCCTTACTTCGCTATGGCCCAGCACCCAAAACGATGCGAATCGTGCATCCTCAGAGAAGGCTTTCATCTCCTTTTTACACTGCTAGAATGTTCGTGTCCTTACTGTTCTGGTTGTTATTACCCTGATGGCCAGTTAACTGTCCGTAAAGATTTTCACACTCGACGTCCCATCGTCAACTCCATACCATCTCACGCATTCCGTGATCGCTTGATCTCCGCCTGCAAGTCCATATTATGGGCAGGCAGTCGAAAACAGAACTCAGACCCTGGGTTCTCAATGTAGACCCTCAGATCCACTCTGTCCTCTAGCTTTGATCCATCTGTATAGTATGCATTTCTAGATAGCAAACCAACGGTTCTATCAATCCAAGACTGTGCCTCTGGCAGCTGTGTCTCGAACTCGACCTCAAGTATCGTCTCAGGAAAACTCTCCGGAAAACGATTATGCCGCGATGGTATGACCTATGGGTCGAATATCTAGAATAGCCTCCAGTGTTCTAGCGGCCGTGATCCTCATCCCTCCGCCTATGCCGAGACAACATGTTCTCTAACCTGTTGTATTATCCTTGCGCTACAATTTTTTCCCATCTCAGTCCACCATACTACTGAGGCGTATTGGTCAAATCACGCTCCTGTAGAACCAGTGAACTATCCTCGGATTCAGGCCCCATTTTGAGCCTACAGCCCATCTACCCCAACATTTGTGAGGCTTCTCGGTATGCTCCTGAATGTGACGCTTTAATTTGCTGTCCAAGATCACTTCTATTGTATTTGGCATTGAGGAAACGTTGCGCGTCAAATTGGCCCACCCTCGTCTTCCTCGTGAACAGACAGATTTCAGTCTTCTCTGGATTAACACTGAGACCCCTAAGTCTAGACCAGTACTATGCCATCTGCAAGACCCTTTCAGCCTTTCAGCATAGCTGGTTCGGATCCTTACTCCTTATAAGTAACATAACAGCGTCTGCGTAGCCGACGGGTTCAAATCCCTTCTCAGTCAGCATCCGTAATAGATTATTTATGGTGGTCACCCATGCGGATGGCAATAAAATGCTTCCTGTCGCATGCCCTATGCCACCTACTCCTTTGAGTAGGATTGAATCAGTGTTTCGGTCGGCACATTGTTAAAAGCACCTTCGATGTTAACGCATACCGCCAATGTGTACGCCATCGAAGGATTCTTCTATTTTATGCACAACCTTCCTTGTGCAGGGCAGTCTCCACCTACATTCCCCTGACATAGGCTTGTTGTTAGTATTTCAGCAGAGGTTCTACTCCTGGTGAGAAAATCTGAAAAAATGTTCAGCGATGGTTATTCCCTCCTATTGCTGACAATATTTGTGAGGTACTATGCCATGTAAACACTTCTCCCCAAAGAGGTGTCGCATTGCGGCATGCAGTTCCAACTCAACTATTAAACGGAGGTAAGGGACCTCATTACTGAGCTTAAAGCATGAATCGGACAGCTCTCATTGATATGTAAGAAATTTGCTCCTGTTCCTTAATGGAATATTCACGGGCAAATTTGCATGGTGGGTATCCAAAGTTCGGCCCGGCCACACTTAATGAGCTTTTACTTGTTTTATGTCAAAATGCTTGAAGCCGCGCTTGCGCACAGCAAACATCGCTCGTATTTTATATGACGATTGTTGTTAATGTTGAAGGCGAATGTTGATGCTATTGCTGGTGCTGCACACATTGTGTTTGTCGGAGCAAGCTGTAATGTCTTATGACACAATGTAGCAGTTTTATGAGTATCTTAATATTTTTGGTGTTCACTGAAATTCTAAAACTATCAGAGTCGGTTCTTCCTTTTGAGGAGGCAACATGAAATAGAGGAAATGATGATTGCGACTTTTGTTCTGGTCTTACTTCGAAGAATTAGCTGACATTTCGACCAAAGCATACCAACCGATTCCATTTCCCCTGGACTTTATAAGGTAACTCCTAGGCTTTTTTTCCACACCTACAACCCCCGTTATATCTAAATTCCTCAATAATCTCATTAAGATGTATGCGACAGTCAAGGTTGGCTTTTGGATGCAAAAACACATTATCCAGAGATTCAAAGGCTGCCAGACTGACTTAGAAGATTTTTTTGTTTATCTGATGTTTTGGTGTCAAAATAAAATTTTAACTTAGATCCACTTTAGCAGATTCTTATTCAAATTATCGGGAGGCTTTAATTACTGCCAGCTTTGTTCGACCCATGATATTGATATCATCCACAAATGCAGTTCTTGAAGATGGCAGATCTTGAAGGCCACAGACATAGGTATACCGATGTTTTCTCTTAGGACCGTGGACCATGTCGCACCTTCTCTTTTGATATGATTTTGTTGCATCTGAGAACTTCTCTATCTCCTGCAGCCAAAGAAAACATATTTCATCTATTCCTCCCCTTATGACCATTTCACCTACTTAAAGACTTTAATTAATAAAGACACCATGTTCTTTTCTACGTATTAAAACTCCTCCTTATTACCTTAAGCTACGCCATTGCCATGTGTTGCACCACCAACACATGCTGCAGCATCAATGTAAACGCCACACAAAAGAATCATGGGTATGATGATGACTGTTATGATACCTTTGGAGCTGCCGAAGATGATACCGTCGCAGCGGTTGCAGCTCATGGCGATGACTATGACGACTAGGACGACGACGAGGATGATGATGGTGTTGTTTATATAAGGCACCGCTTTTGAACTGCACTTATGAATGTGGTTGACTGCCTGCCTCCTCAATGAGTGTGGAGCTTCTTCTGCAGCATTTTCACAATTCATTTGAGTTTTTGGTAGAATTTTCGTTGTTGTTGTTATTGTTGCTGTTGTTTAATGTTTAAATGCCATTTTATGTCAATATTATAGCAAATAAACATTGGACAAGCAAACAGCAGTCAGTACGACCAACAACAACAGCAGCCGCAACAGCATCTTCAAATTCAACAGCAACATGCAACAGCAATATTCGAGCATTTAAACAAGCAATGAACAGTAGCTTAAGCTTCAGCAACAGTAGCACCAAATACGAGTAGTAAGCAACGATCCTCAACAGCTTGAAACAAGCTAGGCAAAAAACAATTAAAAGCGTGTTAAGTTCAGCCTGGCCGAATCTTGAGAACCCACCACCATGAATT
The DNA here is from genome assembly GCF_963082655.1 of Stomoxys calcitrans. Taxonomy (NCBI): domain Eukaryota; kingdom Metazoa; phylum Arthropoda; class Insecta; order Diptera; family Muscidae; genus Stomoxys; species Stomoxys calcitrans. The sequence goes on along the minus strand of NC_081553.1, from coordinate 42,256,150 downwards.
CTGCTAATACATGGGTATATCTGGTTATAGACCGAATTGGACCGTACTGATTACAGTTGTTGAGAGTCATAACAGAACACCGCATGCAAAATTTCAGCCAAATCGGACAAAAATTGCGGCTTCCAGGGGCTTAAGAAGTCAAATCGGGAGATCGGTTTATATGGGAGCTATATCCGGTTCTTGACCGATTTGATCCATACTAAGCACAGTTGTTGCAAGTTATGACATCATACTATGTGCAAAATTTCAGCTTAATCGGATGAAAATTGTGGCTTCCAAGGCATCATTTAGCTGAAATTTTGCATGTAGTAGCTTCCAACAACCGTGTCAAGTATGGTGAAAATCGACCGTTAACCAGATATAGCTCCCATATAAACCGATTGCCCGATTTGACTTCTTGAGCCTCTAGAGGGCCCAATTTTAATTCGATTGGGCTGAAATTTAGCAGGCAGTGTTTTACTATAACTTACAATAGCCGTGCCAAGTATGGTCGAAATCGGTTGATAACCTGATGCATGTAGCTGTCATATAAACCGATCTCCCGATTTGACTTTTTGAGCCTCTAGAGGGCGTAATTATTATCCGATTTGGCTAAAATTTTGTGCATTACGTTTTGCTATGACTTCCAATAGCCATGCCAAGTATGTTCCAAATCAGTCTATCATCTGACACCGCTGACATATAAGCCGATGGCCCGACTTGACTTCTTGAGCCTTTAGAGGGCGTAATTCCTAAACTCTTTGGCTTAAATTATGAACATGTTATATTTGTATGACATCTAACTGCCACGACTAGTGTGGTCCATATCAGTCTATAACTAGATATAGCTCGCATATTTTTGAAAAAGTCATTCAAGGTGGATTAATAAAGGTGATCTCACGCAAACACCTGAAAACAAACGACCAGTTTGACGGTATTCAGATGTCAGTTCTGTGTTTGCATTCACAGCAAACCATTTTTTTGCACGTTCTCTTTGTTTATATTTTACTTTCTCTCATTTTACTTGCACACGTACACACGCGTGCAAGTTTGGTTGTATTGAGAACAATGCCAATTTTGAAGTGACATCTTGATGACGAGATGGCGGATTGCGCCATATGATTTGTGACTGTTGTAATTGTTTCGTTCTATATACAAATTTCGAATAAAGATACTTAGTCTTTTCTTAAATAACATGTAGGTTAGGTTGAAAAAAAGGTGCAGATATTAATCCGCCCCATGCCACTATGGACATACACCTAAGCCAGTAATCGGCTTGTTGTGCGCTCTAAAAACTATAAAGTAACCTATAAAAAGAAAATTTCAAGTAAGGAATTCCATACTGCTTACAAAATTGTTTTCAATACCACTCCCCTAAGTTATCTGTTCAACGCGAAAAACCGATCAATGACAAAGGAAATGCTCCAACGTCACATCAACATCCCCGCATGCCCTATACATACTATCACTTGCCGCACCGATTTTACATAAGTGAGCTCGCATTTCCTATATGTCCCGTTATGATACCGAGAGCTCCCCATAGGATTTTTGCCGTCCTACCGACCGTTTCGCTGTTTACAATGTTGCATGTGCATTTGTCGCCCATTCCCTTAACTCGGACTGCATGGACCCGGAAGGCTTCGGGTTAACCAAGTTTATTGACAGCAGTCCTCTGGTCTTCACCACCAAATCGTCTGCTCTTTCATTTCCCCTTACTCCGTTATGGCCCGCCACCCAAACGATGCGGATTTGCCATCCTCAGAGATGGCGTTAATCTCCTTCTTAGACTGCAAGACTGTTCGGGACCTTACCGTCCTGGTTATAATTACCCTTATGGCAATTTTACTGTCGGTAAAGATGTTCACACTCGATGTCCTCGCGTTAGCACCACACCACTGCACGCATTCCGTGATCGCCCGGATCTCCGCCTGCAGGACCGTATTATGGTCAGGCAGTCTAAAACAGATCTCAGTCCCTGGGTTCTCAATATAGACCGCCAGGCCCACTCTGTCCTCTAGCTTTGGTCCATCCGTGTAATATGATCTTCCAAATGGCAATACTAGGGTTCCGTCAATCCAAGACTGTGCCGATGACGGCAGTACCTCGCACTTTACTTCAAGGTTCATCTCAGGTATCCGATCGGAAACCTCTTCCCTTCCAGGTTTCCTATCGTCGCCTCGATTATACCGCGAAGGTATGATCTGCTCCCATCCTCAATCCATTCTCCCATCGGCTTAAGTCTCATAGCCGCAGTGGCTGCCTCAAACTTAATCTGTATATGAATGGGTCGGATATCTAGAATAGTTTCCAGTGCCCTAGTGGGCGTGGTCCTCATCGCTCCGCCTATGCCAAGACCACATGTGCTCTGAGCCTGTTGTATGGTTCGTATGTTGCACATTTTCTCCCACACGCCAAAGTATTTGACCTTGTCAGATATCGAAATCGTCTTATTGAAGAAACGTGGTGCGTTAAATTGGCCCACCTTCGTCCTCCTCGTGAACATGTATATTTCAGTCTCCTCTGGGTTAACATTGAGACCTCTGGGTCTAGCCCAGTCATATGCCATATGCGAGACCCTTTCGGCCCTTCTGCATAGCTGGTTCGGATCCTTACCCCTTATAAGTATCATAACATCGTCTGCATAGCAGACGGGACCATATCCCTCCTCAGTCACCATCCGTAAAAAGTCATTTATGGTGGTCATATATATATATATATATATATATATATATATATATATATATATATATATATATATATATATATATATATATATATATGCCACGGGACACACAATTTATCCACCTGTTCCTAAGCATATGGTTTATCCAGTCTCTAAGGACCGGGATCAAATCCCTCCTCAGTCACCATCCGTAAAAGGTCATTTATGGTGGTCACTCATAGGAGTGGCGATAAAATGCCCCCCCTATATATATATATATATATATATATGCCATGGGACACACAATTTATCCACCTGTTCCTTAGCATATGGTTTATCCAGTCCCTAAGGCCGGGTCCACCCGGTACTGGTCTAAGGATTGGATCTGTGTGTCGGTCCGCACATTGTTAAAGGCCCCCTCGATGTCAATGCATACCGCCAGGGTGTACGTTTTGGAATCGAAGGATTTTTCTATTTTATGCACAACCTCGTGCAGGGCAGTCTCCAGCGACCTTCCTTTGACATAGGCATGCTGTTTGTATTTGAGCAGTTCGCTCTTTATCATGGTGTCCACAATATGTTCCATGGTTTTGAGCAGAGAGAACGTAAGGCTTATGGGTCTGTAGGCCTTTGGCGTCGCACAACTTGCCTTGCCGGACTTGTGTATAAACACCACCCTTGCCTCCTACCAGGCTTTCTGAGTATATGCCAGTCCTAGGCATGCTGTAAAAATATTGGCCAGATGAGGCGCCAGATAGACTGCCTCTTTCAGTAGTAACGCCGGAAATATTCCATCAGGTATGGGTGACTTAAATGGTTTGAAGCTCCTCAAGGATTCCTTCACCATAAATTCCGTAATTATAAACTTTTGATCGACAACAATTTTTCCAAGAGAGAGCAACTTTTTTATGTTGGCGGCGTCATTAACACTTTCGACCTGTTCGTAGAAAAGCTTTCAGAAAACACGTTTTGCCGCTCTGGTAATCTTTTTGTATTCCTTGAGCCGTGTGTAATAAACATCTGACTAAACTTCTCCTTTTATACGACGTGCTCTGTTAAAAAGTCTGCGGACCTCTTTCCCAATATTGAGAATCTCCCCGGTCATCCAGGGATTTTCTTGGGTTGATTTCCTTTCCTGAAGAGGACAACTATCTTTGAAGGACCCCACCAGTGCAGTCGTAATGATGTTGACATTTTCGTCAATGTCTTCTATGCTTGGACAATCTTAATTATCTTGCCCAAGTTTTCTTCTGAGTAGCCTTCCGAATTTTGTCCAGTTGGTTTTCAATTTACTCCGGAAGCTTATCGGATTCGTCGCTGGCCGTGCTATTCTAAACCTAATGTAGCGATCGTCAGAGAAAGAGTGTTCCATGGAGATCCTCCAATCCTGAACCACTTCGATTAGATTTTCAGAACATATCGTCACATCTAATACCTCCTCCCTAATCCTATTAACAAAGGTATCGGTGTTACCAATATTAAGTGTTATTAGGTCGTTAGTATTCAAGAACTCTGCTAGGGCTTGGCCCCACTTATTAGTGTTGGTCCTACCCCACGAAATGTGGTGACAGTTCGCATCGCTCCCTATTAGTACCTCTTTCCTAGCTGTGATGCTGTTTCATTGACACCATCGCTGTCTGAGTCCGAGTCAGAAACACCACATCTGCTTAAAGGCTGGGGAGGAACTGTGCATCCCTCTGGTTTATCCGTCTCTTCCTTATTAATTAGTCTGTCGACTAGTTGTGCGCTTAAAGCAATACTCTCGACTACAGGTGCCAAGGTGTCACCCACACCCATAGAAGGGGAGGACAACACGTTACGATCTGACGCCACCACCGCAGATGCTGAGTATTTGGAGTCTATTTCTAGCCTACTTCAAAAGGCTTTAACATTTTTTTCGTAATAGGTAGTACCTATTCCGAGGTACGGATACATTTTTTTTTTTGAGGAGCGAAAGCTTCAATCAATTTTTTAAAACATGTAAAAGCGTGCTAAGTTCGGCCGAACCTAAAAGCCTCGCACCATGGATCGCATATGTCAAACTCTTTTGCCGACGTCTCTTAATAAGAATTGAGCTATACCAAGTTATGAACCGATTGAAATTCAATGGAGACCAAAATGAAATTCATTTTGCAATATTTCGGATAAGAATTGCGTCCTATAGTGGCTCAAAAAATAAAATTGGGAGGTTTGTTTATATGGGAGCTTTATCAGGTTATGGCCCGTTTTAGGCCAAATTAAACACGTATGCACCGATTTGAGCCATACTTGGCCAAATACTTGATGGTCAAACCAAAACACCTAATGAAAAATCTCAGCCAAATCGTATAAAAATTGCGTCCTCTATCGGCTCAAGAACTATAGATTTGGGATCGGTTTTTATGGAAGCTATATCAGGTTATGAACCGATTTTAAGTTGTTGGAAGTGAAAATAAAACACTTGGTGCAAAATTTCAATTACATCGGATAAGTATTGCGCCCTCTATAGGCTCAATAAGTCAAAATCTCGCAACGATTTATATGGCAGCTATACCAAAATTTGAACCGATTTGGCCCATTTATAATCCCAATCAACCTGCACTAATAAGAAGTTTTTACGCAAAATTTCAAGCACCTAGCTTTAATCCTTTGAAAGTTAGCGTGTTTTCGACAGACAGACGGACGGACTTACATGGCTAAATCGATTACGAATGTTGTCAAACCGATCAAGAATATATTTACTTTATTGGGCCTAAGATCAATGTTAGTATACCCCCATCCTATGGTGGAGGGTAAAAAAAAAACGACATTCCCAAAGATATGATGTCACACTGATCAATCTAGCCAACCTAACATAACATCCCCCATTAAAGGTGCGCTCAACGGATTCATATTAAGGCGGTTCACAACGAAAGATATATTTGCTGTGTTTTGTTTTAGTACTATATAGTGCAAATCATATCGTTCCTTATTATCGGTTATTGCATGTTGTCGATACCAGTGCAACTTTGCACTAATATTTTATCTAGAACATCTGATTTGCTCTGTAGATATTAAGAAGATCACTCATTCTTAGAGCTGCTTGAACATGTCCAGAGGCGGGCGTTGGTGGTGATTGGAGATGGTAGAGTCTCCAACTCTATTGTTTCCTTTGAACATCGTCGAAATATGGGTTGTGTAGCTATCGATCCTTTCACGGTGTGTATTCTTCGGAAATCAATCGTCTGATTCCTGACTTAAGGTTGTTTGTCAAAAATACAAGATTTTCTAGAAGCGCGCACCGGTTTGTAATCGATTGGCCAGCTGATCGGACCATGCACTACTGAGAGAATTCTTTTTTCGCAAAGACGGTTCGTATGTGGAATCGACTTCCGGCGGATGCTTTTCCCGCTACTTACGACATCCTGAAATTCAATGCAAGTGTCAATGAAAACCCTCGTAGTTGAGCCTCATATTGCAAAAGTCAGCAAATACTTACTATTTGGGTGGTGTTGTGGGGGTGGGGTGGCCCCATAGACACTTTTCCCAAATATTGATATCAGATTCGTGCTTTACTCCCAAAGACCTTTAATTTGAGCCCCATATGGCTATGGTCGTATATTTGTTCCTTTTGGGGGATGTTTTTAGGGAGAGGCGGCCCCCCAAACACTTGGTCCCATAATTGGATATCAGATTCTAATTCTACACTCAAATACCTTTTATTTAAGCCCCATATTCCCATGGTCAGTAAATAAATCCTGTTTGGGGGGAGTTTTGGGAAAGGGTCCACCCCCAGAAACGTGGTCCCACATTAGGATATCAGTTTCGTATTCTACTCGCAAATACCTTTCATGTGAGTCCCATATTGCCATGATCGGTAAATATGTCCGATTTAGGGGTGTTTTGGGGGTTGGGTGGTGTTGTGGGGGTGGGGTGCCCCCATAAACACTTCCCGAATATTAAGATTAGATTTGTGCTTTACTCCAAAAGACCTTTCATTTGAGCCCCATGTGGCTATGGTCGTAAATGTGTCCCCTTTGGAGGAGGTTTTTGGGGAGAGGCGGCCCCCCAAACACTTGGTCTCATATTTAGATATCAGATTCTAACTCAACACTCAAATACCTTTTATTTAAGCCCCATATTCCCATGGTCAGTAAATAAGTCCTGTTTCGGGGGTGTTTTGGGGAAGGGGTGGACCCCCAGAAACGTGTTCCCACATTTGGATATCAGATTCGTATTCTACTCGCAAATACCTTTCATTTGACTCCCATATTCCCATGGTCGGTAAATATGTCCGATCTAGGGGTGTTTGGGGGTTGGCACTGGGTTCGACAAATGGATATCAGATAAGTTTTCTTATCCTAAATACCTTTCATTTGAGTCCCATATTGTCGTGATTGGTCTAAATATATGTTTGGTAGGTTTTAAGGTGAGGCGGCGCCCCTAGGTACCCCATCCGCAATTTGGATACCAAATTTTTATTTTTAGGGTACTATATGAGAGCACACAAAATTTCGCCTTAATCGCACCACCCATCTCCGAGATCTGGCGTTTCTGAAAATTAGGGTAAGGGGAAGGGTCCGCACCTCCTTCAGATATCTAAAAATGTAGTACCCTATTTTCACCACGGGATCATTATGCACCATCTGTAAAAATTTCAAGAAAATCGGTTCAGCCGTTTCTGAGTCTATAAGGAACACACAAACATACAAACAAACAAATCTACAAACAAACACAAATCGATTTTTATATATAAGATAAGGTTCAAATCTGTTTATAACCTAATATAGCTGCCCTATGAGCCGATCTCCCGATAAGACTTCTTGAGCTTCTAGAGAACGCAATTCTTATCCGAATTGACTGAAATTTTGCACATATCGTTTTGATGTGACTTCCACCAACTGCGCTAAATATGGTCATTATCAGTTCATAACCTGATATAGCTGCCATATAAACCTATCTGACGATTAGAATTCTTGAGCTTCTGGAGAACGCAAATATTATCCGATTTGGTGGAAATTTTACATATTTCGTTTTAGTATAACTTCCAACAACTGTTCTAAGTATGGTATAAATCGGTTGATAACCTGATATAGCTGCCATATAAACCGATCTCCTAATATGACTTTCTGAGGCTCTGGAGGGCGCAATTATTACTCGATGTGCTTGAAATCTTGGATGTGGTGTTTTTCTATGATTTCTAACACTCATTACAAGTACAGTCCATAGCGGCCAATAACTTGATGTAGCTCATAGATATTTGAATAAGTCATACAAAGAACTTGACAAATGTGAACCATGTTGGAGGGTATATAAGATTCTGCCAGGCCGAACTTAGCACGCCAATACCTGTTTTTTGTTTTCATTAGCATCATTACCTCAACATTGTTGCTGTTGAGGGGGAACAAACTCAGGTTTAAAGAGTGGAATTATGCCAAGAAAAAGAAAAACCAGAAGTAAAAGGGTATTAAGTGCCATCATATTATTTCATTGCACTATTCATAGGCCTCTGTCAACAAACCGCCATGTCTGTCCGCCCGTCTTCCATGCTTTTGCAAATGCATGGGATTCAAAGGCAGCACATCTATCCGCCAGCAATTTTGCAACTTCTGTCTGTCTGTCCATCCATACAAGCATCCATGAGCACATACATTTTTTCTAGCTTTCAATTGTTGTTATCTTTGATCGTCTAATCGCATTGCGTGCCTTTCATAATTTTTATTCCATTTCATCTCCTTTAATTTTTTTTCTTCTGATGATTATGATCAAAACAATTTGGTAATAAAGGTTATAATGCATGATGTTCTTTCTACTCATGTGGCTAAGAGATTCACCGGTTCTTTGCTTGAAATGGAGTCTTGTTTTGTTTTTTTTTTTTGTTTTTTGTTTAATATATGTTTGGCAGATGGTAGCTGTAATTGATATCCTTGTTGTGGCAATGAAAATAAAAGTCAGGTGATGTGATGGTTGGCTTTGGAAGAGCTTGGGAGAACCAAAATTTCACCAAGCTGCAGGTCATGCCATTTGTATGAAATTTTTTTAAAGAACTTTTGATAACCATCACCTATCTAATCGAAAGAAGTCGAATCAAACAAGTAAGAGCGTGCTAAGTTCGACCGGGCGGAATCTTGGGAACCTTACAAATTTGGAGCGGATGTCGGGGGACCTAAAACTACCTAAATTTCAGCGAAATCGGATAAAAAATAAAGCTTTTATGGACTTCAGACCCTTTATCGGCAGATCGGTATATATGGCAGCTATATCTAAATATAGTCCGATCTGAACCATACATAGGTCAGATGTTGGGAGGCACAAAACTACTCACTGTTTAAATTTTCAGCAAATAGACCCTTTATCTAAAAATCGGTCTATATAGCATATATATCCAAATATGGTCCGATTTGGCCCGTTCAAGAATTAAACCAACGTGCATCAAAGAGACGTATATGTGCCAAATTTCAGCTCAATATCTCAATTTTTGAAGCCTGTAGAGTGATTACAACAGACGGACGGACAGACACACGGATATCCTTAAATCGTGTTAGAATTTCGCTACGATCCGAAGTATATATACATTGTAGGGTCGGATATTGATATTTCGATGTGTTGCAAATGGAATGACTAAATGAATATACCCCCTATCCTACGGTGGTGGGTATAAAAATAAGCATGCTATTGCAGCTTTATCAGGTTATGTACCGATTCGGACCATACTTGGTTTGAATGTTGGAGACCATTGTGCAAAATTTCAGCCAAATCGGGTAAGATTTGCGCCCTATAGGAGCTCAAGACGAAATATCGGGAGATCGGTTTATATGGAAGCTATATCAGATTACTGACCGATGCAGACCATATTTGGCACGCATGCTGATGGTCATAGGAAAAGTCGTTGTACAAATGTTCAGCCAAATCGGATAAGAATCGCTCCCTCTATAGGAGGAAGGAGTTTTATATGAGAACTATATCAGGTTATGAACCGATTTGCACCATATTCGGAATAGTTGTTGAAAATCAAAACAAAAGACTGTATGCAAAATCTGTTAACAATTGCATCTCTAGAGGCTCAAGAAGTCAAGATCCGTGATCGGTTTATATGGCAGCTTAATCAATTAATGAACCGATTTTGACCGTACGTGGTATAGTTGTTGGAAGTCATAATAAACCCCCTCATACAAAATGTCAGCCAAATCGGAAAGAATGGCGCCGTCTAGAGGCTCAAGAAGTCCAGATCCAAGATCGGTTTGTATGGCAGCTATATGAAAACATGGTCGGATATGGCCCTTTTACAATTCCAACTGACCTGACTACACTAATAGGAGATATGTGTGCCAAAGCTCAAGTGCCAGGCTTTACACCTTCGAAATTGAGTGTGTTATCCACAGACAAAAACCAGCCTCGACTGTCGCAGATCTCTCAACGAATTGGCTAAACAGTTAAAAATTCACCTGTTCTGGGTGCCGGTCCACAGAGATATCCCAGGGAATTGTAAGCGGACGAGCTTGCGAGATTAGGAACTACCCTACACAATCCAGGGATAATGGAATCTGTGGATATGCCTTTAGCGACATGTAAGCTAAGTTTTCAGGGCCAGGCCCGAAGGACGACGATTAATAGATGATCACAAAGAGGGGGCTGTGAACATTCCAACATTATGTGGTCTTATCTAGACTTAAAGAGATTTACCGCTTTGCTGTCACTGGCTAGAACCCACATCTCAGTCATTGAGTCCGTCATGAAAGGTCACTGTCTCATCGAAAACATGCTGACAGACTGAAGGTTGCCAGCAACGACTTTTACAGAAGCTGTGAGGACATCGAAGAGAAGAGACTATAGAACACCTTCTGTGTGTGTGTGTGTCCCGCACTAGCAGTCAGAAGGAGTTCCACTTTAGGCTCTCATTTCTTTGAGAACCTGTCTGATTTAGCGGATGTGAACATTCGCAAGTAATTGGGACTTTAAAGCGATCTGAATGGTTCAACGGTAGAAACTAGAAGACAGAAGTAGAAACTAGAAGAATGGACTAAAAAGTCCATGTGAGTCTGATGGCAGACTGCCACTTAAATCTAACCAATCCACAGACAGACAGACAGACGGAGAAACATGGCATAAACCTCCTCCTACATGCTAACCTCTGCGCTACGGTGGACTTAGACCAATATTTCGATGTGTTACAAACGGAATGGCGGAGATAGTATACGTGAGGCAGTGTCGTATAGGTGCTTATTCCCGATTTTCTTCGTATAATACATGGCGTTTGTAACATCTCGAAGCATTCGTTTTCGACCCCCAAATGTACATATATTCTTGATCATGTCGACGCTCTGTGTCGATCTAGCCATGTCCGTCCGTCCGTCCGTATGTCGAAATCACGATAACGATAAATAGCATAGAGCTAGCCGCTTGAAATTTTGCACAGATCCACCATAGGGCACGAGGTTAGCATGCCCGCCTCTGACGCTGAACACCTGGGTTCGAATCCTGGCGACACCTTAAAAAAAAAAACAAGTAAGAGCGTGCTAAGTTCGGCCGGGCCGAATCTTATATTCCCTCCACCATGGATCGCATTTGTCGAGTTCTATGCGATGTATCTCTTTTTAGACAAACAAAGAATATTGAATAAGAACTATTATGCCATTGAAGCTATATCAAGCTATAGTCCGATTCGGACCATTAATGAATGCTGTGCATTGTGGAAGTCATTGTGTAATATTTCAGTTCATTCGGATAAGAATTGCGCCTTGTAGGGGCTCAAGAAGCAAAATCGGGAAATAGGTTTATATGGGAGCTGCACCAAGCAGATCATATAAGACACGTATGTAGAAGGTCATGAGAGAACCCGTTGTACAAAATTTCTTCCAAATCGGATGAGAATTGCGCCCTCTAGAGGTTCAAGAAGTCAAGATCCCTGTTCCGTTTATATGACAGCTATATTAGGTTGTGTACCGATTTGCGCCATACTTAGCACAGTTGTTGAAAGTCATAACAAAACACCTCATGTGAAATTTCAGCCAATTCGGATGAAAATTGCGCGCTCTATTGGCTCAAGACCCCAAGATCCAAAATCAGTTTATATGGCAGCTATACCAGATTATTAACCAATTTGAATGACGTGCAAAATTTCAGTCAAATCGGATGAGAATTGCGCCCTCTTGAGGCTCGAGGAGTCAAGGCCCAGTTTATATGGCAGCGACACCGACCTACAGTAATAAAAAGTATTTGTGCAAAATTTCAAGCGGCTAGCTGTACTCCTTCAAAAGTTAGCGTGCTTTCGACAGACAGACGGACGGACATGGCAAGATCTACTTAAAATGACATGACGATCAAGAATCAGACGCATATTTCGAGGTGTTACAAAGAAAATGACGAAATTAGTATACCCCCATCCTATAGTGGAGAGTATAAAAAAATTTTTTAGCGATGGTTTTCCCCTTCTGCTGTTGGCAACATTTGTGAGGTACTATGCCATGTAAAACTTCTCTCCAAATAGATGTCGCTCTGCGGCACGCCGTTCGGATTTGGCAATAAAAAGTATTCTCCTTATCATTGAGCTTAAACTTGAATCGGACTGCACTCATTGATATGTGAGAAGTTTGCCCCTGTTCCATAGTGGAATGTTCATGGGCAATATTTGCAATTTGCCCTAATATTGGTGTAGGTCGTTGGGTATTGCAAATGGGCCATATCGGTTTAAATTTAGATATAGCCAAGTACGGTTCAAATCGGTGTATATGCTGATATAGCTCCCATATAAACTCAACTCCGGATTTGACTCCTTTTGCATGTAGTGTTCTGTTATAACTTCCAATAACGGACCAAGTACGGTCCAAATCCGGGTATATCCTAATAAAGCTCCCATATAAACTAATCTCCCGATTAACTTCTTGAGCACATACACCGCTATATCCGTCCGATTTGGCATGTAGTTTTCTGTTATGACTTCCAACTACTTCGTCAAGTACAGTTCAAATCGGTCTATAACCTGATATAGCTCCCATATAAACCGATCTCCCGATCTGATTTTTGAGCGCCTGGAAGCTGAAATTTTTGTCCGATTTGGCTGAAAATTTGCATGTGGTATTCTCTTATAACTTTTAACAAAGATGGTTAGTACAGTGCAAATCGGTCTATAACCTGATATACCACCCATATAAACGGATCTCTTGATTTGACTTCTTGAGCCCTTACAAGCCGCAATTTTTATTCGATTTGGCTGAAATTTTGCATATTGGGTTCTGTTATGACTTTGAACAACTTTGCTGAGTACGGTCTATAACCAGATATAGCTCCCATATTTTAGCAGAATCAATGGTGATGGGTTCCCAATGTTCAGCCCGGGCGAACTTAGCACGCTTTTACTTGTTTTAAACCAAATTTGCACATAAAATATCAAGGACTAGATTAGGTTTAAGTGGCAGTGTGTCATCAGACTCACTTAGACGTGTTCGTCCATTGTGATACCACAGGAACAGAACAAAGAAGATGCCTTCTAGTTTCTACCGTTGTACCATCCAGATCATTTTAAGAAGCCCATCAAATAGTTTGGGTAAGCTTACAACCCCCTCTTTGTGACCATCTATCATTCGTTGTCCTTCGGGCCTGATCCTGAAATCTTAGTTTATATGTCGCCAGAGGCATACCCACAGATTCCAGTTTTCGTGGAATGTGTAAGGTAGGTCCTAGTCTCGCAAGCTCGATCGCTTTATAATTCCCTGGGATATCGCTGTGGCCCGGCACCCACAACAGGTGCATTTTGATCTGGTCAGCCATCTCATTGAAAGATCTGCGACAGCCGAGGGCGGTTTTTAAATTCAGAAATACGTTCTTCAGGGATTTAATAGCTGCCTGGCTATCTGAGAAGATATTAATGCCAATCGTCGTAATGACATTATATCTTAGTCATTCTATCACTTCCTTAATTGCAAGCATCTCCGCTTCATATACACTGCAGTGGTGGGGTAAACTTTTCCATATGACCAGTTTCAAATCTTTAGAGTACATCCCAAAGCCTACCTGGTCGTCAAGTTTGGAAACATCCGTATAGAAGGAGTCTATGTAACTTCTGTTACCAGGGATATCGTAGTTCCAATAGGTTCTATCAGGAGTAGTGGTACAGTACCTTTTTGAAAAAAAAAGGCTCAGACAGGATGTAATCCAACTGCCTGAAGCATCGGACATTGTATCAAGGATAATACAGTGTCCGTTGCCACCAAATGACCAAAAAGAAAAGCCCCTTAGCCTCACGGCATTGGTCGCAGCAATTTGTCTAGCCACAATGTCCAGGGGCATTAGGTGTAACATTAAATTCAATGCATCAGATGGTGTCGTCATTAGTGCGGCTGTGATGCACAAGCAAGTCATTCTTTGGATCCGGTTGACTATTGAACAGTGGGTGGACACCGTCCACCAGACCACAACGCCATATAGCATTATAGCTCTGACAACTGCAGTATATATCCAGTGCATGACATGCGTTATAATACCTAACCCCATCCCATGGTGGTGGATATAAAAAGATCTTTTTTATACCCGATCCGAATATGATTCAGATCGGACTATAGCTGCCATATAGACCGATCTGCCTATAAAGGGCTTGAAGCCCATAAAAGCTTTATTTATTACCCGATTTTGCTGAAATTTGAAACGGTGAGTTGTTTTAAGCCTCCCCACATCCGATACAAATATGGCTCAGATTGGACTATATTTAGATATAGCTGCCATATAGACCGATCTGCCGATAAAGGGTTTGAAGCCCATAAAAACTACATTTATCAACCGCTTTCGCTGAAATATTTAACAATGAGTTGCTTTAAGCCTTCCGGCATCCGGACCGTAGTTCGATATAGCTTTCATATAGACCGTTCTGCCAGTTATGGGTCTGAAGCCCATTAAAGCTGCATTTATTACCCTATTTCGCTGAAATTTTAAACACTGACTTGTTTAGAGCCTTCCGCCATCCCATTCGAATATGGTTCAGAACGGACCACATTTTGGTATAGCTGCCATATAGACCGATATCTCGTTTTAAGATTTTGAACCCATAAAAAGCGCATTTATCGTCCGATGTCGCCGAAATTTGGGACAGTGAGTTGTGTTAGACCCTTCGAAATTCTTCTCCAGTCTAGATTTGGGTATAGCTGCCGTATATCGGCGATATCGGTCAATAAATGCTCCTTTTATGGGCCCATAAGCTTAAATCGAGAGATCGGTCTATATGGCAGGTATATTCAAATCTGGACGGATTTGAGCCAAATTGAAGAAAGATGTCGAAGGGCCCAACACAACTCACTGTCCCAAATTTCGGCGACATAAGACAATAAATGCGCCATTTATGGGCCCAAAACCTTAAATCGGCGGATTGGTCTATATGGCAGCTATATCCAAATCTAGACCGATCTGAGCCAAATTAAAGAAGGAAGTCGAAGGACCTAACACAACTCGCTCTTCCAAATTATTTTGGGAAAATCGTACAATAAATGCGCTTTTTATGGGCGCAAGACCTTAAATCGAGAAATCGGTCAACATGGCGGCTATATCCAAATCTGAACCGATCTGGGCCAAATTGAAGAAGAATGTCGAAGGGCTCAACACAACTCACTGTCCCAAATTTCAGCGACATCGGACAATAAATGCTCCTTTTATGGACCCAAAACTTTAAATCGTGAGATCGGTATATATGGCAGCTATATCCAAATCTGAACCCAACACAACTCTCTGTCTCAAATTTTAGCAAAATCGGATAATAAATGTTACTTTCATGGGTCTAAGACCCTAAAATGGCGGTTCGATCTATATGGGGGCTACATGAAGATATTGTCCGATAAAGCCCATCTTCGAAATTTAGCTGTTTATGGACAAAAAAGAATCTGTGCAAAGTTTCAGCTCAATATCTCTATTTTTAAAGACTGTCGCGTGATTTCAACAGACAGACGGACGGACGTACATGGCTAGATCATCTTCGATTTTTACGCTGATCAAGAATATATATACTTTATAGGGTCGGAAATGGATATTTCGATGTGTTACAAACGGAATGACAAAATGAATATACCCCCATCCTTCGGTGGTAGGTTTAAAATCGTGTTCTCGTATGACAACAAAAACATTGCATTGCTCTCAAATTGCGCTCGAGAAACAATTAAAATTTTTGGCGACTTTTCCGAAAGCAAAATAGAATACCAACCCAAAGTCGTGATTTTCTTTGAATCGTGATATCTCGTGGTTCATGATTTTCTTGTGAGTCTGTGACTGGCGTTATGACTCGTGATTCACTCTCACGCACGAAAAAGTTTTAATTCAATCACACCCACACACGATCGCAGGATTAGATTTGGATATCACTCACTAATCACGTGACTCATGAGTGATTCACGCGCGACACGACTACTCACCTCTACTATCCAGTGCCAGTCAGATGTTCTGGATACAATAAGTGTGTTCGTGTACTCAAAAACTTGTTCAAATTACCACTAATTGTTACGGAAGTCATTCGCGTACTTTATTTGCCTGCATAAAAGAGCGGGAGAGTGCGTGAGAGTGAGCAAACAGTTGAGAGTGCAATTGAGGGCTTGCAAAATTCTACTGGAGGTTTTTTTTCTCAGCAGAAATTTGCAGCATTGATTAGATGTTTTATGAAAACCAGCTGTGTGACACAAATCAATAGTAGGAGAGAGTAAGGACTGTTTCTACTATCCGGCGAATTTTTAATGGCAAATTTTTACTGGAAAAGTACGTGATCAGACCTAATGTCGATAACAGATAATAATAATCGTACATCGGTTTTTCATTTCCCTCTATGTCCTTGAACACCAACACCCATCAGTTACTCCGGACAGCGGCCCAGGACCTTGGACCTCATACACCCTCTATTCAGCGCTTTGAACGCTGCCGCTAAAAACTTGAATTTCCGATCGGCCGGTATTCATAGGCAACACAAGCTCCGCTGCTACAGCGATCGCATACTCCTCTGCTAAAAAGATGCTGCAAGAAGACGTTGATATCGAGTTCGCTGTAATAGATACCACACCCTATTCCATTCTCCTTCTATATGATCCATCTGTAATAACGTTTATGTCTGAAAGTTCTTTCTTCAGCATGGCGTCAGTGAGTCACGTCCCTTGCCACGGTGTTGTAGAGTATCCAATAGACCACGGAGCTCTCGTCTGTTCTAGTCTACCCAACCGATCGCAGTCATATTCCGCACTGGAGTGTGGTTAATCCACTTAACTCTTAGGTTAGGCATGCAACAAAAAATGGCAGCAAATAACCTGATATAGTTCCTATATAAACAGATCTCCCTATTTAGGTTTAACCCACCTTTACTTCTTCGTTATAAGATTTGTTTGTCATTTGCTAAAATAACGTTTCTTTTTCAATTGTTAATTACAGTTTTTTTTAATAAAGACGCCACCACATGAACATATATGAACTACATTGTACTGTATAAACTGAAAGCACAAAAGGTTATGCTATATGGTGAAATGCAAACATAAGATGGAAGCGATAGTATAGCATAAGTTTAGGCGAAAATTTAAATCGAAAGTTCGTAGATGGTTAATTCCCTAACATCTCGTAAATGTATTGCTCTACAGAACAGCTATCATACAAATTTATCATACAAAACCTTTTGATGATTATATGTAATCAGGCTGTTACATAGACCAAACTGCTGATTTATGGCCTTAAGCCAATAAAAGGTGCATTTATTACTCGATTTCACTGAAATTTCAAGAAATGATTTGCACCAGAGCGATCGGTATCCGTATCGGGTATGGTCCACATCAGACCATATTTAGACGTAGCTACCATATAGATCGACCACTTAAACCATGTTTACACTTGGAGCAAATCGACATTTGCGATAGGATTTTGGAAATTTTGCAACGAGGTTTCCCATACATTTTCAGTGTGGTTTGCTCACACTGAGGAGATTTGCAGCAAATCTCCTTCGAAATTAATATGCAACACTGCGTTTGTATTGAATACCGGTTATTTTCGGTAGTTTTGGGCAGCATTTTTTCTTAACATTTGATAATTTCTTATTGAAATTATAAAATTTTTTAGTTAAATTTAAATAAATCGCTTCGCCAATTTAATTGCTGGCCACAATATAAAGTGTGATATTTTAGCTATTATCTTTTTGGCAACCGAGCGCCAGTACAAGAATTTGTGCCTACGAACAATTACTACCACTAAATATCCCATGAACATTCCATTAAGGAACAAGGTATACTTCTCTCATAACAATGAGTGTAGTCCGAGTTGGGTTTAAGCTCAATGATAAGGGGCCTACTTTTTATGCCGAGTGCGAAGGATAACCACCGCTGAACATTTTTCTGACGTTCACGCCTGGATTTGAACCTGGGCGTTCGGCGTCACATGTGGCCTCAATACGATTATCTTTAAAATAAACATTACCTGTAGAGAAATCCATTTTACAGGCCAGACCTATATAAGCTTAGTATTGCAGTGCTAACATTTGCAAATAATTGATTACTTCATAATGGAAAATTGTTTTTCCAATATCAAAATTTGCCAGGCTGTTTCTACTATCCGACGAATTTTTAATGGCAAAGTTTTACTTAAAAAGTACGTGAACAGACTTAATGTCGATAACAGATAATAATAATCGTACATCGGTTTTTCATTTCCCTCTAAGTCCTTGAGCTCCACCACCCAGCATAGGGGCAAAGTATGGTATAACTGTCCACGCATCAGTTACTCCCAACTGCGGCCCAGGACCTTGGATCTCATACACCCTCTATTTAGCGCTTTCAACGCTGCCTGACTGCCGCTAAAAACTTGAATTTCAGATCGGCCGGTATCCATAGGCAACACAAGCGCCGCTGCTACAGCGATCGCATACTCCTCTGCTAGAAAGATGCTGCAAGGAGACATTGATATCGAGTTCGCTGTAATAGATACCACATCCTGTTCCATTCTCCTTCTATACGATTCATCTGTAATAACGTTTATGTCTGAAAGTTCTTTCTTCAGCATGGCGTCTGTGAGTCACGTCGCTTGCCACGGTGCTGTAGAGTATCCAATAGACAACGGAGCTCTCGTCTGCTCTAGTCTACCCAACCGGTCGCATTCATATTCCGCACTGGAGAGTGGTAAATCCATTTAACTCTTAACTCGTAGGTTAGGCATTCAACAAAAAATGCCGGCATATAACCTGATATAGTTCCTATATAAACAGATCCCCCTATGTGGGTTCCCAAGATTCGGCTCGGCCGATCATAATCCGCCTTTACTTCTTCGTTATAAGATTTTTTTTTTTGTTATTTGCTAAAATAACATTTCATTTTTAATTGTTAATTACAGTTTTTTTTAATAATAAAGACGTCACCACATGAACAAATATGAACTACATTGTACTGTATAAACTACATTGTACTGTATAAACTGAAAGCACAAAGGGTTATTCTATATGTGAAATGCAGACATTAGTTGGAAACGAAAATATAGCATAAGTTTAGGCGAAAATTTAAATCAAAGTTCGTAGATGGTTTAGTCCCTAACATCTCGTAAATGTATTGCTTTTACAGGACAGCTTTTTATCATACAAAAACCTTTTGATGATTATATTAAATCAGGCTGTTATATAGACCGAACTGTCGATTTATGGTTTTAAGCCAATAAAAGGCTCATTCATTACCCGATTTCGCTGAAATCGGAATTTGGAAAATTTGCAACGAGGTTTCCCATACATTTACAGTGTGAGCAAACCTACTCATTTGAGGAGATTTTCAGCCAATCTCAACATCTGATAATTTCTTATTGAAATTATAAAGTTTTGTAGTTAAATTTAATTAAATCGCTTCACCAATTTAATTGCTGGCCACAATATAAAGTGTGGTTTTTTTTGGTTTTTATCTTTTTGACAACCGAGCACCAGTACATTAATTTTTACCAACGAACAATTACTACCACTAAATTTCCCATGAACATTCCATTAAGGTACAAGGAAAACTTCTCCCATATCAATGGTGTATTCCGATTTAAGTTTAAGCTCTATGATAATGGGCCTCCTCTTCATGCCGAGTGCGAAGGGCGTGCCGAATACCGACACCACTTGGTAGTGAAATTTAGATATGGCAGTATACTCCACAAATGTAGGCAGCATTAGTTAGGGGATAACCACTGCTGGAAAATTTTCTGACATTCACGTCTGGATTTGAACCCTGCGCCACGGTGGGCTCAATACAATTATCTTTACAATTGACCTTACTCGTAGAGAAATCCTTTTTTACAGAGCCATGCCTAAATAGTATTGCAGTTTGCAATATAATTGCTTACTGCATAATGGAAAATAGTTTTTCACTGATATTCAAAATATTTTGTTTTTTTGCTAATAATTGTAATATACTTTCTTTTTAATATTTGTATATGGCGCGTGGTTTTTTATTTTGACAAATATCAAAATTTGCCAGGGAAATAAAAATATGCTATTTGAAATAGAAAATGTAAATTTTTCTCATCAGTGAGAAATATCTACGAGAGCATTTTTGCTTTCATCGTAGTAAATTGTTGCCATTTGGCACAGACTCAAAATCAAAGCAACTATTTTAATGAACTTTTTAAGCGAGTTCAACAACCATTGGTATGCGTACAAAACATAGCTCAAACAACACATAGTTAACCATTGTGAATGACAACATTCAGAGTGGTATGTGTACACAACGTAGCTCAAACAACACATAGTTAACTATTGTGAATGACCATATTTAGATGGTCACCATCGGAGATGGTCTGTCAGAAACTCAGAAGTATATGATATACATTTCAGTCGTATAGTACATACGTAGAAAACGTCATAAACCTGGCAAAACAAATTTTAGGAGAATCCAAACACATTTGGGAAATCGTATAATTATTTTAGACTTTTGTTAATTTATGTATATGCCAACACTGGTGCATAGGTTAGAAAGTGCTCCGATAACAAAAAACATCCGAGTTCCAATCCTGGCGAAAACATTATTTTTACTGTTATTCTCCCTTATTAATATATATTGGGGGTATTTACGAATATTCTTACGTGGTTAAACTGTTCCGGAAGGCAGAGAGCTGATTATAAATAGATTTTAAATTAAAACTTATTTATTATATTTACAATTTTTAAAAAATTTCTATAGTAAAGCAACAACAAATAATTTAAAACAATGATCTGTTATCGAACGGCTCAAATCGATTTTAGCAGATTTTTAATGTGATCGACAATTTTTTTCTATTAGTAGTAAAACGTAAAACTTTTTTATTAGACAAAATTTGATCATTTTGTCGTTTTAGAGAAGTATCAAAATTTTGTCTTCAAGCCTATTAAATAATTGTGAAATCGGGCCGACTCGTTTCTTTGTCAGAACACAGCAAAGACAACAGTATTGAAGCAGAGTTGATTCGGCGCATTTCATTTGCATTTAAAATTGTGCGAAATGTATTCTGATGCAGCGACATGTTGCTACTATTTTGCTCATTGAACTCAGTACCACTTGCACGGAATGTGTTTGCATTATCTTCGTCACCATTTTTTATAGTGCGTCTTAACAGTTGTTGGTGTGAAAAGTCGAAGTCAGCACTAGGCTTTAGAGCAAGTTTTTAAGAAATTTTAAATTGTGGTCGGCTAGTTGAAGATTTGGTAGGTTTTTTGAACATTTTGGGCGGAAATTATTTTCTGTTGTGGCAACACTGCTTTCTTACTTTAATTTTTTCTTTACCCAAGCCATAACAAAGCACCCACAATAATGTCAACGCTCATTTTGAATGATAGCTGTGTGTGTGTGTCATCTATTCAGTTGCGATGCATGTGAGCCTCGTGAGAATTGCTCAAAATGTAAAATACGACCAACAATCATTTTATGCTCATTAGCAAAAACACTTAGTGGCTCAACGAATCAAAAAATGGCATTCCATGTTTTGATGGTTGAGAGTCGTAAGCGTCAACAACGATTGCTGGTATAAGGTGTGAGCGTGTCATTCACTTCATGCCTGTCGTGTGCATTCATTTAAAAGTGGCTTGCTGCTTTCCTCTAATACAGACTATTCGTTTAGCATGGCGAAACAATTAAAGGTGGTCTCATTTTTACAACAAGCACAAATCATATAGTGCAATCCGCGATCTTGCCATCAAGCTGCTAGGCGTGTATATGCGTGTGCGTAGATTAGCAGAGAATATGCGAGAAAAAAATAACAATAAAGAGAATGCACTCAAAAATCTGTCAAATCTGTACCGTCAAACCTAGGCGGCTATTAACAGCTGTTCGCGTGAGACCACCTTTGTAAATCCGCCTTGTTCGTTCAATTAAATATGTCGACAAAAAAAATCGTTTGCACTAACGATTATGTTCTCTTATTTCTCGTTATCCTAAATCGTTATCTTTTTTTGCTCTTTGGCAACTCTACCCAAAAACAAAAGTACAAAGAGGAATCGACAAAAATATTAAATAATTCTTCTCATAGGGTAGGTATTGTACTCTGTTTCATCGCATATGGTCATTTGGAACAATTCGACTCCCTATACAAAACAACAAGCACGATGTACTTTCTTACCTTTGCATAATCTTCCAAGTCCAAAAAAAAAACTTATTGCACATTAGTCAATAATTTAACTTTAACGAAAACTTTTCAATTCAACCACTTATAAAACATCTTTTCTCAACGTGATGTTTAAGCACTCCAATTTGGGTGGAGCTAAAAGGTGTGAGTTGTATAGTTGTCCAAACAAAAAACAAAAATGTGCACGCTTACGTTCCCTCAAATCAGTCACATTTCAGTAAAAATTAAATTACTGGTAAAAATATCTCTCTGGAAAAATGCTCCGACTCCGATTCTCTCGTGGCAACCCCTATCTCGAAAGTGATAGTTTGCCAGACCCTGGCCGTTCACATACAACCCTGTTTTGCTGCACAGATGGCAAACCCTGTTGTACGTCCTACGCTCATGTATAGGTTGTGCCACTGAAAATCACCATTGTGAATGTCCATAAAATAGAAAATGTCAAAAGAAAATAGAAAGGACGCACGAAATGACAACACAACAGATAAAGTGGTCGTTACAAAGCCAGCTATTTTTATGTAGCCAGTGAAATTAAAATAGTTGGGAAAGGCTCAAACTAAATGCGTGCTAAAAATGTTAATTGTGGTCGTTGTTTGTCATTGTTGCATGTAGGTATCAACCAATACAAATGCCCAAGGCGAAAAAAGCAAAATCCTAACGTACACAAGTAAAAGGTAAGAAAATTGCAAATGAAAAGAAATAATGTACATTTTTATAGTGGAAGTCTATCTCTTACAGAAAGATATGCCAAACATGGAAATCCATTTGTGAAACAAATGTCTTAAAACAATTACAAAAGTTTTTTGTCTGTGTGCCAGTTGTGGAATTTTTCTGTCGCTGGCAAAATGTATATGGATGCTGAAATCTAATGTGTCTTCCGTAGAAGCCACTTTGCTTTTATATTGCCTAGTGGCAATAAGAAGTATGTTCTACAAATGTCCATTGAGATTGGATTGTCTATGAAAGTTAGATACGAGAATGTTCAAAAGAAATGGCCTGCCGCAAAAGCCTGTATAAAATATGTGCAAAAAAATTACGAATGGACGCTGGAAAGTCCACGATCAATTGTCAAATCACCTTATTGCACCTTGTGCCTAATTGGGTGCAATTGCCGTCTCTGCCTATTTATCGCCATAATTCCTGTATTGCCTCAAAAAAATGTTCGAAGGTAGCAGGTAAAAAAAATCTATGTGTGAATACCATCTAACGATGCCCATACCAAATGATGCACACGCATGTATGTCCGTCAGAGCTAACAACACAATCAAATACCAAAGAATCTGTAATGCGAAGATAAGTATATTTTTTTGAAATTCATCTATTGGGATATTCTAATTCGTTTTCTTCTCTTTTCAGGTAATCTATCTCATACATTTTCTAATCTATTTCTTTCCTTTCTAAATTTCAGGTCAATAATGGGCAACATCAGGAAACATCTAGTATGCTGCTATGATCTGACATCTATAAAATAATTTCAACCTTATTGTGACAAGAGTCATTGGTAAGAGTTACTTATATTCATATAAACTAATACTACAATATAAAGTGTAGTACAGCGTAGCTTTAGGTGTAGTGTATGTTTTGGTCTGTCTATTGTTTCAAATGTTGAGCGTGAATTATTCCGATTAGTTTTCCATTTAAATTCTCAATTTCATATTGGCAGTTTCCAATAGGTCTTCTTATTCAACATTTGAGCCACTGTTTGCAAAGCTTTGCATTAATACCTTTTGAGAAATTGCTTTGGACAAAAGTTTTTCTAAAAACTTCTTGTCCAGGTTTGAATTGTAAATTTTTCGATCTCTTGTTGTACTTCCTTACATTTCGCACATAAGCCTCGTGTAATTTTTCTTTTATTTTATCTGCGAGCAATTGCATTTGTGCCGCTTTTGGTAAAATTTGTATATCGCCATCAGAAAGTGCTCCTAATTTTCTTAAGATTTCGTAGGCATCCGCATGTGTGATCATGTTATAGCCTGAGAGTGCAAAATAGGGTGTTCATGCGCGAACTGTCGTTTTTACTGAGCATTCAATACGAGATAGATCGTTTTTGATCAGTTTATAGGTAGCTTCTAATACTGCTAAGTATAGTTTGGTTTACCCTTTCACTAGCATTGGATTGCGGTGAGTGTAATTCTGTTCTCATGTGCCGTATTCCAAATATCTTAAGCATATTTTGAAAGGCATCAGATATAAATTGTTTTTTCATTGTCTGAATGAATTATTTCGGGGACACAAAATTTATGAAAAACTTCTTCTATGAGAAATTTATTTACCAATTTAACCGTGGCCTTAGACATTGCTTTTAGTATGAAAAATTTCCAGAGCAGGTACGTGGATAAGGTCCTAGAAAATCTTCATAGATTTTCTGGAATGGTCTTGTTGTTGTAGTTTTTTCCCATTGGTGGTCTTTATGTTTGCCTGGGGTGTTTTGTCTCTTTGCAAGTGTCGCACATGCTGATGCAAGTTTTTATTTGAATTACCATTGATGACCAATAGAAAAATTGTCGTATGTCATAAAGTGTTTTTGCTATACCACCATGAAATGTGTTTTCGTTGTGTGATGGTAAATTTATATCTCTGGAGTTTTAAACTCCAACGTGCTAAACGGCCATTAAGGTCATGTTGCCTCATGAGCCACTGAAAATTGGAGTGGTCAGTTATGACAGTAAACTCCATGAGCTCAACATATTGCCTGAAGCGTTCAATAGCAAACAAAACTGCAAGTCATTCCTTCTCGTTGTGCTGAATTTAATTTTCTTGAGTAGTACTCTATTGGGTGTTCTTCATTATCATTGTCCTTCTGAAAAAGGACGGCACCCACGCCTACATTTCATGCATCGCATTATATAAAAAAGGGTCTATCAAAGTTAGGGCTTGTTAAAACAGGACTAGAGATCAGACGTAATTTCAATTACTCAAGTGCAGCTAAAGCCTCAGGAGTCATGGAAAATTTGGGCGATTTCTTGAGTGTATCGGCAAGTGGAGCTGTTAGTGTAGAGTACTCATAGATAAATATACGATACCAACCTACTGTCCCTAAAAATTTCCTGACATCCTTTGCGCATCTGGGTGACTTAATATTAGCAATAGCCTCAACCTTGCTAGCGTCTGTCTTCAGTTTTCCGCCTCCAACAATATAATCTAAATATCGCAATTCTTTATGGCAAAATTTTGATTTTCCATATTGATTGTCAGTCCTGCTGCCGTTAAATTCTGTCCCTAAAAAATTCCTGACATCCTTTGCGCATCTGGATGACTTTATATTAGCAATAGCCTCTACCTTGCTAGCGTCTGTCTTCAGTTTTCCGCCTCAAACAATGTAACCTAAATATCGCAATTCTTTATGGTATACGAAAACTCGGTCTCTCAACTCTGAAGGAATCACTTTGTCCATCAGGCGGCACATCCGTTGAGCAGCATTGCACAATCCAAAAGGCATCACTTTAAACTGGTAATGTGGACGGCCTTGTACTGTGAATGCTGTCAACGGTCGACTCGATTCCTCCAGAGGAATTTGCCAAAACGCATCCTTCAGATCTATTGCTGAAATGAAATGTGTATCGCCCAATCTCGATAACAATCCGTCGATGTTAGGCAGTGGATATGCGTCCTTGCGAATAACTTTGTTTAACTCTCTAGCATCCAAGTAAAGACGGCTTTTACCTGGTTTAACCACAAGAGTAACACGATTATTCCACTCTGCATTTGCCGCTATTTCAATTACATCTTACTATAACATTCTATCAAGTTCGTTGTACATAAGTCTTTGGACAGCAGGGCTCACTGGGAAATATCTCATTTTTCTAGGGGCTGCATCTCCTATATCGATTATATGACGCTCAACGTGTGTCTTGCCTAGGCCAAACACGGAATAGCACCTAAAAGACTGCTTTAGATCTTCTAACACAATTTCCTGCAAAGGCGATAGTTCATGTATTGGTCTATTCTCAACCAGACTATAATCGATTTCATTAATCATATTGTCAAAACAAATTCGTATGCCTAATTCATTCCAAAAGTTATATCCTAGTATTAGTTCTTGTCTTAAACTCGGGACTAAATAAAACAAACTCTCGCGCTTCTTATCACCGCATTCTACAGTAAGTTTTACCTTGCCAATAATAGTTTGTTCCTCGTCATTTACTATCGTGACCCTTGATTTAAAATTGATCAAACTCGAACCTAGCTTTCTAATATTCTCTAAACATTAACTTCCTAAATGTCGTTCTTCCATTCTTCGTTCATATCCTTTTCTGGCCTTTAAAATCCTTTTGCTTGTGCCAGGTACGAAATCTATAAATATTTCCGATCGGATTCTTTCATAACGCTCCAAACGATCATTATATGGTATTATGGCTTTGAGTTTTCGTTCATGGTTGTGTGAACAGGTAGGCTTTGAATGTTAATTTGACCAGGTGTTCTTTTGGCTGATGTAGAGGTTAAATTGTCAAAATCGGTTTGATTGTCGATTGTAAAGGGTGATTTTTTTGAGGTTAGGATTTTCATGCATTAGTATTTGACAGATCACGTGGGATTTCAGACATGGTGTCAAAGAGAAAGATGCTCAGTATGCTTTGACATTTCATCATGAATAGACTTACTAACGAGCAACGCTTGCAAATCATTGAATTTTATTACCAAAATCAGTGTTCGGTTCGAAATGTGTTCATTCACCGTAACGTTGCGTCCAACAGCATCTTTGAAAAAATACGGTCCAATGATTCCACCAGCGTACAAACCACACCAAACAATGCATTTTTCGGGATGCATGGGCAGTTCTTGAACGGCTTCTGGTTGCTCTTCACTCCAAATGCGGCAATTTTGCTTATTTACGTAGCCATTCAACCAGAAATGAGCCTCATCGCTGAATAAAATTTGTCAAAATTTGAACACATTTCGAACCGAACACTGATTTTGGTAATAAAATTCAATGATTTGCAAGCGTTGCTCGTTAGTAAGTCTATTCATGATGAAATGTCAAAGCATACTGAGCATCTTTCTCTTTGACACCATGTCTGAAATCCCACGTGATCTGTCAAATACTAATGCATGAAAATCCTAACCTCAAAAAAATCACCCTTTATTACCTGTGGTAATACAATGCCTTTGTATATTCATGTGTTGTTCATCTGTGCAATTTACAGCTGGTTCGGCTTTTAGTGAACTGTCTCACCGCTCGAACATGTGGGCCCAGTTCGCAGCATGTTCTTTACCGGGTTTCCCGCGCAGCGAGGACACTTTGGTGAGGTTACGCCGTCGAACCCACATTCGAAGCAAAATATTGCCTTTTGTTCAATCGGGCAATCAATAAAAGAATGTCCAGGTTGCTTGCAATTCCAACAAACTAGTTGTTTGGAATTGTGCATCATTGCCTCGGAGGCCACCGTAGCGCAGTGGTTTGCATATCCGCATATGACTCTGAACGCCTGGGTTCAAATCCTGGCGAGACAATCAGAAAAAAACTAAAATAAAAATTCAGCGGTGGTTTTCCCCTCCTAATGCTGGCAACATTTGTGAGGTACTATGGCATTTAAAACTTCTCTCCAAAGAGGTGTCGCACTGCGGCACGCCGTTCGGACTCGGCTATAAAAAGGAGGCCCCTTATCATTGAGCTTAAACTTGAATCGGACTGCACTCATTGATATGTGAGAAGTTTGCCCCTGTTCCTTAGTAGAATGTTCATGGGCAAAATTTGCATTTGCATCATTGCCTCGACGTTATATGTGTCTTCATTGGGTAAAAATTCGCCATGCATCTCATTCACTCTTCTGTAGTTTAGGTGTTGTTGTCGTTGGCGAAAAGATAAGCGCTTTGCTACGGTTCTCTCGGCTCGTTTACATTCTTCCATTAGCTCATCCAATGACTCAATATTCTTTGGGTATATGAGCTGAATAAGACCAACTTTTAGGTTGTCTTTTATGACTCCAATCATTTCGTTTTCCTGTGTGGGAAAACGCATTTGGTTTCGCAACTTAATAATCACCGAAATAAAAATATCAGCCGACTCTGATAGCATTTGTCTTCTTTCCATAATTTTCCTTTGAATTTCAAAGTCACTTTCGAAATTTCTGAACTTCCGGACAAAATGATATTTAAGTTGTTCCCATTAGCAAAAAGGGGTTTGTTGCCTGAATTCCCACAACCAATCGTGAGCTCGTCCACTCAGTAAATGGTGGAAACCTTTTACGAATATGTCCCATGGACAATTATAATCAATTCTTAGGGATTCTGTCCTGAAAACAAAATCTTCCACACTCACAGATTTTGATGAGCCATCAAACCGAAGTCCCCACTTTTGCAATTGCATTGGTGTGTTTGGTTTATAGCCCATGGCAAAATTTTGTGTGTGATTGTAGTTGTTGGGATGAGGTACATTTCCATATTGGTCATTTGGCCTGTAGCTGTTGTCGTCCGTTGCCCGATTTGGAAAATAATCTGGATTTATTGGGGTAGGATTGGTGGTGTCGATATGAGAAATGTTGTTGTTCTTGCTCATGGCGAGTAGATTCATGATCATTATTACGGCTGCTTGGTATAGGAATATCTCTTCGTTCATCTAACGAATTTCTAATCGCTCTTGGTATCATAACTGCCAGGTTCTGTTCTATGGAACGCATGATGCTAGCCTGTGCAGCTCCAATAGATACGTCTACGTAATCACATACGCCTATACCGTCAGTATATGCTTCACCAGAAGGACTGGCATTCTCAGGTAGAGTAAGCATTCGGTTTTGTTGTGACATTTTGGAGAATTCTCTTCGGATTTCCCGTGCTGTCAGACTGCTGTATTCTGGTGTAGTAATAGACTCTAATGAACTTAAAGAAGATGAGGTATGAGGTCCTAACCTTTTAGACAATATACATACACATATATTATAGTTGATTAGTGTTATACATGCATTCTACAAAAACAACACTAGAAAAAACAAATATGTAAATAGTATTAATTAATTACATCTCTTTTTCTTTTTCAGATAAGGGCAATATACATAGGTGTGATGGCTGAAATCTTGTAACTGATCAAGTGATAATGGAGAATGGTGTAAAAATATGTTTTTGGCTTTAAGAATTATTTTTAATTTAACAATTTAAAATTAAATTTAAAAAATTACTTTAAGCTGAAATGTTTGATGTAAAATAAAAAATTTCATTCAATTTTCCTCAATAAAAAACAAAGAAATCTAATCAGATTTAAACAAAGATGTCTTATTGGAATTTTGGGATATATAAACAATTGATCAAAAATTGGTACACTGAAAAAAATTACTTCGTATGGAATACCTTCTAAATCGCATCATTTTATTTGAAAACAACAACAAATGTAATATCTGGCTTTATAGCATCAGAGTACATGATTCCTGCCTTCATAACAGTCTGATTTGATTTAGTTGGTAAACAAATGTTGGATTAATTCTAATACTCGTTGCAACACAGGCATGGCAATATTTTGCCTTCCGGGACACCGCTAATAAGAAAAAGAATCTTTCCCATAAGTTTGGACTATTTATCTTAACAACATTTAATTAAAAGTATGGTGTTGAGTAGCCAATATGCAATAGCAGTAAAGGCAGTTCCATGTTGCTGGGCGCCAAAATGTGACAACCTCTTTGTGCTCAGAGACTTTGACTTGGGTTTTTTTATCCCAAATCATAGCCTTTGTGAAGCTGATCCGGTACTTGGGTGTTGGCTGCGGCTCAGCTCGCCGGATATGGAGGTTCTTTTCCGCTAACGGCTGTACATTTAAATTTGTACCGGTTTGTCAAAAAATTAAAGTTAAAAAAAAAGGTTATCAAATACACCGATAAAAAAATGTGATTAGTGATAATTGCCTGTGGTCCGTTTGTTTAAATCTGATATGGTTTACATCTTCTTCATCGGAGAGTTTAGATATTATTTTCTCCCTGGCTGCCCACCCCATATGACTTTTTGTCATCCATGGTATTTTCTGTCCTATTTTATGTTTAATTTAAATTGTGGAATACTTTCCCCAAAATTTAAATTTCCCTTTCCAATTTAATAACCGTTACATTTTCAGCCTATGGTAAATCATTTAACACATATTTGTTCGTTTTACAAACTGCATAACATAAATTATTTTTTTATTATGATAAGAAAAAAAATTTTATATAAAAGTTCACATTTGTTTTAATAAATTGTTAAATATTTTTATTTTAAAGGGGCTTAAGGAATTAGATTAGAAGTTTTTTTTGTTATTATATATCTCGTATAGCTTTTTGTTTGTTTTAAATATATACATATATTAATTGTTGTTTCTATTTATATATTTTTTTATGTTTTAAAATATTTTTTTTGTATGTATATATATATATATATATATATATATATATATATAAATAAATATATATATATATATATATATATATATATATATATATATATATATATATATATATATATATATATATATATATATATATATATATATATATATATATATATATATATACAGGGTGGCTGATGAATATTGCTACAATGATGAATATTGCTACATTTTTTTTTCGGTGTATGGAATACATTTTTCTTTTATTCATGTTAAATTAAATTATTAAATGAATTATTAAATTATTATTAATTAAATTAATTAATTAATTAATTAAATTAATTATTAAATTATTATTATTAAATAGAAAAAAAGTTATTACATTTTTTTTTGGTAGCGGCTTTCATCAGCCACCCTGTATATATATATATATATATATATATATATATATATATATATATATATATATATATATATATATATATATATATATATATATATATATATATATATATATATATATATATATATATATATATATATATATATATATATATATATATATATTTGAATTAAATATAAATGTATATTACATAAACACGTATACACACATGTATAAACATTTACTTAATTTTTTTTTATTTATTTGAGTGATTAATTTACTTTTGTTTTTACTTCTGAACGTTATTTTTAAAAATAATTTCAATTTGACTGTTATAATTATTACCTCTAGTATTATCCTTTTTTAATATATTGCTTTGTACAAACATTTATGTACTTTTGTTGTTTTTCTTTTGTAGTTTTTTTCTTTTCCATATATATGTTTATATATTTTTTTCTTCATTTCTTTGTAAAATAATTTTGGCGCCAAATTTGGTTCAGAAATGATAATATTATCGTTTGCCATTTCTTAAGCAAATTTGGTTTAAATTTCTTATTTTATGATTTTAATTCTTCTTTGATTTCTCTCTATAATTCTTTCCTTTTTTTTCCTATTTTCTAGATCTTTTTAATTTGTTCTACACAATTTAATTTCTCTTTTCGTTAGAAAATATACATCTTTTTTTTGTTAAATATTGTATCTAGTTAGTCAAGTTAGGTAATATATAGGACGGCACAATGGGATAAATGGCATTAACACATTCATGTAAGTAGGTATACGAATACTTTCATGTCTTACTGTGCTAGTGAAATCTTTCGCAATACTTCCAGCTCTGGCTTCAATGCATGCGTCCCACAATAGCAGCTGGTCCCACTAGCCATGTTCCAACTTGGCCCCACTTCCGAACTGGTCGTACTGTACCGACCAAAACAAACATGTGCGTCGGCCAAATTCGAGACGGCGCACCTATTTTGTCCCTATGCCAATTACAAAATACATAGCTATAAAATAATTCGCAAATCCTAAAGTCAGGGTACAGATTCTAATAACCATGCCTTCTTCTGTCCCACAGAAAACTATGTCTTATTCTGCGTTTCACGTATGCAATCGTTTACATGGAAATTACAGTAAAATAATTGCAATGACATTTACTGCAACTACCAACAGAAAGGGGTTAAAAAAACTTCGTATTTCATGTAAATTACTGCCAAATAATTAGCTATTTAAGCTTACTTAACAATCATGAAAAAATTTCTAAAAAATTTACACAAAAAAAACGTCAGAATTTTATCGCACATGGTCATTTGGAACAATTTGACTCCCTATACAAAACAACAAGCACGATGTACTTTCTTACCTTTGAATAATCTTCCAAATCCAAAAAAACTTATTGCACATTAGTCAATAATTTAATTATGATTAACTTTAACGAAAACTTTTCAATTCAACCACTTATAAAATATCTTTTCTCAACTTGATGTTTAAACATTCCAATTTGTGTAGAGCTAAAAGGTGTGAGTTGTCCCAGCGTAAAAGAACATGTGCACGCTTACGTTCCCTCAAATCAGTCACATTTCAGAAAAAATGATATGACTGGAAAAAATATCTCTCTGGAAAAATGCATAAACTCTGACTCTCTCATGGCAACCCTTCTTTCTAAAGTGATATTTTGCCAGACCTTGGCCATTCACATACAATCCTGTTCTGCTGCACAGATGGCAAACCATGTTGTACGTGTATTTTTTGCTCTTTGGCAACTCTACCCAAAAACAAGAAAAGCACTAAGAGGTATCGACAAAAATATTAAATAATTCTTTCCATAGGGTAGGTATTCTATTCTGCTTTTGGAATAGTCGCGGAAATCGTTAATTGTTCCGCGAGCGGAATTTGACAGTTATGTTTTGTTTTTATTTTCATACTAAAAGACATTTTTTATCTGCACTTTTGATGTTATTATTTTTCACAAGTAAATAAAATAACAAAAAAGAAAAAATGAACCATTGAAACCAATAAAACAAAAATGATGTCGACAATGATGTCAAGAGTTGCTACTTAAAATTCTTTTTGCCATTTTCCTCACTATAAACAGACTACTACTTTTCACCTATTTTCCTTAAGCGTTTTGCCGACTTTTTTTTAACGAGTTTGACAGCATTCCGCCTGAAAAGCTGAACAGTATATTCAGCTATAGCCTGAAATTAAATTTTATTAATTTAAAAACATCAAATCTTAACAAAATGTGCACAATTGTTTAGGAAACGTACTATCATTACCAATTTGTTCGAATACAACTTTTGCGGACAGTTTTTTTTTTCATATTAACAAACACACGCCACCACGCTTATTAAGTGATTGTACACATATCGGAACTATGTTCGTTTTTCGCGTCATTTTTTCGCGATTACTTTTTTTTAGATAATAGATTTTAAAGCACAAAAGCTGATTTCATTCAGTAAGATATTCGCTCATTAGTTATGAAAAATATGTAATATGTTTTATTCTTATGGCAACCCTACAACGAATGCAGAAACCAAACGATATTGTAGCTTCAAATAGAACCCTGGACAGATGACAAAAGCTAAAGAACTTGAATGAACAAAACAAACAACATAAAATATGCATACAGAGCAAATCAAACAAACAACAAAATATTCTCCAACGTCAAAACTCCAATCGACAAACAACAACAAAGCAATGTTGTTTACGAAATAGAATGTAAGGGAACTGACGAACAAAGCTGTGACTTAGTATATATAGGAACAACAAAACGAACGCTGTAAATAAGAATGGGAGAACACAGAACAAAAGGAACACAGAACAAAAGGAACACAGAAAAAAGCTTGATGATATGCAGAAGAACAGAATAATCAATGCTGCACTGCTTGAGGGCTCGGTGAAGACGATAATGCCCAGAGCGAAACCGCAGGAAGGGATTTTATCTCCTCTCTTGTGGCACTTGGTTATTAATGTTTCTTTTCAGCTAATTCTCAGGCCCTTAGAGGATGAAAAGTGAAAGTGGGGTCCTATGCTGATGACGTCGTATTTTTGATTGGCAGTCGCTTTCTCTCTATAATCACGTAAGTTCTTCTAGACTCACTTGGGAAGACGTCTAAATTGACGAGGGCTAATGGGCTTGGCATAAACCCCAGGAAGACAGTCTACTGTTGTTCACAAGAATGGCTAGTTCAGGAACAATTCCTTCATCGAGTTAAGCTTTTGCTGTTTCGGGTGGCTAGTATCGGCGGCTAGGAGGAGTACTCCGATAGCAGCAGAGACTTCAACCCTTGATCTGAGACCTTTGCACATATTTTTTCTAGAAATCACTTCAGATTTAGGTATAGCCCTCATGTACATGTGTCGCCCGATTTTCACTTTTAGAGCCTATGCAAGCGTAATTTACCAACCGAACTTCTCAAAATTTTGCACAACTATTGCCTCTATGATTCATAAAATTTTTACGGATTTTGTCGAAATTCTGCGTAAAGACAAGATTTCAACGCAAGTTTTTAAGACAAAATTTCAAAGACATTTTTTTAAAGCTTGATATTTTAAAAAAATCATAAAATTTTAATGAAATTTTTTCCAATACATAGCATTTTAATGAATTTATTTCCAAACTCAAAATTTCATCGATTCTTTTTTAAACAAAATGTCAAGATCAATACAAAATTTCTTAGCACAAAGTTTCCAGGACATTTTTTTGATGTAAAAAAATCCCCAAGACAAAATTTAAATGAAATTTTTTCTTAAGACAAAATTTTAATTCATATTTTTTTTTAATTTTTCTTTATTATTTCAATGACTTTTTTTGAAAAATAGTTGAAAGCTTCTTTAAAGACAACACATCAATAACATTTTCTCTAAAAACTATATTTCGATATGAAAAATGTCCCTGAAATGTTGACTTTTTTGTCTGTCTGCTCTTTTTCAATATAAGCTCAGGTTCTATATCTTTATTATTTAATTTACTAATCAATATTTCAATTGAATGCATTCTCATATACGAAATTCTATAAAA
The DNA here is from genome assembly GCF_963082655.1 of Stomoxys calcitrans. Taxonomy (NCBI): domain Eukaryota; kingdom Metazoa; phylum Arthropoda; class Insecta; order Diptera; family Muscidae; genus Stomoxys; species Stomoxys calcitrans. The sequence goes on along the minus strand of NC_081553.1, from coordinate 42,221,319 downwards.
TGTTTAGAATGTCATTTTTTTTTGTTGAAGTTTGTTTTTATTACTTTGTCCGGAGCAAAGAGGGTAAGAAAGATAAGAGCTGGCGTTAGAGGGCAATACGTGATGACGAGTGACAAAATTTTAAGACACAACATATTTGAATTGCTCACGATATTTCGTTTTTCCTTTATTGCAACTTTCGGTTGCAAAGAAACAAAGCAAAATACGAAAAAATGTTCGAACGAATGCCCGAATCAAAACAGAATAACCCGAAAATGTTGCAACCCTCAATGTGAATCCAATTGGAATACAATAAAAATGTTGTGTCTTTAACGCGAGTTATTTTACGGTACGGGGAAGACAAAGCAGAAACTCTCTCTTGATTATCTTACCCTCTTTGGTCCGGAGTCGGAGTTGAGAAAATCATCTCTCTTTGTTGTCCTTTCTTTCACGCATATTCTCTGCTCATGTACGCACACGTGTACACAATGTATACAAATTTCTTTGTGTGTGTTGGTCGATCCGCTTGATATCAAGATGACGGATTGTACCATATGATTTGTGGTTGTTGTAGAAATGAGACCACTTTTAATTATTTTGCCATTACATAGTAGCCTTTCACCTGTCTTTATTACAAAAAGAGATAAGGTGCCATCATACTACATGTTCTTGTCTTATGACATGCCAAATTTTGCTACTGTTAAAGTTGCACACATAGTGTGATACGAATGAAACAAACACATAAAAATCGAAAATCACTTTTCAAAATAGCACTGTTATTTTTATACCCCCCACCATAAGATGGGGGTATACTAATTTCGTTATTCTGTTTGTGACTCTTCGAAATATTCGTTTAAGACTCCATAAAGTATATACATTCTTGATCGTCTTGATATTTTAATTCGATCTAGCGTCCGTCTATCCGTAAGTCTGTCTGTCGAAAGCACGCTAACTTTCGAAGGAGTAAAGCTAGCCGCTTGAAATTTTGTACAAATACTTCTTATTAGTGTAGGTCGTTTGGGATTGTAAATGGGCTTAACATGGACCGTTTTGATATAGCTGCCATATTAACCGATTTTGAATCTTTATTTCTTAAGCCACCACAGGGCGCAATTTTTATCCGATTTGGCTGAAATTTTGATTGAGATGGTTTTGTTATGATTTCCAACAACTGCGCTAAGTATGATTGAAATCGGTTTATAACCTGATATAGCTGTCATATAACCGATAATTGAATCTTGACTTCTCGAGCCGCAATTCTAATCCGATTTGGCTGAAATTTTGTCTTCTTCTTCTCCCATGGCTTCTTCCATAACCTTGAACATCCGTGTCCAATAAGGTCTGAATCGGTCTATAGCCTGATACAGCTCCCATATAAACCGATCTCTCTATTTTACTTCTTGAGCCCCTAAAGGGTCTCTTATACTTAATTCAATTATGGTCCGAATCAGACCATAACTTGATATAGCTCCAATAGCAAAGCAATTCTTTTTTATCCTTTGTTTGCCTTAAAGAGATACCGGGAAAAGAACTCGACAAATGCGATCCATGGTGGAGGGTTAATAAGATTCGGCCCGACCGAACTAGCACGTTTTACTTATTTCAATTAGAGCGTTACTCCATGATACAATTAAGAGGTAGGGTCATTAGCACAACAACAAAATTCTACCCCCAACGAAACGACCTTAAGTGGTAAATGCCGTAAATTGAAATGTCAACGTAGTTTTAGAAATAAACTTTGTTTTACAACTTATCTTCTTCAAATGTGTTTTATATTTGTATTTTCAATATTATAACACTGTTTTGTTGCTTATATGTGGAATATTGGATCGAATAGACCATATTTTTTAGATTCTAGAGAAAAATCACAGCTGTGTTATCAAACCTTTGACATTTAAATTTACTACAAAATCAAAACAAAAATAAAAAAAATTGTACTCAGCTGCTCGCATGACCTCACCTTATAAGATCATCCTAGCGGTACTCTATTCCTTCTAACAAAAACATAAAGAAATCAATTGTTTTTGTTGTCAGTTGAATGAAACAACCCCAAATTAAATTATTTTCACAAATTTATTAGCTTTCTCACAAATTTAACAATTCAAAGTTAAAAAAAAAACACCTTTTGCATTTTTAGGTTATATCATAAAAATAGCATACTAGTATGAAAGCAACAATTATGAGTAGTGTGTAAATTAGCAATTTTGATACGCACAATGAAATATCAATGATACATAAAAAGGTGACATGCCATAAGACAAGTACATGTAGTCTGATAACACCTTTATCTTTGCAAAGTTCATTCAATATATTTTAAATACTGTAGTGTGATGTCAACATATGGATGGGCTTTGCTAGATCATCATAAAAATTGACACCGATCAAGAATATATATACTTAATAGGTCAGAATATGCTGCCAACGGAATAAAAAAATTTTGTTAAGTTTTTTGAGTGTAAGCATCCCATATAAATTTGCTTCAACTTTATTAACGCAGTCAAAATGTTAGTCACCTCATCGCCGATTTTACCAAAACTTGACTGACCTTGTTCTCTGTGCCACAGACAAAAGGTAGTCTGCCAAAACACACGTTCGAGGTTCCTCAAAAATTCTAAATTTTAAGGGAATTACGCGACAAACCCTCAAAAATTTTACCAAAAACCCCTATGAGAATTGAGTGCAAAGTGTTTAAAAATCAACAAACGTGAAAAAGTTATGCAAAAGACTATGGGAAATTGTAAATGAAAAGTGTTTTCTTGTCAAATGTCCATCCAACACACTCAAGCACACACATCCAAACGCATCATACACACATCTCGGTGTATGAGTTAAAGTGTTGTATGATAGAATTAAAAATATGCAAAATACAAAATTAGTGAGAGCAATAAACTCCAATATAGGAGATGTGAAAAGTGAATAAAATATCTATTTCTTGATATTAGCTATTAGGAAATTGAAAAAAAGGTGAGACTAGAAAATCGAAGAAATCGAGTTGTTCCATATACCACATTGTTCCGTTAAACGCAAGAACTACTAGTGAAAGGGGGGCGCCTGAAATGCAAACATCTCGCAGATGTTTTATACAACCATCTCACTCTAAGAATGACAGTATAAAGTGGATGAGCAACTAAAAGAAAGAAATGCAAAAAAATCCCATTGACTATTGTGAATTATTTGGGGGCAAATACACCACTACTTGCTATTGTTATTGTTCGTTTGTTGGCTAACTAAAAACATACCCACACATACAACATAGACATGTTTTGATATCATCATCATTGGACATAAAAGTGCGTTGACGGTGGCGGCGTTGTTAATTGGAACATGGTGCACGAGTGTGGTCAATATTACAATGGTATTTGGCAAATACCGATGAAATACTCAGTGAAGTTCCCAAAATAAAACACCGGCTTACCTTGAGTGTGAAATTTAAATGCAAAGCAAGTAGGCCTTGCCACTATAGAAAAAAAAACTTCTACAAAGAAAATAATTTTTTTTCATTGTCTAACCGTCGTGTGTTTCAGTTTTTTTCGTTTTTTGTTTGTTTCATACGTGTTCGTGGTCAAAGTGTATTGTGTGTTTTTTTATATGCATGTGTCCGATATTCAACTCACCGTTGTTTAACTACTTTAGTGCGTCGACGTCGGCTATCTTTTGTGGTTGGTGTTTAAACAAGTATACCCGCTACTTAAAAAAAGTTAAAAAATAATAAGCGCAGGCCATAATCATTCTATGTAAAGTGCATATAAAAAGTAAATTTCCCCCGATTATCTATCATCTCACCGTTGTTTAATTACTTTAGTGCGTCGACGTCCGCTATCTTTTGTTGTTGCTGTCTTAACACAGATTTGTGCGGGTATACTTGAAAAAAGATAAAAAATAATAAGCGCAGGCCATAATCATTTTATGTAAAGTGCATACAAAAAGTAAATTACCCCCGTTATCTATCAAGTGCAAGTGTTTAAATTGAAAAAAGTTAAAACAACAAATATAATGAAATGCACTTGGTTCAAAGCCTGCAAATAAAGAGTAAATTTCGCCCGATTATATATCATATCACCGTTGTTTAATTACTTTAGTGCGTCGACGTCCGCTATCTTTTGTTGCTGCTGTCTTAACACAGATTTTGGCGGTTATACTTGAAAAAAGATAAAAAAAAAATAATAAGCGCAAATCATAATCATTTTATGTAAAGTGCATATAAAAATTAATTTTTACCCCGTATATCATCTCACCGTTGTTTAATTACTTTAGTGCGTCGCCGTCGTTGTTTAAGATAAAAAATAAAAAGCGCAGGCCATAATTATTTTATGTAAAGTGCATACAAAAAGTAATTTTCCCCCATTATCAATCAAGTGCAAGTGTTTTAAATTGAAAAAAGTTAAAACAACAAATATAATGAAATGCATTTGGTTAAAAGCCTGCTGTGCCGCTTTTGTGCATCTCCCGGATAATGTGTCAAAAAGTGTATCCTGAAATTGTTGAAATTGCGACAAGTTATCCCCTCTACGAGTTAAAAACTATTAACTCGATTTTCTTTTTCCAACACCACCAATTATCATCCATCAGCAGCAATAAAAGCACCTTCTCCAACACCAACAATACCACTATCACCTTTATTTCATCAACAAGAGCAACATTAGTTCTTCTTCTGGGATTATTCAAGTAGCTGACCTCTCCACGAAAAAAAAACTGCCAATGAGTCGACGACAGTCTCTGGATCGGCCAGGTAAGTTAGCATAGAATTTTTTTTTGGTTAAGCATGATACACACATTGGCCAAATATCAAAGAATGTAAACAATGTTGCCAGGTGTTGTTTGATTTGGGTCTTTTGATAAGCCACCCCTCTTGCCTTATACACTTCGATAAACACTGATGTGTACGGTACTAATTCGGAATTCCTTTGAATTTCGCCAGGTACATTTGTTGCAATTTTGTTGTGTTATAAGATGTCATATACTTTTTCTTTGCTTTCTCACCATTATTAACAATGGCCAAGGAACGATAGATAGTCAGTTAATCAACATACCAATTTTCTCACCATTTTCAGCTGGTGTATTTTCTTTGTTTTTGTTTCCATTTTTCTATTTTCTTTCGTTTGTTGGGCCAGTGTTGAGTTTTGGCGGCAGAGAGTGTTGTGTGCTTGCATGCTTGCGTGGTGAATCAGTTATAAGCTCGATTTCACCTTTTGTTTTGATATTTATATGTGTGCAGCAGCAGCAGTGGGGTGACATTTATGACGTTGGACGTCGTGGTCAAAGAGGGTAAGATAATCAAGAGAGAGTTTCTGCTTTGTCTTCCCCGTACCGTAAAATAACTCGCGTTAAAGACACAACATTTTTATTGTATTCCAATTGGATTCACATTGAGGGTTGCAACATTTTCGGGTTATTCTGTTTTGATTCGGGCATTCGTTCGAACATTTTTTCGTATTTTGCTTTGTTTCTTTGCAACCGAAAGTTGCAATAAAGGAAAAACGAAATATCGTGAGCAATTCAAATATGTTGTGTCTTAAAATTTTGTCACTCGTCATCACGTATTGCCCTCTAACGCCAGCTCTTATCTTTCTTACCCTCTTTGGTCGTGGTTTTCTGTAACTTTATTTTTAGGAAATGTAAACAAATGGGCACAAATGTTCATACATGCATTTGGCACTGTTTTTAAGACATGCATAACTTGAATCGTTTTTTTAACTTTTCAATGCATTATATTTTTGTTGTATTGCGATAAAAATATGAATATTTTTTTCTGATTGGATGTTTAAAAGATGGTAGTCAAATTTAGTCATGGCTAGATTATTTGAACGATAAAATAGTTATTTTGTGTGCTTTTGAAGATTGTGAATTTTTTCTGAAAGCAAAAAAATGTGTTCAATGTCATCACGAGTATATCAGATGAGAGTTCCACAGATTGCGGATACTGGAATGTTTCGTATATGGAAAAGCTGCAATTGCAGTCGAAGATAATTAACGATATCACATGGAGAGTCAGTGAGAGGCCGGGTGTCACCGGTTCTTGCCTGAATTCTGAGTGCTGTGATACTCGATATAAAAAGGCAAGTTTTTGGCGCCTTTTAATAACCAATGGCCATAATGTTCGCGCGGAGAAGATCGCTACATCCATACACAAATGTGCATACAAAACCACAACATCCAACACCTCATGCATCTCCGCTGACGATGAAGTGATACAGAGTGGCAAATATCTTCAAATATATGGCAACGAAATAAACGGCAAGATCGGCAAGGCAGTAGTTCAACCACACGCAGATCACATCAATGAGTGGCTGCTATGCCGTGATAGTAAAAGCGTTCGCACATAGTAGGGGTTAAACCGTACCGGAGATACCGGGGCTTCGAAATCACATAATTTGTAATACAACGTTTTACGCCCGGCCGGAGGGGCGTGTTAGCGATATCTTCTAAAAGAGTGGTATGACCGATCGTATCAAAGGCTTTCGAAAGTTTCAGAGCCATGACGACCGTGCTGTCGTATATCCTGATCTGATTGAAGCCAAGGCAAATATGGATGATTATGGCAAGCAAAGCAATCGACGTGCTATGTAACCTAGGGAATCCGTGCTTGGTCAGCATATGGAAATTGGCGCCGCAGGTGGCATTCGTGACATCGTTTACGGTGAATTATGCGAAGGCTTTGTCAAATCATAAAGTGTTGTTTATACCATATAAAAAAATTAAATGTGGTTGTTGAAAAACGTGTGAAAATACGTTTAACGATTGCGAATACCGAAGTATATCAGTATTTAGTATCTACGAAATAAATTTAATTTTGTTTTGTACATACCTACCTACAAATGTGTTGGAAAGAGTTAGTAATCGGTTTCATGTTTTCCCAATTCTTTCCAATGAAAGTGTCAACTTATGAAATGTCAGTTTACAAACAATTATTAGAAGAAGAAATACAAACAAATTTTTTGAAGAAAATCAAGAAAAATACAAAAATCAACAAATCAAAATAAAAACAATTCAAGACTTCAAGAAAGAAAAAAAATTACAAATATGAGCCGTGCAAACAACAACCTATACCAAGCGTATGAAATTTTGCTGGGATTGGAATCTGAAGAGGAGGAAACGACATCATCTTATGATTCTGATATGGATTCAGATTCGGAAGATTTGTATGATGGAAGTTCAACAAATGAGGGACATTCGCCTACTTTAAAAGGACTTAGAACTAAATTGGACAATCTCCATGAAGAGATTAGGAATTTAGGATACGAAAATGACACCGCGGAGTTGAAGAATGACTGGAAAATTGACAGGGATTTCGAGAATGTGAAAATGTGGAAAGGAAATTGTATTTCAGATAAATTGCCATTGGAAGAATTGGAAGGAGTACGTAGCCAATTGTTCAACCTCGAAAAACTTATCCAAGGCATCCGGACAATGATCAAATATGAATTCGGATTGAAATCGGAAGATAATGAATCAATTAAAGAAAAATGTGAACATTTTATTGGTAGCCATGGCAGCAAAAAATGTAGAACAAATGAACAATTGATATTTTCTGATTTTAAGAAACAAAGTAGCGACCTAAATACAAAAACTACAGAACATGAATCATCTAATGTTGTGCATAGAGATATGGTGGAAGAAAACAAAGATCGTGAAATTCGTTCGAGATTGGATAATTTACGGCAATGGCTTTCAAAATGTGATGGTGCAAATGAAGTAAAATTTAAAAATATTGCGTGTGAATCCTCGATGGCTTTGCGCGGAGATATGGTGGAGGATTCGAAAGATCGCGAAATTATTTCAAAATTAGAAAATATACGGATATGGCTAACAAATTGCGAACAATCTGACGTAACTTTAGAAAATAAAGAGAATATGCCTTCATTTGCATCTGAAACAGAATCGGAAATTGGAGATGTTCATGAAGATTTTGATGACGGCATTATTATGGGAGATCGAAAGCGTTCGTCCGAAATAGCAAGCCTACGAAATTGGCGATCAAATTTAAGTGACCAAATTGACAACGCGGGTTTCAGGAATGAGTTGAAAATTGACACGGATATGCAGAATGCTAAATTGAGGGAAGACATTTTTTTTGAAAACAAAGATAATGAAACATTGACTAAAAAAGGTGATGGTTCAAATGAAGGAAAATTTGAAAGTTTTGCTGGTGAATACTCCATAGCTTTGCATGAAGATATGGTGAATGATTCCAAAGATAGCAAAGTTAGTTCAAAATTAGCATATATATTACAATGGCTTTCAAATTGTGAAAATTCAGGAAATATTTCAGAAAATTTTTCCTCATTTGAATCAGAACCAGAATCGGAGATAGGAGTTCTACATGAAGATTTAGATGACGAAGTAACTATGGGAGATCGAAATCGTTCGTCCGAAATAGCAAGCCTACGAAGATGGCGATCAAATTTTAGTGATCAAAATTCTATACTGTCAATGAGTAGCGGCTTTATAAATGAGTCCAAGAAAACGTTTGAACTTGACTATGATGCAGACTTTGAGGATAATGCTGATTAGGAGATTTTTATAGAAATGTAAAAGATTTTCAAAGACGTTAGCATAGAGTTGAATAAGGGATAACTTGGGAAAAATTGTATACTAAGGCCACTACATTTTAGTTGAAGGTAAATAATTTTAGTTGATATTTCCTTAACCGAAACCAGCTTAATTTATTTTAATTTTATTTTAGCTTGGCAAAGTATCATGAATGGATTCGAAAAATCAACAAAAAAAAGAAAAGAAATCTTGGCGCAGACAATTGAGTGAAGCAGCAGAAGATATTAAATCAAAGTCATAATGCAGATGAGGATTGGATTTTTAAAATACGCTTAAGAATAAGCTTTGTGTAAGATGGCTCAATGGGGGTGAATATTGTAAAACAACAAATGAGGAAAAGGATTGTTGAATTTTTCTTAAATATTATATAATTTCTTAAATATTATATATATTCTTAATTATTATGTTTTTTCCTAAATATTATACATTCAATGTCGCTGTTATTGAATTATTTTTATAGAACGTTCCTTAATTTTCTTTCAATTCAATTTTACTTACTTCTTTTATACAAAAGCAGAAAAGGCAAATAAAACAAATATTGCAAAAAATCTACATCTGTTTAACCTCAAAAAATACGATTAAAATTCAGAAATATTATTATAAAGGCGAATTTGTGGTATCATTCGCAGCCGAACGGCTGATGGGATTTTATGAAATTTATTATTTTTCCAGAGATGTCCAAAATATATGCTAAAATTAAAGTCCGTTAAATAAAAGCTGTAAAATTTTCGAATTAATTTCCACATAAATTAACGAAAAAAAACAGTGTGAATGCAAAATCACAGTCGGGAGTACGAGAAGCAACTAATAGATGGGTTGAAAGTGAAAGCTATTGGTGTAAGGGGCTGTAATGTGCGTAGCCCTACTTGCCGTTTCTTAACAAGAAGGTCAGTCGATTGTTTAAGCTTATGCTGTAGATTGGGTGGTGCGGTATATTAATTTTATTCAAGTTGGTTATTATTATATTAAGTTGGCAACGCAGTGTGTTGCCTTTATCTGCCTGCTTCTGCAGAAGATCCAGATACAGAAAATCTACGACAAACTGTGAGTGCGTCTAGAGGAATCTCGATCTGAGTGGAGTAGATTTGGCGGGGCAGTTGATCGTGCCCGCCAAATCTGGTTCGGATCTCAGGTTCGGAGCACACATCCAACACCCTGGAGTCAATCTTAGCACCGTAGGAGTTGAGGCGACTGCAAACGTCGGAAAGCAATTGAACTAGAAATAATATGGTTTGCAGAGGGAGGCTAACTTCTTAAGGTGCAATGGGTAGTGGTCGATGTCCAAAGACTTCGTTCAACTCGGTAGCTGTTACCCGCTTCGTCGGCCGTGTGGATGTTAAAGCTATCTAAGCCTGTGTGAAACGCCACCTCCGGTTCTATCTTGTAGCACTGAACCTCTCGCTCGAGATAATGTAGATTCACACTGATATCTCTGGGCGGTAGATCCCTATCCATGCGACGGTGATTAGGATGGTCTCTGGGATAACAGTCCAGAAGGAATTGCTTAGACAGCATGTAGTTATGTTTTCGCACAGATAGGATCTTTGTTGTAGTAGCAGTGTGTGGTACACTGACGCGGCAGCCCTTGCCGATGAAGGAATTCATCGGGTCAATCCGGTACATACAACCGGCTGCCATGGGATTGGGTAGGATCTGTGTCTCCTGAATAAGCTGGTCCACATAAGAAAATTGAGAAGATAGCCAGTGGCAGTACGTAGGGCAGCAACCTGATGGGTCTGAATTATTATTCCATTACTTGTCGCTCACCTGGCGAGTCCATATCGGTGCTGCATAGTTTACCCCTATTCACTCAATTGCTTTTTATGCAGTCAACATGGTTTCTTTATTAGCAACCCAAGTGCTGCCGGAAAGCGACTTGAGGGTCTAGTTTCTATTTCTGAACTTGTCACATGAGCGGAAGACGTGAAAGAGCTGTCATATGTGACACCAAGTATTTTGGGATAGTAGGTTATCGGAATCCTTACCCCATCGAACCTCACTTCAAGTTCATCATTAACCCCCAGCATGTATGTAGCGAATAATGTGTCTGAAGATTTAGTGGCAGATATCTTCAAATTCTTCGTAGCGAAATAGGCGGCAAGATCGATGAGGATGTTCAACTTATCGCAAATATCATCAACGATGGGGCCCAATGTTATGATCGTACAGTCGTCCGCATATGATCTCAATGCCGCCTGGAAGGTGTGGAGTGCAATAGAGATAGAGGTTAAACAGTGACGGAAAAATCACCCCGCCTTGGAAAACTTCTTGTTTCCCTCTACGGGATTTCAACTTCCTAAACCTAAATCGCGCAGACGAATGGCGGCCTCATAGATAATTGGTGACCCAGTCTTTCAGGTCTGGTTGGAGGGACGTGTTAGCGGTGTCCTCAAATAGTTTAGAATGGCGGATTGTTTCTAACGCTTTCGCACCCAGGGCCATGAGAACCGTCCTATTACAAGGTCTCGCCTGGTTTTGACCACGGTTAATATGTGTGTTGATGGCATTCAAAGCTGTTGTTGCGATGTGAAATCTACCGCATCGTGTTGGTGCTAAACATGTAGCTAGTAATAAGAGAAAGGAGATTGGTCTGTCCAACTCTCCTTTACTCGGGTCCTTCCCCGGCTTTAGTAGCAGGATCTCTATGCCCATTTTTCCATATCGCAAATTAGGAGAATTTTTAGAGACAATTAAGAGATCTTAGTCACGTACTCCAATCGTAGTACATCCAAGTTCTTCAGCATCAGTATAGAGACGCCATAACGAGAAGGTCATATACCGGGCGTGTCCACAGGTCGCGGAATGCCCCGTATACGGAGTAGTTGCAACTGTAATAGCGGACAATCAGCGCTATTGAATGGTGAGTCTTGGTGAGAAGACGGCCGGCAATGGCTCTTACTTAAATAGTGATTGCCTGTGATATTCGATATGACAAGGCGAGCTATTGGCGCCTTAAAAATCCAATTGTCAATTGCCATGGCGATAGGTGAAAATTTGCTCATTAACATTCCATTAAGAAACAGGAATGCCACCGGAGCGCAGAAACTACCATTTCCATCTATGACGCTGAAAGCCTGGTTTCGAATCCAGGCGAGATCCATTTGTTACATTGCCATGTAAAAACTTCTGCCCAAAGAGTAGTCGCACTGCGGCACTTCTTTTGGACTCGGAGTTTAAAGCTCTATCTCGTCAGTACCCCATACATTCTATGTTGGGGTCACTAGGGCCACCTCGTATCACGTATAACGAAAGCCACCTCCATTCCTTAAGCGATCCTAACGTAGCACATTGTATCCCTGACAACTGGGCAGGCTGCAGTTGTTGGTCAGCTTTGTCTCCTGGATCGGTCCAACCAATATGTTCTTCTGACTCATACAATCTGCTATCTCGTCGGTCTTGCCTCGGAGTCCGTTGCAATTCAATTGCAAGAAAAATACACACTTCCGGGCACTGCACCGGCAATATTGGGGATGGGGCATAAGCGTAGAAAGGCTTCTCCGGGGTGGGCTTAGCACCCGCTAAGAAAAGTTTTAAATACGGCAAATGGCTCTACCCCTAGTCTTGTCACTCTCGGGGTGCTCAATAAACTGACGGCTGAATAACCGTGCGCATCTCTGTTACTGTTACGTCGCCAAAGTGTCTGAGATCCTGTCATTACTTTTGCGGGTCTTCGAAAGTGACTTAACAGCAGACCGCAACTTGACAATGCCTTGCCTAAGTAATATTGCTTCAAGTGTTCTAGCCACATGTTGTTGTTGTTGTAACCACATTTTCATGTGGACGTAGCGATTCTTGTCAAGCTCCTGCAGGTGAGCAAGCTCGTTCGGGTCCAAAAGACCGATCGCCGCGGGAACAGGGTGGCCATTGGTTATTTGCAAATTGCAAATTTTGCCCATGAACATTCCATAAGGAACATGGGCAAACTTCTCACATATTAATGAGTGCAGTCCGATTCAAGTTTAAGCTCAATGATAAGGGGCCTCCTTTTTATAGCCGAGTCCGAACGGCGTGCCGCAGTGCGACACCTCTTTGGAGGGAAGTTTTACATGGCATAGTACCTCACAAATGTTGCCAGCATTGGGAGGGGAAAACCACCGCTGAAATTTTTTTCTGATGGTCTCGCCAGGATTCGAACCCAGGCGTTCGGCGTCATAGGCGCACATGCTAACCTCTGCGCTACGGTGGCCTCCTTGGTTATTTAGCTGTCCGAAATCTGTGGACGCAGCTAAGCCTCTCGTGACAACAACGGACCTCAATGTTCCAGAACGGACCTCAATGTTCCAGCCGCCTATGTTTATAGGTCACCATGTTAATTTTCAGATTCAGCACTCTGATTCTCGATTTAGTGGATTCCGTGCAACGAATCCCAACATGCTTGACTGCGAATACCACTACATGCTCCGGGATGTTGGGCTGCACTTGGGGTATTAGACCGGCTGGTATAAATCCGTTAATAATGTCTTTGAATTTCCTCTCAGGAACGACACATATGAGGGGGGTGGTACTTTACTGATTGGTGTCCTCTCTGAAGCCGACATATTCGGCCTTCTTCTGATTGATATACGTCAGGCGCTCAGAGGTTATGAAATCGGGTGGGTAGGTGATCGATCCCAAAAAAATACGATTTGTCAGAATACGTCATTCAGGATATCAGAGGGTGCAATAGAAATATATGTTAAGCTGCTACACCTCCTCGTAATACTGGTGGGGATCCTTATTCTCTATGCAAAATGTGAAGCTGTTAACCTGCTATGCCAAAGCTATGTCCCGCTGATCGTTACCTAGGGGAGAATACCATGAAACGTGGTTCGCATTAAAGTCTCCTAGAACCAAGCGATTATGGTCACACAGTAAGCCACCAATGTCGGGCCTATAAATGTACGTACCGGATTGACCCGATGAAATCCTTCACCGGCAAGGGCTATAACAACTATAAAAACGTGGTTGTTGTTGTTGTAGCAGTTTGTTATACACTGAGGCGGCAGCCCTTGCCGATAAAGAATTCCATTGGATCAATCCGGTACGTACAACTGGCTGCCATGGGATTGACTACAAAAACGTACTCCCTTAATGACGTCGAGACAGAGCACGAACGAAAACTAACCCACTCTATGCCTCGGGTACGCCTCTCAGACACCGGCCGATGTTGGATGCGGTTTTGGTTGGACCAGAAGTCTACAGAGCAGGCACTTCGGGATGTGCCTCTCCCATGAGGAACAAAAGAACAAAGCACGGCAAATAGAGCAGGTCTAGACAATATTTATGCAGACACGGTAGCAGATGCGGTAAATAGCAAACGGTGTGAATGTAGTCCTTGGAGAACGACCGCCTCCCATTGCACCTAAAGAAATAGACCTCCCCCAATTACGTTCCGGCAGATGCAGCCTCATCTCCTACAGAGCATGGGTTGATGCCGACGTGCAAGATGTATGTCCTCGATTGTAACCAGGGACCACACGATACACGTCACTTGTTTAATTACTCAGTCAGACCCACTCGACTCAGACATAGATCCCACCCCATCTTAGTCGCAAAGTTCCTGGGTCCTGACACTTAACAGAATCAAGCAGACGAAAGGTAGAACACAACAACAAAAAAGTTAAGTTGAAAAGAGGATGCGGATATTAATCCGCCCCATGCCACTATGGATAGACACCTAGGCCAGTAATCGGCTTGTTGTGTGCTCTAAACTTAACACGTACACTAAGGCGACAGCCCATGGCCGGTGTGGACGCAGCTAAGCTTCTCGTGACAGCCATGAACACCTCACAGATCGGACCTCAATGTTCCAACCAATGTTGTGCTCATAGCTATCCCTTGCTTGGATGCGACAACCCATGGCCGTTGGGCATTCCACCGTGTCAATCCGGTGCATAGAACCAGCTGCCATGGGATTTCTTAGCCCTGACTGTAACAAAGTGACTCTATCGTCACTCCCTTTCAAATGCAAATTTTGCCCATAAACATTACACTGAGGAACAGGGGCAAACTTATCAAATATCAATGAGTGCTGTTCGATTCAAGTTTAAGCTCAATAAAAAGGCGCTTCCTTTTTAAAGCTGAGGCACAGCGGGACATCTCTTTGGAGAGAAGTTTTTACATGACATAGTACCTCACAAATGTCAACAATACTTACTTTAATCATATTCCGTAAACTAGCAAATTCTCAAAAAATATTTTGGACATTTTTAAGTTTTAAAACTTTAGGTGCATGAGGATAATGAAAACAATATCATCAAGTGTTTCTGACCTAGGGGACTAGAGCATTTAATAGGTGTGAATATCTCCATAAATCTATTTTCTCACATGGCATGTCAGGTTTTTTCATTTCATGTCAAATTGCTAACGATAAACGACAAGAGTCAACCATCAGCCATCGTTCAAAGTGACAACACCCTTTTGTTATCCAATCTGCTGCTTTGGGTCGATCAGTTACCGAAATTTTAATGGGTATATCCAACTTTTTGCTGCTGTTGTCTTATTTAAAAAGTCATTTGTTTCTCAATTGTTGCTCTCGCGTCGATGGCTGCCGTTGGCTGTCTTTACTATGCTTTGCTTTTCATTTTTGTTTCTTTCTTTTGTAGGGGTGTTGGGGGGTATTTTGCTTTAGTTTGCCTATTGTTAAATACTTTCTCTTTTTTGTTCGTTTAGAAAATTAACAACAGCACCTTAAACAAAAAGCAGCAAAAACAACAACTCCATCAGAAACAAAGAAAGAAGTAAAATGTCATTTTCCCCATTGTGTAAGGTTTTTTAGCTGTAACTTTTTTTGTAGTAAAAATATGCAAGTTTTTGTTGTAATTTTCTAAAGAGAAAAAATTACATTGTATTTCAAATTGAACGATTCGGTGTATAACTCGGAATTTCCACTGAGCAAACAAAATAGATTTTTGAAAATATCTACTAGTAGTAGTCAGAAGACAGCATTATGTTGTAGACAACAAATGTCAATAACTTGTATTTGTAAATAATAGCACTGTTCGCGTATTTTTCCAGTAAAAATTTGGAGGAGAGTAAGAGCCATTTTACTCTCTTTAAAAAATTTGCAAGCAAAAGTACGCGAACGACTTCCAGTGAAAATTTCCAGAAAAACAGTTGAATTATGTCTTCGTTGGTTTTTTATTTGCTTACCTAGGCTGTTTGTCGAATGGTAGCAAAGTTGTAGGGATAGTAAAAATATGACGTTAAGTGTGGTGAATAATTTTTGAGTTGTTCAGGGGCTAGTAAGCCGCAGCAGACGTCACTAAATTTAAATTAATTGTTTGGCATAAAATAAGTAAAATTAATGTTTATTATCATCGTTCATCATTTTCCCAAGATATATTCATTCACAGGTAGTGTCAGTTGCCCAAGAACAAAAAAATTGAGTGCACTATCTGTCAAAATCAGTGATAAGGGCAACTTTGATTTTGAGTATGTTACTAGTTCGCGCTATTTTACTTTGTAAACAATAGAAAACAATATAACATTACAATAAACAATAGAAAAAATAGAAACAAATTTGCATTAATTTTTCGTGAAGTAATGACTTCTCCCGCTAAAAAATTAATACAGATGTCTTTCCAAAGCAACACCTAAAATATTTCCATATTGCAACGTTCGCATTTTTGAAAAATATTCATTAAGCAAATAATTATTATTTTCTGGCTTTTCCTGCATTATTATGTGGCGGGTACATCTTGTTTACTTTTGATTTTTGACAAACGTCAACGTTAGAGTTAGAAAAAATGGTCGATTGGCACAGCAAAATTAAATTTTTTTCTCACCAATGTTAAAAACAACCCCTACGTCATTTTTACATATCACCATAGGAGAGTGCTATCATGGATGAGCAAGTAAAAGAAAGAAATGCAAAAAAATTCCATTGACTATTGTGAATTATTAGGGGACAAATACACCACTACTTGCTATTGTTATTGTTCGTTTGTTGGCTGACTAAAAACATACATACACATACCAAAGAGCGCTCTTTGACACATACAACATAGACATGTTTTGATATCATCATCAAAAGTGCGTTGATGGTGGCGGCGTTGTTAATTGGAACATGATGCACGAGTGCGGTCAATATTACAATGGTATTTGGGAAATACCGATGAAATACTCAGTGAAGTTCCCATAATAAAACACCGGCTTACCTTGAGTAAAAAAGAAAAAGAAGCAATTCTAACATAGTGTGAAATTTAAATGCATAGCAAGTAGGCCTTGCCACTATAAAGAAAAAAAACTTCTATAAAGAAGAGATATTTTTGTTTTTTTAAATTTCGTGTGTGTTTCAATTTTTTTCGTTTGTTTTATACGTGTTCGTGGGCAAAGTGTATTGTGTGTTTTTGTATATGCATGTGCTCGATGTTCAACTCACCTTTGTTTAATTATTTTAGTGCGTCGACGTCGGCTATCTTATGTTGTTGCTGTTTAAACATAGATTTTGGCAGGTATACTTAAAAAAATAAAGAAAAATAATAAGCCCAGGCCATAAAAATTTTATGTAATGTGCATACAAAAAGTAATTTCCCCCGATTATCTATCAAGTGCACGTGTTTTAAATTGAAAAAAAAAATTAAAACAACAAATATAATGAAATGCGCTTGGTTAAAAGCCTGCTGTGAAACTTTTGTGCATCTCTCGGATAATGTGTCAAAAAGTTTTTCCTGAAAAGTGTTCCCCCGAATATCAAATCACCGTTGTTTTATTACTTTAGTGCGTCGCCGTCATTGTTTAAGATAGAAAATAAAAAGCGCAGGCCACAATCATTTTATGTGAAGTGCGTACAAAAAGTAATTTTCCGCCGATTATCTATCAAGTGCAAGTTTTTTATATTGAAAATGTTAAAACAATAAATATAATGAAATGCACTTAGTTAAAAGCCTGCTGTGCAGCTTTTGTGCATCTCCAGGATAATGTGTCAAAAAGTGTATCCTGAAAGGTGTTTCTCCGAATATCAAATCACCATCGCCGTCGTGTTTAAGATAAAAAATAAAAAGCGCCGGCTATAATAATTTTATTTAAATTGCATACAAAAAGTAATTTCCCCCGATTATCTATCAAGTGCAAGTGTTTCAAATTGAAAAAATTAAAATAACAAATATAATGAAATGCACTTGGTTCAAAGCCTGCATATAAAAAGTAAATTTATCCCGATTATCTATCATCTCATCGTTGTTTAATTACTTTAGTGCGTCGCCGTCGTTGTTTAAGATAAAAAATAAAAAGCGCATGCAATAATCATTTTATGTAATGTACATACAAAGAGTAATTTTCCCCCAATTATCTAACAAGTGCAAGTGTTTTTAATTGAAAAAAGTTAAAACAACAAATATAATGAAATGCACTTGGTTAAAAGCCTTCTGTGCCGCTTTTGTGCATCTCTCGGATAATGTGTCCAAAAGTGTATCCCGAAAAGTGTTCCCCGTAATATCAAATCACTGTTGTTTAATTAAAAAATAAAAGATAAAAAATAAAAAGCGGAGGCCATAATCATTTTATGTAAAGTGCACACCAAAAGTAATTTTTCCTCGATTATCTATCAAGTGCAAGTGTTTTAAATTGAAAAAAGTTAAAACAACAAATATAATGAAATGCACTAGTTTAAAAGCCTGATGTACCGCTTTTGTGCATCTCCCGTATAATGTGTCAAAAAGTGTATCCTGAAATTGTTCAAATTGCGACAAGTCGTCCCCTCTACGAGTTAAAAACTATTAACTCGATTTTCTTTTTCCAACACCACCAATTATCATCCATCAGCAGCAATAAAAGCACCTTCTCTAACAACAACAACACCACTACCACCTCCACTTCATCTTCAAGAGCAACAATAATTATTTTTCTTCTGGGATTATTCAAGTAGCTGACCTCTCCACGAAAAAAAAAAACTGCCAATGAGTCGACGACAGTCTCTGGATCGGCCAGGTAAGTTAGCAAGGATTTATTTGGTTAAGCATGATACACACATTAGCCAAATGTCAAAGAATGTAAACAATGTTGCCAGCGAGTAGGCAGCATAGTCTGTTAGTCAACATGCCAATTTTCTCACCATTCTCAGCTGGTGTATTTTCTTTGTTTTTGTCTCCATTTTTCTATTTTCTTTCGTTTGTTGGGCCAGTGTTGAGTTTTGGCGGCAGAGAGTGTTGTGTGCTTGCATACTTGCGTGGTGATTTAGTTATGAGCGCAATTTCACCTTTTGTTTTGAATATATTTATATGTGTGCAGCAGCAGCAGTGGGGTGACATTTATGACGTTGGACGTCGTGGTTTTTCGTAACTTAATTTTTAGGAAATGTAAACATATGTTCATACACGCATTTGTCACTGTTTTTTAAGACATGCATAATTTGATTCGTTTTTTTAACTTTTCAATGCATTACAATTTTGTTGTATTTCGATTGGATGTATAAATGATGGTAATAAAATATAGTCATGACTAGATTAGTTGAACGACAAAAATAGTTCTATTGTGTGCTTTTGAAGATTGTGAATTTTTTTGAAAGCAAAGAAATGTGTTCAATGTCATCACGAGTATATCAGATGAGAAATCCACAGATTGCGGATACTGGAATGCTTCGTATATGGAAAAGCTGCAATTGCAGTCGGGGATAATTAATGATAACAAGTGGAGAGTCTCAGTGAGAGGCCGGGTGGCACCGGTTCTTGCCTGGATTCTGAGTGCTGTGATACTCTAATAAAAAGTCAAATTTTTGGCGCCTTTAAATAAACAATGACCATAACGTTCGCGCGGCGAAGATCGCTACATCCATATACAAATGTGCGTACAACAACCACAACATCCAACACCTCATGCATCTTCGCTGACGATGAAGTGATACAGAGTGGCAGATATCTTCAAATATATGGCTGCGAAATAAACGGCAAGATCGGCAAGGTGATGGAGCACTTGGAGCAATGAGTGGTGCTATGCGGTGATAGTAAAAGCGTTCGCATATGGTAGGGGTTAAACCGCATATGGTAGGGGTTAATCCCCCTTCTATGGGAAACTCCATTTCACCATACCGGGGCTTCGAATTCACATAATTTGTAATACAACGTTTTAGGCCCGGCCGGAGGGGAGTGCTAGCGATATCTTCCAAAAGAGTGGCATGACCGATCGTATCAGGGGCTTTCGAGAGGTTCAGAGCCATGACGACCGTCCTGTCATATATCCTGGACTGATTGAAGCCAAGGCAAATATGGGTGATTATGGCAAGCAAAGCAATCGACGTGCTATGTAACCTAGGAAATCCGTGCTTGGTCAGCATATGGAAATTGGCGCCGCAGGTGGCATTCGTGACATCGTTTACGGTGAATTATGCGAAGGCTTTGTCAAATCATAAAATGTTGTTCATACCATATAAAAGAATGAAATGTGGTTGTTGAAAAACGTGTGAAAATACGTTTAACGATTGCGAATACCGAAGTATATCAGTATTTAGTATCTACGAAATAAATTTAATTTTATTTTGTACATACCTACCTACAAATGTGTTGGAAAGAGTTAGTAATCGGTTTCATGTTTTCCCAATTCTTTCCAATGAAAGTGTCAACTTATGAAATGTCAGTTTACAAACAATTATTAGAAGAAGAAATACAAACAAATTTTTTGAAGAAAATCAAGAAAAATACAAAAATCAACAAATCAATATAAAAACAATTCAAGACTTCAAGAAAGAAAAAAAATTACAAATATGAGCCGTGCAAACAACAACCTATACCAAGCGTATGAAATTTTGCTGGGATTGGAATCTGAAGAGGAGGAAACGACATCATCTTATGATTCTGATATGGATTCAGATTCGGAAGATTTGTATGATGGAAGTTTAACAAATGAGGGACATTCGCCCACTTTAAAAGGACTTAGAACTAAATTGGACAATCTCCATGAAGAGATTAGGAATTTAGGATACGAAAATGACACCGCGGAGTTGAAGAATGACTGGAAAATTGACAGGGATTTCGAGAATGTGAAAATGTGGAAAGGAAATTGTATTTCAGATAAATTGCCATTGGAAGAATTGGAAGGAGTACGTAGCCAATTGTTCAACCTCGAAAAACTTATCCAAGGCATCCGGACAATGATCAAATATGAATTCGGATTGAAATCGGAAGATAATGAATCAATTAAAGAAAAATGTGAACATTTTATTGGTAGCCATGGCAGCAAAAAATGTAGAACAAATGAACAATTGATATTTTCTGATTTTAAGAAACTAAGTAGCGACCTAAATACAAAAACTACAGAACATGAATCATCTAATGTTGTGCATAGAGATATGGTGGAAGAAAACAAAGATCGTGAAATTCGTTCGAGATTGGATAATTTACGGCAATGGCTTTCAAAATGTGATGGTGCAAATGAAGTAAAATTTAAAAATATTGCGTGTGAATCCTCGATGGCTTTGCGCGGAGATATGGTGGGGGATTCGAAAGATCGCGAAATTAGTTCAAAATTAGAAAATATACGGATATGGCTAACAAATTGCGAACAATCTGACGCAACTTTAGAAAATAAAGAGAATATGCCTTCATTTGCATCTGAAATAGAATCGGAAATTGGAGATGTTCATGAAGATTTTGATGACGGCATTATTATGGGAGATCGAAAGCGTTCGTCCGAAATAGCAAGCCTACGAAATTGGCGATCAAATTTAAGTGACCAAATTGACAACGCGGGTTTCAGGAATGAGTTGAAAATTGACACGGATATGCAGAATCCTAAATTGAGGGAAGGCATTTTTTTTGAAAACAAAGATAATGAAACATTGACTAAAAAAGGTGATGGTTCAAATGAAGGAAAATTTGAAAGTTTTGCTGGTGAATACTCCATAGCTTTGCATGAAGATATGGTGAATGATTCCAAAGATAGCAAAGTTAGTTCAAAATTAGCATATATATTACAATGGCTATCAAATTGTGAAAATTCAGGAAATATTTCAGAAAATTTTTCCTCATTTGAATCAGAACCAGAATCGGAGATAGGAGTTCTACATGAAGATTTAGATGACAAAGTAACTATGGGAGATCGAAATCGTTCGTCCGAAATAGCAAGCCTACGAAGATGGCGATCAAATTTTAGTGATCAAAATTCTATACTGTCAATTAGTAGCGGCTTTATAAATGAGTTCAAGAAAACGTTTGAACTTGACTATGATGCAGACTTTGAGGATAATGCTGGTTAGGAGATTTTTATAGAAATGTAAACGATTTTCAAAGACGTTAGCATAGAATTGAATAAGGGATAACTTGGGAAAAATGTTATACTAAGGCCACTACATTTTAGTTGAAGGTAAATAATTTTAGTTGCTATTTCCTTAACCGAAACTAGTTTAATTTATTTTAATTTTATTTTAGCTTGGCAAAGTATCATGAATGGATTCGAAAAATCAAAAAAAAAAGAAATCTTGGCGCAGACAATTGAGTGAAGCAGCAGAAGATATTAAATCAAAGTCATAATGCAGATGAGGAATGGATTTTTTAAAATACGTTTAAGAATAAGCTTTGTGTAAGATGGCTCAATGGGGTTGAATATTGTAAAACAACAAATGAGGAAAAGGATTGTTGAATTTTTCTTAAATATTATATACTTTCTTAAATATTATATATATTCTTAATTATTATGTTTTTTTTTTTTCTAAATATTATACATTCAATGTCGCTGTTATTGAATTTTTACTATAGAACGTTCATTAATTTACTTTCAATTCAATTTTACTTACTTCTTTTATAAAAAAGCAAAAAGGCAAATAAAACAAATATTGCAAAAAATCGACATCTGTTTAACCTCAAAAAAATAGGATAATAATTCAGAAATATTATTACAAAGACGAATTTGTGGTATCGATCGCAGCCGAACGGCTGATGGGATTTTAACAATTTTTTTAATTTTTCCAGAGATGTGCAAAATATATAATAAGAGCTGCAAAATTTTCGAATTAATTTTACAAAAGAATCCATTTTTTGTGTGAATGCAAAATCAGAATCGAGAGTACGAGATACAACTAATAGATGTGCTGAAAGTATTTAAAAACTATTGCTGTGAGTGGTTGTGGGGTTGTAATTTGCGTAGCCCTACTTGCCGTTTCTTAACAAGAAGGTCAGTCGATTGCTTAACCTTATGCTACAGTACTCATGCGGTATATTAATTTTATTCAAGTTGGTTATTATTATATTAAATTGGCAACGCATTGCGTTGTGTTCTATCTATCATCTGCTTGCTTCTGCAGAATATCCAGATACCGAAAATCTACGACAAAATGTGAGTGCGTCTAGAGGAATCTCGGTCTCAGTGGGGCAGATTTGGCGGGGCAGTTAAACTGGTGGCGGTGTCGTGTGATCTCAGGTTACAGTCGGAGCACACATCCAACACGCTCGCGTCAATCCTAGTACTGAAGGTGTTGAGGCCACTGCAAATGCCGGAAACCAATTGAACTAGAACTGATATGGTTTGCATAGGGAGGCTAACTCCTTCAGATGCAATGGGTGGCGGTCGATGTCCAAGGACTGCGTTTACTCGGTAGCTGTTTACCGCTTCGTCTGCTATGCCGATGTTAAAGCTATCTAAGCCTGCCTGAAACGCCGCCTTCTCCGTTTCTCTCTTGTAGCACTGAACCTCTCGCTCAAGATGATATAGATTCACCCCGATATCTCTGGGCGGTGGATGCGTATCCATTAGATGGTAATTAGGATGGTCTCTGGGATAACAGCCCAGAAGGTATTGCTTAGACAACATGTAGTTATGTTTTCGCACAGGTAGGATCTTTGTCTCCCGAAGAAGTAGGTCCACTTAAGATAATTGAGAAGATAGCCAGTTGCAGTACGTAGGGCAGCATCCTGATGGGTCTGAATTATTATTCCACTACTTGCCGCTCAGCTGGGGAGTCCATATCGGTGCTGCATAGTTTACCCCTGTTCATCCAATTGCTTTTTATGCAGTCAACATAGTTTCTTTGTCTGCAACCCAAGTGTTGCCGTCAAGCGACTTGAGGGTCTAGTTTCTATTTCTGACCTTGTCACATGAGCGGAGGACGTGAAAGAGTTGTCATATGTGACACCATTTGGTATTTTGGGATAGTTTGGGATATTGATTATCGGAATCCTTACTCCACCGAATCTCACTTCTAGTTCATCATTTACCTCCAGCATGTATGTAGCGAATAACGTGTCTGAAGATTTAGTGGCAGATAACTTAAAATTCTTTGTAGCGAAATAGGCGGCAAGATCGATGAGGATGTTCAACCTATCGCAAATGTCATCAACGATGGTGCCCGATGTCATGATCGTACAGTCGTCCGCATATGATCTCAATGCCGCCTGGAAGGTGTGGAGTGAAATAGAGATAGAGGTTAAACAGTGACGGAAATATCACCCCGCCTTGGGAAACTCCATGTTTCCCTCTGTGGGATTTCAACTTCCCACCCCTTAATCGCGCAGACGAATGGCGGCCACATAGATAATTCGTGACCCAGTCTTTCAGTAAGTGCTTCAGGTCTGGTTGGAGGGTCGTGTTGGCGGTGTCCTCAAATAGTTTGGAATGGCTGACTGTGTCTAAACCTTTCGCGTCCAGGGCCATGAGGTCCGTTCTATTACAAGGTCTCGCCTGGTTTTGACCACGGTTAATATGTGTGGTGATGGCATTAAAAGCAGTTGTTGTGCTATGAAATCTACCGCATCGTGTTGGTGCTAAACATACGGAAATTCTTCAACTATGCTCGGGAGGGGCTAGTAATAAGATATAGGAGATTGGTCTGTCCAACTCTCCTTTACTCGGGTCATTTCCCGGCTTTAGTAGCAGGATATCTATGCCCATTTTCCCATATCGGGAATTATGAAAATTTTTAGAGACAATTAGAGGATCTTAGTCACATCCAAGTTCGTCAGCATCAGTTTAGAGACGCCATAACGAGAAGGTCATATACCGGGCGTGTCTACAGGTCGCGGAATGACCCGTTTATGGAGTAGCTGCAACTGCGGATAATCAGTGCTATTGAGTGGGGAGTCTTAGTGAGAGTTCGGCCGGCAATGGCTCTTGCTTAAATAATGAGTGCCTGTGATACTCGACATGACAAGGCGAGCTATTGGTGCCTTTAAAAATCCAATTTTCAATTGCCATTTGCCGTGGCGATAGGTGAAAATTTGCGTATGAACATTCCATTAAGAAACAGGAATGCCAACGAAACGCAGAAGCTAGCATTTCCATCTATGACGCAGAAAGCCTGGTTTCGAATCCAACCGTATGTTACATTGCCATGTAAAAACTTCTGCCGAAAGAGTAGTCGCACTGCGGCACGTCGTGTGGGCTCGGCTTTAAAACGGGGGCTCCTTATCATTGAACTTTAACTTGAATCGGACAGCACCACTCATTAATATGTGAGAAGTTTGCCATCCCTGGCAATCGGTGCTATGAACCGGAATAATCTAGCTCATCTATGGAGCGAGACGAGGATTGTCGCCTATACAAATATGCCTATAACAATATTAACAATTTGGCGCTGCGGCGACCACAAATACAGCAAATGGTTCTCCTCCTTGCCTTGCCACTCGAGATGCTCAATAAATTGACGGTTATATAACCGGGCGCAACTCTTCGGATCAGTCACTGTTACGTCGCCAAAAGTGATTGAGGTACTGCCATCCCTCTTCGAAATTGACTTGACATTTGGCCAACACGCGCAGGCCATAATCATTTTATGTAAAGTGCATACAAAAAGTAATTTTTCCTCGATTATCTATCAAGTGCAAGTGTTTTAAATTGAAAAAAGTTAAAACAACAAATATAATGAAATGCACTAGTTTAAAAGCCTGATGTACCGCTTTTGTGCATCTCCCGGATAATGTGTCAAAAAGTGTATCCTGAAATTGTTCAAATTGCGACAAGTCGTCCCCTCTACGAGTTAAAAACTATTAACTCGATCCACCATCAGCAGCAATAAAAGCACCTTCTTCAACAACAACAACACCACTACCACCTCCACTTCATCTTCAAGAGCAACAATAATTATTTTTCTTCTGGGATTATTCAAGTAGCTGACCTCTCCACAAAAAAAAAACTGCCAATGAGTCGACGACAGTCTCTGGATCGGCCAGGTTAGTTAGCAAGGATTTTTTTTGGTTTAGCATGATACACACATTAGCCTAATGTCAAAGAATGTAAACAATGTTGCCAGCGAGTAGGCAGCATAGTCTGTTAGTCAACATGCCAATTTTCTCACCATTCTCAGCTGGTGTATTTTCTTTGTTTTTGTTTCCATTTTTGTATTTTCTTTCGTTTGTTGGGCCAGTGTTGAGTTTTGGCGGCAGAGAGTGTTGTGTGCTTGCAAACTTGCGTGGTGATTTAGTTATGAGCGCGATTTCACCTTTTGTTTTGAATATATTTATATGTGTGTAGCAACAGCAGTGGGGTGACATCTATAACGTTGGACGTTGTGGTTTTCTGCAACTTTATTTTTAGGAAATGTAAACATATGTTCATACACGCATTTGTCACTGTTTTTTTAGACATGCATAATTTGAATCGTTTTTTTAACTTTTCAATGCATTACAATTTTGTTGTATTGCGATTGGATGTATAAATGATGGTAATAAAATTTAGTCATGACTAGATTAGTTGAACGACAAAAATAGTTCTATTATATGCTTTTGAAGATTGTGAATTTTTTTGAAAGCAAAGAAATGTGTTCAATGTCATCACGGGTGCTATGCCGTGATAGTAAAAGCGTTCGCATGTAGTATGGGTCAAACGTACAGGAGATATACCCCTTCCATGGGAAACTCCGTTTCACCATACCGGGGCTTCGAATTCACATAATTTGTAATACAACGTTTTAGGCCCGGCCGGAGGGACGTGCTGGCATATATCCTGGACTGATTGAAGCCAAGATATATATGGGTGATTATGGCAAGCAAAGCAATCGACGTGCTATGTAACCTAGGGAATCCGTGCTTGGTCAGCATATGGAAATTGGCGCCGCAGGTGGCATTCGTAACATCGTTTACGGAGAATTATGCGAAGGCTTTGTCAAATCATAAAGTGTTGTTAAAACCATATAAAAGAATGAAATGTGATAGTAATAGAATTAAAAAAACGTTTGAAAAACGTATAAAAACACGTTTAACGATTGCGAATACTGAAGTATATCAGTATTTAGTATCTACGAAATAAATTTAATTTTGTTTTGTACATACCTACCTACAAATGTATTGGAAAGAGTTAGTAATCGGTTTCATGTTTTCCCAATTCTTTCCAATGAAAGTGTCAACTTATGAAATGTCAGTTTACAAACAATTATTAGAAGAAGAAATACAAACAAATTTTTTGAAGAAAATCAAGAAAAATACAAAAATCAACAAATCAAAATAAAAACAATTCAAGACTTCAAGAAAGAAAAAAAATTACAAATATGAGCCGTGCAAACAACAACCTATACCAAGCGTATGAAATTTTGCTGGGATTGGAATCAGAAGAGGAGGAAACGACATCATCTTATGATTCTGATGTGGATTTCGAATCGGATGATGAAATTTTCAAAAATGAGGAACATTCGCCCACTTTAAAAGGACTTAGAAGTAAATTGGACAATCTCCATGAAGAGATTAGGAATTTAGGATACGAAAATGACATCGCGGAGTTGAAGAATGACTGGAAAATTGACAGGGATTTCGAGAATGTGAAATTGTGGAATGGAAATTGTATTTCAGAGAAAGTCCCATTGGAAGAATTGGAAGGAGTAAGAAGCAAATTGTTCAATCTCGAAAAACTAATCCAAGGCATCCGGACAATGATCAAATATGAATTCGGATTGAAATCGGAAGATAATGAATCAATTAAAGAAAAATGTGAACATTTTATTGGTAGCCATGGCAGCAAAAAATGTAGAACAAATGAACAATTGATATTTTCTGATTTTAAGAAACTAAGTAGCGACCTAAATACAAAAACTACAGAACATGAATTATCTAATGTTGTGCATAGAGATATGGTGGAAGAAAACAAAGATCGTGAAATTCGTTCGAGATTGGATAATTTACGGCAATGGCTTTCAAAATGTGATGGTGCAAATGAAGTAAAATTTAAAAATATTGCGTGTGAATCCTCGATGGCTTTGCGCGGAGATATGGTGGAGGATTCGAAAGATCGCGAAATTAGTTCAAAATTAGAAAATATACGGATATGGCTAACAAATTGCGAACAATCTGACGTAACTTTAGAAAATAAAGAGAATATTCCTTCATTTGCATCTGAAACAGAATCGGAAATTGGAGGTGTTCATGAAGATTTTGATGACGGCATTATTATGGGAGATCGAAAGCGTTCGTCCGAAATAGCAAGCCTACGAAATTGGCGATCAAATTTAAGTGACCAAATTGACAACGCGGGTTTCAGGAATGAGTTGAAAATTGACACGGATATGCAGAATGCTAAATTGAGGGAAGGCATTTTTTTTGAAAACAAAGATAATGAAACATTGACTAAAAAAGGTAATGGTTCAAATGAAGGAAAATTTGAAAGTTTTGCTGGTGAATACTCCATAGCTTTGCATGAAGATATGGTGAATGATTTCAAAGATAGCAAAGTTAGTTCAAAATTAGCATATATATTACAATGGCTATCAAATTGTGAAAATTCAGGAAATATTTCAGAAAATTTTTCCTCATTTGAATCAGAACCAGAATCGGAGATAGGAGTTCTACATGAAGATTTAGATGACAAAGTAACTATGGGAGATCGAAATCGTTGGTACGAAATAGCAAGCCTACGAAGATGGCGATCAAATTTTAGTGACCAAAATTCTATACTGTCAATGAGTAGCGGCTTTATAAATGAGTGCAAGAAAACGTTTGAACTTGACTATGATGCAGACTTTGAGGATAATGCTTATTAGGAGATTTTTATAGAAATGTAAAAGATTTTCAAAGACGTTAGCATAGAATTGAATAAGGGATAACTTGGGAAAAATTGTATACTAAGGCTACTACATTTTAGTTGAAGGTAACTAATATATTTATATTTCCTTAACCGGAACCAGTTTAATTAATTTTTATTTTATTTTAGCTTAGCAAAGTATAATGAATGGATTCGAAAAATCAAAAAAAGAAATCTTGGCGCAGACAATTGAGTGAAGCAGCAGAAGATATTAAATCATAGTCATCATGCAGATGAGAAATGGATTTTTTAAAATACGTTTAAGAATAAGCTTTGTGTAAGATGGCTCAATGGGGGTGAATATTGTAAAGCAACAAATGAGGAAAAGGATTGTTGAAGTTTTCTTAAATATTATATAATTTTTTAAATATTATATATATTCTTAATTATTATGTTTTTTCCTAAATATTATACATTCAATGTCGCTGTTATTGAATTTTTATTATAGAACGTTCCTTAATTTACTTTCAATTCAATTTTACTTACTTCTTTTCTAAAAAAGCAAAAAGGCAAATAAAACAAATATTGCAAAAAATCTACATCTGTTTAACCTCAAAAAATACGATAATAATTCAGAAATATTATAACAAAGGCGATTTTGTGGTATCGATAGCAGCCGAACGGCTGATGGGATTTTATGAAATTTATTATTTTTCCAGAGATGTGCAAAATATATGCTAAAATTAATGTCCGTGAAATAAAAGTTGTAAAATGTTCGAATTAATTTCCACATAAATTAATGATAAGAAAAAACAGCATATTGCTGCCTTTTACAAAAGAATCCATTATATGTGTGAATGCAAAATCACAGTCGGGAGTACGAGAAATAACTAATAGATGTGTTGAAAGTGAAAACTATTGCTGTGAGGGGTTGTGAGGTTATAATGTACGTAGCCCTACTTGCCGTTTCTCGCTCAGCTGGCGAGTCCAAATCGTGCTGCATATTTTACACCTGTTCACCTAATTGTTTTTTATGCAGTCAGCATGGTTTCGTTGTCACCAACATGACATTCTTTTGGGAAAACTGGGATATTATGGTATTTGTGGCAATGAATTAGAATTGTTTGCTTCTTATTTGCGAAATAGGAAACAATTTGTTCAGGTACAGGACTGCAAGAGTGAACTGGCTTCAGTGGATTATGGAGTGCCTCAAGGTAGTGTATTAGGCCCCCTACTGTTTTTGACATACATAAATGACCTGAATAAATTACAATTGACCGGTAAATTATTTATGTACGCCGACGACTTGTGTTTGTTATATCCGTATAAACTAGAATCGACTGCAAGGTGCTATATAGAGCGTGATGTTGCACTTGTATTTGAATATATGCGAATCAATAGACTTTTTATTAATCGGTCGAAAACGAAATTAATACGCTTTCGTCCTCAAAGAAATTTTGAGCCAGGATTTAACATTAGAGTTGACGGTCAAGAATTGCAGGAAGTTAACTCGATAAAATATTTGGGTATCTACTTGCAATCAAATCTCACCTGGGACATGCACATTAGATACCTAAAATCGAAACTGTCTTCCGTTATTGGTATATTGTTTAAATTTAGGTACGCCTTTGATCACAACACGAAATTTCTTTTATATCAATCCTTAATTCAAAGCCAACTGAATTATATGGCAATTATTTATGGATATAGGCAAAGTTCAGAGCTGAGGTCTTTGCAGCGACTCCAAAATAAATCTTTGAAATGTGTGGCAGGCGTGCCACTCAGTTATCCGACGCGTTCTTTATTTTGCAACCTTTTTCCCAATGTATTACCTGTACATGGTATTTATAAATTCCAAACAATTCTTTACGTTTACAAATGTTTGAACAACATAGGTCATCATACAATTTGCTTTAGGAGAAATCAAAATTCATTTAATACGAGAAATAATCAACTTTTGCGAATACCGTTATGCCGCACGGAGACAACAAAGCAACGTATTGAATTTTCCGGCTCCAACGAATTTAATAATTTGCCAAATGCTGTTAAATCATGTACTAGAATTTCTATATTCAAGATGTTGTTAAAAGAACACATTTTATTGAACCTTGACAATCTTTTGTAAACAATTCGGTAATAAACTATGCTTCTGGTATATAAATAATCATATAAAAACTCATTTCGTATAACTTTGCTTCACTATATATATACGCAAGATTTTCTTTTGTCTTTAAAATATGTATAAACATAAAAAAAATTTTCATTATTTTGTAAGAACCAGCCAACTAGCCTCTGTAATGCCTTTTGGCGCTGAGGCACTAATATAATTTTGTAATAAATATATTTAATGAATTAATAAACAAAAAAAAAAAAAAAAAAAAAAAAAAAAAACTCAGGTGCTGCCGGCACGCGACTTGAGAGCCTAGTTTCTACTTCTGATCTTGTCACAAATTGCAGTTGCATGAGCGGAGGACATGAAAGGGCTGTCATAATTGACACCACCAAGTATTTTGGGATAGTTGGTTACCAGAATCCTTACCCCATCGAATCTCACTTTTAGCTCATCATTAACCGCCATCATGTATGCAGTTGTTGTTGGTGTTGCAGTTTGTTGTGTTATATCTTTCGTCTGCTTGATTCTGTTGAGTGTCAAGGACCAGGAACTCTGTGACTAAGATAGGGTTCGTCCACGGGGATCTGGGTTTGATTCGAGTGGGTCTGGCGTGACGTGTATCGTGCGGTCCCTAGTTACAATCGGGACATGCATTTTGCACGTCGGCATCAATCTTTGCTCTGTAAGAGTTGAGGCGGCTGCATCTGCCGGAACGTAATTGAGCCAGAACTACTCTGGTTTGCCGGGGGAAGTCAACTTCTTCAGGTGCAATGGGAGGCGGTCGTTCTCCAAGGACGACATTAACCTTGTAGCCATTTACCGCATCTGCTACCGTGTCTGCATGATTGTTGTCCTGATCTGCTTGATATGCCGCCTGATCTAGAGGTTCCCTCTTGTAGCGCTGAACCTCACGCTCTAGATCATGCAGATCTACCTTAAGGCTTCTGGGCGGTAGATATCCATCCACAAGATGATGATTTGGATGGTTGCTTAGAATGCATGTAGTTATGTCTTCGCACTGATAGGATCTGCGTCCGTCTGCTAGTACCACTGCCTGCGCCGGGAAATTGGGCCGCACTTGGGGTATTCGACCGTCTGATATAAAGCGAGCGGCTGCTTTATTTATGCTGCCACGGAATTTCCTCTCGGGAGCTAGCGCATATGATTGGTATACTGCCTGAAGCCAGCCGAATCAGCCTTCTTCTGATTTATAAACGTCCGTCTCAGAGGTTATGAAGTCGGGTGGTCGGTCGATGGTGAGAATTATGGGGAGGTGGTCTGACCCCAAAGAGATGACTGCTTGCCAGGATACGTCACTAAGGAGATCAGGGGATGCAATGGAAATGTCTAGCGAGCTGCTGCACCTCATCGTAATCCTAATGGGGGCATCCTCATTCACCGTGCAGAACGTAAAGCCTTTAATCTGATCTGCAAAAGCTATGCCACGCTGGTCGCTACCTAGGGGAGATTGCCGAGAAGTGTGATGCGCATTAAAGTCCCCTAGCACCAGACGATTATGGCCAGATAGAAGCCCACTTATGTCGTGGTTGTAAGCTTGGCCAATAATTGGGACACAGCTACCATTAATTGGAAGCGATCCTTACGTAGCACATTGTATCCGTTAAAGTGAAAGCTGCAATTTTTGGTCAGCTTTGTCTCCTGGATCGCTGCGACCAATATGCTCTTCCGACTCATAAAATCCACAATCTCATCGATCTTGCCACTAAGACCGTTGCAGTTAGTTGCAAAAATTATACACTTCCCGGCACTGGCCTGGCAATATTGATGTTGGGATGCTGCCGTTGTTGCATATATTTCCGCACGGAAGAGGTCGTGGGGGTCACATAGTCCGACGACGAGGACGCAGAAGGCGACGACGACGACGCTTGCGATCCACTGATGGCTATGTTCACACAGCACCTTGCAGCATATGCAGTATTACTATACTCCCGTAGTGAAGTGAGGCCAGAGCCACTCCATGCACCAGTTACCCTTCGGAATATGGGTGTTCTGGCTAACCGAACAGAACCAGGGTCCAGGGTTCTCTTCAATCCCGGCACGGACCAGAAGCGTGCAGAGAAGGCACACCAGGATGTGCCTCTCATGCCGATGAGGAGTTCCATCGGGTCAATCCGGTACGTACAACCGGCTACCATGGGATTGATGATGTAGTGAATAACTTGTCTGAAGATTCAGTGGCAGATATCTTCAAATTCTTTGCAGTGTTGAGTTTTCGCTGCAGAGAGTGTTGTGCTTGCGTGGTGAATCAGTTATGAGCGCGATTTCTCCTTTTGTTTAGAATATATTTCTATGTGTGCCGCAGCAGCAGTGGGGTGCCATTTATGACGTAGGACGTCGTGGTTTCCTGTTACTTAATTTTTAGGAAATTTCTGTAACTTTATTTTTAGGAAATTCCTGTAACTTTATTTTTAGGAAATTTAAACAAATGTGTACAAATGTTCATGCACGCATTTGGCATTGTTTTTTAAGACATGCATTATTTTAATCGTTTTTTAACTTTTCACTGCTTTACATTTTTGCTGTATTGCGATAAAAATAAGAATAATTTTTTCTGATTGGACATGACTAGACTAGTTGAACGATAAAAATAGTAATATTTTGTGTGCTTTTGAAGATTGTGAATTTTTTCTGAAAGCAAAGAAATGTGTTCAATGTCATCTCGAGTATATCAGATGAGAGTTCCACAGAATGCGGATACTGGAATGCTTCGTATATGGAAAAGTTACAATTGCAGTCGGGTATAATTAACGACATCAAGTGGAGAGTCTCAGTGAGAGACCGGGTGGCACCGGTTCTTGCCTGAATTCTGAGTGCTGTGATACTCTAATAAAAAGGCAAGTTTTTGGCCCCTTTAAATAGCCAATTCGCGCGGCGAAGATCGCTACATCCGTATGCAAATATGCATACAACAATCACAACATCCAACACCTCATGCATCTCCGCTGACGATGAAGTGATACAGAGTGGCAGATGTCTTCAAATATATGGCAGCGAAATAAAGGGCAAGATCGGCAAGGCAGTTCAACAACACGCATATCACATCACATCACTGTGCTATTCCGTGATAGTAAAAGCGTTCGCATATGGTAGGGGTTAAACAATACCGGAGATATCCCCCTTCAATGGGGAACTCCGTTTCACCATACCGAGGCATCGACTTCACATAATTTGTAATACAACGTTTTAGGCCCGGCTGGAGGGACGTGCTAGCGATGTTTTCTAAAAGAGTGTCATGACCGACCGTATCAAAGGCTTTCGACAGGTTCAGAACCGTCCTGTCATATATCCTGGACTGATTGAAGCCAAGGCAAATATGGATGATTATGGCAAGCAAAGCAATCAACGAGCTATGTTACCTAGGGAATCCGTGCTTGCTCAGCATATGGAAATTGGCGCCGCAGGTGGCATTCGTAACATCGTTTACGGTGAATTATGCGAAGGCTTTGTCAAATCATAAAGTGTTGTTAAAACCATATAAAAGAATGAAATGTGATAGTAATAGAATTAAAAAAACGTTTGAAAAACGTGTGAAAACACGTTTAACGATTGCGAATACTGAAGTATATCAGTATTTAGTATCTACGAAATAAATTTAATTTTGTTTTGTACATACCTACCTACAAATGTATTGGAAAGAGTTAGTAATCGGTTTCATGTTTTTCCAATTCTTTCCAATCAAAGTGTCAACTTATGAAATGTCAGTTTACAAACAATTATTAGAAGAAGAAATACAAACAAATTTTTTGAAGAAAATCAAGAAAAATACAAAAATCAACAAATCAAAATAAAAACAATTCAAGACTTCAAGAAAGAAAAAAAATTACAAATATGAGCCGTGCAAACAACAATCTATACCAAGCGTATGAAATTTTGCTGGGATTGGAATCAGAAGAGGAGGAAACGACATCATCTTATGATTCTGATGTAGATTTCGAATCGGATGAAGATTTGTATGATGAAATTTTCAAAAATGAGGAACATTCGCCCACTTTAAGAGGACTTAGAAGTAAATTGGACAATCTCCATGAAGAGATTAGGAATTTAGGATACGAAAATGACATCGCGGATTTGAAGAATGACTGGAAAATTGACAGGGATTTCGAGAATGTGAAATTGTGGAATGGAAATTGTATTTCAGAGAAAGTCCCATTGGAAGAATTGGAAGGGGTAAGAAGCAAATTGTTCAATCTCGAAAAACTAATCCAAGGCATCCGGACAATGATCAAATATGAATTCGGATTGAAATCGGAAGATAATGAATCAATTAAAGAAAAATGTGAACATTTTATTGGTAGCCATGGCAGCAAAAAATGTAGAACAAATGAACAATTGATATTTTCTGATTTTAAGAAACTAAGTAGCGACCTAAATTCAAAAACTACAGAACATGAATCATCTAATGTTGTGCATAGAGATATGGTGGAAGAAAACAAAGATCGTGAAATTCGTTCGAGATTGGATAATTTACGGCAATGGCTTTCAAAATGTGATGGTGCAAATGAAGTAAAATTTAAAAATATTGCGTGTGAATCCTCGATGGCTTTGCGCGGAGATATGGTGGAGGATTCGAAAGATCGCGAAATTAGTTCAAAATTAGAAAATATACGGATATGGCTAACAAATTGCGAACAATCTGACGTAACTTTAGAAAATAAAGAGAATATGCCTTCATTTGCATCTGAAACAGAATCGGAAATTGGAGATGTTCATGAAGATTTTGATGACGGCATTATTATGGGAGATCGAAAGCGTTCGTCCGAAATAGCAAGCCTACGAAGATGGCGATCAAAATTAAGTGACCAAATTGATCTCGCGGATTTCAGGAATGAATTGAAAATTGACACAGGTATGGAGAATGTGAATTTGAGGGAAGGCAATTTTATTGAGGACAAAGATAATAAAACATTGACTAAAAAAGGTGATGGTTCAAATGAAGGAAAATTTGAAAGTTTTGCCGGTGAATACTCCATAGCTTTCCATGAAGATATGGTGAATGATTCCAAAGATAGCAAAGTTAGTTCAAAATTAGCATATATATTACAATGGCTATCAAATTGTGAAAATTCAGGAAATATTTCAGAAAATTTTTCCTCATTTGAATCAGAACCAGAATCGGAGATAGGAGTTCTACATGAAGATTTAGATGACAAAGTAACTATGGGAGATCGAAATCGTTCGTCCGAAATAGCAAGCCTACGAAGATGGCGATCAAATTTTAGTGACCAAAATTCTATACTATCAATTAGTAGCGGCTTTATAAATGAGTGCAAGAAAACGTTTGAACTTGACTATGATGCAGACTTTGAGGATAATGCTGATTAGGAGATTTTTATAGAAATGTAAACGATTTTCAAAGACGTTAGCATAGAATTGAATAAGGGATAACTTGGGAAAAATGTTATACTAAGGCCACTACATTTTAGTTGAAGGTAAATAATTTTAGTTGATATTTCCTTAACCGAAACTAGTTTAATTTATTTTAATTTTATTTTAGCTTGGCAAAGTATCATGAATGTATTCGAATAATTAACAAAAAAAGAAAACAATCTTGGCGCAGACAATTGAGTGAAGCAGCAGAAGATATTAAATCAAAGTCATCATGCAGATGAGGAATGGATTTTTTAAAATACGTTTAAGAATAAGCTTTGTGTAAGATGGCTCAATGGGGGTGAATATTGTAAAACAACAAATGAGGAAAAGGATTGTTGAATTTTTCTTAAATATTATATACTTTCTTAAATATTATATATATTCTTAAATATTATGTTTTTTCCTAAATATTATACATTCAATGTCGCTGTTATTGAATTTTTATTATAGAACGTTCCTTAATTTACTTTCAATTCAATTTTACTTACTTCTTTTATAAAAAAGCAAAAAGGCAAATAAAACAAATATTGCAAAAAATCGACATCTGTTTAACCTCAAAAAAATACGATAATAATTCAGAAATATTATTACAAAGGCGAATTTGTGGTATCGATCGCAGCCGAACGGCTGATTGGATTTAACAATTTTTTTAATTTTTCCAGAGATGTGCAAAATATATAATAAAAGCTGCAAAATTTTCGAATTAATTTTACAAAAGAATCCATTATTTGTGTGAATGCAAAATCAGAGTCGAGAGTACGAGAAACAACTAATAGATGTGCTGAAAGTATTTAAAAACTATTGCTGTGAGTGGTTGTGGGGTTGTAATTTGCGTAGCCCTAACAAGAAGGTCAGTCAATTGCTTAAGCTTATGCTGCAGATTGGCGTGTGGTTATTATTATATTAAGTTGGCAACGCATTGTGTTGAGTTCTATCTTTCATCTGCTTGCTTCTGCAGAATATCCAGATACAGAAAATGTACGACAAACTGTGAGTGCGTC
Source organism: Stomoxys calcitrans (assembly GCF_963082655.1). Classification (NCBI taxonomy): domain Eukaryota; kingdom Metazoa; phylum Arthropoda; class Insecta; order Diptera; family Muscidae; genus Stomoxys; species Stomoxys calcitrans. The sequence continues at coordinate 42,184,437 of NC_081553.1, read as the reverse complement.
GAGAGGAATCTCGGTCTGAGTCGAGTAGGTTTGGCTGGGCAGTTAAACTGGTGGCGTGTGTCGTGTGATCCCAGGTTACCTTCGGAGCACACATCCAACACGCTCGCGTCAATCCTAGCACTGCAGGAGTTGAGCCGGAAAGCAATTGAACTAGAAATAATATGTAGAGGGAGGCTAACTTCTTCAGGTGCAATGGGTGGCGGTCGATGTCCAACGACTGTGTTCATTCACTCGGTAGCTCTATATCGTCTGCCGTGTCGATGTTAAAGCTATCTAAGCCCGCCTGAAACGACGCTTTCTCCGTTTCTCTCTCGTAGCATGGAACCTCTCGCTCGAGATAATGTAGATTCGCACTTATATCTCTGGGCGGTGGATGCCTCTCCATTATATGGCAATTAGGATGGTCGTTGGGATAACAGCCCAGAAGGTATTGCTTAGACAACATGTAGATATGTTTTCGCACAGGTAGGATCTTTGTCTCCTGAAGAAGCTGGTCCACATAAGATAATTGAGAAGATAGCCAGTTGCAGTACGAATGGCAGCATTCTGATGGTTTTGAATTATTATTCCACTATTTGTCGCTTAGCTGGGGAGTCCATATCGGTACTGCATATTTTACAACTGTTCACCCAATTGTTTTTTATTTCTTTGTCAGCAACCCAGGTGCTGCCGACACGCGACTTGAGGGCCTAGTTTCTATTTTTGACCTTGCCACATGAGCGGAGGACGTGAAAGAGTTGTCATATGTGACACCAAGTATTTTGGGATAGTTGGTTATCGGAATCCTTACCCCATCGAATCTCACTTCTAGTTCATCATTTACCCCCAGCATGTATGTAGCGAATAACGTGTCTGAAGATTTAGTGGCAGATATTTTTAAATTCTTTGTAGCGAAATAGGCGGCAAGATCGATGAGGATGTTCAACCTATAGCAAATGTCATCAACGATGGGGCCCGATGTCATGATCGTACAGTCGTCCGCATATGATCTCAATGTTGCATGGAAGGTGTGGAGGGAAATAGAGATAGAGGTTAAACAGTGACGGAAATATCACCCCGCCTTGGGAAACTCCTTGTTTCCCTATGTGAGATTTCAACTTCATATCCCTAAATCTCGTAGACGGATGGCGGCCACATAGATAATTCGTGACCCAGTCTTTCAGTAAGTGCTTCAGGTCTGGTTGGAGGGACATGTTGGCGGTGTCTTCAAATAGTTTGGAATGGCTGACTGTGTCTAAACCTTTCGCGTCCAAGGCCATGAGGATCATCCTATTATTACAAGGACCACGGTTAATATGTGTGGTGATGGCATTCAAAGCAGTTGTTGTGCTATGAAATCTACCGCATAGTGTTGGTGCTAAACAAATTCTTCGGGAAGGGCTAGTAATAAGAGAAAGGAGATTGGTCTGTCCAACTCTCCTTTACTCGGGTCCTTCCCCGGCTTTAGTAACAGGATCTCTATGCCCATTTCTCCATATCGGGAATTATGAGAATTTTTAGAGACAATTAGAGGATCTTAGTCACGTACTCCAATCGTAGTACATCCAAGTTCGTCAGCATCAGTTTAGAGACGCCATAACGAGAAGGTCATATACCGGGCGTGTCCACAGGTCGCGGAATGCCCCGTATACGGAGTAGCTGCTTAAATAATGAGTGCCTGTGATACTCGATATGACAAGGCAAGCTATTGGCGCCTTTAAAAATGCAATTGTCAGCGGTGGCGACAGGTGAAAATTTGCGCATGAACATTCCACTAAGAAACAGGAAGCTAGCATTTCCATCTACGACGCTGAAAGCCTGGTTTCGAATCCTGGCGAGAACCATTTGTTACGTTACCATGTAAAAACCTCTGCCCAAAGAGTCGTTTGGACTCGGCTATAAAAAGGAGACTCCTTATCATTGAACTTTAACTTGGACCGGACAACACCATTCATTAATATGTGAGAAGTTTGCCATCCCTGGCAGTCGGTGTTATGAACCGGAATAATCTAGCTTATCTTTGGAGCGAGACGAGGTTTGTCGCCTATACGCTGGCGCTGCGGATGAAATTTTTAACTTTGACAGCAAATGGCTCTCCTCCTTTCCTTGCCAGTCGAGATGCTCAATAAATTGACGGTTATATAACCGGGCGCATCTCTTTGGATCAGTCACTGTTACGTCGCCAAAAGTGATTGAGGTACTGCCATCCCTCTTACAGGTGACTTGACATTTGGCCAACACGTGCCAATGCCGGCGCCTAAGTTGCATTGCTTCAAGTGCTTTTAATTTCTAGCTATAGCTTGCCGATTTTCGGTTTAGTGGGGTCAGCGCAACAAATTCCAACACGCTCGTCTGCGAATGTCGGGAAATTGGGCCGCACTTGGCGTATTCGACCAGCTGCTGCAACCAGCACATTAGAAGAGTGACAGCTCATTAAAGCAGCGGTTGGTGTATTCTCTGAAGTACTCTCGACCCACTCGGCCTTCTTCTGATTGATATACGTCAGGCCGGTAGTCTGATTTCAAAGAAATTACGGCTTAGGAAACGTCATTTAGAATATCAAAGGATGCAGTAGGAATGTCTGTCTGTGGGGTCCTCCTTCTCTATGCAAAAATGCCCTGCCCTAGGGGAGAATTACATGAAAGTAGATGTGCATTAAAGTCCCCCAGAACCAGACGGTTTCTGTGAGACAGCAGGGAACTAATGTCGGGCCTATAAATTTGACGCATTACACGTATATACATGTTGTAAAGCTCTATCTCGGCAGTACTCCATACACTCTATGTTTGAGTCACTAGGCGAGATGGGTTTATAATGCACGGAATGGCGTATCACGAAGGTCACCTCCATTCCTTAAACGATCTTTACGTAGCACATTGTATCCCTGACAACTGTGCAGGCTGCAGTTGCTGGTCAGCTTTGTCTCCGGGATCGGTCCAACCAAATGTTCTTCTGACTCATACAATCTACTATCTCATCGATCTTGCCTCGAAGTCCGTTGCAATTCAATTGCAAGAAAAATGCACTTCCGGGCATTGGACTGGCAATATTGGGGATGGGGCATAAGCGTAAAAAGACTTCTCCGGGGTAGGCTTAGCATCCCCTAAGAAAAGTTTTAAATACGGCAAATGGCTCTACCCCTAGTCTTGTCACTCTCGGGGTGCTCAATAAACTGACGGCTGAATAACCGTGCGCATCTCTGTTACTGTTACGACGCCAAAGTGTCTGAGATCCTGTCATTACTTTTGTGGGGCCTCGAAAGTGACCTAACAGCAGATCGCAACTTGACAATGCCTTGCCTAAGTTACATTGCTTCAAGTGTTCTAACCACATGTTGTTGTTGTTGTAGCCACATTTTCATGTGGAGGTGGCGATTCTTGTAAAGCTCCTGTAGGTGAGCAATTAACTCGCCTTCCACTATCCGCAACCTGTGGACGCTAGCTCGCAGCTAGGCCTCTCGTGAACGAAATGAACACCACCCAGATCGGACCTCAATGTTGCAGCCGCTTATGTTTATTGGCCAATATGGTAATTTTCAGATTCAGCTCTCTGATTCTCGGTTTAGTGAATTCAGTTCAACGAATTCCAACATGCTTGTCTGCGAGTACCACTGCCTGCGCCGGGAAGATGGGCTGCACTTGGGGTATTAGACCGGATGGTATAAATCGAGTGGCTGCTCCGTAAATAATGTCTCAGAATTTCCTTTCAGGAACGGCACATCTGAGTGGGGTGATAGCTTACTGATTGGTGTACTCTCTGAAGCCGACCTAGTCGGCCTTCTTCAGATTGATATATGCATATCAGGCGGTCAGAGGTTCTTCAGATTGATATACGTCAGGCGTTCAGAGGTTATGAGGCCGGGTGGGGAGGTGATCGATCCCAAAAAAAAAAGAAATACGGCATGTAGCTCTGTTGAGCTATGTCCCGCTGGTTATTACCTAGGGAAGAATACCATGAAACGTGGTTCGCATTAAAGTCTCCTAGAACCAAGCGATTACGGTCACACAGTAAGCGACCAATGTCGGGCCTATAAACGTACGTACCGGATTGACCCGATGAAGTCCTTCATCGGCAAGATGTATAACAACTACAAAAACGTGATAGTTGTTGTAGCAGTGTGTTATACACTAAGGCGGCAGCCGTTGCCGATGAAAAACTCAATCTGATCAATCCGGTATGTACAACTGGCTGCCATGGGATTAACTACAAAAACGTATTCCCTTAATTACGTCAAGCTAGAGCACGAACGAAAACTAGCCCACACTATGACCCGGGTGCGCCTCTCAGACACCGGCGGATGTTGGATGCGGTTTTGGTTGGACCAGAAGCCTACGGAGCAGGCACTTCGGGATGTGCCTCTCCCATGAGGAATAAAAGAACATGAATGAAGTCCTTGGAGAAAGACCGCCTCCCATTGCACCTAAAGAAATCGACCTCCCCCGGCAAACCAGAGTAGGTCTGGCTCAATAACATTCCGGCAGATGCAGCCTCCTCAACTCCTACAGAGCAAGGATTGATGCCATAGAACCAGCTGCCATGGGATTTCTTAGCCCTGACTGTAACAAAGTGTATCGTCACTCTCTTTTAAATGCAAAATTTTGCTCATAAACACTCCACCTAGAAACAGGGCCAAACTTTTCAAATATCAATGAGTGCTGTTCGATTCAAGTTTAAGCTCAATGATAAGGGGCTTTCTTTTTAAAGCTGAGCCGCAGCGCGACACCTCTTTGGAGAGAAGTTTTTACATAGCATAGTACCTCACAAATGTTGCCAGCATTACTTACTTTAATCATACTCCGTAAACTAGCAAAGTCTCAAAAATATTTTGAGTATTTTTAAGTTTTAAAACTTTAGATGCATGACGATAATGATGTTGTTTACTGTTTCAGACTTAAGGGAATAAAGCATTTAATAGAAGGTGTGAATATCTCCATAAATCTATTTTCTCATGTCAAATTGCTAACGATAAACCACAAGAGTCAACCATCAGCTATCGTTCAAAGTTACAACACCCTTTTGTTGCCCAATTAAAATATTCAAAACTCCCCTCAAACGTCATAACAAATCTGCTGCTTTGGATCGGTCAGTTACCGAAATTTTTATGGGTATATCCAACGTTTTGTTGCTGCTGTCTTATTTAAAAGGTTATTTGTTGCTCTCGTCGATGGCTGTCTCTACATAGTAAAAATATACAAGTTTTTTTTTCGTGAAGTTTCCTAAAAACAGAAATTTAAATGGAAAAAAATTACAAAAATTACTTATTTCAAATTGGAAGATTTGGTATACAACACGGAATTCCCACTGAGCAAATAAAATAGATTTTTAAAAATATCTATGAGTACTAGTTGAAGACACCATGATGTTGTAGACAAAAACTTTCAATAAATTGTATTTTTGCAAATAATAGCTCTGTTCGCGTACTTTTCACAAAAAATTTGAAGGAGAGTAAGAGCCATTTTACTCTCTTTAAAAAATTTGCAAGCAAAAGTGGGAATACGTCACTAACTTTAGACAGTCGTTTATTTGGCAAAAAATAAGTAAAATTTTTGTTTATTATCATTGGCAACGGAATTCTAAAAGGTAGTTATTTAATAATACATTATTGTGTTTGTAGTTTATTGAAATGATGACGCCGCCGTTTAGCGATTTTTCCATAACGGCGTCAATAGTTTTGTGCACCTGGCATGAGTTTCTTTCATCATTTTAATGTAAACAATAGAAAAAAATATAAGCAAATTTGCATTCATTTTACGTGAAGTAATGGTTCGCGAAGAAGGTTCCATGTACAAAACTTCATAAAATTGGGAAATAATTAATATAGATGTCTTTAAAATAACACAATTTGTCTTACTCGCCGTGTTTTCCTCTTTTCCAAAGCAACATCTAAAATATCTCCAAACTGCAACTTTCGTATTTCTATTACTAGCAGTAATAGAAATTATTTTTGAAAAATTATCATTACGCAAATAATTATTATTTTCTGGCTTTTTCTTGCATTATTATGTACATGTTGTTTACCTTTTGATTTTTGACAAACGTCAAAATTTGTCAGTGTTAGAAAAAATGGTCGATTGGCACAGCAAAATTAAATTTTTTTCTCACCAATGTTAAAAACAACCCCCTACGTCATTTTTACATATCACCATAGGAGATTGCTATCAGCAAGTAAATAAAGAAATGCAAAAAAATCCCATTGGCTATTGTGAATTATTTGGGGGCAAAGACACCACTGCTTGCTATTGTTATTGTTCGTTTGTTGGCTAACTAAACACATGCACACATATACAACATAGACATCAAAAGTGCGTTGACGGTGGCGGCGTTGTTATTTGAAACATGATGCACGAGTGTGGTCAATTTGCAATGGTATTTCAAATACCGATGAAGTTCCTAAAATAAAACACCGGCTTACCTTGAGTAAAAAAGAAAAAAAAAACAATTCTACCATAGTATGAAATTTAAATGCATAGAAAGTAGGCCTTGCCACTATAAGAAAAAACTTCTATAAAAAAGAGAAATATTTTTTCAAAATTTCGTGTGTGTTTCAGTTTTTTTTCGTTTGTTTCATACATGTTCGTGGTCATAGTGTATAGTGTGTTTTTGTATATGCATATGTCCGATATAAGTCACCGTTGTTTATTTACTTTAGTGCGTCGACGTCGGCTATCTTTTGTTGTTGCTGTTTAAACATATTTTTTTGCGGGTATACTTAAAGAAAGCTAAAATATAATAAGCGCAGGCCGCAATAATTTTATGTTAAGTGCATACAAAAAGTAATTTTCCCCCGATTATTTATCAAGTGTACGCCTATTAAATTGAAAAAAGTTAAAACAACAAATATAATGAAATGCACTTGGTTAAAAGCCTGCTGTGCCGCTTTTGTGCATCTCCCGGATAATGTGTCAAAAAGTGTATCCTGAAAAGTGTTCCCCCGATTATCAAATCACCATTGTTTAATTAGTTTAGTGCGTCGCCGTCGTTGTTAAAGATAAAAATAAAAAGCGTAGGCCATAATAATTGTATGTTAAGTGCATACAAAAAGTAATTTTCCCCCGATTATCTATAAAGTGCAAGTGTTTTAAATTGAAAAAAGTTAAAACAACAAATATAGTGGAATGCACTTGGTTAAAAGCCTGCTGTGCCGCTTTTGTGCATCTCCCGGATAATGTGTCAAAGAGTGTATCCTGAAAAGTGTTCCCCCGAATATCAAATCACCATTGTTTAATTAGTTTAGTGCGTCGCCGTCGTTGTTAAAGATAAAAATAAAAAGCGCAGGCCATAATAATTGTATGTTAAGTGATTACAAAAAGTAATTTTCCCCCGATTATCTATAAAGTGCAAGTGTTTTAAATTTGAAAAAGTTAAACCAACAAATATAATGAAATGTACTTGGTTGAAAGCCTGCTGTGCCACTTTTGTGCATCTCCCGGATAATGTGTCAAAAAGTGTATCCCGAAAAGTGTTCCCCCGAATATCAAATTACTGTTGTTTAATTAGTTTAGCGCGTCGCCGTCGTTGTTAAAGATACAAATGAAAAGCGTAGGCCATAATCATTTTATGTAAAGTGCATAGAAAAAGTAATTTTCCCCCGATTAACTATCAAGTGCAAGAAGTGTTTTAAATTGAAAAAAGTTAAAACAACAAATATAATGGAATGCACTTGGTTAAAAGCCTTCTGTGCCGCTTTTGTGCATCTCCCGGATAATGTGTCAAAAAGTGTATCCTGAAATTGTTCAAATTGCAGCATATCGTCCCCTCTACAAGTTAAAAACTATTAACTCGATAACTATCACCTCCACTTCATCAACAAGAACAACAATAGTTCTTCTTCTTCTGGGATTATTCAAGTAGCTGACCTCTCCCCAAAAAAATAAACTGCCAATGAGTCGACGAAGGTCTCTGGATCGGCCAGGTAAGTTAGCAAGGGATATTTTTGGTTTAACATACACCCATTAGCCAAATGTCAAAGAATGTTAACAATGTTGCCAAGTGTTGTATGATTTGGGTCTTTTAAAAATCCACCCCTCTTGCCTTAAACACTTCGATTAACACTGTTGTGTATGGTACTAATTCGGAATTCCTTTGAATTTCGCCAGGTACACTTTTATTAACAATGGCCAAGGAACGACCACGGCCAGTAGGCAGCATAGTCAGGTTATCAACATGCCAATTTTCTCACCATTCTCAGCTGGTGTATTTTCTTTTTTTTGTTTACATTTTTCTATTTTCTTTCGTTTGTTGGGCCAGTGTTGAGTTTTGGAGGCAGAGAGTGTTCTGTGCTTGCATGCTTGCGTGGTGAATCAGTTATGAGCGCAATTTCACCTTTTGTTTTGAATATATTTATATGTGTGCAGCAGCAGCAGTGGGGTGACATTTATGACGTTGGACATTGTGGTTTTCTGTAACTTTATTTTTAGGAAATGTAAACAAATGTGTACAAATGTTCATACACGCATTTGGCATTGTTTTTTAAGACATGCATAATTTGAAACGTTTTGTTTAACTTTTCAATGCATTACATTTTTAGTTAGTTGAACGATAAAAATGGTAATATTTTGTGTGCTTTTGAAGATTGTGAATTTTTTCTGAAAGCAAAGATATGTGTTCAATGTCATTACGATGTTCAGATGAGAGTTCCACAGATTGCGGATACTGGAATGCTTCGTATATGGAAAAGCTGCAATTGCAGTCGAGGATAATTAACGATATCAAGTGGAGAGTCTCAGTGAGAGGCCGGGTGGCACCGGTTCTTGCCTGAATTCTGAGTGCTGTGATACTCGATATAAAAAGGCAAGTTTTTGGCGCCTTTAATAACCAATGGCCATAATGTTCACGCGGCGAAGATCGCTACATCCGTACACAAATGTGCATACAAAACCACAACATCCAACACCTCATTCATCTCCGCTGACGATGAAGTGATACAGAGTGGCTGATATCTTCAAATATATGGCAGCGAAATAAACGGCAAGATCGGCAAGGCAGTAGTTCAACCACACGCAGATCACATCAATTAGTGGCTGCTATACCGTGTTAGTAAAAACGTTCGCATATGGTTCAATGAGGAACTCCGTTTCACCATAACGGGGCATCGACTTCACATAATTTGTAATACAACGTTTTAGGCCCGGCCGGAAGGACGTGCTAGCGATGTCTTCTAAAAGAGTGGCATGAGCTACCGTATCCAAGGCTTTCGAGAGGTTCAAAGCCATGACGATCGTCCTGTCATATATCCTGGACTGATAAATATGGGTGATTATGGCAAGCAAAGCAATCGACGTGCTATGTAACCTAGGGAATCCGTGCTTGGTCAGCATATGGAAATTGGCGCCGCAGGTGGCATTCGTAACATCGTTTACGGTGAATTATGCGAAGGCTTTGTCAAATCATAAAGTGTTGTTTATATCATATAAAAGAATGAAATGTGGTTGTAAAAGAATAAAAAATGTTTGAAAAACGTGTGAAAACACGTTTAACGATTGCGAATACTGAAGTATATCAGTATTTAGTATCTACGAAATAAATTTAATTTTGTTTTGTACATACCTACCTACAAATGTATTGGAAAGAGTTAGTAATCGGTTTCATGTTTTTCCAATTCTTTCCAATCAAAGTGTCAACTTATGAAATGTCAGTTTACAAACAATTATTAGAAGAAGAAATACAAACAAATTTTTTGAAGAAAATCAAGAAAAATACAAAAATCAACAAATCAAAATAAAAACAATTCAAGACTTCAAGAAAGAAAAAAAATTACAAATATGAGCCGTGCAAACAACAACCTATACCAAGCGTATGAAATTTTGCTGGGATTGGAATCAGAAGAGGAGGAAACGACATCATCTTATGATTCTGATGTGGATTTCGAATCGGATGATGAAATTTTCAAAAATGAGGAACATTCGCCCACTTTAAAAGGACTTAGAAGTAAATTGGACAATCTCCATGAAGAGATTAGGAATTTAGGATACGAAAATGACATCGCGGAGTTTAAGAATGACTGGAAAATTGACAGGGATTTCGAGAATGTGAAATTGTGGAATGGAAATTGTATTTCAGAGAAAGTCCCATTGGAAGAATTGGAAGGGGTAAGAAGCAAATTGTCCAACCTCGAACAACTAATCCAAGGCATACGGACAATGATCAAATATGAATTCGGATTGAAATCGGAAGATAATGAATCAATTAAAGAAAAATGTGAACATTTTATTGGTAGCCATGGCAGCAAAAAATGTAGAACAAATGAACAATTGATATTTTCTGATTTTAAGAAACTAAGTAGCGACCTAAATACAAAAACTACAGAACATGAATCATCTAATGTTGTGCATAGAGATATGGTGGAAGAAAACAAAGATCGTGAAATTCGTTCGAGATTGGATAATTTACGGCAATGGCTTTCAAAATGTGATGGTGCAAATGAAGTAAAATTTAAAAATATTGCGTGTGAATCCTCGATGGCTTTGCGCGGAGATATGGTGGAGGATTCGAAAGATCGCGAAATTAGTTCAAAATTAGAAAATATACGGATATGGCTAACAAATTGCGAACAATCTGACGTAACTTTAGAAAATAAAGAGAATATTCCTTCATTTGCATCTGAAACAGAATCGGAAATTGGAGGTGTTCATGAAGATTTTGATGACGGCATTATTATGGGAGATCGAAAGCGTTCGTCCGAAATAGCAAGCCTACGAAATTGGCGATCAAATTTAAGTGACCAAATTGACAACGCGGGTTTCAGGAATGAGTTGAAAATTGACACGGATATGCAGAATGCTAAATTGAGGGAAGGCATTTTTTTTGAAAACAAAGATAATGAAACATTGACTAAAAAAGGTAATGGTTCAAATGAAGGAAAATTTGAAAGTTTTGCTGGTGAATACTCCATAGCTTTGCATGAAGATATGGTGAATGATTTCAAAGATAGCAAAGTTAGTTCAAAATTAGCATATATATTACAATGGCTATCAAATTGTGAAAATTCAGGAAATATTTCAGAAAATTTTTCCTCATTTGAATCAGAACCAGAATCGGAGATAGGAGTTCTACATGAAGATTTAGATGACAAAGTAACTATGGGAGATCGAAATCGTTGGTACGAAATAGCAAGCCTACGAAGATGGCGATCAAATTTTAGTGACCAAAATTCTATACTGTCAATGAGTAGCGGCTTTATAAATGAGTGCAAGAAAACGTTTGAACTTGACTATGATGCAGACTTTGAGGATAATGCTGATTAGGAGATTTTTATAGAAATGTAAAAGATTTTCAAAGACGTTAGCATAGAATTGAATAAGGGATAACTTGGGAAAAATTGTATACTAAGGCCACTACATTTTAGTTGAAGGTAACTAATATATTTATATTTCCTTAACCGGAACCAGTTTAATTTATTTTTATTTTATTTTAGCTTAGCAAAGTATAATGAATGGATTCGAAAAATCAAAAAAAGAAATCTTGGCGCAGACAATTGAGTGAAGCAGCAGAAGATATTAAATCATAGTCATCATGCAGATGAGAAATGGATTTTTTAAAATACGTTTAAGAATAAGCTTTGTGTAAGATGGCTCAATGGGGGTGAATATTGTAAAGCAACAAATGAGGAAAAGGATTGTTGAAGTTTTCTTAAATATTATATAATTTTTTAAATATTATATATATTCTTAATTATTATGTTTTTTCCTAAATATTATACATTCAATGTCGCTGTTATTGAATTTTTATTATAGAACGTTCCTTAATTTACTTTCAATTCAATTTTACTTACTTCTTTTCTAAAAAAGCAAAAAGGCAAATAAAACAAATATTGCAAAAAATCTACATCTGTTTAACCTCAAAAAATACGATAATAATTCAGAAATATTATAACAAAGGCGATTTTGTGGTATCGATAGCAGCCGAACGGCTGATGGGATTTTATGAATTTTATTATTTTTCCAGAGATGTGCAAAATATATGCTAAAATTAATGTCCGTGAAATAAAAGCTGTAAAATGTTCGAATTAATTTCCACATAAATTAATGATAAGAAAAAACAGCATATTGCTGCCTTTTACAAAAGAATCCATTATATGTGTGAATGCAAAATCACAGTCGGGAGTACGAGAAATAACTAATAGATGTGTTGAAAGTGAAAACTATTGCTGTGAGGGGTTGTGAGGTTATAATGTACGTAGCCCTACTTGCCGTTTCTCGCTCAGCTGGCGAGTCCAAATCGTGCTGCATATTTTACACCTGTTCACCTAATTGTTTTTTATGCAGTCAGCATGGTTTCGTTGTCAGCAACTCAGGTGCTGCCGGCACGCGACTTGAGAGCCTAGTTTCTACTTCTGATCTTGTCACAAATTGCAGTTGCATGAGCGGAGGACATGAAAGGGCTGTCATAATTGACACCACCAAGTATTTTGGGATAGTTGGTTACCAGAATCCTTACCCCATCGAATCTCACTTTTAGCTCATCATTAACCGCCATCATGTATGCAGTTGTTGTTGGTGTTGCAGTTTGTTGTGTTATATCTTTCGTCTGCTTGATTCTGTTGAGTGTCAAGGACCAGGAACTCTGTGACTAAGATAGGGTTCGTCCACGGGGATCTGGGTTTGATTCGAGTGGGTCTGGCGTGACGTGTATCGTGCGGTCCCTAGTTACAATCGGGACATGCATTTTGCACGTCGGCATCAATCTTTGCTCTGTAAGAGTTGAGGCGGCTGCATCTGCCGGAACGTAATTGAGCCAGAACTACTCTGGTTTGCCGGGGGAAGTCAACTTCTTCAGGTGCAATGGGAGGCGGTCGTTCTGCAAGGACGACATTAACCTTGTAGCCATTTACCGCATCTGCTACCATGTCTGCATGAATGTTGTCCTGATCTGCTTGATATGCCGCCTGATCTAGAGGTTCCCTCTTGTAGTGCTGAACCCCACGCTCTAGATCATGCAGATCTACCTTAAGGCTTCTGGGCGGTAGATATCTATCCACAAGATGATGATTTGGATGGTTTCTGCGATAACAGCTCAAAAGGTATTGCTTAGACAGCATGTAGTTATGTCTTCGCACTGATAGGATCTGCGTCCGTCTGCGAGTACCACTGCCTGCGCCGGGAAATTGGGCCGCACTTGGGGTATTCGACCGGCTGATATAAAGCGAGCGGCTGCTTTATTTATGATGCCACGGAATTTCCTCTCGGGAGCTAGCGCATTTGATTGGTATACTGCGTGAAGCCAGCCGAATCAGCCTTCTTCTGATTTATAAACGTCCGTCTCAGAGGTTATGAAGTCGGGTGGTCGGTCGATGGTGAGAATTATGGGGAGGTGGTCTGACCCCAAAGAGATGACTGCTTGCCAGGATACGTCACTAAGGAGATCAGGGGATGCAATGGAAATGTCTAGCGAGCTGCTGCACCTCATCGTAATCCTAATGGGGGCATCCTCATTCACCGTGCAGAACGTAAAGCCTTTAATCTGATCTGCAAAAGCTATGCCACGCTGGTCGCTACCTAGGGGAGATTGCCGAGAAGTGTGATGCGCACCAGACGATTATGGCCAGATAGAAGCCCACTTATGTCGTGGTTGTAAGCTTGGCCATTAATTGGGACACAGCTGCCATTAATTGGAAGCGATCCTTACGTAGCACATTGTATCCGTTACAAAAGTGAAAGCTGCAATTTTTGGTCAGCTTTGTCTCCTGGATCGCTGCGACCAATATGCTCTTCCGACTCATAAAATCTACAATCTCATCGATCTTGCCACGAAGACTGTTGCAGTTAATTGCAAAAATTAAACACTTCCCGGCACTGGCCTGGCTATATTGATGCTGGGATGCTGCCGTTGTTGCGTATATTTCCGCACGGAAGAGGTCGGGGGGGTCACATAGTCCGATGATGAGGACGCAGAAGGGGACGACGACGACGCTTGTGATCCACTGATGGCTATGTTCCCACAGCACCTTGCAGCATATGCAGTATTACTATACTTCCGTAGTGAAGTGAGGCCAGAGCCACTCCATGCACCAGTTACCCTTCGGAATATGGGGGTTCTGGCTAACCGAACAGAACCAGGGTCCAGGGTTCTCTTCAATCCCGGCACGGACCAGAAGCGTGCAGAGAAGGCACACCAGGATGTGCCTCTCATGCCGATGAGGAGTTCCATCGGGTCAATCCGGTACGTACAACCGGCTACCATGGGATTGATGATGTAGTGAATAACTTGTCTGAAGATTCAGTGGCAGATATCTTCAAATTCTTTGCAGTGTTGAGTTTTCGCGGCAGAGAGTGTTGTGCTTGCGTGGTGAATCAGTTATGAGCGCGATTTTACCTTTTGTTTAGAATATATTTCTATGTGTGCCGCAGCAGCAGTGGGGTGCCATTTATGACGTAGGACGTCGTGGTTTCCAGTTACTTAATTTTTAGGAAATTTCTGTAACTTTATTTTTAGGAAATTCCTGTAACTTTATTTTTAGGATATTTAAACAAATGTGTACAAATGTTCATGCACGCATTTGGCATTGTTTTTTAAGACATGCATTATTTTAATCGTTTTTTAACTTTTCACTGCTTTACATTTTTGCTGTATTGCGATAAAAATAAGAATAATTTTTTCTGATTGGACATGGCTAGATTAGTTGAACGATAAAAATAGTAATATTTTGTGTGCTTTTGAAGATTGTGAATTTTTTCTGAAAGCAAAGAAATGTGTTCAATGTCATCTCGAGTATATCAGATGAGAAATCCACAGAATGTGGATACTGAAATGCTTCGTATATGGAAAAGTTACAATTGCAGTCGGGTATAATTAACGACATCAAGTGGAGAGTCTCAGTGAGAGACCGGGTGGCACCGGTTCTTGCCTGAATTCTGAGTGCTGTGATACTCTAATAAAAAGGCAAGTTTTTGGCCCCTTTAAATAGCCAATTCGCGCGGCGAAGATCGCTACATCCGTATGCAAATATGCATACAACAATCACAACATCCAACACCTCATGCATCTCCGCTGACGATGAAGTGATACAGAGTGGCAGATGTCTTCAAATATATGGCAGTGAAATAAAGGGCAAGATCGGCAAGGCAGTTCAACAACACGCATATCACATCACATCACTGTGCTATTCCGTGATAGTAAAAGCGTTCGCATATGGTAGGGGTTAAACAATACCGGAGATATCCCCCTTCAATGGGGAACTCCGTTTCACCATACCGAGGCATCGACTTCACATAATTTGTAATACAACGTTTTAGGCCCGGCTGGAGGGACGTGCTAGCGATGTTTTCTAAAAGAGTGTCATGACCGACCGTTTCAAAGGCTTTCGACAGGTTCAGAACCGTCCTGTCATATATCCTGGACTGATTGAAGCCAAGGCAAATATGGATGATTATGGCAAGCAAAGCAATCAACGAGATATGTTACCTAGGGAATCCTTGCTTGCTCAGCATATGGAAATTGGCGCCGCAGGTGGCATTCGTAACATCGTTTACGGTGAATTATGCGAAGGCTTTGTCAAATTATAAAGTGTTGTTTATACCATATAAAAGAATGAAATGTGATAGTAATAGAATTAAAAAACGTTTGAAAAACGTATAAAAACACGTTTAACGATTGCGAATACTGAAGTATATCAGTATTTAGTATCTACGAAATAAATTTAATTTTGTTTTGTACATACCTACCTACAAATTTATTGGAAAGAGTTAGTAATCGGTTTCATGTTTTTCCAATTCTTTCCAATCAAAGTGTCAACTTATGAAATGTCAGTTTACAAACAATTATTAGAAGAAGAAATACAAACAAATTTTTTGAAGAAAATCAAGAAAAATACAAAAATCAACAAATCAAAATAAAAACAATTCAAGACTTCAAGAAAGAAAAAAAATTACAAATATGAGCCGTGCAAACAACAACCTATACCAAGCGTATGAAATTTTGCTGGGATTGGAATCGGAAGAGGAGGAAACGACATCATCTTATGATTCTGATGTAGATTTCGAATCGGATGAAGATTTGTATGATGAAATTTTCAAAAATGAGGAACATTCGCCCACTTTAAGAGGACTTAGAAGTAAATTGGACAATCTCCATGAAGAGATTAGGAATTTAGGATACGAAAATGACATCGCGGAGTTTAAGAATGACTGGAAAATTGACAGGGATTTCGAGAATGTGAAATTGTGGAATGGAAATTGTATTTCAGAGAAAGTCCCATTGGAAGAATTGGAAGGGGTAAGAAGCAAATTGTTCAATCTCGAAAAACTAATCCAAGGCATCCGGACAATGATCAAATATGAATTCGGATTGAAATCGGAAGATAATGAATCAATTAAAGAAAAATGTGAACATTTTATTGGTAGCCATGGCAGCAAAAAATGTAGAACAAATGAACAATTGATATTTTCTGATTTTAAGAAACTAAGTAGCGACCTAAATACAAAAACTATAGAACATGAATCAACTAATGTTGTGCATAGAGATATGGTGGAAGAAAACAAAGATCGTGAAATTCGTTCGAGATTGGATAATTTACGGCAATGGCTTTCAAAATGTGATGGTGCAAATGAAGTAAAATTTAAAAATATTGCGTGTGAATCCTCGATGGCTTTGCGCGGAGATATGGTGGAGGATTCGAAAGATCGCGAAATTAGTTCAAAATTAGAAAATATACGGATATGGCTAACAAATTGCGAACAATCTGACGTAACTTTAGAAAATAAAGAGAATATGCCTTCATTTGCGTCTGAAACAGAATCGGAAATTGGAGATGTTCATGAAGATTTTGATGACGGCATTATTATGGGAGATCGAAAGCGTTCGTCCGAAATAGCAAGCCTACGAAATTGGCGATCAAATTTAAGTGACCAAATTGACAACGCGGGTTTCAGGAATGAGTTGAAAATTGACACGGATATGCAGAATTTTAAATTGGGGGAAGGCAATTTTATTGAGGACAAAGATAATAAAACATTGATTAAAAAAGGTGATGGTTCAAATGAAGGAAAATTTGAAAGTTTTGCTGGTGAATACTCCATAGCTTTGCATGAAGATATGGTGAATGATTCCAAAGATAGCAAAGTTAGTTCAAAATTAGCATATATATTACAATGGCTTTCAAATTGTGAAAATTCAGGAAATATTTCAGAAAATTTTTCCTCATTTGAATCAGAACCAGAATCGGAGATAGGAGTTCTACATGAAGATTTAGATGACGAAGTAACTATGGGAGATCGAAATCGTTCGTCCGAAATAGCAAGCCTACGAAGATGGCGATCAAATTTTAGTGACCAAAATTCTATACTGTCAATGAGTAGCGGCTTTATAAATGAGTGCAAGAAAACGTTTGAACTTGACTATGATGCAGACTTTGAGGATAATGCTGATTAGGAGATTTTTATAGAAATGTAAAAGCTTTTCAAAGACGTTAGCATAGAATTGAATAAGGGATAACTTGGGAAAAATGTTATACTAAGGCCACTACATTTTAGTTGAAGGTAAATAATTTTAGTTGATATTTCCTTAACCGAAACTAGTTTAATTTATTTTAATTTTATTTTAGCTTGGCAAAGTATCATGAATGTATTCGAATAATTAACAAAAAAAGAAAACAATCTTGGCGCAGACAATTGAGTGAAGCAGCAGAAGATATTAAATCAAAGTCATCATGCAGATGAGGAATGGATTTTTTAAAATACGTTTAAGAATAAGCTTTGTGTAAGATGGCTCAATGGGGGTGAATATTGTAAAACAACAAATGAGGAAAAGGATTGTTGAATTTTTCTTAAATATTATATACTTTCTTAAATATTATATATATTCTTAAATATTATGTTTTTTCCTAAATATTATACATTCAATGTCGCTGTTATTGAATTTTTATTATAGAACGTTCCTTAATTTACTTTCAATTCAATTTTACTTACTTCTTTTATAAAAAAGCAAAAAGGCAAATAAAACAAATATTGCAAAAAATCTACATCTGTTTAACCTCAAAAAAAATACGATAATAATTCAGAAATATTATTACAAAGGCGAATTTGTGGTATCGATCGCAGCCGAACGGCTGATTGGATTTTAACAATTTTTTTAATTTTTCCAGAGATGTGCAAAATATATAATAAGAGCTGCAAAATTTTCGAATTAATTTTACAAAAGAATCCATTTTTTGTGTGAATGCAAAATCAGAATCGAGAGTACGAGAAACAACTAATAGATGTGCTGAAAGTATTTAAAAACTATTGCTGTGAGTGGTTGTGGGGTTGTAATGTGCGTAGCCCTACTTGCCGTTTCTTAACAAGAAGGTCAGTCGATTGCTTAAACTTATGCTACAGTACTCATGCGGTATATTAATTTTATTCAAGTTGGTTATTATTATATTAAATTGGCAACGCATTGTGTTGAGTTCTATCTTTCATCTGCTTGCTTCTGCAGAATATCCAGATACAGAAAATCTACGACAAACTGTGAGTGCGTCGAGAGGAATCTCGGTCTGAGTCGAGTAGGTTTGGCTGGGCAGTTAAACTGGTGGCGTGTGTCGTGTGATCCCAGGTTACCTTCGGAGCACACATCCAACACGCTCGCGTCAATCCTAGCACTGCAGGAGTTGAGCCGGAAAGCAATTGAACTAGAAATAATATGTAGAGGGAGGCTAACTTCTTCAGGTGCAATGGGTGGCGGTCGATGTCCAACGACTGTGTTCATTCACTCGGTAGCTCTTTATCGTCTGCCGTGTCGATGTTAAAGCTATCTAAGCCCGCCTGAAACGACGCTTTCTCCGTTTCTCTCTCGTAGCATGGAACCTCTCGCTCGAGATAATGTAGATTCGCACTTATATCTCTGGGCGGTGGATGCCTCTCCATTATATGGCAATTAGGATGGTCGTTGGGATAACAGCCCAGAAGGTATTGCTTAGACAACATGTAGATATGTTTTCGCACAGGTAGGATCTTTGTCTCCTGAAGAAGCTGGTCCACATAAGATAATTGAGAAGATAGCCAGTTGCAGTACGAATGGCAGCATTCTGATGGTTTTTAATTATTATTCCACTATTTGTCGCTTAGTTGGCGAGTCCATATCGGTGCTGCATATTTTACAACTGTTCACCCAATTGTTTTTTATGCAGTCAACATGGTTTCTTTGTCAGCAACGGAAATATCATCCCGCCTTGGGAAACTCCTTGTTTCCCTATGTGGGATTTCAACTTCATATCCCTAAATCTCGTAGACGGATGGCGGCCACATAGATAATTCGTGACCCAGTCTTTCAGTAAGTGCTTCAGGCCTGGTTGGAGGGACATGTTGGCGGTGTCATCAAATAGTTTGGAATGGCTGACTGTGTCCAAACCTTTCGCGTCCAAGGCCATGAGGATCATCCTATTATTACAAGGACCACGGTTAATATATGTGGTGATGGCATTCAAAGCAGTTGTTGTGCTATGAAATCTACCGCATAGTGTTGGTGCTAAACATACGGAAATTCTTCAACTATGCTCGGGAGGGGCTAGTAATAAGAGAAAGGAGATTGGTCTGTCCAACTCTCCTTTACTCGGGTCCTTCCCCGGCTTTAGTAACAGGATCTCTATGCCCATTTCGCCATATCGGGAATTATGAGAATTTTTAGAGACAATTAGAGGATCTTAGTCACGTACTCCAATCGTAGTACATCCAAGTTTGTCAGCATCAGTTTAGAGACGCCATAACGATAAGGTCATATACCGGGCGTGTCCACAGGTCGCGGAATGCCCCGTATACGGAGTAGCTGCTTAAATAATGAGTGCCTGTGATACTCGATATGACAAGGCGAGCTATTGGCGCCTTTAAAAATGCAATTGTCAGCGGTGGCGACAGGTGAAAATTTGCGCATGAACATTCCACTAAGAAACAGGAATGCCACTGTAACGCAGAAGCTAGCATTTCCATCTATGACGCTGAAAGCCTGGTTTCGAATCCTGGCGAGAACCATTTGTTACGTTACCATGTAAAAACCTCTGCCCAAAGAGTCGTTTGGACTCGGCTATAAAAAGGAGACTCCTTATCATTGAACTTTAACTTGGACCGGACAACACCACTCATTAATATGTGAGAAGTTTGCCATCCCTGGCAATCGGTGTTATGAACCGGAATAATCTAGCTCATCTTTGGAGCGAGACGAGGTTTGTCGCCTATACGCTGGCGCTGCGGATGAAATTTTTAACTTTGACTACGGCGTTCAATGGCTCGGCGACCACGAATACAGCAAATGGCTCTCCTCCTTTCCTTGCCAGTCGAGATGCTCAATAAATTGACGGTTATATAACCGGGCGCATCTCTTTGGATCAGTCACTGTTACGTCGCCAAAAGTGATTGAGGTACTGCCATCCCTCTTACAGGTGACTTGACTTCGAAAGTGACTTGACATTTGGCCAACACGTGCCAATGCCGGCGCCTAAGTTGCATTGCTTCAAGTGCTTTTAATTTCTAGCTATAGCTCGCCGATTTTCGGTTTAGCGGGGTCAGCGCAACGAATTCCAACACGCTCGTGTGCGAATGTCGGGAAATTGGGCCGCACTTGGCGTATTCGACCAGCTGCTGCAACCAGCACATTAGAGGGGTGACAGCTCATTAAAGCAGGGGTTGGTGTATTCTCTGAAGTACTCTCGACCCACTCGGCCTTCTTCTGATTGATATACGTCAGGCCGGTAGTCTGATTTCAAAGAAATTACGGCTTAGGAAACGTCATTTAGAATATCAAAGGATGCAGTAGGAATGTCTGTCTGTGGGGTCCTCCTTCTCTATGCAAAAATGCCCTGCCCTAGGGGAGAATTACATGAAAGTAGATGTGCATTAAAGTCCCCCAGAACCAGACGGTTTCTGTGAGACAGCAGGGAACTAATGTCGGGCCTATAAATTTGACGCATTACACGTATATACATGTTGTAAAGCTCTATCTCGGCAGTACTCCATACACTCTATGTTTGAGTCACTAGGCGAGATGGGTTTATAATGCACGGAATGGCGTATCACGAAGGTCACCTCCATTCCTTAAACGATCTTTACGTAGCACATTGTATCCCTGACAACTGTGCAGGCTGCAGTTGCTGGTCAGCTTTGTCTCCGGGATCGGTCCAACCAATATGTTCTTCCGACTCATACAATCTACTATCTCATCGATCTTGCCTCGGAGTCCGTTGCAATTCAATTGCAAGAAAAATGCACTTCCGGGCATTGGACCGGCAATATTGGGGATGGGGCATAAGCGTAAAAAGACTTCTCCGGGGTAGGCTTAGCATCCCCTAAGAAAAGTTTTAAATACGGCAAATGGCTCTACCCCTAGTCTTGTCACTCTCGGGGTGCTCAATAAACTGACGGCTGAATAACCGTGAGCATCTCTGTTACTGTTACGACGCCAAAGTGTCTGAGATCCTGGCATTACTTTTGTGGAACCTCGAAAGTGACCTAACAGCAGATCGCAACTTGACATTGCCTTGCCTAAGTTACATTGCTTCAAGTGTTCTAACCACATGTTGTTGTTGTTGTAGCCACATTTTCATGTGGAGGTGGCGATTCTTATAAAGCTCCTGTAGGTGAGCAATTAACTCGCCTTCCACTATCCGCAACCTGTGGATGCTAACTCGCAGCTAAGCCTCTCGTGACAGAAATGAACACCATTCAGATCGGACCTCAATGTTGCAGCCGCTTATGTTTATTGGCCAATATGGTAATTTTCAGATTCAGCTCTCTGATTCTCGGTTTAGTGAATTCAGTTCAACGAATCCCAACATGCTTGTCTGCGAGTACCACTGCCTGCGCCGGGAAGATGGGCTGCACTTGGGGTATTAGACCGGATGGTATAAATCGAGTGGCTGCTCCGTAAATAATGTCTCAGAATTTCCTTTCAGGAACGGCACATCTGAGTGGGGTGATAGCTTACTGATTGGTGTACTCTCTGAAGCCGACCTAGTCGGCCTTCTTCAGATTGATATATGCACATCAGGCGGTCAGAGGTTCTTCAGATTGATATACGTCAGGCGTTCAGAGGTTATGAGGCCGGGTGGGGAGGTGATCGATCCCAAAAAAAAAAGAAATACGGCATGTAGCTCTGTTGAGCTATGTCCCGCTGGTTATTACCTAGGGAAGAATACCATGAAACGTGGTTCGCATTAAAGTCTCCTAGAACCAAGCGATTACGGTCACACAGTAAGCGACCAATGTCGGGCCTATAAACGTACGTACCGGATTGACCCGATGAAGTCCTTCATCGGCAAGATGTATAACAACTACAAAAACGTGATAGTTGTTGTAGCAGTGTGTTATACACTAAGGCGGCAGCCGTTGCCGATGAAAAACTCAATCTGATCAATCCGGTACGTACAACTGGCTACCATGGGATTGACTACAAAAACGTACTCCCTTAATTACGTCAAGCTAGAGCACGAACGAAAACTAGCCCACTCTATGACCCGGGTGCGCCTCTCAGACACCGGCGGATGTTGGATGCGGTTTTGGTTGGACCAGAAGCGTACCTTGCAGGCACTTCGGGATGTGCCTCTCCCATGAGGAACAAAAGAACATGAATGAAGTCCTCGGAGAAAGACCGCCTCCCATTGCACCTAAAGAAATCGACCTCCCCCGGCAAACCAGAGTAGTTCTGGCTCAATAACATTCCGGCAGATGCAGCCTCCTCAACTCCTACAGAGCAAGGATTGATGCCATAGAACCAGCTGCCATGGGATTTCTTAGCCCTGACTGTAACAAAGTGTATCGTCACTCTCTTTAAAATGCAAAATTTTGCTCATAAACACTCCACCTAGAAACAGGGCCAAACTTTTCAAATATCAATGAAAGCTGTTCGATTTAAGCTTAAGCTCAATGATAAGGGGCTTTCTTTTTAAAGCTGAGCCGCAGCGCGGCACCTCTTTGGAGAGAAGTTTTTACATAGCATAGTACCTCACAAATGTTGCCAGCATTACTTACTTTAATCATACTCCGTAAACTAGCAAAGTCTCAAAAATATTTTGAGTATTTTTAAGTTTTAAAACTTTAGATGTATGACGATAATGATGTTGTTTACTGTTTCAGACTTAAGGGACTAGAGCATTTAATAGAAGGTGTGAATATCTCCATAAATCTATTTTCTCATGTCAAATTGCTAACGATAAACCACAAGAGTCAACCATCAGCTATCGTTCAAAGTTACAACACCCTTTTGTTGCCCAATTAAAATATTCAAAACTCCCCTTAAACGTCATAACGAATCTGCTGCTTTGGATCGGTCAGTTACCGAAATTTTGATGGGTATATCCAACTTTTTGTTGCTGCTGTCTTATTTAAAAGGTTATTTGTTGCTCTCGCTCCGATGGCTGTATCTACATAGTAAAAATATACAAGTTTTTTTTTCGTGAAGTTTCCTAAAAACAGAAATTTAAATAGAAAAAAATTACAAAAATTACTTTTTTCAAATTGGAAGATTTGGTATACAACACGGAATTCCCACTGAGCAAATAAAATAGATTTTTAAAAATATCTATGAGTACTAGTTGAAGACACCACGATGTTGTAGACAAAAACTTTCAATAAATTGTATTTTTGCAAATAATAGCTCTGTTCGCGTACTTTTCACAAAAAATTTGAAGGAGAGTAAGAGCCTTTTTACTCTCTTTAAAAAATTTGCAAGCAAAAGTGGGAATACGTCACTAACTTTAGACAGTCGTTTATTTGGCAAAAAATAAGTAAAATTTTTGTTTATTATCATTGGCAACGGAATTCTAAAAGGTAGTTATTTAAAAATAATGGACTAAAGTACATTATTGAGTTTTTAGTTTATTGAAATGATGACGCCGCCGTTTAACGATTTTTCCATAACGGCGTCAATAGTTTTGTGCACCTGGCATGAGTTTCTTTCATCATTTTAATGTAAACAATAGAAAAAAATAAAAGCAAATTTGCATTCATTTTACGTGAAGTAATGGTTCGTGAAGAAGGTTCCATGTACAAAACTTCATAAAATTGGGAAATAATTAATATAGATGTCTTTAAAATAACATAATTTGTCTTACTCGCCGTGTTTTCCTCTTTTCCAAAGCAACATCTAAAATATCTCCAAACCGCAACGTTCGTATTTCTATTACTATTAATAGAAATTATTTTTGAAAAATTATCATTACGCAAATAATTATTATTTTCTGGCTTTTTCTTGCATTATTATGTGGCGCGTACATGTTGTTTACCTTTTGATTTTTGACAAACGTCAAAATTTTTCAGTGTTAGAAAAATGGTCGATTGGCACAGCAAAATTAAATTTTTTTCTCACCAATGTTAAAAACAACCCCCTACTTCATTTTTACATATCACTATAGATTGCTATCATGGATGAGCAAGTAAAAGAAATGCAAAAAAATCCCATTGGCTATTGTGAATTATTTGGGGGCAAATACACCACTACTTGCTATTGTTATTGTTCGTTTGTTGGCTAACTTAACCCATGCACACATATACAACATAGACATCAAAAGTGCGTTGACGGTGGCGGCGTTGTTATTTGAAACATGATGCACGATTGTGATCAATTTGCAATGGTATTTCAAATACCGATGAAGTTCCCAAAATAAAACACCGGCTTACCTTGAGTAAAAAGAAAAAAAAAAACAATTCTACCATAGTATGAAATTTAAATGCATAGAAAGTAGGCCTTGCCACTATAAGAAAAAAACTTCTATAAAGAAGAGAAATATTTTTTCAAAATTCCGTGTGTGTTTCAGTTTTTTTTCGTTTGTTTCATACATGTTCGTGGTCATAGTGTATTGTGTGTTTTTGTATATGCATATGTCCGATATAAGTCACCGTTGTTTATTTACTTTAGTGCGTCGACGTCGGTTAACTTTTGTTGTTGCTGTTTAAACATATTTTTTTGCGGGTATACTTAAAGAAAGCTAAAATATAATAAGCGCAGGCCGCAATAATTTTATGTTAAGTGCATACAAAAAGTAATTTTCCCCCGATTATTCATCAAGTGTACGCCTATTAAATTGATAAAAGTTACAACAACAAATATAATGAAATGCACTTGGTTAAAAGCCTGCTGTGCCACTTTTGTGCATCTCCCGGATAATGTGTCAAAGAGTGTATCCTGAAACGTATTCCCCCGATTATCAAATCACCATTGTTTAATTAGTTTAGTGCGTCGCCGTCGTTGTTAAAGATAAAAATAAAAAGCGCAAGCCATAATTATTTTATGTAAAGTGCATACAAAAAGTAATTTTCCCCCGATTATCTATAAAGTGCAAGTGTTTTAAATTGAAAAAAGTTAAAACAACAAATATAGTGGAATGCACTTGGTTAAATGCCTGCTGTGCCGCTTTTGTGCATCTCCCGGATAATGTGTCAAAGAGTGTATCCTGAAAAGTGTTCCCCCGAATATCAAATCACCATTGTTTAATTAGTTTAGTGCGTCGCCGTCGTTGTTAAAGATAAAAATAAAAAGCGCAAGCCATAATTATTTTATGTAAAGTGCATACAAAAAGTAATTTTCCTCCGATTATCTATCAAGTGCAAGTGTTATAAATTGAAAAAAGTTAAAACAACAAATATAATGAAATGCACTTGGTTAAAAGCCTGCTGTGCCGCTTTTGTGCATCTCCCGGATAATGTGTCAAAAAGTGTATCCTGAAAAGTTTAATTACTTTAGTGCGTAGCCGTCGTTGTTTAAGATAAAAATGAAAAGCGTAGGCCATAATCATTTTATGTAAAGTGCATAGAAAAAGTAATTTTCCCCCGATTAACTATCAAGTGCAAGAAGTGTTTTAAATTGAAAAAAGTTAAAACAACAAATATAATGGAATGCACTTGGTTAAAAGCCTTCTGTGCCGTTTTGTGCATCTCCCGGATAATGTGTCAAAAAGTGTATCCTGAAATTGTTCAAATTGCAGCATATCGTCCCCTCTACAAGTTAAAAACTATTAACTCGATAACTATCACCTCCACTTCATCAACAAGAGCAACAATAGTTCTTCTTCTTCTGGGATTATTCAAGTAGCTGACCTCTCCACAAAAAAAATAAACTGCCAATGAGTCGACGAAGGTCTCTGGATCGGCCAGGAAAGTTAGCAAGGGATATTTTTGGTTTAACATACACCCATTAGCCAAATGTCAAAGAATGTTAACAATGTTGCCAAGTGTTGTATGATTTGGGTCTTTTAAAAATCCACCCCTCTTGCCTTAAACACTTCGATAAACACTGTTGTGTATGGTACTAATTCGGAATTCCTTTGGATTTCGCCAGGTACACTTTTATTAACAATGGCCAAGGATCGACCACGGCCAGTAGGCAGCATAGTCAGGTTATCAACATGCCAATTTTCTCACCATTCTCAGCTGGTGTATTTTCTTTGTTTTTGTTTACATTTTTCTATTTTCTTTCGTTTGTTGGGCCAGTGTTGAGTTTTGGAGGCAGAGAGTGTTCTGTGCTTGCATGCTTGCGTGGTGAATCAGGTATGAGCGCAATTTCACCTTTTGTTTTGAATATATTTATATGTGTGCAGCAGCAGCAGTGGGGTGACATTTATGACGTTGGACGTTGTGGTTTTCTGTAACTTTATTTTTAGGAAATGTAAACAAATGTGTACAAATGTTCATACACGCATTTGGCATTGTTTTTTAAGACATGCATAATTTGAAACGTTTTGTTTAACTTTTCAATGCATTACATTTTTAGTTAGTTGAACGATAAAAAAGGTAATATTTTGTGTGCTTTTGAAGATTGTGAATTTTTTCTGAAAGCAAAGATATGTGTTCAATGTCATTACGATGTTCAGATGAGAGTTCCACAGATTGCGGATACTGGAATGCTTCGTACATGGAAAAGCTGCAATTGCAGTCGAGGATAATTAACGATATCAAGTGGAGAGTCTCAGTGAGAGGCCGGGTGGCACCGGTTCTTGCCTGAATTCTGAGTGCTGTGATACTCGATATAAAAAGGCAAGTTTTTGGCGCCTTTAATAACCAATGGCCATAATGTTCACGCGGCGAAGATCGCTACATCCGTACACAAATGTGCATACAAAACCACAACATCCAACACCTCATTCATCTCCGCTGACGATGAAGTGATACAGAGTGGCTGATATCTTCAAATATATGGCAGCGAAATAAACGGCAAGATCGGCAAGGCAGTAGTTCAACCACACGCAGATCACATCAATTAGTGGCTGCTATACCGTGTTAGTAAAAACGTTCGTATATGGTTCAATGGGGAACTCCGTTTCACCATAACGGGGCATCGACTTCACATAATTTGTAGTACAACGTTTTAGGCCCGGCCGGAAGGACGTGCTAGCGATGTCTTCTAAAAGAGTGGCAGGAGCGACCGTATCCAAGGCTTTCGAGAGGTTCAAAGCCATGACGATCGTGCTGTCTGATTGAAGCCAAGGCAAATATGGATGATTATGGCAAGCAAAGCAATCGACGTGCTATGTAACCTAGGGAATCCGTGCTTGGTCAGCATATGGAAATTGGCGCCGCAGGTGGCATTCGTAACATCGTTTACGGAGAATTATGCGAAGGCTTTGTCAAATCATAAAGTGTTGTTTATACCATATAAAAGAATGAAATGTGGTTGTAATAGAATAAAAAATGTTTAAAAAACGTATGAAAACACGTTTAACGATTGCGAATACTGAAGTATATCAGTATTTAGTATCTACGAAATAAATTTAATTTTGTTTTGTACATACCTACCTACAAATGTATTGGAAAGAGTTAGTAATCGGTTTCATGTTTTTCCAATTCTTTCCAATCAAAGTGTCAACTTATGAAATGTCAGTTTACAAACAATTATTAGAAGAAGAAATACAAACAAATTTTTTGAAGAAAATCAAGAAAAATACAAAAATCAACAAATCAAAATAAAAACAATTCAAGACTTCAAGAAAGAAAAAAAATTACAAATATGAGCCGTGCAAACAACAACCTATACCAAGCGTATGAAATTTTGCTGGGATTGGAATCAGAAGAGGAGGAAACGACATCATCTTATGATTCTGATGTGGATTTCGAATCGGATGATGAAATTTTCAAAAATGAGGAACATTCGCCCACTTTAAAAGGACTTAGAAGTAAATTGGACAATCTCCATGAAGAGATTAGGAATTTAGGATACGAAAATGACATCGCGGAGTTGAAGAATGACTGGAAAATTGACAGGGATTTCGAGAATGTGAAACTGTGGAATGGAAATTGTATTTCAGAGAAAGTCCCATTGGAAGAATTGGAAGGGGTAAGAAGCAAATTGTCCAACCTCGAACAACTAATCCAAGGCATACGGACAATGATCAAATATGAATTCGGATTGAAATCGGAAGATAATGAATCAATTAAAGAAAAATGTGAACATTTTATTGGTAGCCATGGCAGCAAAAAATGTAGAACAAATGAACAATTGATATTTTCTGATTTTAAGAAACTAAGTAGCGACCTAAATACGAAAACTACAGAACATGAATCATCTAATGTTGTGCATAGAGATATGGTGGAAGAAAACAAAGATCGTGAAATTCGTTCGAGATTGGATAATTTACGGCAATGGCTTTCAAAATGTGATGGTGCAAATGAAGTAAAATTTAAAAATATTGCGTGTGAATCCTCGATGGCTTTGCGCGGAGATATGGTGGAGGATTCAAAAGATCGCGAAATTAGTTCAAAATTAGAAAATATACGGCTATGGCTAACAAATTGCGAACAATCTGCCGTAATTTTAGAAAATAAAGAAAATATGTCTTCATTTGCATCTGAAACAGAATCGGAAATTGGAGATGTTCATGAAGATTTTGATGACGGCATTATTATGGGAGATCGAAAGCGTTCGTCCGAAATAGCAAGCCTACGAAGATGGCGATCAAAATTAAGTGACCAAATTGACAACGCGGGTTTCAGGAATGAGTTGAAAATTGACACGGATATGCAGAATGCTAAATTGAGGGAAGGCATTTTTTTTGAAAACAAAGATAATGAAACATTGACTAAAAAAGGTGATGGTTCAAATGAAGGAAAATTTGAAAGTTTTGCTGGTGAATACTCCATAGCTTTGCATGAAGATATGGCGAATGATTCCAAAGATAGCAAAGTTAGTTCAAAATTAGCATATATATTACAATGGCTATCAAATTGTGAAAATTCAGGAAATATTTCAGAAAATTTTTCCTCATTTGAATCAGAACCAGAATCGGAGATAGGAGTTCTACATGAAGATTTAGATGACGAAGTAACTATGGGAGATCGAAATCGTTCGTCCGAAATAGCTAGCCTACGAAGATGGCGATCAAATTTTAGTGACCAAAATTCTATACTGTCAATGAGTAGCGGCTTTATAAATGAGTGCAAGAAAACGTTTGAACTTGACTATGATGCAGACTTTGAGGATAATGCTGATTAGGAGATTTTTATAAAAATGTAAAAGATTTTCAAAGACGTTAGCATAGAATTGAATAAGGGATAACATGGGAAAAATTGTTTACTATGGGCACTACATTTTAATTGAAGGTAAATAATTTTAGTTGGTATTTCTTAAACCGAAACCAGTTTAATTTATTTTAATTTTATTTTAGCTTGACAAAGTATCATGAATGGATTCGAAAAATCAAAAAAAAAAAAAAAAGAAATCTTGGCGCAGACAATTGAGTGAAGCAGCAGAAGATATTAAATCAAAGTCATAATGCAGATGAGGAATGGATTTTTTAAAATACGTTTAAGAATAAGCTTTGTGTAAGATGGCTCAATGGGGGTGAATATTGTAAAACAACAAATGAGGAAAAGGATTGTTGAATTTTTCTTAAATATTGTATACTTTCTTAAATATTATATATATTCTTAATTATTATGTTTTTTTTCTAAATATTATACATTCAATGTCGCTGTTATTGAATTTTTACTATAGAACGTTCCTTAATTTACTTTCAATTCAATTTTACTTACTTCTTTTATAAAAAAGCAAAAAGGCAAATAAAACAAATATTGCAAAAAATCTACATCTGTTTAACCTCAAAAAAAAATACGATAATAATTCAGAAATATTATTACAAAGACGAATTTGTGGTATCGATCGCAGCCGAACGGCTGATGGGATTTTAACAATTTTTTTAATTTTTCCAGAGATGTGCAAAATATATAATAAGAGCTGCAAAATTTTCGAATTAATTTTACAAAAGAATCCATTTTTTGTGTGAATGCAAAATCAGAATCGAAAGTACGAGATACAACTAATAGATGTGCTGAAAGTATTTAAAAACTATTGCTGTGAGTGGTTGTGGGGTTGTAATTTGCGTAGCCCTACTTGCCGTTTCTTAACAAGAAGGTCAGTCGATTGCTTAACCTTATGCTACAGTACTCATGCGGTATATTAATTTTATTCAAGTTGGTTATTATTATATTAAATTGGCAACGCATTGCGTTGTGTTCTATCTATCATCTGCTTGCTTCTGCAGAATATCCAGATACCGAAAATCTACGACAAAATGTGAGTGCGTCTAGAGGAATCTCGGTCTCAGTGGGGCAGATTTGGCGGGGCAGTTAAACTGGTGGCGGTGTCGTGTGATCTCAGGTTACAGTCGGAGCACACATCCAACACGCTCGCGTCAATCCTAGTACTGAAGGTGTTGAGGCCACTGCAAATGCCGGAAACCAATTGAACTAGAACTGATATGGTTTGCATAGGGAGGCTAACTCCTTCAGATGCAATGGGTGGCGGTCGATGTCCAAGGACTGCGTTTACTCGGTAGCTGTTTACCGCTTCGTCTGCTATGCCGATGTTAAAGCTATCTAAGCCTGCCTGAAACGCCGCCTTCTCCGTTTCTCTCTTGTAGCACTGAACCTCTCGCTCAAGATGATATAGATTCACCCCGATATCTCTGGGCGGTGGATGCGTATCCATTAGATGGTAATTAGGATGGTCTCTGGGATAACAGCCCAGAAGGTATTGCTTAGACAAAATGTAGTTATGTTTTCGCACAGGTAGGATCTTTGTCTCCTGAAGAAGTTGGTCCACTTAAGATAATTGAGAAGATAGCCAGTTGCAGTACGTAGGGCAGCATCCTGATGGGTCTGAATTATTATTCCACTACTTGCCGCTCAGCTGGGGAGTCCATATCGGTGCTGCATAGTTTACCCCTGTTCATCCAATTGCTTTTTATGCAGTCAACATGGTTTCTTTGTCAGCAACCCAAGTGTTGCCGTCAAGCGACTTGAGGGTCTAGTTTCTATTTCTGACCTTGTCACATGAGCGGAGGACGTGAAAGAGTTGTCATATGTGACACCAAGTATTTTGGGTTATCGGAATCCTTACTCCACCGAATCTCACTTCTAGTTCATCATTTACCTCCAGCATGTATGTAGCGAATAACGTGTCTGAAGATTTAGTGGCAGATAACTTAAAATTCTTTGTAGCGAAATAGGCGGCAAGATCGATGAGAATGTTCAACTTATCGCAAATGTCATCAACGATGAGCTTGATGTCATGATCGTACAGTCGTCTGCATTTGCTCTCAATGCCGCCTGGAAGGTGTGGAGTGAAATAGAGACTGACTGTTTCTAAACCTTTCGCGTCCAGAGCAATGAGGTCTGTCCTATTACAAGGTCTCGCCTGGTTTTGACCACGGTTAGTATATGTGGTGATGGCATTAAAAGCAGTTGTTGTGCTATGAAATCTACCGCATCGTGTTGGTGCTAAACATACGGAAATTCTTCAACTATGCTCGGGAGGGGCTAGTAATAAGATAAAGGAGATTGGTCTGTCCAACTCTCCTTTACTCGGGTCATTTCCCGGCTTTAGTAGCAGGATATCTATGCCCATTTTCCCATATCGGGAATTATGAAAATTTTTAGAGACAATTAGAGGATCTTAGTCACATCCAAGTTCGTCAGCATCAGTTTAGAGACGCCATAACGAGAAGGTCATATACCGGGCGTGTCTACAGGTCGCGGAATGACCCGTATACGGAGTAGCTGCAACTGCGGATAATCAGTGCTATTGAGTGGGGAGTCTTAGTGAGAGTTCGGCCGGCAATGGCTCTTGCTTAAATAATGAGTGCCTGTGATACTCGACATGACAAGGCGAGCTATTGGTGCCTTTAAAAATCCAATTTTCAATTGCCATTTGCCGTGGCGATAGGTGAAAATTTGCGTATGAACATTCCATTAAGAAACAGGAATGCCAACGAAACGCAGAAGCTAGCATTTCCATCTATGACGCAGAAAGCCTGGTTTCGAATCCAACCGTATGTTACATTGCCATGTAAAAACTTCTGCCGAAAGAGTAGTCGCACTGCGGCACGTCGTGTGGGCTCGGCTTTAAAACGGGGGCTCCTTATCATTGAACTTTAACTTGAATCGGACAGCACCACTCATTAATATGTGAGAAGTTTGCCATCCCTGGCAATCGGTGCTATGAACCGGAATAATCTAGCTCATCTATGGAGCGAGACGAGGATTGTCGCCTATACAAATGTGCCTATAACAATATTAACAATTTGGCGCTGCGGCGACCACAAATACAGCAAATGGCTCTCCTCCTTGCCTTGCCACTCGAGATGCTCAATAAATTGACGGTTATATAACCGGGCGCAACTCTTCGGATCAGTCACTGTTACGTCGCCAAAAGTGATTGAGGTACTGCCATCCCTCTTCAAAATTGACTTGACATTTGGCCAACACGCGCAGGCCATAATCATTTTATGTAAAGTGCATACAAAAAGTAATTTTTCCTCGATTATCTATCAAGTGCAAGTGTTTTAAATTGAAAAAAGTTAAAACAACAAATATAATGAAATGCACTAGTTTAAAAGCCTGATGTACCGCTTTTGTGCATCTCCCGGATAATGTGTCAAAAAGTGTATCCTGAAATTGTTCAAATTGCGACAAGTCGTCCCCTCTACGAGTTAAAAACTATTAACTCGATCCACCATCAGCAGCAATAAAAGCACCTTCTTCAACAACAACAACACCACTACCACCTCCACTTCATCTTCAAGAGCAACAATAATTATTTTTCTTCTGGGATTATTCAAGTAGCTGACCTCTCCACAAAAAAAAAAACTGCCAATGAGTCGACGACAGTCTCTGGATCGGCCAGGTTAGTTAGCAAGGATTTTTTTTGGTTTAGCATGATACACACATTAGCCTAATGTCAAAGAATGTAAACAATGTTGCCAGCGAGTAGGCAGCATAGTCTGTTAGTCAACATGCCAATTTTCTCACCATTCTCAGCTGGTGTATTTTCTTTGTTTTTGTTTCCATTTTTCTATTTTCTTTCGTTTGTTGGGCCAGTGTTGAGTTTTGGCGGCAGAGAGTGTTGTGTGCTTGCAAACTTGCGTGGTGATTTAGTTATGAGCGCGATTTCACCTTTTGTTTTGAATCTATTTATATGTGTGCAGCAACAGCAGTGGGGTGACATCTATAACGTTGGACGTTGTGGTTTTCTGCAACTTTATTTTTAGGAAATGTAAACATATGTTCATACACGCATTTGTCACTGTTTTTTTAGACATGCATAATTTGAATCGTTTTTTTAACTTTTCAATGCATTACAATTTTGTTGTATTGCGATTGGATGTATAAATGATGGTAATAAAATTTAGTCATGACTAGATTAGTTGAACGACAAAAATAGTTCTATTATATGCTTTTGAAGATTGTGAATTTTTTTGAAAGCAAAGAAATGTGTTCAATGTCATCACGAGTATATCAGATGAGAAATCCACAGATTGCGGATACTGGAATGCTTCTTATATGGAAAAGCTGCAATTGCAGTCGGGGATAATTAATGATATCAAGTGGAGAGTCTCAGAATTCTGAGTGCTGTGATACTCAATATAAAAAGGCAAGTTTTTGGCGCCTTTAAATAACCAATGTCCATAACGTTCACGCGGCGAAGATCGCTACACCCATACACAAATGTGCATACAAAACCACAACATCCAACACCTCATGCATCTCCGCTGACGATGAAGTGATACAAAGTGGCAGATATCTTCAAATATATGGCAGCGAAATAAACGCAGATCACATCAATGAGTGGGTGCTATGCCGTGATAGTAAAAGCGTTCGCATGTAGTATGGGTCAAACGTACAGGAGATATACCCCTTCCATGGGAAACTCCGTTTCACCATACCGGGGCTTCGAATTCACATAATTTGTAATACAACGTTTTAGGCCCGGCCGGAGGGACGTGCTGGCATATATCCTGGACTGATTGAAGCCAAGATATATATGGGTGATTATGGCAAGCAAAGCAATCGACGTGCTATGTAACCTAGGGAATCCGTGCTTGGTCAGCATATGGAAATTGGCGCCGCAGGTGGCATTCGTAACATCGTTTACGGAGAATTATGCGAAGGCTTTGTCAAATCATAAAGTGTTGTTAAAACCATATAAAAGAATGAAATGTGATAGTAATAGAATTAAAAAAACGTTTAAAAAACGTATGAAAACACGTTTAACGATTGCGAATACTGAAGTATATCAGTATTTAGTATCTACGAAATAAATTTAATTTTGTTTTGTACATACCTACCTACAAATGTATTGGAAAGAGTTAGTAATCGGTTTCATGTTTTTCCAATTCTTTCCAATCAAAGTGTCAACTTATGAAATGTCAGTTTACAAACAATTATTAGAAGAAGAAATACAAACAAATTTTTTGAAAAAAATCAAGAAAAATACAAAAATCAACAAATCAAAATAAAAACAATTCAAGACTTCAAGAAAGAAAAAAAATTACAAATATGAGCCGTGCAAACAACAACCTATACCA
Source organism: Stomoxys calcitrans (assembly GCF_963082655.1). Classification (NCBI taxonomy): domain Eukaryota; kingdom Metazoa; phylum Arthropoda; class Insecta; order Diptera; family Muscidae; genus Stomoxys; species Stomoxys calcitrans. Next base: position 42,149,708 of record NC_081553.1, on the reverse strand, counting down.
AGCGTATGAAATTTTGCTGGGATTGGAATCAGAAGAGGAGGAAACGACATCATCTTATGATTCTGATGTGGATTTCGAATCGGATGATGAAATTTTCAAAAATGAGGAACATTCGCCCACTTTAAAAGGACTTAGAAGTAAATTGGACAATCTCCATGAAGAGATTAGGAATTTAGGATACGAAAATGACATCGCGGAGTTGAAGAATGACTGGAAAATTGACAGGGATTTCGAGAATGTGAAATTGTGGAATGGAAATTGTATTTCAGAGAAAGTCCCATTGGAAGAATTGGAAGGAGTAAGAAGCAAATTGTCCAACCTCGAACAACTAATCCAAGGCATCCGGACAATGATCAAATATGAATTTGGATTGAAATCGGAAGATAATGAATCAATTAAAGAAAAATGTGAACATTTTATTGGTAGCCATGGCAGCAAAAAATGTAGAACAAATGAACAATTGATATTTTCTGATTTTAAGAAACTAAGTAGCGACCTAAATACAAAAACTACAGAACATGAATCATCTAATGTTGTGCATAGAGATATGGTGGAAGAAAACAAAGATCGTGAAATTCGTTCGAGATTGGATAATTTACGGCAATGGCTTTCAAAATGTGATGGTGCAAATGAAGTAAAATTTAAAAATATTGCGTGTGAATCCTCGATGGCTTTGCGCGGAGATATGGTGGAGGATTCAAAAGATCGCGAAATTAGTTCAAAATTAGAAAATATACGGCTATGGCTAACAAATTGCGAACAATCTGCCGTAACTTTAGAAAATAAAGAGAATATGCCTTCATTTGCATCTGAAACAGAATCGGAAATTGGAGGTGTTCATGAAGATTTTGATGACGGCATTATTATGGGAGATCGAAAGCGTTCGTCCGAAATAGCAAGCCTACGAAGATGGCGATCAAAATTAAGTGACCAAATTGACAACGCGGGTTTCAGGAATGAGTTGAAAATTGACACGGATATGCAGAATGCTAAATTGAGGGAAGGCATTTTTTTTGAAAACAAAGATAATGAAACATTGACTAAAAAAGGTAATGGTTCAAATGAAGGAAAATTTGAAAGTTTTGCTGGTGAATACTCCATAGCTTTGCATGAAGATATGGTGAATGATTTCAAAGATAGCAAAGTTAGTTCAAAATTAGCATATATATTACAATGGCTATCAAATTGTGAAAATTCAGGAAATATTTCAGAAAATGTTTCCTCATTTGAATCAGAACCAGAATCGCAGATAGGAATTCTACATGAAGATTTAGATGACAAAGTAACTATGGGAGATCGAAATCGTTCGTACGAAATAGCAAGCCTACGAAGATGGCGATCAAATTTTAGTGACCAAAATTCTATACTGTCAATGAGTAGCGGCTTTATAAATGAGTGCAAGAAAACGTTTGAACTTGACTATGATGCAGACTTTGAGGATAATGCTGATTAGGAGATTTTTATAGAAATTTAAAAGATTTTCAAAGACGTTAGCATAAAGGATTGTTGAATTTTTCTTAAATATTATATAATTTCTTAAATTTTATATAATTTCTTAAATATTATATATATTCTTAATTATTATGTTTTTTCCTAAATATTATACATTCAATGTCGCTGTTATTGAATTTTTATTATAGAACGTTCCTTAATTTACTTTCAATTCAATTTTACTTACTTCTTTTATAAAAAAGCAAAAAGGCAAATAAAACAAATATTGCAAAAAATCGACATCTGTTTAACCTCAAAAAATACGATAATAATTCAGAAATATTATAACAAAGGCGATTTTGTGGTATCGATAGCAGCCGAACGGCTGATGGGATTTTATGAAATTTATTATTTTTCCAGAGATGTGCAAAATATATGCTAAAATTAATGTCCGCGAAATAAAAGTTGTAAAATGTTCGAATTAATTTCCACATAAATTAACGATAAGAAAAAACAGCATATTGCTGCCTTTTACAAAAGAATCCATTATATGTGTGAATGCAAAATCACTGTCGGGAGTACGAGAAATAACTAATAGATGTGTTGAAAGTGAAAACTATTGCTGTGAGGGGTTGTGAGGTTATAATGTACGTAGCCCTACTTGCCGTTTCTCGCTCAGCTGGCGAGTCCAAATCGTGCTGCATATTTTACACCTGTTCACCCAATTGTTTTTTATGCAGTCAGCATGGTTTCGTTGTCAGCAACTCAGGTGCTGCCGGCACGCGACTTGAGAGCCTAGTTTCTACTTCTGATCTTGTCACAAATTGCAGTTGCATGAGCGGAGGACATGAAAGAGCTGTCATAACTGACACCAAGTATTTTGGGATAGTTGGTTACCGGAATCCTTACCCCATCGAATCTCACTTTTAGCTCATCATTAACCGCCAGCACGTATGCAGTTGTTGTTGGTGTTGCAGTTTGTTGTGTTATATCTTTCGTCTGCTTGATTCTGTTGAGTGTCAAGGACCAGGAACTCTGCGACTAAGATAGGGTTCGTCCACGGGGATCTGGGTTTGATTCGAGTGGGTCTGGCGTGACGTGTATCGTGCGGTCCCTAGTTACAATCGGGACATGCATCTTGCACGTCGGCATGAATCTTTGCTCTGTAAGAGTTGAGGCGGCTGCATCTGCCGAAATGTAATTGAGCCAGAATTACTCTGGTTTGCCGGGGGAAGTCAACTTCTTCAGGTGTAATAGGAGGCGGTCGTTCTCCAAGGACGACATTAACCTTGTTGCCATTTACCGCATCTGCTTCCGTGTCTGCATGAATGTTGTCCTGATCTGCTTGATATGCCGCCTGACCTAGAGGTTCCCTCTTGTAGCGCTAAACCTCACGCTCTAGATCATGCAGATCTACCTTAAGGCTTCTGGGCGGTAGATATCCATCCATCCACAAGATGATGATTTGGATGGTTTCTGCGATAACAGCTCAAAAGGTATTGCTTAGAATGCATGTAGTTATGTCTTCGCACTGATAGGATCTGCGTCCGTCTGCTAGTACCACTGCCTGCGCCGGGAAATTGGGCCGCACTTGGGGTATTCGACCGGCTGATATAAAGCGAGCGGCTGCTTTATTTATGATGCCACGGAATTTCCTCTCGGGAGCTAGCGCATTTGATTGGTATACTGCCTGAAGCCAGCCGAATCAGCCTTCTTCTGATTTATAAACGTCCGTCTCAGAGGTTATGAAGTCGGGTGGTCGGTCGATGGTGAGAATTATGGGGAGGTGGTCTGACCCCAAAGAGATGACTGCTTGCCAGGATACGTCACTAAGGAGATCAGGGGATGCAATGGAAATGTCTAGCGAGCTGCTGCACCTCATCGTAATCCTAATGGGGGCATCCTCATTCACCGTGCAGAACGTAAAGCCTTTAATCTGATCTGCGAAAGCTATGCCACGCTGGTCGTTACCTAGGGGAGATTGCCGAGAAGTGTGATGCGCATTAAAGTCCCCTAGCACCAGACGATTATGGCCAGATAGAAGCCCATTTATGTCGTGGTTGTAAGCTTGGCCAATAATTGGGACACAGCTACCATTAATTGGAAGCGATCCTTACGTAGCACATTGTATCCGTTACAAAAGTGAAAGCTGCAATTTTTGGTCAGCTTTGTCTCCTGGATCGCTGCGACCAATATGCTCTTCCGACTCATAAAATCCACAATCTCATCGATCTTGCCACTAAGACCGTTGCAGTTAGTTGCAAAAATTATACACTTCCCGGCACTGGTCTGGCAATATTGATGTTGGGATGCTGCCGTTGTTGCATATATTTCCGCACGGAAGAGGTCGTGGGGGTCACATAGTCCGACGACGAGGACGCAGAAGGCGACGACGACGACGCTTGTGATCCACTGATGGCTATGTTCACACAGCACCTTGCAGCATATGCAGTATTACTATACTCCCGTAGTGAAGTGAGGCCAGAGCCACTCCAGGCACCAGTTACCCCTCGGAATATGGGGGTTTTGGCTAACCGAACAGAACCAGGGTCCGGGGTTCTCTTCAATCCCGGCACGGACCAGAAGCGTGCGGAGAAGGCACACCAGGATGCCTCTCTCATGCCGATGAGGAGTTCCATCGGGTCAATCCGGTACGTACAACCGGCTACCATGGGATTGATGATGTAGTGAATAACTTGTCTGAAGATTCAGTGGCAGATATCTTCAAATTCTTTGCAGTGTTGAGTTTTCGCGGCAGAGAGTGTTGTGTTTGCGTGGTGAATCAGTTATGAGCGCGATTTTACCTTTTGTTTAGAATATATTTCTATGTGTGCCGCAGCAGCAGTGGGGTGCCATTTATGACGTAGGACGTCGTGGTTTCCTGTTACTTAATTTTTAGGAAATTTCTGTAACTTTATTTTTAGGAAATTCCTGTAACTTTATTTTTAGGAAATTTAAACAAATGTGTACAAATGTTCATGCACGCATTTGGCATTGTTTTTTAAGACATGCATTATTTTAATCGTTTTTTAACTTTTCACTGCTTTACATTTTTGCTGTATTGCGATAAAAATAAGAATAATTTTTTCTGATTGGACATGGCTAGATTAGTTGAACGATAAAAATAGTAATATTTTGTGTGCTTTTGAAGATTGTGAATTTTTTCTGAAAGCAAAGAAATGTGTTCAATGTCATCTCGAGTATATCAGATGAAAGTTCCACAGAATGCGGATACTGGAATGCTTCGTATATGGAAAAGTTACAATTGCAGTCGGGTATAATTAACGACATCAAGTGGAGAGTCTCAGTGAGAGACCGGGTGGCACCGGTTCTTGCCTGAATTCTGAGTGCTGTGATACTCTAATAAAAAGGCAAGTTTTTGGCCCCTTTAAATAGCCAATTCGCGCGGCGAAGATTGCTACTTCCGTATGCAAATATGCATACAACAATCACAACATCCAACACCTCATGCATCTCCGCTGACGATAAAGTGATACAGATCGGCAAGGCAGTAGTTCAACCACACGCATATCACATCACGGTGCTATTCCGTGATAGTAAAAGCGTTCGCATATGGTAGGGGTTAAACAGTACCGGAGATATCCCCCTTCAATGGGGAACTCCGTTTCACCATACCGAGGCATCGACTTCACATAATTTGTAATACAACGTTTTAGGCCAGGCCGGAGGGACGTGCTAGCGATTTTTTCTAAAAGAGTGTCATGACCGACTGTATCGAAGGCTTTCGACAGGTTCAGAACCGTCCTGTCATATATCCTGGACTGATTGAAGCCAAGGCAAATATGGATGATTATGGCGAGCAAAGCAATCGACGTGCTATGTAACCTAGGGAATCCGTGCTTGCTCAGCATATGGAAATTGGCGCCGCAGGTGGCATTCGTAACATCGTTTACGGTGAATTATGCGAAGGCTTTGTCAAATTATAAAGTGTTGTTTATACCATATAAAAGAATGAAATGTGGTTGTAATAGAATAAAAAATGTTTAAAAAACGTATGAAAACACGTTTAACGATTGCGAATACTGAAGTATATCAGTATTTAGTATCTACGAAATAAATTTAATTTTGTTTTGTACATACCTACCTACAAATGTATTGGAAAGAGTTAGTAATCGGTTTCATGTTTTTCCAATTCTTTCCAATCAAAGTGTCAACTTATGAAATGTCAGTTTACAAACAATTATTAGAAGAAGAAATACAAACAAATTTTTTGAAGAAAATCAAGAAAAATACAAAAATCAACAAATCAAAATAAAAACAATTCAAGACTTCAAGAAAGAAAAAAAATTACAAATATGAGCCGTGCAAACAACAACCTATACCAAGCGTATGAAATTTTGCTAGGATTGGAATCAGAAGAGGAGGAAACGACATCATCTTATGATTCTGATGTGGATTTCGAATCGGATGATGAAATTTTCAAAAATGAGGAACATTCGCCCACTTTAAAAGGACTTAGAAGTAAATTGGACAATCTCCATGAAGAGATTAGGAATTTAGGATACGAAAATGACATCGCGGAGTTGAAGAATGACTGGAAAATTGACAGGGATTTCGAGAATGTGAAATTGTGGAATGGAAATTGTATTTCAGAGAAAGTCACATTGGAAGAATTGGAAGGAGTAAGAAGCAAATTGTTCAATCTCGAAAAACTAATCCAAGGCATCCGGACAATGATCAAATATGAATTCGGATTGAAATCGGAAGATAATGAATCAATTAAAGAAAAATGTGAACATTTTATTGGTAGCCATGGCAGCAAAAAATATAGAACAAATGAACAATTGATATTTTCTGATTTTAAGAAACTAAGTAGCGACCTAAATACAAAAACTACAGAACATGAATCATCTAATGTTGTGCATAGAGATATGGTGGAAGAAAACAAAGATCGTGAAATTCGTTCGAGATTGGATAATTTACGGCAATGGCTTTCAAAATGTGATGGTGCAAATGAAGTAAAATTTAAAAATATTGCGTGTAAATCGATGGCTTTGCGCGGAGATATGGTGGAGGATTCGAAAGATCGCGAAATTAGTTCAAAATTAGAAAATATACGGATATGGCTAACAAATTGCGAACAATCTGACGTAACTTTAGAAAATAAAGAGAATATGCCTTCATTTGCGTCTGAAACAGAATCGGAAATTGGAGATGTTCATGAAGATTTTGATGACGGCATTATTATGGGAGATCGAAAGCGTTCGTCCGAAATAGCAAGCCTACGAAGATGGCGATCAAAATTAAGTGACCAAATTGACAACGCGGGTTTCAGGAATGAGTTGAAAATTGACACGGATATGCAGAATTTTAAATTGAGGGAAGGCAATTTTATTGAGGACAAAGATAATAAAACATTGATTAAAAAAGGTGATGGTTCAAATGAAGGAAAATTTGAAAGTTTTGCTGGTGAATACTCCATAGCTTTGCATGAAGATATGGTGAATGATTCCAAAGATAGCAAAGTTAGTTCAAAATTAGCATATATATTACAATGGCTATTAAATTGTGAAAATTCAGGAAATATTTCAGAAAATTTTTCCTCATTTGAATCAGAACCAGAATCGGAGATAGGAGTTCTACATGAAGATTTAGATGACAAAGTAACTATGGGAGATCGAAATCGTTCGTCCGAAATAGCAAGCCTACGAAGATGGCGATCAAATTTTAGTGACCAAAATTCTATACTGTCAATGAGTAGCGGCTTTATAAATGAGTGCAAGAAAACGTTTGAACTTGACTATGATGCAGACTTTGAGGATAATGCTGATTAGGAGATTTTTATAGAAATTTAAAAGATTTTCAAAGACGTTAGCATAAAGGATTGTTGAATTTTTCTTAAATATTATATAATTTCTTAAATTTTATATAATTTCTTAAATATTATATATATTCTTAATTATTATGTTTTTTCCTAAATATTATACATTCAATGTCGCTGTTATTGAATTTTTATTATAGAACGTTCCTTAATTTACTTTCAATTCAATTTTACTTACTTCTTTTATAAAAAAGCAAAAAGGCAAATAAAACAAATATTGCAAAAAATCTACATCTGTTTAACCTCAAAAAAATACGATAATAATTCAGAAATATTATTACAAAGACGAATTTGTGGTATCGATCGCAGCCGAACGGCTGATGGGATTTTAACAATTTTTTTAATTTTTCCAGAGAAGTGCTAAATATATAATAAAAGCTGCAAAATTTTCGAATTAATTTTACAAAAGAATCCATTATTTGTGTGAATGCAAAATCAGAGTCGAGAGTAAGAGAAACAACTAATAGATGTGCTGAAAGTATTTAAAAACTATTGCTGTGAGTGGTTGTGGGGTGTAATGTGCGTAGCCCTACTTGCCGTTTCTTAACAAGAAGGTCAGTCGATTGCTTTAGCTTATGCTACAGTACTCATGCGGTATATTAATTTTATTCAAGTTGGTTATTATTATATTAAATTGGCAACGCATTGCGTTGTGTTCTATCTATCATCTGCTTGCTTCTGCAGAATATTCAGATACCGAAAATCCACGACAAAATGTGAGTGCGTCTAGAGGAATCTCGGTCTGAGTGGAGCAGATTTGGCGGGGCAGTTAAACTGGTGGCAGTGTCGTGTGATCTCAGGTTACAGTCGGAGCACACATTCAACACGCTCGCGTCAATCCTAGTACTGAAGGAGTTGAGGCCACTGCAAATGCCGGAAACCAATTGAACTAGAACTAATATGGTTTGCATAGGGAGGCTAACTTCTTCAGGTGCAATGGGTGGCGGTCGATGTCCAAGGACTGCGTTCACTCTGTAGCTGTTTACCGCTTCGTCTGCTGTGCCGATGTTAAAGCTATCTAAGCCTGCCTGAAACGCCGCCTTCTCCGTTTCTCTCTTGTAGCACTGAACCTCTCGCTCAAGATGATATAGATTCACCCCGATATCTCTGGGCGGTGGATGCGTATCCATTAGATGGTAATTAGGATGGTCTCTGGGATAACAGCCCAGAAGGTATTGCTTAGACAACATGTAGTTATGTTTTCGCACAGGTAGGATCTTTGTCTCCCGAAGAAGTAGGTCCACTTAAGATAATTGAGAAGATAGCCAGTTGCAGTACGTAGGGCAGCATCCTGATGGGTCTGAATTATTATTCCACTACTTGCCGCTCAGCTGGGGAGTCCATATCGGTGCTGCATAGTTTACCCCTGTTCATCCAATTGCTTTTTATGCAGTCAACATGGTTTCTTTGTCAGCAACCCAAGTGTTGCCGTCAAGCGACTTGAGGGTCTAGTTTCTATTTCTGACATTGTCACATGAGCGGAGGACGTGAAAGAGTTGTCATATGTGACACCAAGTATTTTGGGTTATCGGAATCCTTACTCCACCGAATCTCACTTCTAGTTCATCATTTACCTCCAGCATGTATGTAGCGAATAACGTGTCTGAAGATTTAGTGGCAGATAACGTAGTAGCGAAATAGGCGGTAAGATCGATGAGAATGTTCAACTTATCGCAAATGTCATCAACGATGAGCTTGATGTCATAATCGTACAGTCGTCTGCATTTGCTCTCAATGCCGCCTGGAAGGTGTGGAGTGAAATAAAGACTGACTGTTTCTAAACCTTTCGCGTCCAGAGCCATGAGGTCTGTCCTATTACAAGGTCTCGCCTGGTTTTGACCACGGTTAATATATGTGGTGATGGCATTAAAAGCAGTTGTTGTGCTATGAAATCTACCGCATCGTGTTGGTGCTAAACATACGGAAATTCTTCAACTATGCTCGGGAGGGGCTAGTAATAAGATAAAGGAGATTGGTCTGTCCAACTCTCCTTTACTCGGGTCATTTCCCGGCTTTAGTAGCAGGATATCTATGCCCATTTTCCCATATCGGGAATTATGAAAATTTTTAGAGACAATTAGAGGATCTTAGTCACATCCAAGTTCGTCAGCATCAGTTTAGAGACGCCATAACGAGAAGGTCATATACCGGGCGTGTCTACAGGTCGCGGAATGACCCGTATACGGAGTAGCTGCAACTGCGGATAATCAGTGCTATTGAGTGGGGAGTCTTAGTGAGAGTTCGGCCGGCAATGGCTCTTGCTTAAATAATGAGTGCCTGTGATACTCGACATGACAAGGCGAGCTATTGGTGCCTTTAAAAATCCAATTTTCAATTGCCATTTGCCGTGGCGATAGGTGAAAATTTGCGTATGAACATTCCATTAAGAAACAGGAATGCCAACGAAACGCAGAAGCTAGCATTTCCATCTATGACGCAGAAAGCCTGGTTTCGAATCCAACCGTATGTTACATTGCCATGTAAAAACTTCTGCCGAAAGAGTAGTCGCACTGCGGCACGTCGTGTGGGCTCGGCTTTAAAACGGGGGCTCCTTATCATTGAACTTTAACTTGAATCGGACAGCACCACTCATTAATATGTGAGAAGTTTGCCATCCCTGGCAATCGGTGCTATGAACCGGAATAATCTAGCTCATCTATGGAGCGAGACGAGGATTGTCGCCTATACAAATATGCCTATAACAATATTAACAATTTGGCGCTGCGGCGACCACAAATACAGCAAATGGTTCTCCTCCTTGCCTTGCCACTCGAGATGCTCAATAAATTGACGGTTATATAACCGGGCGCAACTCTTCGGATCAGTCACTGTTACGTCGCCAAAAGTGATTGAGGTACTGCCATCCCTCTTCGAAATTGACTTGACATTTGGCCAACACGCGCAGGCCATAATCATTTTATGTAAAGTGCATACAAAAAGTAATTTTTCCTCGATTATCTATCAAGTGCAAGTGTTTTAAATTGAAAAAAGTTAAAACAACAAATATAATGAAATGCACTAGTTTAAAAGCCTGATGTACCGCTTTTGTGCATCTCCCGGATAATGTGTCAAAAAGTGTATCCTGAAATTGTTCAAATTGCGACAAGTCGTCCCCTCTACGAGTTAAAAACTATTAACTCGATCCACCATCAGCAGCAATAAAAGCACCTTCTTCAACAACAACAACACCACTACCACCTCCACTTCATCTTCAAGAGCAACAATAATTATTTTTCTTCTGGGATTATTCAAGTAGCTGACCTCTCCACAAAAAAAAAACTGCCAATGAGTCGACGACAGTCTCTGGATCGGCCAGGTTAGTTAGCAAGGATTTTTTTTGGTTTAGCATGATACACACATTAGCCTAATGTCAAAGAATGTAAACAATGTTGCCAGCGAGTAGGCAGCATAGTCTGTTAGTCAACATGCCAATTTTCTCACCATTCTCAGCTGGTGTATTTTCTTTGTTTTTGTTTCCATTTTTGTATTTTCTTTCGTTTGTTGGGCCAGTGTTGAGTTTTGGCGGCAGAGAGTGTTGTGTGCTTGCAAACTTGCGTGGTGATTTAGTTATGAGCGCGATTTCACCTTTTGTTTTGAATATATTTATATGTGTGTAGCAACAGCAGTGGGGTGACATCTATAACGTTGGACGTTGTGGTTTTCTGCAACTTTATTTTTAGGAAATGTAAACATATGTTCATACACGCATTTGTCACTGTTTTTTAAGACATGCATAATTTGAATCGTTTTTTTTTAACTTTTCAATGCATTACAATTTTGTTGTATTGCGATTGGATGTATAAATGATGGTAATAAAATTTAGTCATGACTAGATTAGTTGAACGACAAAAATAGTTCTATTGTGTGCTTTTGAAGATTGTGAATTTTTTTGAAAGCAAAGAAATGTGTTCAATGTCATCACCAGTATATCAGATGAGAAATCCACAGATTGCAGATACTGGAATGCTTCGTATATGGAAAAGCTGCAATTGCAGTCGGGTATAATTAATGATATCAAGTGGAGAGTCTCAGTGAAAGAGCGGGTGGCACCGGTTCTTGCCTGAATTCTGAGTGCTGTGATACTCAATATAAAAAGGCAAGTTTTTGGCGCCTTTAAATAACCAATGTTCATAACGTTCACGCGGCGAAGATCGCTACATCCGTTTACAAATGTGCATACAACAACCACAACATCCAACACCTCATGCATCTCCGCTGACGATGAAGTGATACAGAGTGGCTGATATCTTCAAATATATGGCAGCGAAATAAACGGCAATATCGGCAAGGCAGTAGTTCAACCACACGCAGATCACATCAGTGATTGGTGCTATGCTGTGATAGTAAAAGCATTCGCATATGGTAGAGTTTAAACAGTACAGGAGATATCCCATTTCAATGGGGAACTCCGCTTCACCATACCGAGGCATCGACTTCACATAATTTGTAATACAACGTTTTAAGCCAGGCCGGAGGGACGTGCTAGCGATGTCTTCTAAAAGAGTTTCATGACCGACCGTATCAAAGGCTTTCGACAGGTTCAGAAGCGTCCTGTCATATATCCTGGACTGATTGAAGCCAAGGCAAATATGGATGATTATGGCAAGCAAAGCAATCAACGAGCTATGTTACCTAGGGAATCCGTGCTTGCTCAGCATATGGAAATTGGCGCCGCAGGTGGCATTCGTAACATCGTTTACGGTGAATTATGCGAAGGCTTTGTCAAATCATTAAGTGTTGTTAAAACCATATAAAAGAATGAAATGTGATAGTAATAGAATTAAAAAAACGTTTGAAAAACGTGTGAAAACACGTTTAACGATTGCGAATACTGAAGTATATCAGTATTTAGTATCTACGAAATAAATTTAATTTTGTTTTGTACATACCTACCTACAAATGTATTGGAAAGAGTTAGTAATCGGTTTCATGTTTTTCCAATTCTTTCCAATCAAAGTGTCAACTTATGAAATGTCAGTTTACAAACAATTATTAGAAGAAGAAATACAAACAAATTTTTTGAAGAAAATCAAGAAAAATACAAAAATCAACAAATCAAAATAAAAACAATTCAAGACTTCAAGAAAGAAAAAAAATTACAAATATGAGCCGTGCAAACAACAACCTATACCAAGCGTATGAAATTTTGCTAGGATTGGAATCTGAAGAGGAGGAAACGACATCATCTTATGATTCTGATATGGATTCAGATTCGGAAGATTTGTATGATGGAAGTTTAACAAATGAGGGACATTCGCCCACTTTAAAAGGACTTAGAAGTAAATTGGACAATCTCCATGAAGAGATTAGGAATTTAGGATACGAAAATGACATCGCGGAGTTGAAGAATGACTGGAAAATTGACAGGGATTTCGAGAATGTAAAAATGTGGAATGGAAATTGTATTTCAGAGAAAGTCCCATTGGAAGAATTGGAAGGGGTAAGAAGCAAATTGTTCAACCTCGAAAAACTTATCCAAGGCATCCGGACAATGATCAAATATGAATTCGGATTGAAATCGGAAGATAATGAATCAATTAAAGAAAAATGTGAACATTTTATTGGTAGCCATGGCAGCAAAAAATGTAGAACAAATGAACAATTGATATTTTCTGATTTTAAGAAACTAAGTAGCGACCTAAATACAAAAACTACAGAACATGAATCATCTAATGTTGTGCATAGAGATATGGTGGAAGAAAACAAAGATCGTGAAATTCGTTCGAGATTGGATAATTTACGGCAATGGCTTTCAAAATGTGATGGTGCAAATGAAGTAAAATTTAAAAATATTGCGTGTGAATCCTCGATGGCTTTGCGCGGAGATATGGTGGAGGATTCGAAAGATCGCGAAATTAGTTCAAAATTAGAAAATATACGGATATGGCTAACCAATTGCGAACAATCTGACGTAACTTTAGAAAATAAAGAGAATATGCCTTCATTTGCATCTGAAACAGAATCGGAAATTGGAGGTGTTCATGAAGATTTTGATGACGGCATTATTATGGGAGATCGAAAGCGTTCGTCCGAAATAGCAAGCCTACGAAATTGGCGATCAAATTTAAGTGACCAAATTGGCAACGCGGGTTTCAGGAATGAGTTGAAAATTGACACGGATATGCAGAATGCTAAATTGAGGGAAGGCATTTTTTTTGACAACAAAGATAATGAAACATTGACTAAAAAAGGTAATGGTTCAAATGAAGGAAAATTTGAAAGTTTTGCCGGTGAATACTCCATAGCTTTCCATGAAGATATGGTGAATGATTCCAAAGATAGCAAAGTTAGTTCAAAATTAGCATATATATTACAATGGCTATCAAATTGTGAAAATTCAGGAAATATTTCAGAAAATTTTTCCTCATTTGAATCAGAACCAGAATCGGAGATAGGAGTTCTACATGAAGATTTAGATGACGAAGTAACTATGGGAGATCGAAATCGTTCGTACGAAATAGCAAGCCTACGAAGATGGCGATCAAATTTTAGTGACCAAAATTCTATACTATCAATTAGTAGCGGCTTTATAAATGAGTGCAAGAAAACGTTTGAACTTGACTATGATGCAGACTTTGAGGATAATGCTGATTAGGAGATTTTTATAGAAATGTAAACGATTTTCAAAGACGTTAGCATAGAATTGAATAAGGGATAACTTGGGAAAAATGTTATACTAAAGCCACTACATTTTAGTTGAAGGTAAATAATTTTAGTTGCTATTTCCTTAACCGAAACTAGTTTAATTTATTTTAATTGTATTTTAGCTTGGCAAAGTATCATGAATGTATTCGAATAATTAACAAAAAAAGAAAACAATCTTGGCGCAGACAATTGAGTGAAGCAGCAGAAGATATTAAATCAAAGTCATCATGCAGATGAGGAATGGATTTTTTAAAATACGTTAAAGAATAAGCTTTGTGTAAGATGGCTCAATGGGGGTGAATATTGTAAAACAACAAATGAGGAAAAGGATTGTTGAATTTTTCTAAAATATTATATACTTTCTTAAATATTATATATATTCTTAATTATTATGTTTTTTTTTTTCTAAATATTATACATTCAATGTCGCTGTTATTGAATTTTTACTATAGAACGTTCCTTAATTTACTTTCAATTCAATTTTACTTACTTCTTTTATAAAAAAGCAAAAAGGCAAATAAAACAAATATTGCAAAAATTCGACATCTGTTCAACCTCAAAAAAATAGGATAATAATTCAGAAATATTATTACAAAGACGAATTTGTGGTATCGATCGCAGCCGAACGGCTGATGGGATTTTAACAATTTTTTTAATTTTTCCAGAGATGTGCAAAATATATAATAAGAGCTGCAAAATTTTCGAATTAATTTTACAAAAGAATCCATTTTTTGTGTGAATGCAAAATCAGAATCGAGAGTACGAGAAACAACTAATAGATGTGCTGAAAGTATTTAAAAACTATTGCTGTGAGTGGTTGTGGGGTTGTAATGTGCGTAGCCCTACTTGCCGTTTCTTAACAAGAAGGTCAGTCGATTGCTTAAACTTATGCTACAGTACTCATGCGGTATATTAATTTTATTCAAGTTGGTTATTATTATATTAAATTGGCAACGCATTGTGTTGAGTTCTATCTTTCATCTGCTTGCTTCTGCAGAATATCCAGATACAGAAAATCTACGACAAACTGTGAGTGCGTCGAGAGGAATCTCGGTCTGAGTCGAGTAGGTTTGGCTGGGCAGTTAAACTGGTGGCGTGTGTCGTGTGATCCCAGGTTACCTTCGGAGCACACATCCAACACGCTCGCGTCAATCCTAGCACTGCAGGAGTTGAGCCGGAAAGCAATTGAACTAGAAATAATATGTAGAGGGAGGCTAACTTCTTCAGGTGCAATGGGTGGCGGTCGATGTCCAACGACTGTGTTCATTCACTCGGTAGCTCTTTATCGTCTGCCGTGTCGATGTTAAAGCTATCTAAGCCCGCCTGAAACGACGCTTTCTCCGTTTCTCTCTCGTAGCATGGAACCTCTCGCTCGAGATAATGTAGATTCGCACTTATATCTCTGGGCGGTGGATGCCTCTCCATTATATGGCAATTAGGATGGTCGTTGGGATAACAGCCCAGAAGGTATTGCTTAGACAACATGTAGATATGTTTTCGCACAGGTAGGATCTTTGTCTCCTGAAGAAGCTGGTCCACATAAGATAATTGAGAAGATAGCCAGTTGCAGTACGAATGGCAGCATTCTGATGGTTTTTAATTATTATTCCACTATTTGTCGCTTAGTTGGCGAGTCCATATCGGTGCTGCATATTTTACAACTGTTCACCCAATTGTTTTTTATGCAGTCAACATGGTTTCTTTGTCAGCAACGGAAATATCATCCCGCCTTGGGAAACTCCTTGTTTCCCTATGTGGGATTTCAACTTCATATCCCTAAATCTCGTAGACGGATGGCGGCCACATAGATAATTCGTGACCCAGTCTTTCAGTAAGTGCTTCAGGCCTGGTTGGAGGGACATGTTGGCGGTGTCTTCAAATAGTTTGGAATGGCTGACTGTGTCTAAACCTTTCGCGTCCAAGGCCATGAGGACCATCCTATTATTACAAGGACCACGGTTAATATGTGTGGTGATGGCATTCAAAGCAGTTGTTGTGCTATGAAATCTACCGCATAGTGTTGGTGCTAAACAAATTCTTCAACTATACTCGGGAAGGGCTAGTAATAAGAGAAAGGAGATTGGTCTGTCCAACTCTCCTTTACTCGGGTCCTTGCCCGGCTTTAGTAACAGGATCTCTATGCCCATTTCGCCATATCGGGAATTATGAGAATTTTTAGAGACAATTAGAGGATCTTAGTCACGTACTCCAATCGTAGTACATCCAAGTTTGTCAGCATCAGTTTAGAGACGCCATAACGATAAGGTCATATACCGGGCGTGTCCACAGGTCGCGGAATGCCCCGTATACGGAGTAGCTGCTTAAATAATGAGTGCCTGTGATACTCGATATGACAAGGCGAGCTATTGGCGCCTTTAAAAATGCAATTGTCAGCGGTGGCGACAGGTGAAAATTTGCGTATGAACATTCCACTAAGAAACAGGAATGCCACTGTAACGCAGAAGCTAGCATTTCCATCTATGACGCTGAAAGCCTGGTTTCGAATCCTGGCGAGAACCATTTGTTACGTTACCATGTAAAAACCTCTGCCCAAAGAGTCGTTTGGACTCGGCTATAAAAAGGAGACTCCTTATCATTGAACTTTAACTTGGACCGGACAACACCACTCATTAATATGTGAGAAGTTTGCCATCCCTGGCAATCGGTGTTATGAACCGGAATAATCTAGCTCATCTTTGGAGCGAGACGAGGTTTGTCGCCTATACGCTGGCGCTGCGGATGAAATTTTTAACTTTGACTACGGCGTTCAATGGCTCGGCGACCACGAATACAGCAAATGGCTCTCCTCCTTTCCTTGCCAGTCGAGATGCTCAATAAATTGACGGTTATATAACCGGGCGCATCTCTTTGGATCAGTCACTGTTACGTCGCCAAAAGTGATTGAGGTACTGCCATCCCTCTTACAGGTGACTTGACTTCGAAAGTGACTTGACATTTGGCCAACACGTGCCAATGCCGGCGCCTAAGTTGCATTGCTTCAAGTGCTTTTAATTTCTAGCTATAGCTCGCCGATTTTCGGTTTAGCGGGGTCAGCGCAACAAATTCCAACACGCTCGTCTGCGAATGTCGGGAAATTGGGCCGCACTTGGCGTATTCGACCAGCTGCTGCAACCAGCACATTAGAGGGGTGACAGCTCATTAAAGCAGCGGTTGGTGTATTCTCTGAAGTACTCTCGACCCACTCGGCCTTCTTCTGATTGATATACGTCAGGCCGGTAGTCTGATTTCAAAGAAATTACGGCTTAGGAAACGTCATTTAGAATATCAAAGGATGCAGTAGGAATGTCTGTCTGTGGGGTCCTCCTTCTCTATGCAAAAATGCCCTGCCCTAGGGGAGAATTACATGAAAGTAGATGTGCATTAAAGTCCCCCAGAACCAGACGGTTTCTGTGAGACAGCAGGGAACTAATGTCGGGCCTATAAATTTGACGCATTACACGTATATACATGTTGTAAAGCTCTATCTCGGCAGTACTCCATACACTCTATGTTTGAGTCACTAGGCGAGATGGGTTTATAATGCACGGAATGGCGTATCACGAAGGTCACCTCCATTCCTTAAACGATCTTTACGTAGCACATTGTATCCCTGACAACTGTGCAGGCTGCAGTTGCTGGTCAGCTTTGTCTCCGGGATCGGTCCAACCAATATGTTCTTCTGACTCATACAATCTACTATCTCATCGATCTCTCCTCGAAGTCCGTTGCAATTCAATTGCAAGAAAATGCACTTCCGGGCATTGGACTGGCAATATTGGGGATGGGGCATAAGCGTAAAAAGACTTCTCCGGGGTAGGCTTAGCATCCCCTAAGAAAAGTTTTAAATACGGCAAATGGCTCTACCCCTAGTCTTGTCACTCTCGGGGTGCTCAATAAACTGACGGCTGAATAACCGTGCGCATCTCTGTTACTGTTACGACGCCAAAGTGTCTGAGATCCTGTCATTACTTTTGTGGGGCCTCGAAAGTAACCTAACAGCAGATCGCAACTTGACAATGCCTTGCCTAAGTTACATTGCTTCAAGTGTTCTAACCACATGTTGTTGTTGTTGTAGCCACATTTTCATGTGGAGGTGGCGATTCTTATAAAGCTCCTGTAGGTGAGCAATTAACTCGCCTTCCACTATCCGCAACCTGTGGATGCTAACTCACAGCTAAGCCTCTCGTGACAGAAATGAACACCATTCAGATCGGACCTCAATGTTGCAGCCGCTTATGTTTATTGGCCAATATGGTAATTTTCAGATTCAGCTCTCTGATTCTCGGTTTAGTGAATTCAGTTCAACGAATTCCAACATGCTTGTCTGCGAGTACCACTGCCTGCGCCGGGAAGATGGGCTGCACTTGGGGTATTAGACCGGATGGTATAAATCGAGTGGCTGCTCCGTAAATAATGTCTCAGAATTTCCTTTTAGGAACGGCACATCTGAGTGGGGTGATAGCTTACTGATTGGTGTACTATCTGAAGCCGACCTTCTTTGGATTGATATATGCACATCAGGCGGTCAGAGGTTCTTCAGATTGATATACGTCAGGCGTTCAGAGGTTATGAGGCCAGGTGGGGAGGTGATCGATCCAAAAAAAAAAAGAAATACGGCATGTAGCTCTGTTGAGCTATGTCCCGCTGGTTATTACCTAGGGAAGAATACCATGAAACGTGGTTCGCATTAAAGTCTCCTAGAACCAAGCGATTATGGTCACACAGTAAGCGACCAATGTCGGGCCTATAAACGTACGTACCGGATTGACCCGATGAAGTCCTTCATCGGCAAGATGTATAACAACTACAAAAACGTGATAGTTGTTGTAGCAGTGTGTTATACACTAAGGCGGCAGCCGTTGCCGATGAAAAACTCAATCTGATCAATCCGGTATGTACAACTGGCTGCCATGGGATTGACTACAAAAACGTACTCCCTTAATTACGTCAAGCTAGAGCACGAACGAAAACTAGCCCACTCTATGACCCGGGTGCGCCTCTCAGACACCGGCGGATGTTGGATGCGGTTTTGGTTGGACCAGAAGCCTACGGAGCAGGCACTTCGGGATGTGCCTCTCCCATGAGGAACAAAAGAACATGAATGAAGTTCTTGGAGAAAGACCGCCTCCCATTGCACCTAAAGAAATCGACCTCCCCCGGCAAACCAGAGTAGTTCTGGCTCAATAACATTCCGGCAGATGCAGCCTCCTCAACTCCTACAGAGCAAGGATTGATGCCATAGAACCAGCTGCCATGGGATTTCTTAGCCCTGACTGTAACAAAGTGTATCGTCACTCTCTTTAAAATGCAAAATTTTGCTCATAAACACTCCACCTAGAAACCGGGCCAAACTTTTCAAATATCAATGAAAGCTGTTCGATTCAAGCTTAAGCTCAATGATAAGGGGCTTTCTTTTTAAAGCTGAGCCGCAGCGCGGCACCTCTTTGGAGAGAAGTTTTTACATAGCATAGTACCTCACAAATGTTGCCAGCATTACTTACTTTAATCATACTCCCTAAACTAGCAAAGTCTCAAAAATATTTTGAGTATTTTTAAGTTTTAAAACTTTAGATGTATGACGATAATGATGTTGTTTACTGTTTCAGACTTAAGGGACTAGAGCATTTAATAGAAGGTGTGAATATCTCCATAAATCTATTTTCTCATGTCAAATTGCTAACGATAAACCACAAGAGTCAACCATCAGCTATCGTTCAAAGTTACAACACCCCAATTAAAATTTTCAAAACTCCCCTCAAACGTCATAACGAATCTGCTGCTTTGGATCGGTCAGTTACCGAAATTTTGATGGGTATATCCAACTTTTTGTTGCTGCTGTCTTATTTAAAAGGTTATTTGTTGCTCTCGCGTCGATGGCTGTCTCTACATAGTAAAAATATACAAGTTTTTTTTCGTGAAGTTTCCTAAAAACAGAAATTTAAATGGAAAAAAATTACAAAAATTACTTATTTCAAATTGGAAGATTTGGTATACAACACGGAATTCCCACTGAGCAAATAAAATAGATTTGTAAAAATATCTATGAGTACTAGTTGAAGACACCACGATGTTGTAGACAAAAACTTTCAATAAATTGTATTTTTGCAAATAATAGCTCTGTTCGCGTACTTTTCACAAAAAATTTGAAGGAGAGTAAGAGCCTTTTTACTCTCTTTAAAAAATTTGCAAGCAAAAGTGGGAATACGTCACTAACTTTAGACAGTCGTTTATTTTGCAAAAAATAAGTAAAATTTTTGTTTATTATCATTGGCAACGGAATTCTAAAAGGTAGTTATTTAAAAATAATGGACTAAAGTACATTATTGTGTTTGTAGTTTATTGAAATGATGACGCCGCCGTTTAGCGATTTTTCCATAACGGCGTCAATAGTTTTGTGCACCTGGCATGAGTTTCTTTCATCATTTTAATGTAAACAATAGAAAAAAATATAAGCAAATTTGCATTTGCAGGTTCCATGTACAAAACTTCATAAAATTGGGAAATAATTAATATAGATGTCTTTAAAATAACATAATTTGTCTTACTCGCCGTGTTTTCCTCTTTTCCAAAGCAACACCTAAAATATCTCCAAACTGCAACGTTCGTATTTCTATTACTAGCAGTAATAGAAATTATTTTTGAAAAATTATCATTACGCAAATAATTATTATTTTCTGGTTTTTTCTTGCATTATTATGTGGCGCGTACATGTTGTTTACCTTTTGATTTTTGACAAACGTCAAAATTTTTCAGTGTTAGAAAAATGGTCGATTGGCACAGCAAAATTAAATTTTTTTCTCACCAATGTTAAAAACAACTCCCTACGTCATTTTTACATATCACTATAGATTGCTATCATGGATGAGCAAGTAAAAGAAATGCAAAAAAATCCCATTGGCTATTGTGAATTATTTGGGGGCAAATACACCACTACTTGCTATTGTTATTGTTCGTTTGTTGGCTAACTTAACCCATGCACACATATACAACATAGACATCAAAAGTGCGTTGACGGTGGCGGCGTTGTTATTTGAAACATGATGCACGATTGTGATCAATTTGCAATGGTATTTCAAATACCGATGAAGTTCCCAAAATAAAACACCGGCTTACCTTGAGTAAAAAGAAAAAAAAAAACAATTCTACCATAGTATGAAATTTAAATGCATAGAAAGTAGGCCTTGCCACTATAAGAAAAAAACTTCTATAAAGAAGAGAAATATTTTTTCAAAATTCCGTGTGTGTTTCAGTTTTTTTTCGTTTGTTTCATACATGTTCGTGGTCATAGTGTATTGTGTGTTTTTGTATATGCATATGTCCGATATAAGTCACCGTTGTTTATTTACTTTAGTGCGTCGACGTCGGTTAACTTTTGTTGTTGCTGTTTAAACATATTTTTTTGCGGGTATACTTAAAGAAAGCTAAAATATAATAAGCGCAGGCCGCAATAATTTTATGTTAAGTGCATACAAAAAGTAATTTTCCCCCGATTATTTATCAAGTGTACGCCTATTAAATTGATAAAAGTTACAACAACAAATATAATGAAATGCACTTGGTTAAAAGCCTGCTGTGCCACTTTTGTGCATCTCCCGGATAATGTGTCAAAGAGTGTATCCTGAAACGTATTCCCCCGATTATCAAATCACCATTGTTTAATTAGTTTAGTGCGTCGCCGTCGTTGTTAAAGATAAAAATAAAAAGCGCAGGCCATAATAATTGTATGTTAAGTGCATACAAAAAGTAATTTTCCCCCGATTATCTATAAAGTGCAAGTGTTTTAAATTGAAAAAAGTTAAAACAACAAATATAGTGGAATGCACTTGGTTAAATGCCTGCTGTGCCGCTTTTGTGCATCTCCCGGATAATGTGTCAAAGAGTGTATCCTGAAAAGTGTTCCCCCGAATATCAAATCACCATTGTTTAATTAGTTTAGTGCGTCGCCGTCGTTGTTAAAGATAAAAATAAAAAGCGCAAGCCATAATTATTTTATGTAAAGTGCATACAAAAAGTAATTTTCCTCCGATTATCTATCAAGTGCAAGTGTTATAAATTGAAAAAAGTTAAAACAACAAATATAATGAAATGCACTTGGTTAAAAGCCTGCTGTGCCGCTTTTGTGCATCTCCCGGATAATGTGTCAAAAAGTGTATCCTGAAAAGTTTAATTACTTTAGTGCGTAGCCGTCGTTGTTTAAGATAAAAATGAAAAGCGTAGGCCATAATCATTTTATGTAAAGTGCATAGAAAAAGTAATTTTCCCCCGATTAACTATCAAGTGCAAGAAGTGTTTTAAATTGAAAAAAGTTAAAACAACAAATATAATGGAATGCACTTGGTTAAAAGCCTTCTGTGCCGTTTTGTGCATCTCCCGGATAATGTGTCAAAAAGTGTATCCTGAAATTGTTCAAATTGCAGCATATCGTCCCCTCTACAAGTTAAAAACTATTAACTCGATAACTATCACCTCCACTTCATCAACAAGAGCAACAATAGTTCTTCTTCTTCTGGGATTATTCAAGTAGCTGACCTCTCCACAAAAAAAATAAACTGCCAATGAGTCGACGAAGGTCTCTGGATCGGCCAGGAAAGTTAGCAAGGGATATTTTTGGTTTAACATACACCCATTAGCCAAATGTCAAAGAATGTTAACAATGTTGCCAAGTGTTGTATGATTTGGGTCTTTTAAAAATCCACCCCTCTTGCCTTAAACACTTCGATAAACACTGTTGTGTATGGTACTAATTCGGAATTCCTTTGGATTTCGCCAGGTACACTTTTATTAACAATGGCCAAGGATCGACCACGGCCAGTAGGCAGCATAGTCAGGTTATCAACATGCCAATTTTCTCACCATTCTCAGCTGGTGTATTTTCTTTGTTTTTGTTTACATTTTTCTATTTTCTTTCGTTTGTTGGGCCAGTGTTGAGTTTTGGAGGCAGAGAGTGTTCTGTGCTTGCATGCTTGCGTGGTGAATCAGGTATGAGCGCAATTTCACCTTTTGTTTTGAATATATTTATATGTGTGCAGCAGCAGCAGTGGGGTGACATTTATGACGTTGGACGTTGTGGTTTTCTGTAACTTTATTTTTAGGAAATGTAAACAAATGTGTACAAATGTTCATACACGCATTTGGCATTGTTTTTTAAGACATGCATAATTTGAAACGTTTTGTTTAACTTTTCAATGCATTACATTTTTAGTTAGTTGAACGATAAAAAAGGTAATATTTTGTGTGCTTTTGAAGATTGTGAATTTTTTCTGAAAGCAAAGATATGTGTTCAATGTCATTACGATGTTCAGATGAGAGTTCCACAGATTGCGGATACTGGAATGCTTCGTACATGGAAAAGCTGCAATTGCAGTCGAGGATAATTAACGATATCAAGTGGAGAGTCTCAGGCCGGGTGGCACCGGTTCTTGCCTGAATTCTGAGTGCTGTGATACTCGATATAAAAAGGCAAGTTTTTGGCGCCTTTAATAACCAATGGCCATAATGTTCACGCGGCGAAGATCGCTACATCCGTACACAAATGTGCATACAAAACCACAACATCCAACACCTCATTCATCTCCGCTGACGATGAAGTGATACAGAGTGGCTGATATCTTCAAATATATGGCAGCGAAATAAACGGCAAGATCGGCAAGGCAGTAGTTCAACCACACGCAGATCACATCAATTAGTGGCTGCTATACCGTGTTAGTAAAAACGTTCGTATATGGTTCAATGGGGAACTCCGTTTCACCATAACGGGGCATCGACTTCACATAATTTGTAGTACAACGTTTTAGGCCCGGCCGGAAGGACGTGCTAGCGATGTCTTCTAAAAGAGTGGCATGAGCGACCGTATCCAAGGCTTTCGAGAGGTTCAAAGCCATGACGATCGTGCTGTCTGATTGAAGCCAAGGCAAATATGGATGATTATGGCAAGCAAAGCAATCGACGTGCTATGTAACCTAGGGAATCCGTGCTTGGTCAGCATATGGAAATTGGCGCCGCAGGTGGCATTCGTAACATCGTTTACGGAGAATTATGCGAAGGCTTTGTCAAATCATAAAGTGTTGTTTATACCATATAAAAGAATGAAATGTGGTTGTAATAGAATAAAAAATGTTTAAAAAACGTATGAAAACACGTTTAACGATTGCGAATACTGAAGTATATCAGTATTTAGTATCTACGAAATAAATTTAATTTTGTTTTGTACATACCTACCTACAAATGTATTGGAAAGAGTTAGTAATCGGTTTCATGTTTTTCCAATTCTTTCCAATCAAAGTGTCAACTTATGAAATGTCAGTTTACAAACAATTATTAGAAGAAGAAATACAAACAAATTTTTTGAAGAAAATCAAGAAAAATACAAAAATCAACAAATCAAAATAAAAACAATTCAAGACTTCAAGAAAGAAAAAAAATTACAAATATGAGCCGTGCAAACAACAACCTATACCAAGCGTATGAAATTTTGCTAGGATTGGAATCTGAAGAGGAGGAAACGACATCATCTTATGATTCTGATATGGATTCAGATTCGGAAGATTTGTATGATGGAAGTTTAACAAATGAGGGACATTCGCCCACTTTAAAAGGACTTAGAACTAAATTGGACAATCTCCATGAAGAGATTAGGAATTTAGGATACGAAAATGACATCGCGGAGTTTAAGAATGACTGGAAAATTGACAGGGATTTCGAGAATGTGAAATTGTGGAATGGAAATTGTATTCCAGAGAAAGTCCCATTGGAAGAATTGGAAGGGGTAAGAAGCAAATTGTCCAACCTCGAACAACTAATCCAAGGCATACGGACAATGATCAAATATGAATTCGGATTGAAATCGGAAGATAATGAATCAATTAAAGAAAAATGTGAACATTTTATTGGTAGCCATGGCAGCAAAAAATGTAGAACAAATGAACAATTGATATTTTCTGATTTTAAGAAACTAAGTAGCGACCTAAATACAAAAACTACAGAACATGAATCATCTAATGTTGTGCATAGAGATATGGTGGAAGAAAACAAAGATCGTGAAATTCGTTCGAGATTGGATAATTTACGGCAATGGCTTTCAAAATGTGATGGTGCAAATGAAGTAAAATTTAAAAATATTGCGTGTGAATCCTCGATGGCTTTGCGCGGAGATATGGTGGAGGATTCAAAAGATCGCGAAATTAGTTCAAAATTAGAAAATATACGGCTATGGCTAACAAATTGCGAACAATCTGCCGTAATTTTAGAAAATAAAGAAAATATGTCTTCATTTGCATCTGAAACAGAATCGGAAATTGGAGATGTTCATGAAGATTTTGATGACGGCATTATTATGGGAGATCGAAAGCGTTCGTCCGAAATAGCAAGCCTACGAAGATGGCGATCAAAATTAAGTGACCAAATTGACAACGCGGGTTTCAGGAATGAGTTGAAAATTGACACGGATATGCAGAATGCTAAATTGAGGGAAGGCATTTTTTTTGAAAACAAAGATAATGAAACATTGACTAAAAAAGGTGATGGTTCAAATGAAGGAAAATTTGAAAGTTTTGCTGGTGAATACTCCATAGCTTTGCATGAAGATATGGCGAATGATTCCAAAGATAGCAAAGTTAGTTCAAAATTAGCATATATATTACAATGGCTATCAAATTGTGAAAATTCAGGAAATATTTCAGAAAATTTTTCCTCATTTGAATCAGAACCAGAATCGGAGATAGGAGTCCTACATGAAGATTTAGATGACGAAGTAACTATGGGAGATCGAAATCGTTCGTCCGAAATAGCTAGCCTACGAAGATGGCGATCAAATTTTAGTGACCAAAATTCTATACTGTCAATGAGTAGCGGCTTTATAAATGAGTGCAAGAAAACGTTTGAACTTGACTATGATGCAGACTTTGAGGATAATGCTGATTAGGAGATTTTTATAAAAATGTAAAAGATTTTCAAAGACGTTAGCATAGAATTGAATAAGGGATAACATGGGAAAAATTGTTTACTATGGGCACTACATTTTAATTGAAGGTAAATAATTTTAGTTGGTATTTCTTAAACCGAAACCAGTTTAATTTATTTTAATTTTATTTTAGCTTGACAAAGTATCATGAATGGATTCGAAAAATCAAAAAAAAAAAAAAAAAGAAATCTTGGCGCAGACAATTGAGTGAAGCAGCAGAAGATATTAAATCAAAGTCATAATGCAGATGAGGAATGGATTTTTTAAAATACGTTTAAGAATAAGCTTTGTGTAAGATGGCTCAATGGGGGTGAATATTGTAAAACAACAAATGAGGAAAAGGATTGTTGAATTTTTCTTAAATATTGTATACTTTCTTAAATATTATATATATTCTTAATTATTATGTTTTTTTTCTAAATATTATACATTCAATGTCGCTGTTATTGAATTTTTACTATAGAACGTTCCTTAATTTACTTTCAATTCAATTTTACTTACTTCTTTTATAAAAAAGCAAAAAGGCAAATAAAACAAATATTGCAAAAAATCTACATCTGTTTAACCTCAAAAAAAAATACGATAATAATTCAGAAATATTATTACAAAGACGAATTTGTGGTATCGATCGCAGCCGAACGGCTGATGGGATTTTAACAATTTTTTTAATTTTTCCAGAGATGTGCAAAATATATAATAAGAGCTGCAAAATTTTCGAATTAATTTTACAAAAGAATCCATTTTTTGTGTGAATGCAAAATCAGAATCGAAAGTACGAGATACAACTAATAGATGTGCTGAAAGTATTTAAAAACTATTGCTGTGAGTGGTTGTGGGGTTGTAATTTGCGTAGCCCTACTTGCCGTTTCTTAACAAGAAGGTCAGTCGATTGCTTAACCTTATGCTACAGTACTCATGCGGTATATTAATTTTATTCAAGTTGGTTATTATTATATTAAATTGGCAACGCATTGCGTTGTGTTCTATCTATCATCTGCTTGCTTCTGCAGAATATCCAGATACCGAAAATCTACGACAAAATGTGAGTGCGTCTAGAGGAATCTCGGTCTCAGTGGGGCAGATTTGGCGGGGCAGTTAAACTGGTGGCGGTGTCGTGTGATCTCAGGTTACAGTCGGAGCACACATCCAACACGCTCGCGTCAATCCTAGTACTGAAGGTGTTGAGGCCACTGCAAATGCCGGAAACCAATTGAACTAGAACTGATATGGTTTGCATAGGGAGGCTAACTCCTTCAGATGCAATGGGTGGCGGTCGATGTCCAAGGACTGCGTTTACTCGGTAGCTGTTTACCGCTTCGTCTGCTATGCCGATGTTAAAGCTATCTAAGCCTGCCTGAAACGCCGCCTTCTCCGTTTCTCTCTTGTAGCACTGAACCTCTCGCTCAAGATGATATAGATTCACCCCGATATCTCTGGGCGGTGGATGCGTATCCATTAGATGGTAATTAGGATGGTCTCTGGGATAACAGCCCAGAAGGTATTGCTTAGACAAAATGTAGTTATGTTTTCGCACAGGTAGGATCTTTGTCTCCTGAAGAAGTTGGTCCACTTAAGATAATTGAGAAGATAGCCAGTTGCAGTACGTAGGGCAGCATCCTGATGGGTCTGAATTATTATTCCACTACTTGCCGCTCAGCTGGGGAGTCCATATCGGTGCTGCATAGTTTACCCCTGTTCATCCAATTGCTTTTTATGCAGTCAACATGGTTTCTTTGTCAGCAACCCAAGTGTTGCCGTCAAGCGACTTGAGGGTCTAGTTTCTATTTCTGACATTGTCACATGAGCGGAGGACGTGAAAGAGTTGTCATATGTGACACCAAGTATTTTGGGTTATCGGAATCCTTACTCCACCGAATCTCACTTCTAGTTCATCATTTACCTCCAGCATGTATGTAGCGAATAACGTGTCTGAAGATTTAGTGGCAGATAACTTAAAATTCTTTGTAGCGAAATAGGCGGCAAGATCGATGAGAATGTTCAACTTATCGCAAATGTCATCAACGATGAGCTTGATGTCATGATCGTACAGTCGTCTGCATTTGCTCTCAATGCTGCCTGGAAGGTGTGGAGTGAAATAGAGACTGACTGTTTCTAAACCTTTCGCGTCCAGAGCAATGAGGTCTGTCCTATTACCAGGTCTCGCCTGGTTTTGACCACGGTTAATATATGTGGTGATGGCATTAAAAGCAGTTGTTGTGCTATGAAATCTACCGCATCGTGTTGGTGCTAAACATACGGAAATTCTTCAACTATGCTCGGGAGGGGCTAGTAATAAGATAAAGGAGATTGGTCTGTCCAACTCTCCTTTACTCGGGTCATTTCCCGGCTTTAGTAGCAGGATATCTATGCCCATTTTCCCATATCGGGAATTATGAAAATTTTTAGAGACAATTAGAGGATCTTAGTCACATCCAAGTTCGTCAGCATCAGTTTAGAGACGCCATAACGAGAAGGTCATATACCGGGCGTGTCTACAGGTCGCGGAATGACCCGTATACGGAGTAGCTGCAACTGCGGATAATCAGTGCTATTGAGTGGGGAGTCTTAGTGAGAGTTCGGCCGGCAATGGCTCTTGCTTAAATAATGAGTGCCTGTGATACTCGACATGACAAGGCGAGCTATTGGTGCCTTTAAAAATCCAATTTTCAATTGCCATTTGCCGTGGCGATAGGTGAAAATTTGCGTATGAACATTCCATTAAGAAACAGGAATGCCAACGAAACGCAGAAGCTAGCATTTCCATCTATGACGCAGAAAGCCTGGTTTCGAATCCAACCGTATGTTACATTGCCATGTAAAAACTTCTGCCGAAAGAGTAGTCGCACTGCGGCACGTCGTGTGGGCTCGGCTTTAAAAAGGGGGCTCCTTATCATTGAACTTTAACTTGAATCGGACAGCACCACTCATTAATATGTGAGAAGTTTGCCATCCCTGGCAATCGGTGCTATGAACCGGAATAATCTAGCTCATCTATGGAGCGAGACGAGGATTGTCGTCTATACAAATATGCCTATAACAATATTAACAATTTGGCGCTGCGGCGACCACAAATACAGCAAATGGTTCTCCTCCTTGCCTTGCCACTCGAGATGCTCAATAAATTGACGGTTATATAACCGGGCGCAACTCTTCGGATCAGTCACTGTTACGTCGCCAAAAGTGATTGAGGTACTGCCATCCCTCTTCGAAATTGACTTGACATTTGGCCAACACGCGCAGGCCATAATCATTTTATGTAAAGTGCATACAAAAAGTAATTTTTCCTCGATTATCTATCAAGTGCAAGTGTTTTAAATTGAAAAAAGTTAAAACAACAAATATAATGAAATGCACTAGTTTAAAAGCCTGATGTACCGCTTTTGTGCATCTCCCGGATAATGTGTCAAAAAGTGTATCCTGAAATTGTTCAAATTGCGCCAAGTCGTCCCCTCTAGGAGTTAAAAACTATTAACTCGATCCACCATCAGCAGCAATAAAAGCACCTTCTTCAACAACAACAACACCACTACCACCTTCACTTCATCTTCAAGAGCAACAATAATTATTTTTCTTCTGGGATTATTCAAGTAGCTGACCTCTCCACAAAAAAAAAACTGCCAATGAGTCGACGACAGTCTCTGGATCGGCCAGGTTAGTTAGCAAGGATTTTTTTTTTGGTTTAGCATGATACACACATTAGCCTAATGTCAAAGAATGTAAACAATGTTGCCAGCGAGTAGGCAGCATAGTCTGTTAGTCAACATGCCAATTTTCTCACCATTCTCAGCTGGTGTATTTTCTTTGTTTTTGTTTCCATTTTTCTATTTTCTTTCGTTTGTTGGGCCAGTGTTGAGTTTTGGCGGCAGAGAGTGTTGTGTGCTTGCAAACTTGCGTGGTGATTTAGTTATGAGCGCGATTTCACCTTTTGTTTTGAATATATTTATATGTGTGCAGCAACAGCAGTGGGGTGACATCTATAACGTTGGACGTTGTGGTTTTCTGCAACTTTATTTTTAGGAAATGTAAACATATGTATGTTCATACACGCATTTGTCACTGTTTTTTAAGACATGTATAATTTGAATCGTTTTTTTAACTTTTCAATGCATTACAATTTTGTTGTATTGCGATTGGATGTATAAATGATGGTAATAAAATTTAGTCATGACTAGATTAGTTGAACGACAAAAATAGTTCTATTATATGCTTTTGAAGATTGTGAATTTTTTTGAAAGCAAAGAAATGTGTTCAATGTCATCACGAGTATATCAGATGAGAAATCCACAGATTGCGGATACTGGAATGCTTCTTATATGGAAAAGCTGCAATTGCAGTCGGGGATAATTAATGATATCAAGTGGAGAGTCTCAGAATTCTGAGTGCTGTGATACTCAATATAAAAAGGCAAGTTTTTGGCGCCTTTAAATAACCAATGTCCATAACGTTCACGCGGCGAAGATCGCTACACCCATACACAAATGTGCATACAAAACCACAACATCCAACACCTCATGCATCTCCGCTGACGATGAAGTGATACAAAGTGGCAGATATCTTCAAATATATGGCAGCGAAATAAACGCAGATCACATCAATGAGTGGGTGCTATGCCGTGATAGTAAAAGCGTTCGCATGTAGTATGGGTCAAACGTACAGGAGATATACCCCTTCCATGGGAAACTCCGTTTCACCATACCGGGGCTTCGAATTCACATAATTTGTAATACAACGTTTTAGGCCCGGCCGGAGGGACGTGCTGGCATATATCCTGGACTGATTGAAGCCAAGATAAATATGGGTGATTATGGCAAGCAAAGCAATCGACGTGCTATGTAACCTAGGGAATCCGTGCTTGGTCAGCATATGGAAATTGGCGCCGCAGGTGGCATTCGTAACATCGTTTACGGAGAATTATGCGAAGGCTTTGTCAAATCATAAAGTGTTGTTAAAACCATATAAAAGAATGAAATGTGATAGTAATAGAATTAAAAAAACGTTTGAAAAACGTATAAAAACACGTTTAACGATTGCGAATACTGAAGTATATCAGTATTTAGTATCTACGAAATAAATTTAATTTTGTTTTGTACATACCTACCTACAAATGTATTGGAAAGAGTTAGTAATCGGTTTCATGTTTTTCCAATTCTTTCCAATCAAAGTGTCAACTTATGAAATGTCAGTTTACAAACAATTATTAGAAAAAGAAATACAAACAAATTTTTTGAAAAAAATCAAGAAAAATACAAAAATCAACAAATCAAAATAAAAACAATTTAAGACTTCAAGAAAGAAAAAAAATTACAAATATGAGCCGTGCAAACAACAACCTATACCAAGCGTATGAAATTTTGCTAGGATTGGAATCAGAAGAGGAGGAAACGACATCATCTTATGATTCTGATATGGATTCAGATTCGGAAGATTTGTATGATGGAAGTTTAACAAATGAGGGACATTCGCCCACTTTAAGAGGACTTAGAAGTAAATTGGACAATCTCCATGAAGAGATTAGGAATTTAGGATACGAAAATGACATCGCGGAGTTTAAGAATGACTGGAAAATTGACAGGGATTTCGAGAATGTGAAATTGTGGAATGGAAATTGTATTTCAGAGAAAGTCCCATTGGAAGAATTGGAAGGAGTAAGAAGCAAATTGTTCAATCTCGAAAAACTAATCCAAGGCATCCGGACAATGATCAAATATGAATTCGGATTGAAATCGGAAGATAATGAATCAATTAAAGAAAAATGTGAACATTTTATTGGTAGCCATGGCAGCAAAAAATGTAGAACAAATGAACAATTGATATTTTCTGATTTTAAGAAACTAAGTAGCGACCTAAATACAAAAACTACAGAACATGAATCATCTAATGTTGTGCATAGAGATATGGTGGAAGAAAACAAAGATCGTGAAATTCGTTCGAGATTGGATAATTTACGGCAATGGCTTTCAAAATGTGATGGTGCAAATGAAGTAAAATTTAAAAATATTGCGTGTGAATCCTCGATGGCTTTGCGCGGAGATATGGTGGAGGATTCGAAAGATCGCGAAATTAGTTCAAAATTAGAAAATATACGGATATGGCTAACCAATTGCGAACAATCTGACGTAACTTTAGAAAATAAAGAGAATATGCCTTCATTTGCATCTGAAACAGAATCGGAAATTGGAGGTGTTCATGAAGATTTTGATGACGGCATTATTATGGGAGATCGAAAGCGTTCGTCCGAAATAGCAAGCCTACGAAGATGGCGATCAAAATTAAGTGACCAAATTGACAACGCGGGTTTCAGGAATGAGTTGAAAATTGACACGGATATGCAGAATGCTAAATTGAGGGAAGGCATTTTTTTTGAAAACAAAGATAATGAAACATTGACTAAAAAAGGTAATGGTTCAAATGAAGGAAAATTTGAAAGTTTTGCTGGTGAATACTCCATAGCTTTGCATGAAGATATGGTGAATGATTTCAAAGATAGCAAAGTTAGTTCAAAATTAGCATATATATTACAATGGCTATCAAATTGTGAAAATTCAGGAAATATTTCAGAAAATGTTTCCTCATTTGAATCAGAACCAGAATCGCAGATAGGAATTCTACATGAAGATTTAGATGACAAAGTAACTATGGGAGATCGAAATCGTTCGTACGAAATAGCAAGCCTACGAAGATGGCGATCAAATTTTAGTGACCAAAATTCTATACTGTCAATGAGTAGCGGCTTTATAAATGAGTGCAAGAAAACGTTTGAACTTGACTATGATGCAGACTTTGAGGATAATGCTGATTAGGAGATTTTTATAGAAATTTAAAAGATTTTCAAAGACGTTAGCATAAAGGATTGTTGAATTTTTCTTAAATATTATATAATTTCTTAAATTTTATATAATTTCTTAAATATTATATATATTCTTAATTATTATGTTTTTTCCTAAATATTATACATTCAATGTCGCTGTTATTGAATTTTTATTATAGAACGTTCCTTAATTTACTTTCAATTCAATTTTACTTACTTCTTTTATAAAAAAGCAAAAAGGCAAATAAAACAAATATTGCAAAAAATCGACATCTGTTTAACCTCAAAAAATACGATAATAATTCAGAAATATTATAACAAAGGCGATTTTGTGGTATCGATAGCAGCCGAACGGCTGATGGGATTTTATGAAATTTATTATTTTTCCAGAGATGTGCAAAATATATGCTAAAATTAATGTCCGCGAAATAAAAGTTGTAAAATGTTCGAATTAATTTCCACATAAATTAACGATAAGAAAAAACAGCATATTGCTGCCTTTTACAAAAGAATCCATTATATTTTTATTATTATTATTCGTTTCTTTATTTTGCAATTATCATTTTAATCCATAGTTTCATACAAAATTAATAATGTTTGGTTTATATATATAAATATTTACAGTTCATTTGAAATTAATTAATTTTGCAAACAAGAAACAAGCAAGTTACTTTGACAATGGTTTTGAAAAAACCGTCAGTCGTAAAATAGAAGTTAATATCATGTTCTCGTAAAATTATATTCATTTATTAAGAATTCTCTGTACTTTGAACCAGATTTTAAATATGTGACAAGTTTTCTCCAGTGGTTTACATTACTGCCGTTTAAAATGTTTATTGTATCTTCTTCAGTTAATATTGGTGTTTGAAAGATTCGTATTCTGAACTCTCTCATAACTGGACAAACTCCCAAGAAATGGCGTATAGTTTCCTCTTCATTCAGATTACAAAGGGAACAATTTTTCATTTCATTCTCCGCGTAAAATTTCGTTGCATTCAAATGGACTAATCCGCATCGCGCCTTAAATATCCAAGATATTTCCTCGCTGGAAAAAGAATCAGTAAAGTAAAATTCTCCTCTAGTGTGATCTAAGAATTTATATATTCTTGACATGCTTTGTGATTTTTTCCTCAGATTTTCATTTATTAATTGTATTTTTTTATTATAAACAATATGTGAATTAAAAATTTTCCATTCATGTTCCTGGGAAGTATTTGGCCATTGGACGTTCAAATTTTCCGCTAGTGCTTTGACCTCCGTTACCCAGAATACTTCTTCCTGCAACAGCAATTTTGTTAGTATTTTTGGCAATCGATTTTCATGGTACTTGTACATTATTTGGTAAATGTAATGTAGATGAAGATTTATTGTGTATAAATGGCAATTTTCGACAGATGTCTCCAGCATCAACGCGTAATTCGGGGTGAAATTTGGTATTTTAAGTATTTTCTTCAGAAAGTAGCGTTGCAAATTATCAACTTCCTCAAAGTGAGAAAAGCCCCATACCTGAGCCGCATATGTCTGAATTGATCGAACGACAGCTTGATATACGTCCCACTTCTTTCCTATCTTTATTTCTCTCTTTCGAAGTAAGCAATCCCACGTTGCATTTATAGCTGTTTTTGACTCATCTGTTCGCTTTTCTATATGTTTTGTAAATTTTAGTTTCGGCGTAAATGTTACTCCTAAGTACTTATACTCATTTACTACTTTTATCGGCTGCCCTCCGTATGTCCATTTTTCGTTGTGGCTCTGACGTCCTCCATTTCTAAATATCAACATTTCTGATTTGTCCATGTTTACTTTAAGGTTCCAGGTATTGCAGTACATTTCTAATTTGGAAATCATGCTCTGCATTGTTGATATATCATCGGCAAGTATTACTATATCGTCCGCGTATAACAGAAGTCTTATGTTTAGATGTTGAATATAAATTCCTCCTTCAAGATATTCATGCAAATCATTAATGTACAGTGAGAAAAGTATCGGTGATAGTAGACATCCCTGCTTAACTCCTGAATTAGTTTCAAAATAATCTGATAATTCTTCTCCCGTCCAGACTGCGTATTGTGTGTTGTTGTATATACTTTGAACTAATGTTATAAATTTGTTTGATACGCCCATCTGTGAAAGTTTATATAGTAGAGACTTTCTGAAAACATTATCAAATGCCGCCTTAAAATCTACGAAAAATGCATATATCTTCTTCTTTTCTTTTAATTTTAGGCTTACAATAGATGCCAGATTATATATGTTATCTACCGTCGAGTAGCCTTTTCTGAATCCAGCCTGGTATTCTGTTAAAATTTGGTGGTATTCCACCCACTTGCAAAGTCGTTCATTTAGAATACCCATCATTATTTTCGCTAAACAATTCATAAACGCAATTCCTCGATAATTTGTTGGTTGGTACAAGTCACCTTTTTTGTGAATTGGAAATATTACCGTTCTTATAAAAGTATTATCAATTATTCCAGTATCAAAGATTGTGTTATATCTTTTCAATATTTGTTTATGGAAATCATCTGAGGCATATACGATATGCTCATATGGGATACGATCCTCTCCCGGAGCTTTGTTCATCTTTAAGTTTTTCAAAACATATTTGAGCTCATCCATGCTTATTTCTCTATCTAGTATAGCATCGGTGTTCCAGTTGGGCGCATAACTCATTTCTAACGAACTGTGTGATGGGTTCAATAAATTTTCAAAGTGTATTTTGAAATTATCTGCTGATAACACGCTACTTATTTGGAATTTATGATTTCTAATTTCTTTAACTGCCTTCCACCATTCCTTGGAATTCGTTACATTATTTACAGTGTACATCAGTTTTTCATTATAACTCTGTTTACTTGATCTGCAATTATCTTTATATTGTTTTAGCGAGTTTAAGTATTTTAGTTTTGCATCTGAAGTGTCTGTTGTTTTAAACATTTTTAGCAATTTAAACATTTTTTCTCTTGCTGTATGACACTTCAAATTGTACCACGGTTGTTTTGGTGTAAACTCAACATTTCTACTCATCTTCATCTTGGCTGACTCTTTTATAACATTACCAAGGTCATCTAATGTTGGTTCATTATCTTCGTTTAGAGCTTTATGCAAATTTGTTTGAAGATTTTTATGATATCGGTTTATGTTGCTATTTTTCCATGAGAGTTTTGGTAATAAATTAAGATTTTTATTTACTTTATTGTAAGTCTGTATTGAGATGTTTAGTTTTATTGGCAAGTGATCCGACCATGTTTTGTCTTCTACAATGAACTCATTTACAAGACTTAGAATTTCTTGAGACACTGCACAAATGTCATTTACAGATTTACCAATAGA
Organism: Stomoxys calcitrans; assembly: GCF_963082655.1. Classification (NCBI taxonomy): domain Eukaryota; kingdom Metazoa; phylum Arthropoda; class Insecta; order Diptera; family Muscidae; genus Stomoxys; species Stomoxys calcitrans. Next base: position 42,113,690 of record NC_081553.1, on the reverse strand, counting down.
ATTAATGAAAGTAAGAGATCCTTCTTCATCGCCACATGTTCTCCCATTTAAAATTAATAAATTATTATTTGTGCATAATTCGACGAGTTGTTTGCCTTTTCTATCCACCTTTTTGTCGTTCGATTTTCGTATTTCAGTTCCTGCCGTAAATAATTGATCATAAATTTCATTTACATCTTGTGTTAACTCTCCTATCCTGGCGTTAAGATCTCCAATAAGAATCGGTCTTATAAGATCTGTTTCTTCAAATAATTTGAGGATATTGGTATATGCATTTGTCCACTGCGCAGGTCTCCAGTACTGAGGGATAATATTAAAAATTTTTTCTTTCTGGGTGTAGAATTCATAATATTCTGTACTTCCATGATTAAATTTTTTATATTTAACACCCATATGTGCAACGGTTTTATTTATTCCAATAATTTGGCCACCAATAGCTCGCCCAAAATTAAAATCTCTGGTGGCAGGTACAAAATGCAACTCAAACCCTGGGAAGTACTTTTTTATATTTTGAACTTTATTTTCTGTTATATGTGTTTCTGTTAGTGCAATGACATCGTGTTTGCAAACATAGTTGAAAAAAGATGGATACATGTACTTATTTTCTATTCCGTTTACATTATATGCTATTATTGAAAGTTTTTGTGATGATATATTATTTACTTTCATTAGTTTTTTGAATTCAATTCGGTTAGCAGAGTTTCATAGTCAGTATCAAACTGTTCCATGCAATCTCCATATAGCTTTAAAAGTTCATGTTTTGCATCGTTTTTTCCGGCCATTAATTTATGTTCTCTATCCCAATGAAACCAGGTATCTTTAATTTTAAGTTTGTTCTCCTGCACAATGATTCGATGCTGTTTGCTAATTGCCATTATTTTATATTTTAGAAGTAGTGAAGCTTTCTTAATTTGTCGCTTTGTTGGCATAAGATCGCGTTCTATGTATATGTTCGAGCCAATCAATTTTCTGACGTTTCGGAACACATCATCTACCCCCTGGTGGCTGTTGAACTCAACTACCACGTTCATTTTCCCATTTCTTTCAAATATTTTGCGAGCATATTTTATCACAGGGCTAATTTGCAACTTATTTGTGAATAAATTATTAATTTCCGCTGCCGGTTCGTTGGACGCATTTAAACCCCTAATTAAAACTTTGTTGCTTCTTATTTGCTCTTGCATCCAAATCATGTCTTTTTTGGTTTCTTCACATTCTCGTTTTACTTTAATTAACTCAGTTTTTAACTGCTGGTTTTCCAATCTTAAGTGATTTAATTCTGAATTTATTGCTCCTATTTCCATTTTGACCTCCGCTATGTCTGCTTTTGTCGACAGTGTTTTTAGCTTCTCATCCAAATTTGAATTTATTGTATTAGTTATTACTTTTATAAGTTCTAATTGAGAAAGACCACTTGAAGCTACAGGTGTATCGCTCAAATTTCCTGGTGATACTTCCAATCGGTTGCGTTTCGACGACTGACCTGTAATTGTTTGCTGGGTAGCAGCTGCTGGTGTATGTGGTGGAGTACGTTGCATTTTTTCAAATTATGTACAATGTAACGGATTTTAATTGTCAATTGGCAACGCTGTTTAAATTTATCGATAATTTTTTCGGACTATTATCGGTTTTAATCGTTATTTTGTCAGCACTATGTATGAAGGACAAGGCCAGCTGATGTTATTATTTTTATTTTGTGGTATTAGTGTAAGCAGTAACTTTCCAGATTAAAGAATAATTTTTTATTTTATTTTTGGAGAAATTTTACTTTTACTGACTCACCCAGCGTAGCAGAAATGTTGTCTTCATCAACAGTGGTATTTTTGGTGCCAGTCTTTGCTTTAAAGTCGCTTGCAGGTTGCAGAAAGGCTTAGTTCTTTATAAATTTGGCAGTTTAACTGGAGCGTTCCAAAGATACGTCTGTCTGGTTTGTTCGTTTCTGAGCATATTATATGTGTGAATGCAAAATCACTGTCGGGAGTACGAGAAATAACTAATAGATGTGTTGAAAGTGAAAACTATTGCTGTGAGGGGTTGTGAGGTTATAATGTACGTAGCCCTACTTGCCGTTTCTCGCTCAGCTGGCGAGTCCAAATCGTGCTGCATATTTTACACCTGTTCACCCAATTGTTTTTTATGCAGTCAGCATGGTTTCGTTGTCAGCAACTCAGGTGCTGCCGGCACGCGACTTGAGAGCCTAGTTTCTACTTCTGATCTTGTCACAAATTGCAGTTGCATGAGCGGAGGACATGAAAGAGCTGTCATAACTGACACCAAGTATTTTGGGATAGTTGGTTACCGGAATCCTTACCCCATCGAATCTCACTTTTAGCTCATCATTAACCGCCAGCACGTATGCAGTTGTTGTTGGTGTTGCAGTTTGTTGTGTTATATCTTTCGTCTGCTTGATTCTGTTGAGTGTCAAGGACCAGGAACTCTGCGACTAAGATAGGGTTCGTCCACGGGGATCTGGGTTTGATTCGAGTGGGTCTGGCGTGACGTGTATCGTGCGGTCCCTAGTTACAATCGGGACATGCATCTTGCACGTCGGCATGAATCTTTGCTCTGTAAGAGTTGAGGCGGCTGCATCTGCCGAAATGTAATTGAGCCAGAATTACTCTGGTTTGCCGGGGGAAGTCAACTTCTTCAGGTGTAATAGGAGGCGGTCGTTCTCCAAGGACGACATTAACCTTGTTGCCATTTACCGCATCTGCTTCCGTGTCTGCATGAATGTTGTCCTGATCTGCTTGATATGCCGCCTGACCTAGAGGTTCCCTCTTGTAGCGCTAAACCTCACGCTCTAGATCATGCAGATCTACCTTAAGGCTTCTGGGCGGTAGATATCCATCCATCCACAAGATGATGATTTGGATGGTTTCTGCGATAACAGCTCAAAAGGTATTGCTTAGAATGCATGTAGTTATGTCTTCGCACTGATAGGATCTGCGTCCGTCTGCTAGTACCACTGCCTGCGCCGGGAAATTGGGCCGCACTTGGGGTATTCGACCGGCTGATATAAAGCGAGCGGCTGCTTTATTTATGATGCCACGGAATTTCCTCTCGGGAGCTAGCGCATTTGATTGGTATACTGCCTGAAGCCAGCCGAATCAGCCTTCTTCTGATTTATAAACGTCCGTCTCAGAGGTTATGAAGTCGGGTGGTCGGTCGATGGTGAGAATTATGGGGAGGTGGTCTGACCCCAAAGAGATGACTGCTTGCCAGGATACGTCACTAAGGAGATCAGGGGATGCAATGGAAATGTCTAGCGAGCTGCTGCACCTCATCGTAATCCTAATGGGGGCATCCTCATTCACCGTGCAGAACGTAAAGCCTTTAATCTGATCTGCGAAAGCTATGCCACGCTGGTCGTTACCTAGGGGAGATTGCCGAGAAGTGTGATGCGCATTAAAGTCCCCTAGCACCAGACGATTATGGCCAGATAGAAGCCCATTTATGTCGTGGTTGTAAGCTTGGCCAATAATTGGGACACAGCTACCATTAATTGGAAGCGATCTTTACGTAGCACATTGTATCCGTTAAAGTGAAAGCTGCAATTTTTGGTCAGCTTTGTCTCCTGGATCGCTGCGACCAATATGCTCTTCCGACTCATAAAATCCACAATCTCATCGATCTTGCCACTAAGACCGTTGCAGTTAGTTGCAAAAATTATACATTTCCCGGCACTGGCCTGGCAATATTGATGTTGGGATGCTGCCGTTGTTGCATATATTTCCGCACGGAAGAGGTCGTGGGGGTCACATAGTCCGACGACGAGGACGCAGAAGGCGACGACGACGACGCTTGTGATCCACTGATGGCTATGTTCACACAGCACCTTGCAGCATATGCAGTATTACTATACTCCCGTAGTGAAGTGAGGCCAGAGCCACTCCAGGCACCAGTTACCCCTCGGAATATGGGGGTTTTGGCTAACCGAACAGAACCAGGGTCCGGGGTTCTCTTCAATCCCGGCACGGACCAGAAGCGTGCGGAGAAGGCACACCAGGATGCCTCTCTCATGCCGATGAGGAGTTCCATCGGGTCAATCCGGTACGTACAACCGGCTACCATGGGATTGATGATGTAGTGAATAACTTGTCTGAAGATTCAGTGGCAGATATCTTCAAATTCTTTGCAGTGTTGAGTTTTCGCGGCAGAGAGTGTTGTGTTTGCGTGGTGAATCAGTTATGAGCGCGATTTTACCTTTTGTTTAGAATATATTTCTATGTGTGCCGCAGCAGCAGTGGGGTGCCATTTATGACGTAGGACGTCGTGGTTTCCTGTTACTTAATTTTTAGGAAATTTCTGTAACTTTATTTTTAGGAAATTCCTGTAACTTTATTTTTAGGAAATTTAAACAAATGTGTACAAATGTTCATGCACGCATTTGGCATTGTTTTTTAAGACATGCATTATTTTAATCGTTTTTTAACTTTTCACTGCTTTACATTTTTGCTGTATTGCGATAAAAATAAGAATAATTTTTTCTGATTGGACATGGCTAGATTAGTTGAACGATAAAAATAGTAATATTTTGTGTGCTTTTGAAGATTGTGAATTTTTTCTGAAAGCAAAGAAATGTGTTCAATGTCATCTCGAGTATATCAGATGAAAGTTCCACAGAATGCGGATACTGGAATGCTTCGTATATGGAAAAGTTACAATTGCAGTCGGGTATAATTAACGACATCAAGTGGAGAGTCTCAGTGAGAGACCGGGTGGCACCGGTTCTTGCCTGAATTCTGAGTGCTGTGATACTCTAATAAAAAGGCAAGTTTTTGGCCCCTTTAAATAGCCAATTCGCGCGGCGAAGATTGCTACTTCCGTATGCAAATATGCATACAACAATCACAACATCCAACACCTCATGCATCTCCGCTGACGATAAAGTGATACAGATCGGCAAGGCAGTAGTTCAACCACACGCATATCACATCACGGTGCTATTCCGTGATAGTAAAAGCGTTCGCATATGGTAGGGGTTAAACAGTACCGGAGATATCCCCCTTCAATGGGGAACTCCGTTTCACCATACCGAGGCATCGACTTCACATAATTTGTAATACAACGTTTTAGGCCAGGCCGGAGGGACGTGCTAGCGATTTTTTCTAAAAGAGTGTCATGACCGACCGTATCGAAGGCTTTCGACAGGTTCAGAACCGTCCTGTCATATATCCTGGACTGATTGAAGCCAAGGCAAATATGGATGATTATGGCGAGCAAAGCAATCGACGTGCTATGTAACCTAGGGAATCCGTGCTTGCTCAGCATATGGAAATTGGCGCCGCAGGTGGCATTCGTAACATCGTTTACGGTGAATTATGCGAAGGCTTTGTCAAATTATAAAGTGTTGTTTATACCATATAAAAGAATGAAATGTGGTTGTAATAGAATAAAAAATGTTTAAAAAACGTATGAAAACACGTTTAACGATTGCGAATACTGAAGTATATCAGTATTTAGTATCTACGAAATAAATTTAATTTTGTTTTGTACATACCTACCTACAAATGTATTGGAAAGAGTTAGTAATCGGTTTCATGTTTTTCCAATTCTTTCCAATCAAAGTGTCAACTTATGAAATGTCAGTTTACAAACAATTATTAGAAGAAGAAATACAAACAAATTTTTTGAAGAAAATCAAGAAAAATACAAAAATCAACAAATCAAAATAAAAACAATTCAAGACTTCAAGAAAGAAAAAAAATTACAAATATGAGCCGTGCAAACAACAACCTATACCAAGCGTATGAAATTTTGCTGGGATTGGAATCAGAAGAGGAGGAAACGACATCATCTTATGATTCTGATGTGGATTTCGAATCGGATGATGAAATTTTCAAAAATGAGGAACATTCGCCCACTTTAAAAGGACTTAGAAGTAAATTGGACAATCTCCATGAAGAGATTAGGAATTTAGGATACGAAAATGACATCGCGGAGTTGAAGAATGACTGGAAAATTGACAGGGATTTCGAGAATGTGAAATTGTGGAATGGAAATTGTATTTCAGAGAAAGTCCCATTGGAAGAATTGGAAGGAGTAAGAAGCAAATTGTCCAACCTCGAACAACTAATCCAAGGCATCCGGACAATGATCAAATATGAATTTGGATTGAAATCGGAAGATAATGAATCAATTAAAGAAAAATGTGAACATTTTATTGGTAGCCATGGCAGCAAAAAATGTAGAACAAATGAACAATTGATATTTTCTGATTTTAAGAAACTAAGTAGCGACCTAAATACAAAAACTACAGAACATGAATCATCTAATGTTGTGCATAGAGATATGGTGGAAGAAAACAAAGATCGTGAAATTCGTTCGAGATTGGATAATTTACGGCAATGGCTTTCAAAATGTGATGGTGCAAATGAAGTAAAATTTAAAAATATTGCGTGTGAATCCTCGATGGCTTTGCGCGGAGATATGGTGGAGGATTCAAAAGATCGCGAAATTAGTTCAAAATTAGAAAATATACGGATATGGCTAACAAATTGCGAACAATCTGCCGTAATTTTAGAAAATAAAGAAAATATGTCTTCATTTGCATCTGAAACAGAATCGGAAATTGGAGATGTTCATGAAGATTTTGATGACGGCATTATTATGGGAGATCGAAAGCGTTCGTCCGAAATAGCAAGCCTACGAAGATGGCGATCAAAATTAAGTGACCAAATTGACATCGCGGATTTCAGGAATGAGTTGAAAATTGACACAGGTATGGAGAATGTGAATTTGAGGGAAGGCAATTTTATTAAGGACAAAGATAATAAAACATTGACTAAAAATGGTGATGGTTCAAATGAAGGAAAATTTGAAAGTTTTGCTGGTGAATACTCCATAGCTTTGCATGAAGATATGGTGAATGATTCCAAAGATAGCAAAGTTAGTTCAAAGTTAGCATATATATTACAATGGCTATTAAATTGTGAAAATTCAGGAAATATTTCAGAAAATTTTTCCTCATTTGAATCAGAACCAGAATCGGAGATAGGAGTTCTACATGAAGATTTAGATGACAAAGTAACTATGGGAGATCGAAATCGTTCGTCCGAAATAGCAAGCCTACGAAGATGGCGATCAAATTTTAGTGACCAAAATTCTATACTATCAATTAGTAGCGGCTTTATAAATGAGTGCAAGAAAACGTTTGAACTTGACTATGATGCAGACTTTGAGGATAATGCTGATTAGGAGATTTTTATAGAAATTTAAAAGATTTTCAAAGACGTTAGCATAGAATTGAATAAGGGATAACTTGGGAAAAATGTTATACTAAGGCCACTACATTTTAGTTGAAGGTAAATAATTTTAGTTGCTATTTCCTTAAGCGAAACTAGTTTAATTTATTTTAATTGTATTTTAGCTTGGCAAAGTATCATGAATGTATTCGAATAATTAACAAAAAAAGAAAACAATCTTGGCGCAGACAATTGAGTGAAGCAGCAGAAGATATTAAATCAAAGTCATCATGCAGATGAGGAATGGATTTTTTAAAATACGTTTAAGAATAAGCTTTGTGTAAGATGGCTCAATGGGGGTGAATATTGTAAAACAACAAATGAGGAAAAGGATTGTTGAATTTTTCTTAAATATTATATACTTTCTTAAATATTATATATATTCTTAAATATTATGTTTTTTCCTAAATATTATACATTCAATGTCGCTGTTATTGAATTTTTATTATAGAACGTTCCTTAATTTACTTTCAATTCAATTTTACTTACTTCTTTTATAAAAAAGCAAAAAGGCAAATAAAACAAATATTGCAAAAAATCGACATCTGTTTAACCTCAAAAAAATACGATAATAATTCAGAAATATTATTACAAAGGCGAATTTGTGGTATCGATCGCAGCCGAACGGCTGATGGGATTTTAACAATTTTTTTAATTTTTCCAGAGATGTGCAAAATATATAATAAGAGCTGCAAAATTTTCGAATTAATTTTACAAAAGAATCCATTTTTTGTGTGAATGCAAAATCAGAATCGAGAGTACGAGAAACAACTAATAGATGTGCTGAAAGTATTTAAAAACTATTGCTGTGAGTGGTTGTGGGGTTGTAATTTGCGTAGCCCTACTTGCCGTTTCTTAACAAGAAGGTCAGTCAATTGCTTAAGCTTATGCTGCAGATTGGCGTGTGGTTATTATTATATTAAGTTGGCAACGCATTGTGTTGAGTTCTATCTTTCATCTGCTTGCTTCTGCAGAATATCCAGATACAGAAAATGTACGACAAACTGTGAGTGCGTCGAGAGGAATCTCGGTCTGAGTCGAGTAGGTTTGGCTGGGCAGTTAAACTGGTGGCGTGTGTCGTGTGATCCCAGGTTACCTTCGGAGCACACATCCAACACGCTCGCGTCAATCCTAGCACTGCAGGAGTTGAGCCGGAAAGCAATTGAACTAGAAATAATATGTAGAGGGAGGCTAACTTCTTCAGGTGCAATGGGTGGCGGTCGATGTCCAACGACTGTGTTCATTCACTCGGTAGCTCTTTATCGTCTGCCGTGTCGATGTTAAAGCTATCTAAGCCCGCCTGAAACGACGCTTTCTCCGTTTCTCTCTCGTAGCATGGAACCTCTCGCTCGAGATAATGTAGATTCGCACTTATATCTCTGGGCGGTGGATGCCTCTCCATTATATGGCAATTAGGATGGTCGTTGGGTTAACAGCCCAGAAGGTATTGCTTAGACAACATGTAGATATGTTTTCGCACAGGTAGGATCTTTGTCTCCTGAAGAAGCTGGTCCACATAAGATAATTGAGAAGATAGCCAGTTGCAGTACGAATGGCAGCATTCTGATGGTTTTTAATTATTATTCCACTATTTGTCGCTTAGTTGGCGAGTCCATATCGGTGCTGCATATTTTACAACTGTTCACCCAATTGTTTTTTATGCAGTCAACATGGTTTCTTTGTCAGCAACCCAGGTGCTGCCGACACGCGACTTGAGGGCCTAGTTTCTATTTTTGACCTTGCCACATGAGCGGAGGACGTGAAAGAGTTGTCATATGTGACACCAAGTATTTTGGGATAGTTGGTTATCGGAATCCTTACCCCATCGAATCTCACTTCTAGTTCATCATTTACCCCCAGCATGTATGTAGCGAATAACGTGTCTGAAGATTTAGTGGCAGATATTTTTAAATTCTTTGTAGCGAAATAGGCGGCAAGATCGATGAGGATGTTCAACCTATAGCAAATGTCATCAACGATGGGGCCCGATGTCATGATCGTACAGTCGTCCGCATATGATCTCAATGTTGCATGGAAGGTGTGGAGGGAAATAGAGATAGAGGTTAAACAGTGACGGAAATATCACCCCGCATTGGGAAACTCCTTGTTTCCCTATGTGGGATTTCAACTTCATATCCGTAAATCTCGTAGACGGATGGCGGCCACATAGATAATTCGTGACCTAGTCTTTCAGTAAGTGCTTCAGGCCTGGTTGGAGGGACATGTTGGCGGTGTCTTCAAATAGTTTGGAATGGCTGACTGTGTCTAAACCTTTCGCGTCCAAGGCCATGAGGACCATCCTATTATTACAAGGACCACGGTTAATATGTGTGGTGATGGCATTCAAAGCAGTTGTTGTGCTATGAAATCTACCGCATAGTGTTGGTGCTAAACAAATTCTTCAACTATACTCGGGAAGGGCTAGTAATAAGAGAAAGGAGATTGGTCTGTCCAACACTCCTTTACTCGGGTCCTTCCCCGGCTTTAGTAACAGGATCTCTATGCCCATTTCGCCATATCGGGAATTATGAGAATTTTTAGAGACAATTAGAAGATCTTAGTCACGTACTCCAATCGTAGTACATCCAAGTTCGTCAGCATCAGTTTAGAGACGCCATAACGAGAAGGTCATATACCGGGCGTGTCCACAGGTCGCGGAATGCCCCGTATACGGAGTAGCTGCTTAAATAATGAGTGCCTGTGATACTCGATATGACAAGGCGAGCTATTGGCGCCTTTAAAAATGCAATTGTCAGCGGTGGCGATAGGTGAAAATTTGCGCATGAACATTCCACTAAGAAACAAGAATGCCACTGTAACGCAGAAGCTAGCATTTCCATCTACGACGCTGAAAGCCTGGTTTCGAATCCTGGCGAGAACCATTTGTTACGTTACCATGTAAAAACCTCTGCCCAAAGAGTCGTTTGGACTCGGCTATAAAAATGAGACTCCTTATCATTGAACTTTAACTTGGACCGGACAACACCATTCATTAATATGTCAGAAGTTTGCCATCCCTGGCAATCGGTGTTATGAACCGGAATAATCTAGCTTATCTTTGGAGCGAGACGAGGTTTGTCGCCTATACGCTGGCGCTGCGGATGAAATTTTTAACTTTGACTAAGACGTTCAATGGCTCGGCGACCACGAATACAGCAAATGGCTCTCCTCCTTTCCTTTCCTTCCTCAATAAATTGACGGTTATATAACCGGGCGCATCTCTTTGGATCAGTCACTGTTACGTCGCCAAAGTGATTGAGGTACTGCCATCCCTCTTACAGGTGACTTGACTTCGAAAGTGACTTGACATTTGGCCAACACGTGCCAATGCCGGCGCCTAAGTTGCATTGCTTCAAGTGCTTTTAATTTCTAGCTATAGCTCGCCGATTTTCGGTTTAGCGGGGTCAGCGCAACAAATTCCAACACGCTCGTCTGCGAATGTCGGGAAATTGGGCCGCACTTGGCGTATTCGACCAGCTGCTGCAACCAGCACATTAGAGGGGTGACAGCTCATTAAAGCAGCGGTTGGTGTATTCTCTGAAGTACTCTCGACCCACTCGGCCTTCTTCTGATTGATATACGTCAGGCCGGTAGTCTGATTTCAAAGAAATTACGGCTTAGGAAACGTCATTTAGAATATCAAAGGATGCAGTAGGAATGTCTGTCTGTGGGGTCCTCCTTCTCTATGCAAAAATGCCCTGCCCTAGGGGAGAATTACATGAAAGTAGATGTGCATTAAAGTCCCCCAGAACCAGACGGTTTCTGTGAGACAGCAGGGAACTAATGTCGGGCCTATAAATTTGACGCATTACACGTATATACATGTTGTAAAGCTCTATCTCGGCAGTACTCCATACACTCTATGTTTGAGTCACTAGGCGAGATGGGTTTATAATGCACGGAATGGCGTATCACGAAGGTCACCTCCATTCCTTAAACGATCTTTACGTAGCACATTGTATCCCTGACAACTGTGCAGGCTGCAGTTGCTGGTCAGCTTTGTCTCCGGGATCGGTCCAACCAATATGTTCTTCTGACTCATACAATCTACTATCTCATCGATCTCTCCTCGAAGTCCGTTGCAATTCAATTGCAAGAAAAATGCACTTCCGGGCATTGGACTGGCAATATTGGGGATGGGGCATAAGCGTAAAAAGACTTCTCCGGGGTAGGCTTAGCATCCCCTAAGAAAAGTTTTAAATACGGCAAATGGCTCTACCCCTAGTCTTGTCACTCTCGGGGTGCTCAATAAACTGACGGCTGAATAACCGTGCGCATCTCTGTTACTGTTACGACGCCAAAGTGTCTGAGATCCTGTTATTACTTTTGTGGGGCCTCGAAAGTGACCTAACAGCAGATCGCAACTTGACAATGCCTTGCCTAAGTTACATTGCTTCAAGTGTTCTAACCACATGTTTTTGTTGTTGTAGCCACATTTTCATGTGGAGGTGGCGATTCTTGTAAAGCTCCTGTAGGTGAGCAATTAACTCGCCTTCCACTATCCGCAACCTGTGGACGCTAGCTCGCAGCTAAGCCTCTCGTGAACGAAATGAACACCACCCAGATCGGACCTCAATGTTGCAGCCGCTTATGTTTATTGGCCAATATGGTAATTTTCAGATTCAGCTCTCTGATTCTCGGTTTAGTGAATTCAGTTCAACGAATCCCAACATGCTTGTCTGCGAGTACCACTGCCTGCGCCGGGAAGATGGGCTGCACTTGGGGTATTAGACCGGATGGTATAAATCGAGTGGCTGCTCCGTAAATAATGTCTCAGAATTTCCTTTCAGGAACGGCACATCTGAGTGGGGTGATAGCTTACTGATTGGTGTACTCTCTGAAGCCGATCTAGTCGGCCTTCTTCAGATTGATATATGCACATCAGGCGGTCAGAGGTTCTTCAGATTGATATACGTCAGGCGTTCAGAGGTTATGAGGCCAGGTGGGGAGGTGATCGATCCAAAAAAAAAAGAAATACGGCATGTAGCTCTGTTGAGCTATGTCCCGCTGGTTATTACCCAGGGAAGAATACCATGAAACGTGGTTCGCATTAAAGTCTCCTAGAACCAAGCGATTATGGTCACACAGTAAGCGACCAATGTCGGGCCTATAAACGTACGTACCGGATTGACCCGATGAAGTCCTTCATCGGCAAGATGTATAACAACTACAAAAACGTGATAGTTGTTGTAGCAGTGTGTTATACACTAAGGCGGCAGCCGTTGCCGATGAAAAACTCAATCTGATCAATCCGGTATGTACAACTGGCTGCCATGGGATTGACTACAAAAACGTACTCCCTTAATTACGTCAAGCTAGAGCACGAACGAAAACTAGCCCACTCTATGACCCGGGTGCGCCTCTCAGACACCGGCGGATGTTGGATGCGGTTTTGGTTGGACCAGAAGCCTACGGAGCAGGCACTTCGGGATGTGCCTCTCCCATGAGGAACAAAAGAACATGAATGAAGTCCTTGGAGAAAGACCGCCTCCCATTGCACCTAAAGAAATCGACCTCCCCCGGCAAACCAGAGTAGTTCTGGCTCAATAACATTCCGGCAGATGCAGCCTCCTCAACTCCTACAGAGCAAGGATTGATGCCATAGAACCAGCTGCCATGGGATTTCTTAGCCCTGACTGTAACAAAGTGTATCGTCACTTTCTTTTAAATGCAAAATTTTGCTCATAAACACTCCACCTAGAAACAGGGCCAAACTTTTCAAATATCAATGAAAGCTGTTCGATTCAAGCTTAAGCTCAATGATAAGGGGCTTTCTTTTTAAAGCTGAGCCGCAGCGCGGCACCTCTTTGGAGAGAAGTTTTTACATAGCATAGTACCTCACAAATGTTGCCAGCATTACTTACTTTAATCATACTCCGTAAACTAGCAAAGTCTCAAAAATATTTTGAGTATTTTTAAGTTTTAAAACTTTAGATGTATGACGATAATGATGTTGTTTACTGTTTCAGACTTAAGGGACTAGAGCATTTAATAGAAGGTGTGAATATCTCCATAAATCTATTTTCTCATGTCAAATTGCTAACGATAAACCACAAGAGTCAACCATCAGCTATCGTTCAAAGTTACAACACCCCAATTAAAATTTTCAAAACTCCCCTCAAACGTCATAACGAATCTGCTGCTTTGGATCGGTCAGTTACCGAAATTTTGATGGGTATATCCAACTTTTTGTTGCTGCTGTCTTATTTAAAAGGTTATTTGTTGCTCTCGCGTCGATGGCTGTCTCTACATAGTAAAAATATACAAGTTTTTTTTTCGTAAAGTTTCCTAAAAACAGAAATTTAAATGGAAAAAAATTACAAAAATTACTTTTTTCAAATTGGAAGATTTGGTATACAACACGGAATTCCCACTGAGCAAATAAAATAGATTTTTAAAAATATCTATGAGTACTAGTTGAAGACCACGATGTTGTAGACAAAAACTTTCAATAAATTGTATTTTTGCAAATAATAGCTCTGTTCGAGTACTTTTCACAAAAAATTTGAAGGAGAGTAAGAGCCTTTTTACTCTCTTTAAAAAATTTGCAAGCAAAAGTGGGAATACGTCACTAACTTTAGACAGTCGTTTATTTGGCAAAAAATAAGTAAAATTTTTGTTTATTATCATTGGCAACGGAATTCTAAAAGGTAGTTATTTAATAATAATGGACTAAAGTACATTATTGTGTTTGTAGTTTATTGAAATGATGACGCCGCCGTTTAGCGATTTTTCCATAACGGCGTCAATAGTTTTGTGCACCTGGCATGAGTTTCTATCATCATTTTAATGTAAACAATAGAAAAAAATATAAGCAAATTTGCATTTGCATTCATTTTACGTGAAGTAATGGTTCGTGAAGAAGGTTCCATGTACAAAACTTCATAAAATTGGGAAATAATTAATATAGATGTCTTTAAAATAACATAATTTGTCTTACTCGCCGTGTTTTCCTCTTTTCCAAAGCAACACCTAAAATATCTCCAAACTGCAACGTTCGTATTTCTATTACTAGCAGTAATAGAAATTATTTTTGAAAAATTATCATTACGCAAATAATTATTATTTTCTGGTTTTTTCTTGCATTATTATGTGGCGCGTACATGTTGTTTACCTTTTGATTTTTGACAAACGTCAAAATTTTTCAGTGTTAGAAAAATGGTCGATTGGCACAGCAAAATTAAATTTTTTTCTCACCAATGTTAAAAACAACCCCCTACTTCATTTTTACATATCACTATAGATTGCTATCATGGATGAGCAAGTAAAAGAAATGCAAAAAAATCCCATTGGCTATTGTGAATTATTTGGGGGCAAATACACCACTACTTGCTATTGTTATTGTTCGTTTGTTGGCTAACTTAACCCATGCACACATATACAACATAGACATCAAAAGTGCGTTGACGGTGGCGGCGTTGTTATTTGAAACATGATGCACGATTGTGATCAATTTGCAATGGTATTTCAAATACCGATGAAGTTCCCAAAATAAAACACCGGCTTACCTTGAGTAAAAAGAAAAAAAAAACAATTCTACCATAGTATGAAATTTAAATGCATAGAAAGTAGGCCTTGCCACTATAAGAAAAAAACTTCTATAAAGAAGAGAAATATTTTTTCAAAATTCCGTGTGTGTTTCAGTTTTTTTTCGTTTGTTTCATACATGTTCGTGGTCATAGTGTATTGTGTGTTTTTGTATATGCATATGTCCGATATAAGTCACCGTTGTTTATTTACTTTAGTGCGTCGACGTCGGTTAACTTTTGTTGTTGCTGTTTAAACATATTTTTTTGCGGGTATACTTAAAGAAAGCTAAAATATAATAAGCGCAGGCCGCAATAATTTTATGTTAAGTGCATACAAAAAGTAATTTTCCCCCGATTATTCATCAAGTGTACGCCTATTAAATTGATAAAAGTTACAACAACAAATATAATGAAATGCACTTGGTTAAAAGCCTGCTGTGCCACTTTTGTGCATCTCCCGGATAATGTGTCAAAGAGTGTATCCTGAAACGTATTCCTCCGAATATCAAATCACCATTGTTTAATTAGTTTAGTGCGTCGCCGTCGTTGTTAAAGATAAAAATAAAAAGCGCAGGCCATAATAATTGTATGTAAAGTGCATACAAAAAGTAATTTTCCCCCGATTATCTATTAAGTGCAAGTGTTTTAAATTGAAAAAAGTTAAAACAACAAATATAATGGAATGCACTTGGTTAAAAGCCTGCTGTGCCGCTTTTGTGCATCTCCCGGATAATGTGTCAAAAAGTGTATCCTGAAATTGTTCAAATTGCAGCATATCGTCCCCTCCACGAGTTAAAAACTATTAACTCGATAACAATACCACCTCCACTTCATCAACAAGAACAACAATAGTTCTTCTTCTTCTGGGATTATTCAAGTAGCTGACCTCTCCACAAAAAAAATAAACTGCCAATGAGTCGACGAAGGTCTCTGGATCGGCCAGGTAAGTTAGCAAGGGATATTTTTGGTTTAGCATACACCCACTAGCCAAATGTCAAAGAATGTAAACAATGTTGCCAAGTGTTGTATGATTTGGGTCTTTTAAAAATCCACCCCTCTTGCCTTAAACACTTCGATAAACACTGTTGTGTATGGTACTAATTCGGAATTCCTTTGAATTTCGCCAGGTACACTTTTATTAACAATGGCCAAGGATCGACCACGGCGAGTAGGCAGCAAGTCAGTTAACCAACATGCCAATTTTCTCACCATTCTCAGCTGGTGTATTTTCTTTGTTTTTGTTTCCATATTTCTATTTTCTTTCGTTTGTTGGGCCAGTGTTGAGTTTTGGCGGCAGAGAGTGTTCTGTGCTTGCATGCTTGCGTGGTGAATCAGTTATGAGCGCAATTTCACCTTTTGTTTTGAATATATTTATATGTGTGCAGCAGCAGCAGTGGGGTGACATTTATGACGTTGGACATTGTGGTTTTCTGTAACTTTATTTTTAGGAAATGTAAACAAATGTTCATACACGCATTTGGCATTGTTTTTTAAGACATGCATAATTTGAAACGTTTTGTTTAACTTTTCAATGCATTACATTTTTAGTTAGTTGAACGATAAAAATGGTAATATTTTGTGTGCTTTTGAAGATTGTGAATTTTTTCTGAAAGCAAAGAAATGTGTTCAATGTCATCACGATGTTCAGATGAGAGTTCCACAAATTGCGGATACTGGAATGCTTCGTATATGGAAAAGCTGCAATTGCAGTCGAGGATAATTAACGATATCAAATGGAGAGTCTCAGTGAGAGGCCGGGTGGCACCGGTTCTTGCCTGAATTCTGAGTGCTGTGATACTCGATATAAAAAGGCAAGTTTTTGGCGCCTTTAATAACCAATGGCCATAATGTTCACGCGGCGAAGATCGCTACATCCGTACACAAATGTGCGTACAAAACCACAACATCCAACACCTCATTCATCTCCGCTGATGATGAAGTGATACAGAGTGGCTGATATCTTCAAATATATGGCAGCGAAATAAACGGCAAGATCGGCAAGGCAGTAGTTCAACCACACGCAGATCACATCAATTAGTGGCTGCTATACCGTGTTAGTAAAAACGTTCGCATATGGTTCAATGGGGAACTCCATTTCACCATAACGGGGCATCGACTTCACATAATTTGTAATACAACGTTTTAGGCCCGGCCGGAAGGACGTGCTAGCGATGTCTTCTAAAAGAGTGGCATGAGCGACCGTATCCAAGGCTTTCGAGAGGTTCAAAGCCATGACGATCGTCCTGTCATATATCCTGGACTGATTGAAGCCAAGGCAAATATGGATGATTATGGCAAGCAAAACAATCGACGTGCAATGTAACCTAGGGAATCCGTGCTTGGTCAGCATATGGAAATTGGCGCCGCAGGTGGCATTCGTAACATCGTTTACGGTGAATTATGCGAAGGCTTTGTCAAATCATAAAGTGTTGTTCATACCATATAAAAGAATGAAATGTGATTGTAAAAGAATAAAAAATCGTGTGAAAACACATTTAACGATTGCGAATACCGAAGTATATCAGTATTTAGTATTTACGAAATAAATTTAATTTTGTTTTGTACATACCTACCTACAAATGTATTGGAAAGAGTTAGTAATCGGTTTCATGTTTTTCCAATTCTTTCCAATCAAAGTGTCAACTTATGAAATGTCAGTTTACAAACAATTATTAGAAGAAGAAATACAAACAAATTTTTTGAAGAAAATCAAGAAAAATACAAAAATCAACAAATCAAAATAAAAACAATTCAAGACTTCAAGAAAGAAAAAAAATTACAAATATGAGCCGTGCAAACAACAACCTATACCAAGCGTATGAAATTTTGCTGGGATTGGAATCAGAAGAGGAGGAAACGACATCATCTTATGATTCTGATATGGGTTCAGATTCGGAAGATTTGTATGATGGAAGTTTAACAAATGAGGGACATTCGCCCACTTTAAGAGGACTTAGAACTAAATTGGACAATCTCCATGAAGAGATTAGGAATTTAGGATACGAAAATGACACCGCGGAGTTGAAGAATGACTGGAAAATTGACAGGGATTTCGAGAATGTGAAATTGTGGAATGGAAATTGTATTTCAGAGAAAGTCCCATTGGAAGAATTGGAAGGGGTAAGAAGCAAATTGTCCAACCTCGAACAACTAATCCAAGGCATACGGACAATGATCAAATATGAATTCGGATTGAAATCGGAAGATAATGGATCAATTAAAGAAAAATGTGAACATTTTATTGGTAGCCATGGCAGCAAAAAATGTAGAACAAATGAACAATTGATATTTTCTGATTTTAAGAAACTAAGTAGCGACCTAAATACAAAAACTACAGAACATGAATCATCTAATGTTGTGCATAGAGATATGGTGGAAGAAAACAAAGATCGTGAAATTCGTTCGAGATTGGATAATTTACGGCAATGGCTTTCAAAATGTGATGGTGCAAATGAAGTAAAATTTAAAAATATTGCGTGTGAATCCTCGATGGCTTTGCGCGGAGATATGGTGGAGGATTCAAAAGATCGCGAAATTAGTTCAAAATTAGAAAATATACGGATATGGCTAACAAATTGCGAACAATCTGACGTAACTTTGGAAAATAAAGAGAATATGCCTTCATTTGCATCTGAAACAGAATCGGAAATTGGAGATGTTCATGAAGATTTTGATGACGGCATTATTATGGGAGATCGAAAGCGTTCGTCCGAAATAGCAAGCCTACGAAGATGGCGATCAAAATTAAGTGACCAAATTGACAACGCGGGTTTCAGGAATGAGTTGAACATTGACACAGGTATGGAGAATGTGAATTTGAGGGAAGGCAATTTTATTGAGGACAAATATAATAAAACATTGACTAAAAAAGGTGATGGTTCAAATGAAGGAAAATTTGAAAATTTTGTTGGTGAATACTCCATAGCTTTGCATGAAGATATGGTGAATGATTCCAAAGATAGCAAAGTTAGTTCAAAATTAGCATATATATTACAATGGCTATCAAATTGTGAAAATTCAGGAAATATTTCAGAAAATTTTCCTCATTTGAATCAGAACCAGAATCGGAGATAGGAGTTCTACATGAAGATTTAGATGACGAAGTAACTATGGGAGATCGAAATCGTTCGTCCGAAATAGCAAGCCTACGAAGATGGCGATCAAATTTTAGTGACCAAAATTCTATACTATCAATTAGTAGCGGCTTTATAAATGAGTCCAAGAAAACGTTTGAACTTGACTATGATGCAGACTTTGAGGATAATGCTGATTAGGAGATTTCTATAGAAATGTAAAAGATTTTCAAAGACGTTAGCATAGAATTGAATAAGGGATAACTTGGGAAAATATGTATACTAAGGCCACTACATTTTAGTTGAAGGTAAATAATATATTTATATTTCCTTAACTGGAACCAGTTTAATTTATTTTAATTTTATTTTAGCTTAGCAAAGTATAATGAATGGATTCGAAAAATCAAAAAAAGAAATCTTGGCGTAGACAATTGAGTGAAGCAGCAGAAGATATTAAATCATAGTCATCATGCAGATGAGAAATGGATTTTTTAAAATACGTTTAAGAATAAGCTTTGTGTAAGATGGCTCAATGGGGGTGAATATTGTAAAACAACAAATGAGGAAAAGGATTGTTGAATTTTTCTTAAATATTATATAATTTCTTAAATATTATATATATTCTTAATTATTATATTTTTTTTCTAAATATTATACATTCAATGTCGCTGTTATTGAATTTTTATTATAGAACGTTCCTTAATTTACTCTCAATTCAATTTTACTTACTACTTTTCTAAAAAAGCAAAAAGGCAAATAAAACAAATATTGCAAAAAATCTACATCTGTTTAACCTCAAAAAAATACGATAATAATTCAGAAATACAAAGACGAATTTGTGGTATCGATCGCAGCCGAACAGCTGATGGGATTTTAACAAATTTTTTAATTTTTCCAGAGATGTGCAAAATATATGCTAAAATTAATATTCATGAAATAAAAGCTGCAAAATTTTCGAATTAATTTCCACATAAATTGACGAAAAGAAAAAACAGCATATTGCTGCCTTTTACCAAATAATCCATTATTTGTTTGAATGCAAAATCAGCATTGCGTTGTGTTCTACCTTTCATCTGCTTGCTTCTGCAGAATATCCAAATACAGAAAATCTACGACGAGCTGTGAGTGCGTCTAGAGGAATCTCGGTCTGAGTCGAGTAGGTTTGGCTGGGCAGTTAAACTGGTGGCGTGTGTCGTGTGATCCCAGGTTACCATCGGAGCACACATCCAACACGCTCGTGTCAATCCTAGCACTGTAGGAGTTGAGGCGACTGCAAATGCCGGAAAGCAATTTAATTAGAAATAATATGGTTTGCAGAGGGAGGCTAACTTTTTCAGGTACAATGGGTTGCGGTCGATGTCCAACGACTGTGTTCATTCACTCGGTAGCTGTTTACCGCTTTGTCTGCCGTATCGATGTTGAAGCTATCTAAGCTCGCCTGAAACGCCACCTTCTCCGGTTCTCTTTTGTAGCACTGAACCTCTCGCTCAAGATAATACAGATTCACACTTATATCTCTGGGCAGTGGATCCCTATCCATGAGACGGTGGTTAGGATTATCTCTGGGATAACAGCCCAGAAAGCACATAGATAATACGTGACCCAGTCTTTCAGTTAGTGCTTCAGGTCTGGTTGGAGGGACGTGTTAGCGGTGTCCTCAAATAGTTTGGAATGGCTGACTGTGTCTAAACCTTTCGCGTCCAGGGCCATGAGGTCCGTCCTATTACAAGGTCTCGCCTGGTTTTGACCACGGTTAATATGTGTGGTGATGGCATTAAAAGCAGTTGTTGTGCTATGAAATCTACCGCATCGTGTTGGTGCTAAACATACGGAAATTCTTCAACTATGCTCGGGAGGGGCTAGTAATAAGATAAAGGAGATTGGTCTGTCCAACTCTCCTTTACTCGGGTCATTTCCCGGCTTTAGTAGCAGAATATCTATGCCCATTTTCCCATATCGGGAATTATGAAAATTTTTAGAGACAATTAGAGGATCTTAGTCACGTACTCCAATCGTAGTACATCCAAGTTCGTCAGCATCAGTTTAGAGACGCCATAACGAGAAGGTCATATACCGGGCGTCCTGTGGACACGCGGAATGCCCCGTATACGGAGTAGCTACAACTGCGGATAATCAGTGCTATTGAGTGGGGAGACTTAGTGAGAGATCGGCCGGCAATGGCTCTTGCTTAAATAATGAGTGCCTGTGATACTCGACATGACAAGGGGAGCTATTGGCACATTTAAAAATCCAATTTTCAATTGCCATTTGCCGTGGCGATAGGTGAAAATTTGCATATGAACATTCCATTAAGAAACAGGAATGCCACCGTAACGCAGAAGCTAGCATTTCCATCTATGACGCTGAAAGCCTGGTTTCGAATCCTTGCTAGAACCGTATGTTACGTTGCCATGTAAAAACTTCTGCCAAAAGAGTAGTCGCACTGCGGCACGTCGTGTGGGCTCGGCTTTAAAAAGGAGGCTCCTTATCATTGAACTTTAACTTGAATCGGACAGCACCACTCATTAATATGTGAGAAGTTTGCCATCCCTGGCAATCGGTGCTATGAACCGGAATAATCTAGCTTATCTATGGAGCGAGACGAGGATTGTCGCCTATACAAATGTGCCTATAACAATATTAACAATTTGGCGCTGCGGCAACCACAAATACATCAAATGGCTCTCCTCCTTGCCTTGCCACTCGAGATGCTCAATAAATTGACGGTTATATAACCGGGCGCAACTCTTCGGATCAGTCACTGTTACGTCGCCAAAAGTGATTGAGGTACTACCATCCCTCTTCGAAAGTGACTTGACATTTGGCCAACACATGCCAATGCCGGCGCCCAAGTTGCATTGCTTCAAGTGTTTTAGGCACATATTCTGCTTATGCTAGTTTACCATCCTTTTAATTTCTAGATATAGCTCGCCTATTTTCGGTTTAGTGGGGTCAGTGAAAAGAATTCCAACACGCTCGTCTGCGAACGTCGGGAAATTGGGCCGCACTTGGTGTATTCTACCAGCTGCTGCAACCAGCACATAGAGGGGTGACATCTTATTAAAGCAGCGGTTGGTGTATTCTCTGAAGTACTCTCGACCCAATCGGCCTTCTTCTGATTGATATACGTCAGGCCTTCAGAGGTTATGGAATCGAGTGGTCCGCAAACGGCGATAATAATGTGCTGATAGTCTGATTCCAAAGAAATTACGGCTCAGGAAACGGGATGGGTCTATATTGCATGGAATAGCCACATGTTGTTGTTTTTGTAGCCACATTTTCATGTGGAGTTGGCGATTCTTGTCAAGCTCCTGTAGGTAAGCAATTAACTCGCCTTCCACTATCCGCAACCTGTGGACGCTAGCTCGCAGCTAAGTCTTTCGTGAAAAAATTAACACCACCCGGATCGGACCTCAATGTTCCAGCCGCATATGTTTATTAGCGAACATGGTAATTTTCAGATTCAGCTCTCTGATTCTCGGTTTAGTGGATTCAGTTCAATGCATCCCAAAATGCGTGTCTGCGAGTACCACTATCTGCGCCGGGAAGTTGGGCTGCACTTGAATGTATAAATCGAGTGGCTGCTCCGTTTATAATGTCTCAGAATTTCCTTTCAGGAACGACACATCTGAGGGGGGTGGTAGCTTACTGATTGGTGCTGGTCATTACCTAGGGGAGAATACCATGAAACGTTCACTAGCTTAAGTTAAGGCAGATCTACAGAATCTAGAGCGTGAGGTTCAACGCTACAAGAGAGAATAGAGTTAGATGCGGCATATAGAGCAGGTCTACACAAAATTCATGCAGACATGGTAGCAGATGCGGTAAATAGCAAACAGTGTGAATGTAGTCCTTGGAGAAAGACCGTCTCCCATTGCACCTAAAGAAATCGACCTCCCCCGGCAAACCAGAGTAGTTCGGGCTCAATTACATTCCGACAGATGGCTGCCTCCTCAACTCCTACAGAGCAAGGATTGATGCCGACGTGCAAGGTGTATGTCCCCGATTGTAACTAAGGACCACACGATACACGTCAATTGTTTAATTGCCCAGTCAGACCCAGATCCCTGTGGACGCACCCCATCTTACTGGCAGAGTTCCAGGGTCTTGACACTCAACAGAATCAAGCAGACGAAAGATAGAACACAAGAAACTGCTACAACAACAACAACTAGGTCAAGTTAGGTTAGGTTAAAAAGAGGGTGCGGATATTAATCCGCCCCATGCCACCATGAATATACACCTAGGCCAGTAATCGGCTTGTTGTGTGCTCGAAATTAAACACGTACACTAAGGCGACAGCCTATGGCCGGTGTGGACGCGCCCAGTAGCTCACAGCTAAGCTTCGCGTTACAGCCAAGAACACCCCACAGATCGGACCTCAATGTTCCAGCCCATGGCCGGTGGGCATTCCACCGTTTAAATCCGGTGCATAGAACCAGATGCCATGGGATTTCTTAGCCCTGACTGTAACAAAGTGACTTTATCGTCACTCCCTTTCAAATGCAAATTCTGCTCATAAACATTCCACTGAGGAACAGGGCCAAACTTCTCAAATATCAATGAGTGCTGTTCGATTCAAGTTTAAGCTCAATGATAAGGGGCCTGCTTTTTAAAGCTGAGCCGCAGCGCGACACCTCTTTGGAGAGAAGTTTTTACATACATGGCATAGTACCTCACAAATGCTGCCAGCATTACTTTAATCATACTCCGTAAACTAGCAGTCTCTCGGTCAGTTACCAAAATTTTGATGGGTATATCCAACTTTTTGCTGCTGCTGTCTTATTTAAAAGGTTATTTGTTGCTCTCGCGTCGAGGGCTGTCTCTACATAGTAAAAATATGCAAGTTTCTTTTGTGAAGCTTCCTAAAAACAGAAATTTAAATGGAAAAAAATTACAAAAATTACGTATTTCAAATTGAAAGATTTGGTATATAACACGGAATTCCCACTGAGCAAATAAAATAGATTTTTAAAAATGTCTATGCGTACTAGTTGAAGACACCAATGATGTTGTAGACAAAAAATTTCAATAAATTGTATTTTTGCAAATGATAGCTCTGTTCGCGTACTTTTCACAAAAAATTTGTAGGAGAGTAAGAGCCATTTTACTCTCTTTAAAAAATTTGCAAGCAAAAGTGGGAATACGTCAGTAAATTTAAACAGTCGTTTATTTGGCAACAAAATAAGTAAATTTTTTGTTTATTATTATTGGCAACGGGATTCTAAAAGGTAGTTATTTAACAATAATGAACATTATTGTGTTGTAGTTTATTGAAATGATGGCGCCGCCGTTTAGTGATTTTTCTATAACAGCGTCAATAGTTTATGTACCTGGCATGCGTTTTTTTTCATAATTTTAATGTAAACAATAGAATAGAAATAGAAGCAAATTTGCATATGCATTAATTTTTCGTGAATAAGGTTCCATGTACAAAACTTCATAAAATTGGGAAATAATTAATATAGATGTCTTTAAAATAACATAACTTGTATTACTCGCCGTGTTTTCCTCTTTCCAAAGCAACACCTAAAATATCTCCAAATTGCAACGTTCGTATTTGCAATATAACTAGCAGTAATGAAAATTAATTTTGAAAAATATTCATTACGCAAATAATTATTATTTTCTGTATTATTATTTGGCGGGCACATCATGTTTACTTTTAATTTTTGCCAAGCGTCAAAATTTGTGTGTTAGAAGCATGGTCGATTGGCACAGCAAAGTAATTTTTTTTTCTCACCAGTGTAAAAAACAACCCCCTACGTCATTTTTACATCTCACCATGGGAGATTGCTATCATTCGACACACGCTCAAAACAGCTGATTTTTGTTTTGGTTGGTTTTTTATTAGCTTGCCAAGGCTGTGTGTCGAATGGTAGCAAAGTTGTAGGGATAGTTAAAATTTGACGTTAAGTGTGGTGAAAATTTTTGAGTAGTTCAGGGGCTGGTAAGCCGCAGCAGACGTCACTAAATTTAAACGGCTTATTTGGCATAAAATTGGTAAAATTAATGTTTATTATCACTGGCAACGGGATTCTGAAAGGTTGTTATTTAACAATAATCGACAACAGTACAGTTTTGTGTTTGTAGTTTATTGAAAGGATGCAGCCGCCGTTTAGTGATTTTTTTTATAACGGCGTCAATAGTTTATTTACCTGGCATGAGTTTCGTTCATCATTTTCAGGTAAACAATAGAAAAAATAGAAGCAAATTTGCATTTGCATTAATTTTTCGTGAAGTAATTTCTTCTCCCGCTAAAAAATTAATACAGATGTCTTTAAAATAACATTACTTGTCTCACTCGCCGTGTTTTCCTCTTTTCCAAAGCAAGAACTAAAATACCTCCATATTGCAACATTCGCATTTGCAATATAACTGCTAGCAGTAATGGAAAATATTTTTAAAAATATTCATTACGCAAATAATTATTATAATTTCTGTCTTTTTCTTGCATTATTAAGTGGCGCGTACATCTCGTTTACCTTTTGATTTTTGACAAACGTCAAAATTTGTCAGTGTTAGAAAAAATGGTCGATTGGCACAGCAAAATGCAACTGTTTTCTCACCAATGTAAAAAACAACTCTTCTTAAATATCACCTTAGGAGATTGCTATCATTCGACACACGCTCTTAGGAAAACAATTGTTTTAAATAAAAAATGCTGCCGATACTTGTGAGGTATTTTCCTTAAATAAAGGTCAATTTATTGACCCGAGAGTGACAAGGCGAGAAGGGTAGCTATCACAAAATACCATGCAGGAAGCTACGAATGCCATACGTGGATCAAGTAGGGCAAAATGCTTGTCACAGTCGGAATATCTGCACTGATGCTGATCTGCTTGGAGTCGAGTACCTTACAATTGTCCCCAGCCTGTCTGAACACTATTATAATACCCGATGTTTGGAAGATGGGCAATGTGATCCCACTACTGAAACCTGGAAAGGACACGAGCAAGGACGAGTCGTACAGACCGATCTCCCTTCTCTCACCAGTAGCCAAGACACATGAGGGACTACTCCTCCCGATCCTCTCGTTAATCAATTTCCATTCGCCGAGCATTAGCATGCATTTCGAAGGCTGTAAAGGATTACAACTGCTTTACATTCCATCACCGTACACAAAAGTAGAAACAGGGTTCTGCCTTGCTGACAAAGAAACCTTGGACTAACCACCAATGTTATAATTTTTCAAGATTTTCCAAATTTTACACTTTATCTTCTGATGTATAACAACAACATCATTTGTCGAGTTTTCTGTACCTGAACACTGGCTGCTCCCTTTCATCTTCCTTAAAAGTAAATACAAATTAACAAATTTCATAATTACCAATAAACAATATTTTTTTTTACTTATCTCTGCCCTTTTGTTCCATTTAGTGTTAGCATTTTATTTTCATGTAACAGCTGCTTTTCATAAAACAGCTGACCTTCACAAAACATCTGCTCAAAGTTGCAAGTATCTGCTGGCGAAAACAAAGTCACAGTAAATATTTGCAGGTTTTTGTTTTAGAAATTTTAAAATCAAAGTTCATACAAAACCATAACACAATTTACATACAAAATTTTTTGTTTTTTTTTTCTTCTTTCTAAATTTATCTTCAATCCGGAATTCAATGTGTTTGCATTTACGAAACTTATGGTCAACTTTACAATAGTGGACCAAAGTTACTAGGCCAAGAAAAAACTCAAAGGAAAAACTTAGAAGACAACTACAAACTTATGAGGGATTGCAATAAAGTTTTATATGGTTTCATGGAAACTAAACCAAGTGACTACGTCATGTATGGTCCATATGAAAGGTTAACAGTCAGATTGATTGAATGTTCAAAAGTGAAAAATTACGGGCAATAAATTCTTTTGTGTTGGATTATGTGCAGGTTCTAAGTTATTTTTACCAACACCTGTTGGTAGGAATGTTTTGGGAGCAACAGAAGTTGTTGGGATGTTAAGATTTTTCTCTATGGTTTAAAAAAAACTGTAAAGGAGTTTTAACATAAAATGTTTTTTTTTATGACGGAGTATCGATAATGAAACAGCTTAGATATAAATGAAAGTTGAAGTGCCAATATTTTTCATGAAAACCTAAAAATTTGGGAAAATGTTTTAAAGATATTACATTTCAGTTGGATGTTGAGCCGTACGCTCGAAGTGGGGTCTGTATGCGAGGATAGTCCAATGGCTTTACAGGAGCGCAATTGGACCAATACCAACGTACGCCACAGTAGTTTGGTGGACGTGGTAAACAAGTGAAACATACGGAAAATATAACACGTACCCGGCACAGAAAAGCTGTCAGCATCACACAGGCCGGAAGATTAAGGACCGATCTGTATGGTGTTCAATGCTATTACGAGAAGCTTAGCTGCGAGCTACCGGGCTTCCACGTTCACAGGTTGCGGATAGTGGAATGCTCCATACGAAGTAGCTGCAACGGCAGTCGTCGAGAATCAGCGGTATCGAGCGGAGAGTCTCAGCGAGAGGTCGGGCGGCACCGGCTCTTGCGCTAGTACTGAATGCCTATGATGCTTGATATGACAAGGCGAGTTATTGGCGCCTTTAAATCACTAATGACCGGAACGAGCTTGCTCACCTACAAGGGCTTGACGAGGATCACCACCTCCACATGAATATGTGGCTACAACAACAAAAACAATAACAGGTACAAGATACCATGGATGCGCAGAGGTTAGCATGCCTGCCTATGACACTAAACGCGTGGGCTCAAATTCTGGCGAGAACATTAGAAACATATTTCAACTGTGGGTATCCCCACCTAATGCTGGCAACATTTTGAACCACTATGCCATGTAAAAACTTCTCCCCAAAGAGGTGTTGCACTGCAGCACGCCGTTCGGACTCGGCTATTAAAAACGAGGCTCCTTATAATTGAGCATAAACTTGAATCGGATAGCACTCATTTATATGTGAGAGTTTGCCCCTGTTAATTAATGGAATGTTCATGGCCCAAAGCCATGTTGCACTACATGGCTTCGATTTCTTATTCCCGGAAACTCTTTAAGTGTTCGGTTAATGTTGAGATTTATGGATTGGGTGTCGCCCTGAACCTGTTGTTGTAGCAGTTTCTTGTGTTCTATCTATCGTCTGCTAGAACCTGCTGAATATCCAGATCCAGGAACTCTGCGACTAAGGTGGGGTGCGTCTAGAGGGATCTGGGTCTGAGACGAGTAGGTCTGTCTGGGCAGTTAAACCGATGATGTGTGCCGTGTGGCCTCAGGTTACAATCAGGACACACATCCTGCACTATGGCATCAATCCTTGCTCTGTAGGAGTAGAGACGGCGGCATGTGCCGGATCATAATCGTGCTAGAACCGCTTTGGGGCGGAATTACCGCATACGTGAACGACTAAAACCTTTCGAAATCTCTCTATTGTGAATTATGTATTTCCTTATTGAAAGAGAATTTTTGATATCGAAGAACGTAAATGTTCAAATCGAACATGATTTATTAAAAATATTACATTAAAATGTGTATAAAACTGGCATAACATTCGTTAAATACGAGATGAAATTTCATTCGATACGAAAGCGTTCTCGATCACGTATATGGTAATTCGGCCCCCGGTTTGCCGGGGGAGATCAATTTCTTCAGATGCAATGGTTGGCGGTTTTCCAAGCTACACATTCACCCGGTAGCTAATCACCGCACCTTCACCGTGTCTGCGTAAATGTTGTCTACACCCGCTTGATCTAGAGGTAATCTCTGGTAGCGCTGAACTTCTCACTCTGGATCATATAGATCTAATTTTAGGCTTCAGGCCGGTAAATACCTATCCACAAGATGATGATTTGAATTGTCCCTGCGATAACAGCCAAAAATTTATTGCTGTGGCATGTGGCATTTGGGGAGCATGTGTAAGAGCCGTCAAATGTGACGCCAAGTATTTTGGGACACTTGATGGATGGAATCGTATCTCCATCGACCATCACACTCAGCTCAGTATTCACCTCACGCGTATATGTAGTGAACAATGTGGCTGGAAATTTGGTGACAGATATCTTCAAATTTCTTGCAGTGAAATATGAGGCAAGTTCGTTGAGGTAGACGTTCAACCTATCGCAGATGTCAACAATGGGTGGGGGCCTAATGCCATGATTGTACAATCATCCGCATATGATTGGAGGATTTTTGTTGTATTGCGATAAAAATATGAATAATTTTTTCTGATTGGATGATTAAATGATGGTAGTAAAATTTTACAAGGCTAGATTAGTTGAACGATAAAAATGGTTATATTGTGTGCTTTTGAAGATAGTGAATTTTTTTTGAAAGCAAAGAAATGTGTTCAATGCCATCACGAGTATATCAGATGAGAGTTCCACAGAATGCGGATACTGGAATGCTTCGTATATGGAAAAGCTGCAATTGCAGTCGGGGATAATTAACGATATCAAGTAGAGAGTCTCAGTGAGAGGCCGCGTGGCACCGGTTCTTGCTTGAATTCTGAGTGCTGTGGTACTCGATATAAAAAAGGCAAGTTTTTGGAGCCTTTAAATAACCAATAGCCATAACGTTCGCGCGGCGAAGATCGCTACATCTATATACAAATGTGCGTACAACAACCACAACATCCAACACCTCATGCATCTCCGCTGACGATGAAGTGATACCGAGTGGCAGATATCTTCAAATATATGGCTGCGAAATAAACGGCAAGATCGGCAAGGTGATGGAGCACTTGGAGCAATGAGTAGTGCTATGCCGTGATAGTAAAAGTGTTCGCATATGGTAGGGGTTAAACCGTACCGGAGATATCCCCCTTCTATGGGAAACTCCATTTCAGCATACCGGGGCTTCGAATTCACATAATTTGTAATACAACGTTTTAGGCCCGGCCGGATGGGAGTGCTAGCGATATCTTCCAAAAGAGTGGCATGGCCGATCGTATCAAAGGCTTTCGAGAGGTTCAAAGCCATGACGATCGTCCTGTCTGATTGAAGCCAAGGCAAATATGGATGATTATGGCAAGCAAAGCAATCGACGTGCTATGTAACCTAGGGAATCCGTGCTTGGTCAGCATATGGAAATTGGCGCCGCAGGTGGCATTCGTAACATCGTTTACGGAGAATTATGCGAAGGCTTTGTCAAATCATAAAGTGTTGTTCATACCATATAAAAGAATGAAATGTGGTTGTAATAGAATTAAAAAAACGTTTGAAAAACGTATAAAAACACGTTTAACGATTGTGAATACTGAAGTATATCAGTATTTAGTATCTACGAAATAAATTTAATTTTGTTTTGTACATACCTACCTACAAATGTATTGGAAAGAGTTAGTAATCGGTTTCATGTTTTTCCAATTCTTTCCAATCAAAGTGTCAACTTATGAAATGTCAGTTTACAAACAATTATTAGAAGAAGAAATACAAACAAATTTTTTGAAGAAAATCAAGAAAAATACAAAAATCAACAAATCAAAATAAAAACAATTCAAGACTTCAAGAAAGAAAAAAAATTACAAATATGAGCCGTGCAAACAACAACCTATACCAAGCGTATGAAATTTTGCTGGGATTGGAATCAGAAGAGGAGGAAACGACATCATCTTATGATTCTGATATGAGTTCAGATTCGGAAGATTTGTATGATGGAAGTTTAACAAATGAGGGACATTCGCCCACTTTAAGAGGACTTAGAACTAAATTGGACAATCTCCATGAAGAGATTAGGAATTTAGGATACGAAAATGACATCGCGGAGTTTAAGAATGACTGGAAAATTGACAGGGATTTCGAGAATGTGAAATTGTGGAATGGAAATTGTATTTCAGAGAAAGTCCCATTGGAAGAATTGGAAGGAGTAAGAAGCAAATTGTCCAACCTCGAACAACTAATCCAAGGCATACGGACAATGATCAAATATGAATTCGGATTGAAATCGGAAGATAATGGATCAATTAAAGAAAAATGTGAACATTTTATTGGTAGCCATGGCAGCAAAAAATGTAGAACAAATGAACAATTGATATTTTCTGATTTTAAGAAACTAAGTAGCGACCTCAATACAAAAACTACAGAACATGAATCATATAATGTTGTGCAAAGAGATATGGTGGAAGAAATCAAAGATCGTGAAATTCGTTCGAGATTGGATAATTTACGGCAATGGCTTTCAAAATGTGATGGTGCAAATGAAGAAAAATTTAAAAATATTGCGTGTGAATCCTCGATGGCTTTGCGCGGAGATATGGTGGAGGATTTGAAAGATCGCGAAATTAGTTCAAAATTAGAAAATATACGGATATGGCTAACAAATTGCGAACAATCTGACGTAATTTTAGAAAATAAAGAGAATATGCCTTCATTTGCATCTGAAACAGAATCGGAAATTGGAGATGTTCATGAAGATTTTGATGACGGCATTATTATGGGAGATCGAAAGCGTTCGTCCGAAATAGCAAGCCTACGAAATTGGCGATCAAATTTAAGTGACCAAATTGACAACGCGGGTTTCAGGAATGAATTGAAAATTGACACGGATATGCAGAATGTTAAATTGAGGGAAGGCAATTTTATTGAGGACAAAGATAATAAAACATTGACTAAAAAAGGTGATGGTTCAAATGAAGGAAAATTTGAAAGTTTTGCTGGTGAATACTCCATAGCTTTGCATGAAGATATGGTGAATGATTCCAAAGATAGCAAAGTTAGTTCAAAATTAGCATATATATTACAATGGCTATTAAATTGTGAAAATTCAGGAAATATTTCAGAAAATTTTTCCTCATTTGAATCAGAACCAGAATCGGAGATAGGAGTTCTACATGAAGATTTAGATGACAAAGTAACTATGGGAGATCGAAATCGTTCGTCCGAAATAGCAAGCCTACGAAGATGGCGATCAAATTTTAGTGATCAAAATTCTATACTGTCAATGAGTAGCGGCTTTATAAATGAGTCCAAGAAAACGTTTGAATTTGACTATGATGCAGACTTTGAGGATAATGCTGACTAGGAGATTTTTATAGAAATGTAAAAGATTTTCAAAGACGTTAGCATAGAGTTGAATAAGGGATAACTTGGGAAAAATTGTATACTAAGGCCACTACATTTTAGTTGAAGGTAAATAATTTTAGTTGATATTTCCTTAACCGAAACTAGTTTAATTTATTTTAATTTTATTTTAGCTTGGCAAAGTATCATGAATGTATTCGAATAATTAACAAAAAAAAAGAAATCTTGGCGCAGACAATTGAGTGAAGCAGCAGAAGATATTAAATCAAAGTCATCATGCAGATGAGGAATGGATTTTTTAAAATACGTTTAAGAATAAGCTTTGTGTAAGATGGCTCAATGGGGGTGAATATTGTAAAACAACAAATGAGGAAAAGGATTGTTGAATTTTTCTTAAATATTATATATATTCTTAATTATTATGTTTTTTCCTAAATATTATACATTCAATGTCGCTGTTATTGAATTTTTATTATAGAACGTTCCTTAATTTACTTTCAATTCAATTTTACTTACTTCTTTTATAAAAAAGCAAAAAGGCAAATAAAACAAATATTGCAAAAAATCTACATCTGTTTAACCTCAAAAAAATACGATAATAATTCAGAAATATTATTACAAAGACGAATTTGTGGTATCGATCGCAGCCGAACGACTGATGGGATTTTAACAATTTTTTTAATTTTTCCAGAGAAGTGCTAAATATATAATAAAAGCTGCAAAATTTTCGAATTAATTTTACAAAAGAATCCATTATTTGTGTGAATGCAAAATCAGAATCGAGAGTACGAGAAACAACTAATAGATGTGCTGAAAGTATTTAAAAACTATTGCTGTGAGTGGTTTTGGGGTGTAATGTGCGTAGCCCTACTTGCCGTTTCTTAACAAGAAGGTCAGTCGATTGCTTAAGCTTATGCTACAGTACTCATGCGGTATATTAATTTTATTCAAGTTGGTTATTATTATATTAAATTGGCAACGCATTGCGTTGTGTTCTATCTATCATCTGCTTGCTTCTGCAGAATATTCAGATACCGAAAATCCACGACAAAATGTGAGTGCGTCTAGAGGAATCTCGGTCTGAGTGGAGTAGATTTGGCGGGGCAGTTAAACTGGTGGCAGTGTCGTGTGATCTCAGGTTACAGTCGGAGCACACATCCAACACGCTCGCGTCAATCCTAGTACTGAAGGAGTTGAGGCCGCTGCAAATGCCGGAAACCAATTGAACTAGAACTAATATGGTTTGCATAGGGAGGCTAACTCCTTCAGATGCAATGGGTGGCGGTCGATGTCCAAGGACTGCGTTTACTCGGTAGCTGTTTACCGCTTCGTCTGCTATGCCGATGTTAAAGCTATCTAAGCCTGCCTGAAACGCCGCCTTCTCCGTTTCTCTCTTGTAGCACTGAACCTCTCGCTCAAGATGATATAGATTCACCCCGATATCTCTGGGCGGTGGATGCGTATCCATTAGATGGTAATTAGGATGGTCTCTGGGATAACAGCCCAGAAGGTATTGCTTAGACAAAATGTAGTTATGTTTTCGCACAGGTAGGATCTTTGTCTCCTGAAGAAGTTGGTCCACTTAAGATAATTGAGAAGATAGCCAGTTGCAGTACGTAGGGCAGCATCCTAATGGGTCTGAATTATTATTCCACTACTTGGCGCTCAGCTGGGGAGTCCATATCGGTGCTGCATAGTTTACCCCTGTTCATCCAATTGCTTTTTATGCAGTCAACATGGTTTCTTTGTTAGCAACCCAAGTGTTGCCGTCAAGCGACTTGAGGGTCTAGTTTCTATTTCTGACATTGTCACATGAGCGGAGGACGTGAAAGAGTTGTCATATGTGACACCAAGTATTTTGGGTTATCGGAATCCTTACTCCACCGAATCTCACTTCTAGTTCATCATTTACCTCCAGCATGTATGTAGCGAATAACGTGTCTGAAGATTTAGTGGCAGATAACTTAAAATTCTTTGTAGCGAAATAGGCGGCAAGATCGATGAGAATGTTCAACTTATCGCAAATGTCATCAACGATGAGCTTGATGTCATGATCGTACAGTCGTCTGCATTTGCTCTCAATGCCGCCTGGAAGGTGTGGAGTGAAATAGAGACTGACTGTTTCTAAACCTTTCGCGTCCAGAGCAATGAGGTCTGTCCTATTACAAGGTCTCGCCTGGTTTTGACCATGGTTCATATATGTGGTGATGGCATTAAAAGCAGTTGTTGTGCTATGAAATCTACCGCATCGTGTTGGTGCTAAACATACGGAAATTCTTCAACTATGCTCGGGAGGGGCTAGTAATAAGATAAAGGAGATTGGTCTGTCCAACTCTCCTTTACTCGGGTCATTTCCCGGCTTTAGTAGCAGGATATCTATGCCCATTTTCCCATATCGGGAATTATGAAAATTTTTAGAGACAATTAGAGGATCTTAGTCACATCCAAGTTCGTCAGCATCAGTTTAGAGACGCCATAACGAGACGGTCATATACCGGGCGTGTCTACAGGTCGCGGAATGACCCGTATACGGAGTAGCTGCAACTGCGGATAATCAGTGCTATTGAGTGGGGAGTCTTAGTGAGAGTTCGGCCGGCAATGGCTCTTGCTTAAATAATGAGTGCCTGTGATACTCGACATGACAAGGCGAGCTATTGGTGCCTTTAAAAATCCAATTTTCAATTGCCATTTGCCGTGGCGATAGGTGAAAATTTGCGTATGAACATTCCATTAAGAAACAGGAATGCCAACGAAACGCAGAAGCTAGCATTTCCATCTATGACGCAGAAAGCCTGGTTTCGAATCCTGGCGAGAACCGTATGTTACGTTGCCATGTAAAAACTTCTGCCGAAAGAGTAGTCGCACTGCGGCACGTCGTGTGGGCTCGGCTTTAAAAAGGGGGCTCCTTATCATTGAACTTTAACTTGAATCGGACAGCACCACTCATTAATATGTGAGAAGTTTGCCATCCCTGGCAATCGGTGCTATGAACCGGAATAATCTAGCTCATCTATGGAGCGAGACGAGGATTGTCGCCTATACAAATATGCCTATAACAATATTAACAATTTGGCGCTGCGGCGACCACAAATACAGCAAATGGTTCTCCTCCTTGCCTTGCCACTCGAGATGCTCAATAAATTGACGGTTATATAACCGGGCGCAACTCTTCGGATCAGTCACTGTTACGTCGCCAAAAGTGATTGAGGTACTGCCATCCCTCTTCGAAATTGACTTGACATTTGGCCAACACGCGCAGGCCATAATCATTTTATGTAAAGTGCATACAAAAAGTAATTTTTCCTCGATTATCTATCAAGTGCAAGTGTTTTAAATTGAAAAAAGTTAAAACAACAAATATAATGAAATGCACTAGTTTAAAAGCCTGATGTACCGCTTTTGTGCATCTCCCGGATAATGTGGTAAAAATTG
This sequence comes from Stomoxys calcitrans, assembly GCF_963082655.1. NCBI lineage: Eukaryota > Metazoa > Arthropoda > Insecta > Diptera > Muscidae > Stomoxys > Stomoxys calcitrans. The sequence continues at coordinate 42,078,433 of NC_081553.1, read as the reverse complement.
TATCCTGAAATTGTTCAAACTGCGACAAGTCGTCCCCTCTACGAGTTAAAAACTATTAACTCGATTTTCTTTTTCCAACACCACCAATTATCATCCATCAGCAGCAATAAAAGCACCTTCTCCAACAACAACAATACCACTACCACCTCCACTTCATCTTCAAGAGCAACAATAATTATTATACCCTCCACCATAAGATGGGGGGTATACTAATTTCGTCATTCTGATTGTAACTACTCGAAATATTCGTCTGAGACCCCATAAAGTATATATATTCTTGATCGTCGTGAAATTTTATGACGGTCTAGCCATGTCCGTCCGTCTGTCCGTCCGTCTGTCCGTCCGTCCGTCTGTCTGTCGAAAGCACGCTAACTTCCGAAGGAGTAAAGCTAGCCTCTTGAAATTTTGCACAAATACTTCTTATTAGTGTAGGTCGGTTGGTATTGTAAATGGGCCATATCGGTCCATGTTTTGATATAGCTGCCATATAAACCGATCTTGGGTCTTGACTTCTTGAGCCTCTAGAGTGCGCAATTCTTATCCGATTGGGATGAAATTTTGCACGACGTGTTTTGTTATTATATCCAACAACTGTGCTAAGTATGGTTCAAATCGGATTATAACCTGATATAGCTGCCATATAAACCGATCATGGGCCTTGACTTCTTGAGCCTCTAGAGTGCGCAATTCTTATCCGATTGGAATGAAATTTTGCACGACGTGTTTTGTTATTATATCCAACAACTGTGCCAAGTATGGTTCAAATCGGTTTATAACCTGATATAGCTGCCATATAAACCGATCTTGGGTCTTGACTTCTTGAGCCTCTAGAGTGCGCAATTCTTATCCGATTGGGATGAAATTTTGCACGACGTGTTTTGTTATGATATTCAACAACTGTGCCAAGTATGGTTCAAATCGGTTCATAACCCGATATAGCTGCCATATAAACCGATCTTGGGTCTTGACTTCTTGAGCCTCTAGAGTGCGCAATTCTTATCCGATTGGGATGAAATTTTGCACGGCGTGTTTTGTTATGATATTCAACAACTGTGCCAAGTATGGTTCAAATCGGTTCATAACCCGATATAGCTGCCATATAAACCAATCTTGGGTCTTGACTTCTTGAGCCTCTAGAGTGCGCAATTCTTATCCGATTTGCCTGAAATTTTGTACGACGGATTCTCTCATGACCATTAACATACGTGTTTATTATGGTCTGAATCGGTATATAGCCCGATACAGCTCCCATATAAATCGATCTCTCTATTTTACTTCTTGAGCCCACAAAGGGCGCAATTCTTATTCGAATTGGCTGACATTTTACACAGGTCTCCAACATATAATTTAATTCTGGTCCAAACCGGACCATATCTTGATATCGCTCTAATAGCAGAGCAAATCTTTTCTTATATCCTTTTTTTGCCTAAGAAGAAATGCCGGGAAAAGAACTCGACAAATGCGATCCATGGTGGAGGGTATATAAGATTCGGCCCGGCCGAACTTAGCACGCTTTTACTTGTTTTTCTTCTGGGATTATTCAAGTAGCTGACCTCTCCACAAAAAAAAAACTGCCAATGAGTCGACGACAGTCTCTGGATCGGCCAGGTTAGTTAGCAAGGATTTTTTTTTGGTTTAGCATGATACACACATTAGCCTAATGTCAAAGAATGTAAACAATGTTGCCAGCGAGTAGGCAGCATAGTCTGTTAGTCAACATGCCAATTTTCTTACCATTCTCAGCTGGTGTATTTTCTTTGTTTTTGTTTCCATTTTTCTATTTTCTTTCGTTTGTTGGGCCAGTGTTGAGTTTTGGCGACAGAGAGTGTTGTGTGCTTGCATACTTGCGTGGTGATTTAGTTATGAGCGCGATTTCACCTTTTGTTTTGAATATATTTATATGTGTGTAGCAGCAGCGGTGGGGTGACATCTATGACGTTGGACGTTGTGGTTTTCTGCAACTTTATTTTTAGGAAATGTAAACATATGTTCATACACGCATTTGTCACTGTTTTTTAAGACATGCATAATTTGAATCGTTTTTTCTAACTTTTCAATGCATTACAATTTTGTTGTATTGCAATTGGATGTATAAATGATGGTAATAAAATTTAGTCATGACTAGATTAGTTGAACGACAAAAATAGTTCTATTGTGTGCTTTTGAAGATTGTGAATTTTTTTGAAAGCAAAGAAATGTGTTCAATGTCATCACCAGTATATCAGATGAGAAATCCACAGATTGCAGATACTGGAATGCTTCGTATATGGAAAAGCTGCAATTGCAGTCGAGGATAATTAATGATATCAAGTGGAGAGTCTCAGTGAGAGACCGGGTGGCACCGGTTCTTGCCTGAATTCTGAGTGCTGTGGTACTCGATATAAAAAAGGCAAGTTTTTGGCGCCTTTAAATAACCAATAGCCATAACGTTCGCGCGGCGAAGATCGCTACATCCATATACAAATGTGCGTACAACAACCACAACATCCAACACCTCATGCATCTCCGCTGACGATGAAGTGATACAGAGTGGCTGATGGCAGCGAAATAAACGGCAATATCGGCAAGGCAGTAGTTCAACCACACGCAGATCACATCAGTGATTGGTGCTATGCTGTGATAGTAAAAGCATTCGCATATGGTAGAGATTAAACAGTACAGGAGATATCCCATTTCAATGGGGAACTCCGCTTCACCATACCGAGGCATCGACTTCACATAATTTGTAATACAACGTTTTAAGCCAGGCCGGAGGGACGTGCAAGCGATGTCTTCTAAAAGAGTTTCATGACCGACCGTATCAAGAGGTTCAGAAACGTCCTGTCATATATCCTGGACTGATGGAAGCCAAGGCAATAATGGGTGATTATGGCAAGCAAAGCAATCGACGTGCTATGTAACCTAGGGAATCCGTGCTTGGTCAGCATATGGAAATTGGCGCCGCAGGTGGCATTCGTAAGGTTTAATTCGTTTAAGGTGAATTAATTCGTTTAAGGCGAATTATGCGAAGGCTTTGTCAAATCATTAAGTGTTGTTAAAACCATATAAAAGAATGAAATGTGATAGTAATAGAATTAAAAAACGTTTGAAAAACGTATAAAAACACGTTTAACGATTGCGAATACTGAAGTATATCAGTATTTAGTATCTACGAAATAAATTTAATTTTGTTTTGTACATACCTACCTACAAATGTATTGGAAAGAGTTAGTAATCGGTTTCATGTTTTTCCAATTCTTTCCAATCAAAGTGTCAACTTATGAAATGTCAGTTTACAAACAATTATTAGAAGGAGAAATACAAACAAATTTTTTGAAGAAAATCAAGAAAAATACAAAAATCAACAAATCAAAATAAAAACAATTCAAGACTTCAAGAAAGAAAAAAAATTACAAATATGAGCCGTGCAAACAACAACCTATACCAAGCGTATGAAATTTTGCTGGGATTAGAATCTGAAGAGGAGGAAACGACATCATCTTATGATTCTGATATGGATTCAGATTCGGAAGATTTGTATGATGGAAGTTTAACAAATGAGGGACATTCGCCCACTTTAAAAGGACTTAGAAGTAAATTAGACCATCTCCATAAAGAGATTAGGAATTTAGGATACGAAAATGACATCGCGGAGTTTAAGAATGACTGGAAAATTGACAGGGATTTCGAGAATGTGAAATTGTGGAATGGAAATTGTATTTCAGAGAAAGTCCCATTGGAAGAATTGGAAGGAGTAAGAAGCAAATTGTCCAACCTCGAACAACTAATCCAAGGCATCCGGACAATGATCAAATATGAATTTGGATTGAAATCGGAAGATAATGAATCAATTAAAGAAAAATGTGAACATTTTATTGGTAGCCATGGCAGCAAAAAATGTAGAACAAATGAACAATTGATATTTTCTGATTTTAAGAAACTAAGTAGCGACCTAAATACAAAAACTATAGAACATGAATCAACTAATGTTGTGCATAGAGATATGGTGGAAGAAAACAAAGATCGTGAAATTCGTTCGAGATTGGATAATTTACGGCAATGGCTTTCAAAATGTGATGGTGCAAATGAAGTAAAATTTAAAAATATTGCGTGTGAATCCTCGATGGCTTTGCGCGGAGATATGGTGGAGGATTCGAAAGATCGCGAAATTAGTGCAAAATTAGAAAATATACGGATATGGCTAACAAATTGCGAACAATCTGACGCAACTTTAGAAAATAAAGAGAATATGCCTTCATTTGCATCTGAAACAGAATCGGAAATTGGAGATGTTCATGAAGATTTTGATGACGGCATTATTATGGGAGATCGAAAGCGTTCGTCCGAAATAGCAAGCCTACGAAGATGGCGATCAAAATTAAGTGACCAAATTGACATCGCGGATTTCAGGAATGAATTGAAAATTGGCACAGGTATGGAGAATGTGAATTTGAGGGAAGGCAATTTTATTGAGGACAAAGATAATAAAACATTGACTAAAAAAGGTGATGGTTCAAATGAAGGAAAATTTGAAAGTTTTGCTGGTGAATACTCCATAGCTTTGCATGAAGATATGGTGAATGATTCCAAAGATAGCAAAGTTAGTTCAAAATTACCATATATATTACAATGGCTATCAAATTGTGAAAATTCAGGAAATATTTCAGAAAATTTTTCCTCATTTGAATCAGAACCAGAATCGGAAATAGGAGTTCTACATGAAGATTTAGATGACGAAGTAACTATGGGAGATCGAAATCGTTCGTCCGAAATAGCAAGCCTACGAAGATGGCGATCAAATTTTAGTGATCAAAATTCTATACTGTCAATGAGTAGCGGCTTTATAAATGAGTCCAAGAAAACGTTTGAACTTGACTATGATGCAGACTTTGAGGATAATGCTGATTAGGAGATTTTTATAGAAATGTAAAAGACGTTAGCATAGAATTGAATAAGGGATAACTTGGGAAAAATTGTATACTAAGGCCACTACATTTTAGTTGAAGGTAAATAATTTTAGTTGATATTTCCTTAACCGAAACCAGCTTAATTTATTTTAATTTTATTTTAGCTTGGCAAAGTATCATGAATGGATTCGAAAAATCAACAAAAAAAAGAAAACAATCTTGGCGCAGACAATTGAGTGAAGCAGCAGAAGATATTAAATCAAAGTCATCATGCAGTTGAGGAATGGATTTTTTAAAATACGTTTAAGAATAAGCTTTGTGTAAGATGGCTCAATGGGGGGTGAATATTGTAAAACAACAAATGAGGAAAAGAATTGTTGAATTTTTCTTAAATATTATATACTTTCTTAAATATTATATACTTTCTTAAATATTATATATATTCTTAATTATTATGTTTTTTTTTTCTAAATATTATACATTCAATGTCGCTGTTATTGAATTTTTACTATATAGGGTGGCTGATGAATATTGCTACAATGATGAATATTGCTACATTTTTTTTTCGGTGTATGGAATACATTTTTCTTTTATTCATGTTAAATTAAATTATTAAATTAATTATTAAATTATTATTAATTAAATTAATTAATTAATTAATTAAATTAATTATTAAATTATTATTATTAAATAGAAAAAAAGTTATTACATTTTTTTTTGGTAGCGGCTTTCATCAGCCACCCTGTAGAACGTTCCTTAATTTACTTTCAATTCAATTTTACTTACTTCTTTTATAAAAAAGCAAAAAGGCAAATAAAACAAATATTGCAAAAAATCTACATCTGTTTAACCTCAAAAAATACGATAATAATTCAGAAATATTGTTATAAAGGCGAATTTGTGGCATCGATAGCAGCCGAACGGCTGATGGGATTTTACTATTTTTCCAGAGATGTGCAAAATATATGCTAAAATTAATGTCCGTGAAATAAAAGCTGTAAAATTTTCGAATTAATTTCCACATAAATTAGCGATAAGAAAAAACAGCATATTGCTGCCTTTTACAAAAGAATCCATTATATGTGTGAATGCAAAATCACAGTCGGGAGTACGAGAAATAACTAATAGATGTGTTGAAAGTGAAAACTATTGCTGTGAGGGGTTGTGGGCTTGTAATGTGCGTAGCCCTACTTGCCGTTTCTCGCTCAGCTGGCGAGTCCAAATCGTGCTGCATATTTTACACCTGTTCACCCAATTGTTTTTTATGCAGTCAACATGGTTTCTTTGTCAGCAACTCAGGTGCTGCCGGCACGCGACTTGAGAGCCTAGTTTCTACTTCTGATCTTGTCACAAATTGCAGTTGCATGAGCGGAGGACATGAAAGAGCTGTCATAACTGACACCACCAAGTATTTTGGGATAGTTGGTTACCGGAATCCTTACCCCATCGAATCTCACTTTTAGCTCATCATTAACCGCCAGCACGTATGCAGTTGTTGTTGGTGTTGCAGTTTGTTGTGTTATATCTTTCGTCTGCTTGATTCTGTTGAGTGTCAATGCCCAAGAACTATGCGACTAAGATAGGGTTCGTCCACGGGGATCTGGGTTTGATTCGAGTGGGTCTGGCGTGACGTGTATCGTGCGGTCCCTAGTTACAATCGGGACATACATCTTGCACGTCGGCATTAATCTTTGCTCTGTAAGAGTTGAGGCGGCTGCATCTGCCGGAACGTAATTGAGCCAGAACTACTCTGGTTTGCCGGGGGAAGTCAACTTCTTCAGGTGCAATGGGAGGCGGTCGTTCTCCAAGGACGACATTAACCTTGTAGCCATTTACGGCATCTGCTACCGTGTCTGCATGAATGTTGTCCTGATCTGCTTGATATGCCGCCTGATCTAGAGGTTCCCTCTTGTAGCGCTGAACCTCACGCTCTAGATCATGCAGATCTACCTTAAGGCTTCTGGGCGGTAGATATCCATCCACAAGATGATGATTTGGATGATTTCTGCGATAACAGCTCAAAAGGTATTGCTTAGACTGCATGTAGTTATGTCTTTGCACTGATAGGATCTGCGTCCGTCTGCGAGTACCACTGCCTGCGCCGGGAAATTGGGCCGCACTTGGGGTATTCGACCGGCTGATATAAAGCGAGCGGCTGCTTTATTTATGATGCCACGGAATTTCCTCTCGGGAGCTAGCGCATTTGATTGGTATACTGCCTAAGGCCAGCCCAATCAGCCTTCTTCTGATTTATAAACGTCCGGCTCAGAGGTTATGAAGTCGAGTGGTCGGTCGATGGTGAGAATTATGGGGAGGTGGTCTGACCCCAAAGAGATGACGGCTTGCCAGGATGCGTCACTAAGGAGATCAGGGGATGCAATGGAAATGTCTAGCGAGCTGCTGCACCTCATCGTAATCCTAGTGGGGGCATCCTCATTCATCGTGCAGAACGTAAAGCCTTTAATCTGATCTGCGAAAGCTATGCCACGCTGGTCGTTACCTAGGGGAGATTGCCGAGAAGTGTGATGCGCACCAGACGATTATGGCCAGATAGAAGCCCACTTATGTCGTGGTTGTAATCTTGGCCATTAATTGGGACACAGCTACCATAAATTGGAAGCGATCCTTACGTAGCACATTGTATCCGTTACAAAAGTGAAAGCTGCAATTTTTGGTCAGCTTTGTCTTCTGGATCGCTGCGACCAATATGCTCTTCCGACTCATAAAATCTACAATCTCATCGATCTTGCCACGAAGACTGTTGCAGTTAATTGCAAAAATTAAACACTTCCCGGCACTGGCCTGGCTATATTGATGCTGGGATGCTGCCGTTGTTGCGTATATTTCCGCACGGAAGAGGTCGGGGGGGTCACATAGTCCGATGATGAGGACGCAGAAGGGGACGACGACGACGCTTGTGATCCACTGATGGCTATGTTCCCACCGCACCTTGCAGCATATGCAGTATTACTATACTTCCGTAGTGAAGTGAGGCCAGAGCCACTCCATGCACCAGTTACCCTTCGGAATATGGGGGTTCTGGCTAACCGAACAGAACCAGGGTCCAGGGTTCTCTTCAATCCCGGCACGGACCAGAAGCGTGCAGAGAAGGCACACCAGGATGTGCCTCTCATGCCGATGAGGAGTTCCATCGGGTCAATCCGGTACGTACAACCGGCTACCATGGGATTGATGATGTAGTGAATAACTTGTCTGAAGATTCAGTGGCAGATATCTTCAAATTCTTTGCAGTGTTGAGTTTTCGCGGCAGAGAGTGTTGTGCTTGCGTGGTGAATCAGTTATGAGCGCGATTTTACCTTTTGTTTAGAATATATTTCTATGTGTGCCGCAGCAGCAGTGGGGTGCCATTTATGACGTAGGACGTCGTGGTTTCCAGTTACTTAATTTTTAGGAAATTTCTGTAACTTTATTTTTAGAAAATTCCTGTAACTTTATTTTTAGGAAATTTAAACAAATGTGTACAAATGTTCATGCACGCATTTGGCATTGTTTTTTAAGACATGCATTATTTTAATCGTTTTTTAACTTTTCACTGCTTTACATTTTTGCTGTATTGCGATAAAAATAAGAATAATTTTTTCTGATTGGACATGGCTAGATTAGTTGAACGATAAAAATAGTAATATTTTGTGTGCTTTTGAAGATTGTGAATTTTTTCTGAAAGCAAATAAATGTGTTCAATGTCTTCTCGAGTATATCAGATGAGAGTTCCACAGAATGCGGATACTGGAATGCTGCAGTCGGGTATAATTAAGGACATCAAGTGGAGAGTCTCAGTGAGAGACCGGGTGGCACCGGTTCTTGCCTGAATTCTGAGTGCTGTGATACTCTAATAAAAAGGCAAGTTTTTGGCGCCTTTAAATAGCCAAATTCGCGCGGCGAAGATCGCTACTTCCGTATGCAAATATGCATACAACAATCACAACATCCAACACCTCATGCATCTCCGCTGACGATAAAGTGATACAGATCGGCAAGGCAGTAGTTCAACCACACGCATATCACATCACGGTGCTATTCCGTGATAGTAAAAGCGTTCGCATATGGTAGGGGTTAAACAGTACCGGAGATATCCTCCTTCAATGGGGAACTCCGTTTCACCATACCGAGGCATCGACTTCACATAATTTGTAATACAACGTTTTAGGCCAGGCCGGAGGGACGTGCTAGCAATTTTTTCTAAAAGAGTGTCATGACCGACCGTATCAAAGGCTTTCGACAGGTTCAGAACCGTCCTGTCATATATCCTGGACTGATTGAAGCCAAGGCAAATATGGATGATTATGGCAAGCAAAGCAATCAACGAGCTATGTTACCTAGGGAATCCGTGCTTGCTCAGCATATGGAAATTGGCGCCGCAGGTGGCATTCGTAACATCGTTTACGGTGAATTATGCGAAGGCTTTGTCAAATCATTAAGTGTTGTTAAAACCATATAAAAGAATGAAATGTGATAGTAATAGAATTAAAAAACGTTTGAAAAACGTATAAAAACACGTTTAACGATTGCGAATACTGAAGTATATCAGTATTTAGTATCTACGAAATAAATTTAATTTTGTTTTGTACATACCTACCTACAAATGTATTGGAAAGAGTTAGTAATCGGTTTCATGTTTTTCCAATTCTTTCCAATCAAAGTGTCAACTTATGAAATGTCAGTTTACAAACAATTATTAGAAGAAGAAATACAAACAAATTTTTTGAAGAAAATCAAGAAAAATACAAAAATCAACAAATCAAAATAAAAACAATTCAAGACTTCAAGAAAGAAAAAAAATTACAAATATGAGCCGTGCAAACAACAACCTATACCAAGCGTATGAAATTTTGCTGGGATTGGAATCGGAAGAGGAGGAAACGACATCATCTTATGATTCTGATGTAGATTTCGAATCGGATGAAGATTTGTATGATGAAATTTTCAAAAATGAGGAACATTCGCCCACTTTAAGAGGACTTAGAAGTAAATTGGACAATCTCCATGAAGAGATTAGGAATTTAGGATACGAAAATGACATCGCGGAGTTTAAGAATGACTGGAAAATTGACAGGGATTTCGAGAATGTGAAATTGTGGAATGGAAATTGTATTTCAGAGAAAGTCCCATTGGAAGAATTGGAAGGGGTAAGAAGCAAATTGTTCAATCTCGAAAAACTAATCCAAGGCATCCGGACAATGATCAAATATGAATTCGGATTGAAATCGGAAGATAATGAATCAATTAAAGAAAAATGTGAACATTTTATTGGTAGCCATGGCAGCAAAAAATGTAGAACAAATGAACAATTGATATTTTCTGATTTTAAGAAACTAAGTAGCGACCTAAATACAAAAACTATAGAACATGAATCAACTAATGTTGTGCATAGAGATATGGTGGAAGAAAACAAAGATCGTGAAATTCGTTCGAGATTGGATAATTTACGGCAATGGCTTTCAAAATGTGATGGTGCAAATGAAGTAAAATTTAAAAATATTGCGTGTGAATCCTCGATGGCTTTGCGCGGAGATATGGTGGAGGATTCGAAAGATCGCGAAATTAGTTCAAAATTAGAAAATATACGGATATGGCTAACAAATTGCGAACAATCTGACGTAACTTTAGAAAATAAAGAGAATATGCCTTCATTTGCGTCTGAAACAGAATCGGAAATTGGAGATGTTCATGAAGATTTTGATGACGGCATTATTATGGGAGATCGAAAGCGTTCGTCCGAAATAGCAAGCCTACGAAATTGGCGATCAAATTTAAGTGACCAAATTGACAACGCGGGTTTCAGGAATGAGTTGAAAATTGACACGGATATGCAGAATTTTAAATTGGGGGAAGGCAATTTTATTGAGGACAAAGATAATAAAACATTGATTAAAAAAGGTGATGGTTCAAATGAAGGAAAATTTGAAAGTTTTGCTGGTGAATACTCCATAGCTTTGCATGAAGATATGGTGAATGATTCCAAAGATAGCAAAGTTAGTTCAAAATTAGCATATATATTACAATGGCTTTCAAATTGTGAAAATTCAGGAAATATTTCAGAAAATTTTTCCTCATTTGAATCAGAACCAGAATCGGAGATAGGAGTTCTACATGAAGATTTAGATGACGAAGTAACTATGGGAGATCGAAATCGTTCGTCCGAAATAGCAAGCCTACGAAGATGGCGATCAAATTTTAGTGACCAAAATTCTATACTGTCAATGAGTAGCGGCTTTATAAATGAGTGCAAGAAAACGTTTGAACTTGACTATGATGCAGACTTTGAGGATAATGCTGATTAGGAGATTTTTATAGAAATGTAAAAGATTTTCAAAGACGTTAGCATAGAATTGAATAAGGGATAACTTGGGAAAAATGTTATACTAAGGCCACTACATTTTAGTTGAAGGTAAATAATTTTAGTTGCTATTTCCTTAACCGAAACTAGTTTAATTTATTTTAATTTTATTTTAGCTTGGCAAAGTATCATGAATGTATTCGAATAATTAACAAAAAAAGAAAACAATCTTGGCGCAGACAATTGAGTGAAGCAGCAGAAGATATTAAATCAAAGTCATCATGCAGATGAGGAATGGATTTTTTAAAATACGTTTAAGAATAAGCTTTGTGTAAGATGGCTCAATGGGGGTGAATATTGTAAAACAACAAATGAGGAAAAGGATTGTTGAATTTTTCTTAAATATTATATACTTTCTTAAATATTATATATATTCTTAAATATTATGTTTTTTCCTAAATATTATACATTCAATGTCGCTGTTATTGAATTTTTATTATAGAACGTTCCTTAATTTACTTTCAATTCAATTTTACTTACTTCTTTTATAAAAAAGCAAAAAGGCAAATAAAACAAATATTGCAAAAAATCTACATCTGTTTAACCTCAAAAAAAATACGATAATAATTCAGAAATATTATTACAAAGGCGAATTTGTGGTATCGATCGCAGCCGAACGGCTGATTGGATTTTAACAATTTTTTTAATTTTTCCAGAGATGTGCAAAATATATAATAAAAGCTGCAAAATTTTCGAATTAATTTTACAAAAGAATCCATTATTTGTGTGAATGCAAAATCAGAGTCGAGAGTACGAGAAACAACTAATAGATGTGCTGAAAGTATTTAAAAACTATTGCTGTGAGTGGTTGTGGGGTTGTAATTTGCGTAGCCCTACTTGCCGTTTCTTAACAAGAAGGTCAGTCAATTGCTTAAGCTTATGCTGCAGATTGGCGTGTGGTTATTATTATATTAAGTTGGCAACGCATTGTGTTGAGTTCTATCTTTCATCTGCTTGCTTCTGCAGAATATCCAGATACAGAAAATGTACGACAAACTGTGAGTGCGTCGAGAGGAATCTCGGTCTGAGTCGAGTAGGTTTGGCTGGGCAGTTAAACTGGTGGCGTGTGTCGTGTGATCCCAGGTTACCTTCGGAGCACACATCCAACACGCTCGCGTCAATCCTAGCACTGCAGGAGTTGAGCCGGAAAGCAATTGAACTAGAAATAATATGTAGAGGGAGGCTAACTTCTTCAGGTGCAATGGGTGGCGGTCGATGTCCAACGACTGTGTTCATTCACTCGGTAGCTCTTTATCGTCTGCCGTGTCGATGTGAAAGCTATGTTAAAGCCCGCCTGAAACGACGCTTTCTCCGTTTCTCTCTCGTAGCATGGAACCTCTCGCTCGAGATAATGTAGATTCGCACTTATATCTCTGGGCGGTGGATGCCTCTCCATTATATGGCAATTAGGATGGTCGTTGGGATAACAGCCCAGAAGGTATTGCTTAGACAGCATATAGTTATATTTTCGCACAGGTAGGATCTTTGTCTCCTGAAGAAGCTGGTCCACATAAGATAATTGAGAAGATAGCCAGTTGCAGTACGAATGGCAGCATTCTGATGGTTTTGAATTATTATTCCACTATTTGTCGCTTAGCTGGGGAGTCCATATCGGTACTGCATATTTTACAACTGTTCACCCAATTGTTTTTTATGCAGTCAACATGGTTTTCTGTCAGCAACCCAGGTGCTGCCGACACGCGAAGTGAGGGCCTAGTTTCTATTTTTGACCTTGCCACATGAGCGGAGGACGTGAAAGAGTTGTCATATGTGACACCAAGTATTTTGGGATAGTTTGTTATCGGAATCCTTACCCCATCGAATCTCACTTCTAGTTCATCATTTACCCCCAGCATGTATGTTGCGAATAACGTGTCTGAAGATTTAGTGGCAGATAACTTAAAATTCTTTGTAGCGAAATAGGCGGCAAGATCGATGAGGATGTTCAACCTATCGCAAATGTCATCAACGATGGGGCCCGATGTCATGATCGTACAGTCGTCCGCATATGATCTCAATGTTGCATGGAAGGTGTGGAGGGAAATAGAGATAGAGGTTAAACAGTGACGAAAATATCACCCCGCCTTGGGAAACTCCTTGTTTCCCTATGTGGGATTTCAACTTCATATCCCTAAATCTCGTAGACGGATGGCGGCCACATAGATAATTCGTGACCCAGTCTTTCAGTGAGTGCTTCAGGCCTGGTTGGAGGGACATGTTGGCGGTGTCTTCAAATAGTTTGGAATGGCTGACTGTGTCTAAACCTTTCGCGTCCAAGGCCATGAGGACCATCCTATTATTACAAGGACCACGGCTAATATGTGTGGTGATGGCATTCAAAGCAGTTGTTGTGCTATGAAATCTACCGCATAGTGTTGGTGCTAAACAAATTCTTCAACTATACTCGGGAAGGGCTAGTAATAAGAGAAAGGAGATTGGTCTGTCCAACTCTCCTTTACTCGGGTCCTTCCCCGGCTTTAGTAACAGGATCTCTATGCCCATTTCGCCATATCGGGAATTATGAGAATTTTTAGAGACAATTAGAGGATCTTAGTCACGTACTCCAATCGTAGTACATCCATGTTCGTCAGCATCAGTTTAGAGACGCCATAACGAGAAGGTCTTATACCGGGCGTGTCCACAGGTCGCGGAATGCCCCGTATACGGAGTAGCTGCTTAAATAATGAGTGCCTGTGATACTCGATATGACAAGGCGAGCTATTGGCGCCTTTAAAAATGCAATTGTCAGCGGTGGCGATAGGTGAAAATTTGCGCATGAACATTCCACTAAGAAACAGGAATGCCACTGTAACGCAGAAGCTAGCATTTCCATCTATGACGCTGAAAGCCTGGTTTCGAATCCTGGCGAGAACCATTTGTTACGTTACCATGTAAAAACCTCTGCCCAAAGAGTCGTTTGGACTCGGCTATAAAAAGGAGACTCCTTATCATTGAACTTTAACTTGGACCGGACAACACCATTCATTAATATGTGAGAAGTTTGCCATCCCTGGCAATCGGTGTTATGAACCGGAATAATCTAGCTCATCTTTGGAGCGAGACGAGGTTTGTCGCCTATACGCTGGCGCTGCGGATGAAATTTTTAACTTTGACTAAGGCGTTCAATGGCTCGGCGACCACGAATACAGCAAATGGCTCTCCTCCTTTCCTTGCCAGTCGAGATGCTCAATAAATTGACGGTTATATAACCGGGTGCATCTCTTTGGATCAGTCACTGTTACGTCGCCAAAAGTGATTGAGGTACTGCCATCCCTCTTACAGGTGACTTGACTTCGAAAGTGACTTGACATTTGGCTAACACGTGCCAATGCCGGCGCCTAAGTTGCATTGCTTCAAGTGCTTTTAATTTCTAGCTATAGCTCGCCGATTTTCGGTTTAGCGGGGTCAGCGCAACGAATTCCCACACGCTCGTCTGCGAATGTCGGGAAATTGGGCCGCACTTGGCGTATTCGACCAGCTGCTGCAACCAGCACATTAGAGGGGTGACAGCTCATTAAAGCAGCGGTTGGTGTATTCTCTGAAGTACTCTCGACCCACTCGGCCTTCTTCTGATTGATATACGTCAGGCCGGTAGTCTGATTTCAAAGAAATTACGGCTTAGGAAACGTCATTTAGAATATCAAAGGATGCAGTAGGAATGTCTGTCTGTGGGGTCCTCCTTCTCTATGCAAAAATGCCCTGCCCTAGGGGAGAATTACATGAAAGCAGATGTGCATTAAAGTCCCCCAGAACCAGACGGTTTCTGTGAGACAGCAGGGAACTAATGTCGGGCCTATAAATTTGACGCATTACACGTATATACATGTTGTAAAGCTCTATCTCGACAGTACTCCATACACTCTATGTTTGAGTCACTAGGCGAGATGGGTTTATAATGCACGGAATGGCGTATCACGAAGGTCACCTCCATTCCTTAAACGATCTTTACGTAGCACATTGCATCCCTGACAACTGTGCAGGCTGCAGTTGCTGGTCAGCTTTGTCTCCGGGATCGGTCCAACCAATATGTTCTTCCGACTCATACAATCTACTATCTCATCGATCTTGCCTCGGAGTCCGTTGCAATTCAATTGCAAGAAAAATGCACTTCCGGGCATTGGTCCGGCAATATTGGGGATGGGGCATAAGCGTAAAAAGACTTCTCCGGGATAGGCTTAGCATCCCCTAAGAAAAGTTTTAAATACGGCAAATGGCTCTACCCCTAGTCTTGTCACTCTCGGGGTGCTCAATAAACTGACGGCTGAATAACCGAGCGCATCTCTGTTACTGTTACGACGCCAAAGTGTCTGAGATCCTGTCATTACTTTTGTAGGGCCTCGAAAGTGACCTAACAGCAGATCGCAACTTGACAATGCCTTGCCTAAGTTACATTGCTTCAAGTGTTCTAACCACATGTTGTTGTTGTTGTAGCCACATTTTCATGTGGAGGTGGCGATTCTTATAAAGCTCCTGTAGGTGAGCAATTAACTCGCCTTCCACTATCCGCAACCTGTGGATGCTAACTCGCAGCTAAGCCTCTCGTGGCAGAAATGAACACCATTCAGATCGGACCTCAATATTGCAGCCGCTTATGTTTATTGGCCAATGTGGTAATTTTCAGATTCAGCTCTCTGATTCTCGGTTTAGTGAATTCAGTTCAACGAATCCCAACATGCTTGTCTGCGAGTACCACTGCCTGCGCCGGGAAGATGCGCTGCACTTGGGGTATTAGACCGGATGGTATAAATCGAGTGGCTGCTCCGTAAATAATGTCTCAGAATTTCCTTTCAGGAACGGCACATCTGAGTGGGGTGATAGCTTACTGATTGGTGTACTCTCTGAAGCCGACCTAGTCGGCCTTCTTCAGATTGATATATGCACATCAGGCGGTCAGAGGTTCTTCAGATTGATATACGTCAGGCGTTCAGAGGTTATGAGGTCGGGTGGGGAGGTGATCGATCCCAAAAAAAAAGAAATACGGCATGTAGCTCTGTTGAGCTATGTCCCGCTGGTTATTACCTAGGGAAGAATACCATGAAACGTGGTTCGCATTAAAGTCTCCTAGAACCAAGCGATTATGGTCACACAGTAAGCGACCAATGTCGGGCCTATAAACGTACGTACCGGATTGACCCGATGAAGTCCTTCATCGGCAAGATGTATAACAACTACAAAAACGTGATAGTTGTTGTAGCAGTGTGTTATACACTAAGGCGGCAGCCGTTGCCGATGAAAAACTCAATCTGATCAATCCGGTACGTACAACTGGCTACCATGGGATTGACTACAAAAACGTACTCCCTTAATTACGTCAAGCTAGAGCACGAACGAAAACTAGCCCACTCTATGACCCGGGTGCGCCTCTCAGACACCGGCGGATGTTGGATGCGGTTTTGGTTGGACCAGAAGCCTACGGAGCAGGCACTTCGGGATGTGCCTCTCCCATGAGGAACAAAAGAACATGAATGAAGTCCTCGGAGAAAGACCGTCTCCCATTGCACCTAAAGAAATCGACCTCCCCCGGCAAACCAGAGTAGTTCTTGCTCAATAACATTCCGGCAGATGCAGCCTCCTCAACTCCTACAGAGTAAGGATTGATGCCATAGAACCAGCTGCCATGGGATTTCTTAGCCCTGACTGTAACAAAGTGTATCGTCACTCTCTTTAAAATGCAAAATTTTGCTCATAAACACTCCACCTAGAAACAGGGCCAAACTTTTCAAATATCAATGAAAGCTGTTCGATTCAAGCTTAAGCTCAATGATAAGGGGCTTTCTTTTTAAAGCTGAGCCGCAGCGCGGCACCTCTTTGGAGAGAAGTTTTTACATAGCATAGTACCTCACAAATGTTGCCAGCATTACTTACTTTAATCATACTCCGTAAACTAGCAAAGTCTCAAAAATATTTTGAGTATTTTTAAGTTTTAAAACTTTAGATGTATGACGATAATGATGTTGTTTACTGTTTCAGACTTAAGGGACTAGAGCATTTAATAGAAGGTGTGAATATCTCCATAAATCTATTTTCTCATGTCAAATTGCTAACGATAAACCACAAGAGTCAACCATCAGCTATCGTTCAAAGTTACAACACCCCAATTAAAATTTTCAAAAAACTCCCCTCAAACGTCATAACGAATCTGCTGCTTTGGATCGGTCAGTTACCGAAATTTTGATGGGTATATCCAACTTTTTGTTGCTGCTGTCTTATTTAAAAGGTTATTTGTTGCTCTCGCGTCGATGGCTGTCTCTACATAGTAAAAATATACAAGTTTTTTTTTCGTGAAGTTTCCTAAAAACAGAAATTTAAATGGAAAAAAATTACAAAAATTACTTTTTTCAAATTGGAAGATTTGGTATACAACACGGAATTCCCACTGAGCAAATAAAATAGATTTGTAAAAATATCTATGAGTACTAGTTGAAGACACCACGATGTTGTAGACAAAAACTTTCAATAAATTGTATTTTTGCAAATAATAGCTCTGTTCGCGTACTTTTCACAAAAAATTTGAAGGAGAGTAAGAGCCTTTTTACTCTCTTTAAAAAATTTGCAAGCAAAAGTGGGAATACGTCACTAACTTTAGACAGTCGTTTATTTTGCAAAAAATAAATAAAATTTTTGTTTATTATTATTGGCAACGGAATTCTAAAAGGTAGTTATTTAATAATAATGGACTAAAGTACATTATTGTGTTTGTAGTTTATTGAAATGATGACGCCGCCGTTTAGCGATTTTTCCATAACGGCGTCAATAGTTTTGTGCACCTGGCATGAGTTTCTTTCATCATTTTAATGTAAACAATAGAAAAAAATATAAGCAAATTTGCATTTGCAGGTTCCATGTACAAAACTTCATAAAATTGGGAAATAATTAATATAGATGTCTTTAAAATAACATAATTTGTCTTACTCGCCGTGTTTTCCTCTTTTCCAAAGCAACACCTAAAATATCTCCAAACTGCAACGTTCGTATTTCTATTACTAGCAGTAATAGAAATTATTTTTGAAAAATTATCATTACGCAAATAATTATTATTTTCTGGTTTTTTCTTGCATTATTATGTGGCGCGTACATGTTGTTTACCTTTTGATTTTTGACAAACGTCAAAATTTTTCAGTGTTAGAAAAATGGTCGATTGGCACAGCAAAATTAAATTTTTTTCTCACCAATGTTAAAAACAACCCCCTACGTCATTTTTACATATCACTATAGATTGCTATCATGGATGAGCAAGTAAAAGAAATGCAAAAAAATCCCATTGGCTATTGTGAATTATTTGGGGGCAAATACACCACTACTTGCTATTGTTATTGTTCGTTTGTTGGCTAACTTAACCCATGCACACATATACAACATAGACATCAAAAGTGCGTTGACGGTGGCGGCGTTGTTATTTGAAACATGATGCACGAATGTGGTCAATTTGCAATGGTATTTCAAATACCGATGAAGTTCCCAAAATAAAACACCGGCTTACCTTGAGTAAAAAAGAAAAAAAACAATTCTACCATAGTATGAAATTTAAATGCATAGAAAGTAGGCCTTGTCCCTATAAGAAAAAAACTTCTATAAAGAAGAGAAATATTTTTTCAAAATTTCGTGTGTGTTTCAGTTTTTTTCGTTTGTTTGATACATGTTCATGGTCATAGTGTATTGTGTGTTTTTGTATATGCATATGTCACCGTTGTTTATTTACTTTAGTGCGTCGACGTCGGTTAACTTTTGTTGTTGCTGTTTAAACATATTTTTTTGCGGGTATACTTAAAGAAAGCTAAAATATAATAAGCGCAGGCCGCAATAATTTTATGTTAAGTGCATACAAAAAGTAATTTTCCCCCGATTATTTATCAAGTGTACGCCTATTAAATTGATAAAAGTTACAACAACAAATATAATGAAATGCACTTGGTTAAAAGCCTGCTGTGCCACTTTTGTGCATCTCCCGGATAATGTGTCAAAGAGTGTATCCTGAAACGTATTCCCCCGAATATCAAATCACCATTGTTTAATTAGTTTAGTGCGTCGCCGTCGTTGTTAAAGATAAAAATAAAAAGCGCAGGCCATAATAATTGTATGTAAAGTGCATACAAAAAGTAATTTTCCCCCGATTATCTATAAAGTGCAAGTGTTTTAAATTTGAAAAAGTTAAACCAACAAATATAATGAAATGTACTTGGTTGAAAGCCTGCTGTGCCACTTTTGTGCATCTCCCGGATAATGTGTCAAAAAGTGTATCCTGAAAAGTGTTCCCCCGAATATCAAATCACTGTTGTTTAATTACTTTAGTGCGTAGCCGTCGTTGTTTAAGATAAAAATGAAAAGCGTAGGCCATAATCATTTTAAGTAAAGTACATAGAAAAAGTAATTTTCCCCCGATTAACTATCAAGTGCAAGAAGTGTTTTAAATTGAAAAAAGTTAAAACAA
The DNA here is from genome assembly GCF_963082655.1 of Stomoxys calcitrans. Taxonomy (NCBI): domain Eukaryota; kingdom Metazoa; phylum Arthropoda; class Insecta; order Diptera; family Muscidae; genus Stomoxys; species Stomoxys calcitrans. Next base: position 42,058,761 of record NC_081553.1, on the reverse strand, counting down.
CAAATATAATGGAATGCACTTGGTTAAAAGCCTGCTGTGCCGCTTTTGTGCATCTCCCGGATAATGTGTCAAAAAGTGTATCCTGAAATTGTTCAAATTGCAGCATATCGCCCCCTCCACGAGTTAAAAACTATTAACTCGATAACAATACCACCTCCACTTCATCAACAAGAACAACAATAGTTCTTCTTCTTCTGGGATTATTCAAGTAGCTGACCTCTCCACAAAAAAAATAAACTGCCAATGAGTCGACGAAGGTCTCTGGATCGGCCAGGTAAGTTAGCAAGGGATATTTTTGGTTTAGCATACACCCACTAGCCAAATGTCAAAGAATGTAAACAATGTTGCCAAGTGTTGTATGATTTGGGTCTTTTAAAAATCCACCCCTCTTGCCTTAAACACTTCGATAAACACTGTTGTGTATGGGACTAATTCGGAATTCCTTTGAATTTCGCCAGGTACACTTTAATTAACAATGGCCACGGATCGACCACGGCGAGTAGGCAGCAAGTCAGTTAACCAACATGCCAATTTTCTCACCATTCTCAGCTGGTGTATTTTCTTTGTTTTTGTTTCCATATTTCTATTTTCTTTCGTTTGTTGGGCCAGTGTTGAGTTTTGGCGGCAGAGAGTGTTCTGTGCTTGCATGCTTGCGTGGTGAATCAGTTATGAGCGCAATTTCACCTTTTGTTTTGAATATATTTATATGTGTGCAGCAGCAGCAGTGGGGTGACATTTATGACGTTGGACATTGTGGTTTTCTGTAACTTTATTTTTAGGAAATGTAAACAAATGTGTACAAATGTTCATACACGCATTTGGCATTGTTTTTTAAGACATGCATAATTTGAAACGTTTTGTTTAACTTTTCAATGCATTACATTTTTAGTTAGTTGAACGATAAAAATGGTAATATTTTGTGTGCTTTTGAAGATTGTGAATTTTTTCTGAAAGCAAAGAAATGTGTTCAATGTCATCACGATGTTCAGATGAGAGTTCCACAAATTGCGGATACTGGAATGCTTCGTATATGGAAAAGCTGCAATTGCAGTCGAGGATAATTAACGATATCAAATGAAGACTCTGTGAGAGGCCGGGTGGCACCGGTTCTTGCCTGAATTCTGAGTGCTGTGATACTCGATATAAAAAGGCAAGTTTTTGGCGCCTTTAATAACCAATGGCCATAATGTTCACGCGGCGAAGATCGCTACATCCGTACACAAATGTGCGTACAAAACCACAATATCCAACACCTCATTCATCTCCGCTGATGATGAAGTGATACAGAGTGGCTGATATCTTCAAATATATGACAGCGAAATAAACGGCAAGATCGGCAAGGCAGTAGTTCAACCACACGCAGATCACATCAATTAGTGGCTGCTATACCGTGTTAGTAAAAACGTTCGCATATGGTTCAATGGGGAACTCCATTTCACCATAACGGGGCATCGACTTCACATAATTTGTAATACAACGTTTTAGGCCCGGCCGGAAGGACGTGCTAGCGATGTCTTCTAAAAGAGTGGCATGAGCGACCGTATCCAAGGCTTTCGAGAGGTTCAAAGCCATGACGATCGTCCTGTCATATATCCTGGACTGATTGAAGCCAAGGCAAATATGGATGATTATGGCAAGCAAAGCAATCGACGTGCAATGTAACCTAGGGAATCCGTGCTTGGTCAGCATATGGAAATTGGCGCCGCAGGTGGCATTCGTAACATCGTTTACGGTGAATTATGCGAAGGCTTTGTCAAATCATAAAGTGTTGTTCATACCATGTAAAAGAATGAAATGTGATAGTAATAGAATTAAAAAACGTTTGAAAAACGTATAAAAACACGTTTAACGATTGCGAATACTGAAGTATATCAGTATTTAGTATCTACGAAATAAATTTAATTTTGTTTTGTACATACCTACCTACAAATGTATTGGAAAGAGTTAGTAATCGGTTTCATGTTTTTCCAATTCTTTCCAATCAAAGTGTCAACTTATGAAATGTCAGTTTACAAACAATTATTAGAAGAAGAAATACAAACAAATTTTTTGAAGAAAATCAAGAAAAATACAAAAATCAACAAATCAAAATAAAAACAATTCAAGACTTCAAGAAAGAAAAAAAATTACAAATATGAGCCGTGCAAACAACAACCTATACCAAGCGTATGAAATTTTGCTGGGATTGGAATCAGAAGAGGAGGAAACGACATCATCTTATGATTCTGATGTGGATTCAGATTCGGAAGATTTCTATGATGGAAGTTTAACAAATGAGGGACATTCGCCCACTTTAAAGGAACTTAGAACTAAATTGGAAAATCTCCATGAAGAGATTAGGAATTTAGGATACGAAAATGACATCGCGGAGTTTAAGAATGACTGGAAAATTGACATGGATTTCGAGAATGTGAAATTGTGGAATGGAAATTGTATTTCAGAGAAAGTCCCATTGGAAGAATTGGAAGGGGTAAGAAGCAAATTGTTCAATCTCGAAAAACTAATCCAAGGCATCCGGACAATGATCAAATATGAATTCGGATTGAAATCGGAAGATAATGAATCAATTAAAGAAAAATGTGAACATTTTATTGGTAGCCATGGCAGCAAAAAATGTAGAACAAATGAACAATTGATATTTTCTGATTTTAAGAAACTAAGTAGCGACCTAAATACAAAAACTACAGAACATGAATCATCTAATGTTGTGCATAGAGATATGGTGGAAGAAAACAAAGATCGTGAAATTCGTTCGAGATTGGATAATTTACGGCAATGGCTTTCAAAATGTGATGGTGCAAATGAAGTAAAATTTAAAAATATTGCGTGTGAATCCTCGATGGCTTTGCGCGGAGATATGGTGGAGGATTCGAAAGATCGCGAAATTAGTTCAAAATTAGAAAATATACGGATATGGCTAACAAATTGCGAACAATCTGACGTAACTTTAGAAAATAAAGAGAATATGCCTTCATTTGCATCTGAAACAGAATCGGAAATTGGAGATGTTCATGAAGATTTTGATGACGGCATTATTATGGGAGATCGAAAGCGTTCGTCCGAAATAGCAAGCCTACGAAGATGGCGATCAAAATTAAGTGACCAAATTGACAACGCGGGTTTCAGGAATGAGTTGAACATTGACACAGGTATGGAGAATGTGAATTTGAGGGAAGGCAATTTTATTGAGGACAAATATAATAAAACATTGACTAAAAAAGGTGATGGTTCAAATGAAGGAAAATTTGAAAATTTTGTTGGTGAATACTCCATAGCTTTGCATGAAGATATGGTGAATGATTCCAAAGATAGCAAAGTTAGTTCAAAATTAGCATATATATTACAATGGCTATCAAATTGTGAAAATTCAGGAAATATTTCAGAAAAATTTTCCTCATTTGAATCAGAACCAGAATCGGAGATAGGAGTTCTACATGAAGATTTAGATGACGAAGTAACTATGGGAGATCGAAATCGTTCGTCCGAAATAGCAAGCCTACGAAGATGGCGATCAAATTTTAGTGACCAAAATTCTATACTATCAATTAGTAGCGGCTTTATAAATGAGTCCAAGAAAACGTTTGAACTTGACTATGATGCAGACTTTGAGGATAATGCTGATTAGGAGATTTCTATAGAAATGTAAAAGATTTTCAAAGACGTTAGCATAGAATTGAATAAGGGATAACTTGGGAAAATATGTATACTAAGGCCACTACATTTTAGTTGAAGGTAAATAATATATTTATATTTCCTTAACTGGAACCAGTTTAATTTAATTTAATTTTATTTTAGCTTAGCAAAGTATAATGAATGGATTCGAAAAATCAAAAAAAGAAATCTTGGCGCAGACAATTGAGTGAAGCAGCAGAAGATATTAAATCATAGTCATCATGCAGATGAGAAATGGATTTTTTAAAATACGTTTAAGAATAAGCTTTGTGTAAGATGGCTCAATGGGGGTGAATATTGTAAAGCAACAAATGAGGAAAAGGATTGTTGAAGTTTTCTTAAATATTATATAATTTTTTAAATATTATATATATTCTTAATTACTATGTTTTTTCCTAAATATTATACATTCAATGTCGCTGTTATTGAATTTTTATTATAGAACGTTCCTTAATTTACTTTCAATTCAATTTTACTTACTTCTTTTCTAAAAAAGCAAAAAGGCAAATAAAACAAATATTGCAAAAAATCTACATCTGTTTAACCTCAAAAAATACGATAATAATTCAGAAATATTATTACAAAGGCGAATTTGTGGTATCGATCGCAGCCGAACAGCTGATGGGATTTTAACAAATTTTTTAATTTTTCCAGAGATGTGCAAAATATATGCTAAAATTAATATTCATGAAATAAAAGCTGCAAAATTTTCGAATTAATTTCCACATAAATTAACGAAAAGAAAAAACAGCATATTGCTGCCTTTTACCAAATAATCCATTATTTGTTTGAATGCAAAATCAGCATTGCGTTGTGTTCTACCTTTCATCTGCTTGCTTCTGCAGAATATCCAAATACAGAAAATCTACGACGAGCTGTGAGTGCGTCTAGAGGAATCTCGGTCTGAGTCGAGTAGGTTTGTCTGGGCAGTTAAACTGGTGGCGTGTGTCGTGTGATCCCAGGTTACCATCGGAGCACACATCCAACACGCTCGTGTCAATCCTAGCACTATAGGAGTTGAGGCGACTGCAAATGCCGGAAAGCAATTTAATTAGAAATAATTTGCAGAGGGAGGCTAACTTTTTCAGGTACAATGGGTTGCGGTCGATGTCCAACGACTGTGTTCATTCACTCGGTAGCTGTTTACCGCTTTGTCTGCCGTATCGATGTTGAAGCTATCTAAGCTCGCCTGAAACGCCACCTTCTCCGGTTCTCTTTTGTAGCACTGAACCTCTCGCTCAAGATAATACAGATTCACACTTATATCTCTGGGCAGTGGATCCCTATCCATGAGACGGTGGTTAGGATTATCTCTGGGATAACAGCCCAGAAAGCACATAGATAATACGTGACCCAGTCTTTCAGTTAGTGCTTCAGGTCTGGTTGGAGGGACGTGTTAGCGGTGTCCTCAAATAGTTTGGAATGGCTGACTGTGTCTAAACCTTTCGCGTCCAGGGCCATGAGGTCCGTCCTATTACAAGGTCTCGCCTGGTTTTGACCACGGTTAATATGTGTGGTGATGGCATTAAAAGCAGTTGTTGTGCTATGAAATCTACCGCATCGTGTTGGTGCTAAACATACGGAAATTCTTCAACTATGCTCGGGAGGGGCTAGTAATAAGATAAAGGAGATTGGTCTGTCCAACTCTCCTTTACTCGGGTCATTTCCCGGCTTTAGTAGCAGAATATCTATGCCCATTTTCCCATATCGGGAATTATGAAAATTTTTAGAGACAATTAGAGGATCTTAGTCACGTACTCCAATCGTAGTACATCCAAGTTCGTCAGCATCAGTTTAGAGACGCCATAACGAGAAGGTCATATACCGGGCGTCCTGTGGACACGCGGAATGCCCCGTATACGGAGTAGCTACAACTGCGGATAATCAGTGCTATTGAGTGGGGAGACTTAGTGAGAGATCGGCCGGCAATGGCTCTTGCTTAAATAATGAGTGCCAGTGCCACATTTAAAAATCCAATTTTCAATTGCCATTTGCCGTGGCGATAGGTGAAAATTTGCATATGAACATTCCATTAAGAAACAGGAATGCCACCGTAACGCAGAAGCTAGCATTTCCATCTATGGCGCTGAAAGCCTGGTTTCGAATCCTTGCTAGAACCGTATGTTACGTTGCCATGTAAAAACTTCTGCCAAAAGAGTAGTCGCACTGCGGCACGTCGTGTGGGCTCGGCTTTAAAAAGGAGGCTCCTTATCATTGAACTTTAACTTGAATCGGACAGCACCACTCATTAATATGTGAGAAGTTTGCCATCCCTGGCAATCGGTGCTATGAACCGGAATAATCTAGCTTATCTATGGAGCGAGACGAGGATTGTCGCCTATACAAATGTGCCTATAACAATATTAACAATTTGGCGCTGCGGCAACCACAAATACATCAAATGGCTCTCCTCCTTGCCTTGCCACTCGAGATGCTCAATAAATTGACGGTTATATAACCGGGCGCAACTCTTCGGATCAGTCACTGTTACGTCGCCAAAAGTGATTGAGGTACTACCATCCCTCTTCGAAAGTGACTTGACATTTGGCCAACACATGCCAATGCCGGCGCCCAAGTTGCATTGCTTCAAGTGTTTTAGGCACATATTCTGCTTATGCTAGTTTACCATCCTTTTAATTTCTAGATATAGCTCGCCTATTTTCGGTTTAGTGGGGTCAGTGAAAAGAATTCCAACACGCTCGTCTGCGAACGTCGGGAAATTGGGCCGCACTTGGTGTATTCTACCAGCTGCTGCAACCAGCACATAGAGGGGTGACATCTTATTAAAGCAGCGGTTGGTGTATTCTCTGAAGTACTCTCGACCCAATCGGCCTTCTTCTGATTGATATACGTCAGGCCTTCAGAGGTTATGGAATCGAGTGGTCCGCAAACGGCGATAATAATGTGCTGATAGTCTGATTCCAAAGAAATTACGGCTCAGGAAACGGGATGGGTCTATATTGCATGGAATAGCCACATGTTGTTGTTTTTGTAGCCACATTTTCATGTGGAGTTGGCGATTCTTGTCAAGCTCCTGTAGGTAAGCAATTAACTCGCCTTCCACTATCCGCAACCTGTGGACGCCAGCTCGCAGCTAAGTCTTTCGTGAAAAAATTAACACCACCCGGATCGGACCTCAATGTTCCAGCCGCATATATTTATTAGCGAACATGGTAATTTTCAGATTCAGCTCTCTGATTCTCGGTTTAGTGGATTCAGTTCAACGCATCCCAAAATGCGTGTCTGCGAGTACCACTATCTGCGCCGGGAAGTTGGGCTGCACTTGAATGTATAAATCGAGTGGCTGCTCCGTTTATAATGTCTCAGAATTTCCTTTCAGGAACGACACATCTGAGGGGGGTGGTAGCTTACTGATTGGTGCTGGTCATTACCTAGGGGAGAATACCATGAAACGTTCACTAGCTTAAGTTAAGGCAGATCTACAGAATCTAGAGCGTGAGGTTCAACGCTACAAGAGAGAATAGAGTTAGATGCGGCATATAGAGCAGGTCTACACAAAATTCATGCAGACATGGTAGCAGATGCGGTAAATAGCAAACAGTGTGAATGTAGTCCTTGGAGAAAGACCGTCTCCCATTGCACCTAAAGAAATCGACCTCCCCCGGCAATCCAGAGTAGTTCGGGCTCAATTACATTCCGACAGATGGCTGCCTCCTCAACTCCTACAGAGCAAGGATTGATGCCGACGTGCAAGTTGTATGTCCCCGATTGTAACCAAGGACCACACGATACACGTCAATTGTTTAATTGCCCAGTCAGACCCAGATCCCTGTGGACGCACCCCATCTTACTGGCAGAGTTCCAGGGTCTTGACACTCAACAGAATCAAGCAGACGAAAGATAGAACACAAGAAACTGCTACAACAACAACAACTAGGTCAAGTTAGGTTAGGTTTAAAAGAGGGTGCGGATATTAATCCGCCCCATGCCACCATGAATATACACCTAGGCCAGTAATCGGCTTGTTGTGTGCTCGAAATTAAACACGTACACTAAGGCGACAGCCTATGGCCGGTGTGGACGCGCCCAGTAGCTCACAGCTAAGCTTCGCGTTACAGCCAAGAACACCCCACAGATCGGACCTCAATGTTCCAGCCCATGGCCGGTGGGCATTCCACCGTTTAAATCCGGTGCATAGAACCAGATGCCATGGGATTTCTTAGCCCTGACTGTAACAAAGTGACTTTATCGTCACTCCCTTTCAAATGCAAATTCTGCTCATAAACATTCCACTGAGGAACAGGGCCAAACTTCTCAAATATCAATGAGTGCTGTTCGATTCAAGTTTAAGCTCAATGATAAGGGCCTGCTTTTTAAAGCTGAGCCGCAGCGCGACACCTCTTTGGAGAGAAGTTTTTACATACATGGCATAGTACCTCACAAATGCTGCCAGCATTACTTTAATCATACTCCGTAAACTAGCAGTCTCTCGGTCAGTTACCAAAATTTTGATAGGTATATCCAACTTTTTGCTGCTGCTGTCTTATTTAAAAGGTTATTTGTTGCTCTCGCGTCGAGGGCTGTCTCTACATAGTAAAAATATGCAAGTTTCTTTTGTGAAGCTTCCTAAAAACAGAATTTTAAATGGAAAAAAATTACAAAAATTACGTATTTCAAATTGAAAGATTTGGTATATAACACGGAATTCCCACTGTGCAAATAAAATAGATTTTTAAAAATGTCTATGCGTACTAGTTGAAGACACCAATGATGTTGTAGACAAAAAATTTCAATAAATTGTATTTTTGCAAATGATAGCTCTGTTCGCGTACTTTTCACAAAAAATTTGTAGGAGAGTAAGAGCCATTTTACTCTCTTTAAAAAATTTGCAAGCAAAAGTGGGAATACGTCAGTAAATTTAAACAGTCGTTTATTTGGCAACAAAATAAGTAAATTTTTTGTTTATTATTATTGGCAACGGGATTCTAAAAGGTAGTTATTTAACAATAATGAACATTATTGTGTTGTAGTTTATTGAAATGATGGCGCCGCCGTTTAGTGATTTTTCTATAACAGCGTCAATATTTTATGTACCTGGCATGCATTTCAATAAATTGTATTTTTGCAAATGATAGCTCTGTTCGCGTACTTTTCACAAAAAATTTGTAGGAGAGTAAGAGCCATTTTACTCTCTTTAAAAAATTTGCAAGCAAAAGTGGGAATACGTCAGTAAATTTAAACAGTCGTTTATTTGGCAACAAAATAAGTAAATTTTTTGTTTATTATTATTGGCAACGGGATTCTAAAAGGTAGTTATTTAACAATAATGAACATTATTGTGTTGTAGTTTATTGAAATGATGGCGCCGCCGTTTAGTGATTTTTCTATAACAGCGTCAATATTTTATGTACCTGGCATGCGTTTTTTTTTTCATAATTTTAATGTAAACAATAGAATAGAAATAGAAGCAAATTTGCATATGCATTAATTTTTCGTGAATAAGGTTCCATGTACAAAACTTCATAAAATTGGGAAATAATTAATATAGATGTCTTTAAAATAACATAACTTGTATTACTCGCCGTGTTTTCCTCTTTCCAAAGCAACACCTAAAATATCTCCAAATTGCAACGTTCGTATTTGCAATATAACTAGCAGTAATGAAAATTAATTTTGAAAAATATTCATTACGCAAATAATTATTATTTTCTGTATTATTATTTGGCGGGCACATCATGTTTACTTTTAATTTTTGCCAAGCGTCAAAATTTGTGTGTTAGAAGCATGGTCGATTGGCACAGCAAAGTAATTTTTTTTTCTCACCAGTGTAAAAAACAACCCCCTACGTCATTTTTACATCTCACCATGGGAGATTGCTATCATTCGACACACGCTCAAAACAGCTGATTTTTGTTTTGGTTGGTTTTTTATTAGCTTGCCAAGGCTGTGTGTCGAATGGTAGCAAAGTTGTAGGGATAGTTAAAATTTGACGTTAAGTGTGGTGAAAATTTTTGAGTAGTTCAGGGGCTGGTAAGCCGCAGCAGACGTCACTAAATTTAAACGGCTTATTTGGCATAAAATTGGTAAAATTAATGTTTATTATCACTGGCAACGGGATTCTGAAAGGTTGTTATTTAACAATAATCGACAACAGTACAGTTTTGTGTTTGTAGTTTATTGAAAGGATGCAGCCGCCGTTTAGTGATTTTTTTATAACGGCGTCAATAGTTTATTTACCTGGCATGAGTTTCGTTCATCATTTTCAGGTAAACAATAGAAAAAATAGACGCAAATTTGCATTTGCATTAATTTTTCGTGAAGTAATTTCTTCTCCCGCTAAAAAATTAATACAGATGTCTTTAAAATAACATTACTTGTCTCACTCGCCGTGTTTTCCTCTTTTCTAAAGCAAGAACTAAAATACCTCCATATTGCAACATTCGCATTTGCAATATAACTGCTAGCAGTAATGGAAAATATTTTTAAAAATATTCATTACTCAAATAATTATTATAATTTCTGTCTTTTTCTTGCATTATTAAGTGGCGCGTACATCTCGTTTACCTTTTGATTTTTGACAAACGTCAAAATTTGTCAGTGTTAGAAAAAATGGTCGATTGGCACAGCAAAATGCAACTGTTTTCTCACCAATGTAAAAAACAACTCTTTACGTCATTCTTAAATATCACCTTAGGAGATTGCTATCATTCGACACACGCTCTTAGGAAAACAATTGTTTTAAATAAAAAATGCTGGCGATACTTGTGAGGTATTTTCCTTAAATAAACGTCAATTTATTGACCCGAGAGTGACAAGGCGAGAAGGGTAGCTATCACAAAATACCATGCAGGAAGCTACGAATGCCATACGTGGATCAAGTAGGGCAAAATGCTTGTCACAGTCGGAATATCTGCACTGATGCTGATCTGCTTGGAGTCGAGTACCTTACAATTGTCCCCAGCCTGTCTGAACACTATTATAATACCCGATGTTTGGAAGATGGGCAATGTGATCCCACTACTGAAACCTGGAAAGGACACGAGCAAGGACGAGTCGTATAGACCGATCTCCCTTCTCTCACCAGTAGCCAAGACACATGAGGGACTACTCCTCCCGATCCTCTCGTTAAACAATTTCCATTCGCCGAGCATTAGCATGCATTTCGAAGGCTGTAAAGGATTACAACTGCTTTACATTCCATCACCGTACACAAAAGTAGAAACAGGGTTCTGCCTTGCTGACAAAGAAACCTTGGACTAACCACCAATGTTATAATTTTTCAAGATTTTCCAAATTTTACACTTTATCTTCTGATGTATAACAACCGACTTGAGGTAAAATTACATAATTTGTCGAGTTTTCTGTACCTGAACACTGGCTGCTCCCTTTCATCTTCCTTAAAAGTAAATACAAATTAACAAATTTCATAATTGCCAATAAACAATATTTTTATTTTTTACTTATCCCTGCCTTTTTGATCCATTTAGTGTTAGCATTTTATTTTCATGTAACAGCTGCTTTTCATAAAACAGCTGACATTTACAAAACATCTGTTCAAAGTTGCAAGTATCTGCTGGCGAAAACAAAGTCACAGTAGAAATTTGCAGGTTTTTGTTTTAGAAATTTTAAAATCAAAGTTCATACAAAACCATAAAACAATTTACATACAAATTTTTTTTTTCAACTTCAAAATTTATCTTCATTTCGGAATTCAATGTGTTTGCATTTACGAAACTTTTGGTCAACTTTACAATAGTGGACCAAAAAGTTACAAGGCCAAGAAAAAACTCAAAGGAACAACTTAGAAGACAACTACAAACTTATGAGGGATTGCAATAAAGTTTTATATGGTTTCATGGAAACTAAACCAAGTGACTACGTCATGTATGGTCCATATGAAAGGTTAACAGTCAGATTGATTGAATGTTCAAAAGTGAAAAATTACTTGAAATTTACGGGCAATAAATTCTTTTGTGTTGGATTATGTGGAGATTCTAAGTTATTTTTACCAACACCTGTTGGTAGGAATGTTTTGGGAGCAACAGAAGTTGTTGGGATGTTAAGAATTTTCTCTATGGTTTAAAAAAAAAACTGTAAAGGAGTTTTAGCATAAAATGTTTTTTTTTATGACGGAGTATCGATAATGAAACAGCTTAGATATAAATGAAAGTTGAAGTGCCAATATTTTTCATGAAAACTTAAAAATTTGGGAAAATGTTTTAAAGATACTACATTTCAGTTGGATGTTGAGCCGTACGCTCGAAGTGGGGTCTGCATGCGAGGATAGTCCAATGGCTTTACAGGAGCGCAATTGGACCAATACCAACGTACGCCACAGTAGTTTGGTGGACGTGGTTAACAAGTGAAACATACGGAAAATATAACACGTACCCGGCACAGAAAAGCTGTCAGCATCACACAGGCCGGAAGATTAAGGACCGATCTGTATGGTGTTCAATGCTATTACGAGAAGCTTAGCTGCGAGCTACCGGGCTTCCATGTTCACAGGTTGCGGATAGTGGAATGCTCCATACGAAGTAGCTGCAACGGCAGTCGTCGAGAATCAGCGGTATCGAGCGGAGAGTCTCAGCGAGAGGTCGGGCGGCACCGGCTCTTGCGCTAGTACTGAATGCCTATGATGCTTGATATGACAAGGCGAGTTATTGGCGCCTTTAAATCACTAATGACCGGAACGAGCTTGCTCACCTACATGGGCTTGACGAGGATCACCACCTCCACATGAATATGTGGCTACAACAACAAAAACAATCACAGGCACAAGATACCATGGATGCGCAGAGGTTAGCATGCCTGCCTATGACACTAAACGCGTGGGCTCAAATTCTGGCGAGAACATTAGAAACATATTTCAACTGTGGGTATCCCCACCTAATGCTGGCAACATTTTGAACCACTATGCCATGTAAAAACTTCTCCCCAAAGAGGTGTTGCACTGCGGCACGCCGTTCGGACTCGGCTATTAAAAACGAGGCTCCTTATAATTGAGCATAAACTTGAATCGGATAGCACTCATTTATATGTGAGAGTTTGCCCCTATTAATTAATGGAATGTTCATGGCCCAAAGCCATGTTGCACTACATGGCTTCGATTTCTTATTCCCGGAAACTCTTTAAGTGTTCGGTTAATGTTGAGATTTATGGATTGGGTGTCGCCCTGAACCTGTTGTTGTAGCAGTTTCTTGTGTTCTATCTATCGTCTGCTAGAACCTGCTGAATATCCAGATCCAGGAACTCTGCGACTAAGGTGGGGTGCGTCTAGAGGGATCTGGGTCTGAGACGAGTAGGTCTGTCTGGGCAGTTAAACCGATGATGTGTGTCGTGTGGCCTCAGGTTACAATCAGGACACACATCCTGCACTATGGCATCAATCCTTGCTCTGTAGGAGTAGAGACGGCGGCATGTGCCGGATCATAATCGTGCTAGAACCGCTTTGGGGCGGAATTACCGCATACGTGAACGACTAAAACCTTTCGAAATCTCTCTATTGTGAATTATGTATTTCCTTATTGAAAGAGAATTTTTGATATCCAAGAACGCAAATGTTTAAATCGACCATGATTTATTAAAAATATTACATTAAAATGTGTATAAAACTGGCATAACATTCGTTAAATACGAGATGAAATTTCATTCGATACGAAAGCGTTTTCGATCACGTATATGGTAATTCGGCCCCCGGTTTGCCGGGGGAGATCAATTTCTTCAGATGCAATGGTTGGCGGTTTTCCAAGGTACACATTCACCCGGTAGCTAATCACCGCACCTTCACCGTGTCTGCGTAAATGTTGTCTACACCCGCTTGATCTAGAGGTAATCTCTGGTAGCGCTGAACTTCTCACTCTGGATCATATAGATCTAATTTTAGGCTTCAGGCCGGTAAATACCTATCCACAAGATGATGATTTGAATTGTCCCTGCGATAACAGCCAAAAATTTATTGCTGTGGCATTTGGGGAGCATGTGTAAGAGCCGTCAAATGTGACGCCAAGTATTTTGGGACACTTGATGGATGGAATCGTATCTCCATCGACCATCACACTCAGCTCAGTATTCACCTCACGCGTATATGAAGTGAACAATGTGGCTGGAAATTTGGTGACAGATATCTTCAAATTTCTTGCAGTGAAATATGAGGCAAGTTCGTTGAGGTAGACGTTCAACCTATCGCAGATGTCAACAATGGGTCTGATGCCATGATTGTACAATCATCCGCATATGATTGGAGGATTTTTGTTGTATTGCGATAAAAATATGAATAATTTTTTCTGATTGGATGATTAAATGATGGTAGTAAAATTGTACATGGCTAGATTAGTTGAACGATAAAAATGGTTATATTGTGTGCTTTTGAAGATTGTGAATTTTTTTGAAAGCAAAGAAATGTGTTCAATGTCATCACGAGTATATCAGATGAGAGTTCCACAGAATGCGGATACTGGAATGCTTCGTATATGGAAAAGCTGCAATTGCAGTCGGGGATAATTAACGATATCAAGTAGAGAGTCTCAGTGAGAGGCCGGCTGGCACCGGTTCTTGCCTGAATTCTGAGTGCTGTGGTACTCGATATAAAAAAGGCAAGTTTTTGGCGCCTTTAAATAACCAATAGCCATAACGTTCGCGCGGCGAAGATCGCTACATCTATATACAAATGTGCGTACAACAACCACAACATCCAACACCTCATGCATCTCCGCTGACGATGAAGTGATACCGAGTGGCAGATATCTTCAAATATATGGCTGCGAAATAAACGGCAAGATCGGCAAGGTGATGGAGCACTTGGAGCAATGAGTAGTGCTATGCCGTGATAGTAAAAGTGTTCGCATATGGTAGGGGTTAAACCGTACCGGAGATATCCCCCTTCTATGGGAAACTCCATTTCAGCATACCGGGGCTTCGAATTCACATAATTTGTAATACAACGTTTTAGGCCCGGCCGGATGGGAGTGCTAGCGATATCTTCCAAAAGAGTGGCATGGCCGATCGTATCAAAGGCTTTCGAGAGGTTCAAAGCCATGACGATCGTCCTGTCTGATTGAAGCCAAGGCAAATATGGATGATTATGGCAAGCAAAGCAATCGACGTGCTGTGTAACCTAGGGAATCCGTGCTTGGTCAGCATATGGAAATTGGCGCCGCAGGTGGCATTCGTAACATCGTTTAAGGTGAATTATGCGAAGGCTTTGTCAAATCATTAAGTGTTGTTAAAACCATATAAAAGAATGAAATGTGATAGTAATAGAATTAAAAAACGTTTGAAAAACGTATAAAAACACGTTTAACGATTGCGAATACTGAAGTATATCAGTATTTAGTATCTACGAAATAAATTTAATTTTGTTTTGTACATACCTACCTACAAATGTATTGGAAAGAGTTAGTAATCGGTTTCATGTTTTTCCAATTCTTTCCAATCAAAGTGTCAACTTATGAAATGTCAGTTTACAAACAATTATTAGAAGAAGAAATACAAACAAATTTTTTGAAGAAAATCAAGAAAAATACAAAAATCAACAAATCAAAATAAAAACAATTCAAGACTTCAAGAAAGAAAAAAAATTACAAATATGAGCCGTGCAAACAACAACCTATACCAAGCGTATGAAATTTTGCTGGGATTGGAATCTGAAGAGGAGGAAACGACATCATCTTATGATTCTGATATGGATTCAGATTCGGAAGATTTGTATGATGGAAGTTTAACAAATGAGGGACATTCGCCCACTTTAAAAGGACTTAAAACTAAATTGGACAATCTCCATGAAGAGATTAGGAATTTAGGATACGAAAATGACACCGCGGAGTTGAAGAATGACTGGAAAATTGACAGGGATTTCGAGAATGTGAAATTGTGGAATGGAAATTGTATTTCAGAGAAAGTCCCATTGGAAGAATTGGAAGGGGTAAGAAGCAAATTGTTCAATCTCGAAAAACTTATCCAAGGCATCCGGACAATGATCAAATATGAATTCGGATTGAAATCGGAAGATAATGAATCAATTAAAGAAAAATGTGAACATTTTATTGGTAGCCATGGCAGCAAAAAATGTAGAACAAATGAACAATTGATATTTTCTGATTTTAAGAAACTAAGTAGCGACCTAAATACAAAAACTACAGAACATGAATCATCTAATGTTGTGCATAGAGATATGGTGGAAGAAAACAAAGATCGTGAAATTCGTTCGAGATTGGATAATTTACGGCAATGGCTTTCAAAATGTGATGGTGCAAATGAAGTAAAATTTAAAAATATTGCGTGTGAATCCTCGATGGCTTTGCGCGGAGATATGGTGGAGGATTCGAAAGATCGCGAAATTAGTGCAAAATTAGAAAATATACGGATATGGCTAACAAATTGCGAACAATCTGACGTAACTTTAGAAAATAAAGAGAATATGCCTTCATTTGCATCTGAAACAGAATCGGAAATTGGAGATGTTCATGAAGATTTTGATGACGGCATTATTATGGGAGATCGGAAGCGTTCGTCCGAAATAGCAAGCCTACGAAGATGGCGATCAAAATTAAGTGACCAAATTGACATCGCGGATTTCAGGAATGAATTGAAAATTGGCACAGGTATGGAGAATGTGAATTTGAGGGAAGGCAATTTTATTGAGGACAAAGATAATAAAACATTGACTAAAAAAGGTGATGGTTCAAATGAAGGAAAATTTGAAAGTTTTGCTGGTGAATACTCCATAGCTTTGCATGAAGATATGGTGAATGATTCCAAATATAGCAAAGTTAGTTCAAAATTAGCATATATATTACAATGGCTATCAAATTGTGAAAATTCAGGAAATATTTCAGAAAATTTTTCCTCATTTGAATCAGAACCAGAATCGGAGATAGGAGTTCCACATGAAAATTTAGATGACGAAGTAACAATGGGAGATCGAAATCGTTCGTCCGAAATAGCAAGCCTACGAAGATGGCGATCAAATTTTAGTGACCAAAACTCTATACTGTCAATGAGTAGCGGCTTTATAAAAGAGTGCAAGAAAACGTTTGAACTTGACTATGATGCAGACTTTGAGGATAATGCTGATTAGGAGATTTTTATAGAAATGTAAAAGATTTTCAAAGACGTTAGCATAGAATTGAATAAGGGATAACTTGGGAAAAATGTTATACTAAGGCCACTACATTTTAGTTGAAGGTAAATAATTTTAGTTGATATTTCCTTAACGGAAACCTGTTTAATTTATTTTAATTTTATTTTAGCTTGGCAAAGTATCATGAATGTATTCGAATAATTAACAAAAAAAAGAAAACAATCTTGGCGCAGACAATTGAGTGAAGCAGCAGAAGTTAATTAAATCAAAGTCCTCATGCAGATGAGGAATGGATTTTTTAAAATACGTTTAAGAATAAGCTTTGTGTAAGATGGCTCAATGGGGGTGAATATTGTAAAACAACAAATGAGGAAAAGGATTGTTGAATTTTTCTTAAATATTATATATATTCTTAATTATTATGTTTTTTCTTAAATATTATACATTCAATGTCGCTGTTATTGAATTTTTATTATAGAACGTTCCTTAATTTACTTTCAATTCAATTTTACTTACTTTTTTTATAAAAAAGCAAAAAGGCAAATAAAACAAATATTGCAAAAAATCTACATCTGTTTAACCTCAAAAAAATACGATAATAATTCAGAAATATTATTACAAAGACGAATTTGTGGTATCGATCGCAGCCGAACGGCTGATGGGATTTTATGAAATTTATTATTTTTCCAGAGATGTGCAAAATATATGCTAAAACTAATGTCCAGAAATAAAAGCTGTAAAATTATCGAATTAATTTCCACATAAATTAACGAAAAGAAAAAACAGCATATTGCTGCCTTTTACCAAATAATCCATTATTTGTTTGAATGCAAAATCACAGTCGGGTGTACGAGAAACAACTAATAGCTGAAAGTGAAAACTATTGCTGTGAGGGGTTGTGGGGTTGTAATGTGCGTAGCCCTACTTGCCGTTTCTTAACAAGAAGGTCAGTCAATTGTTTTAGCTTAAGCTCGCGTCAATCCTAGTACTGAAGGAGTTGAGGCCACTGCAAATGCCGGAAACCAATTGAACTAGAACTAATATGGTTTGCATAGGGAGGCTAATTTCTTCCGGTGCAATGGGTGGCGGTCGATGTCCAACGACTGTGTTCATTCACTCGGTAGCTGTTTACCGCTTCGTCTGCCGGGTCGATGTTAAAGCTATCTAAGCCTGCCTGAAACGCCACCTTCTCCGGTTCTCTTTTGTAGCACTGAACCTCTCGCTCAAGATAATACAGATTCACACTTATATCTCTGGGCAGTGGATCCCTATCCATGAGACGCTGGTTAGGATTATCTCTGGGATAACAGCCCAGAAGGTATTGCTTAGACAGCATGTAGTTATGTTTTCGCAGGGGTAGGATCTTTGTCTCCTGAAAAAGCTGGTCCACATAAGATATTTGAGAAGATGGCCAGTTGCAGTACGAAGGGCGACATTCTGACCGGTTTGAAATATTATTCCACTATTTGTCGCTCAGCTGGCGGGTCCATATCGGTGCTCCATATTTTATGCCTTTTCACCCAATTGTTTTTTATGCAGTCAACATGGTTTCTTTGTCAGCAACCCAAGTTTTGCCGTCTCGCTACTTGAGGGCCAAGTTTCTATTTTTGACCTTGGGATGTGAAAGAGCTGTCATATGTGACACCAAGTATTTTGGAATAGTTGGTTATTGGAATCCTTACCCCATCGAATCTCACTACTAGTTCATCATTTACCTCCAGCATGTATGTAGCGAATAACGTGTCTGAAGATTTAGTGGCAGATATTTTCAAGTTCTTTGTAGCGAAATAGGCGGCAAGATCGATGAGGATGTTTAACCTATCGCAAATGTCATCAACGATGGGGCCCGATGTCATGATCGTACAGTCGTTCGCATATGATCTCAGTGCCGCCTGGAAGGTGTGGGGTGAAATAGAGATAGAGGTTAAACAGTGACGGAAATATCATCCCGCCTTGGGAAACTCCTTGTTTACCTCTGTGAGATTTCCACTTCATATCCCTAAATCTCGTAGACGGATGGCGGCCACATAGATAATTCGTGACCCAGTCTTTCAGTAAGTGCTTCAGGCCTGGTTGGAGGGACGTGTGGGCGGTGTCCTCAAATAGTTTGGAATGGCTGACTGTGTCTAACGCTTTCGCGTCCAAGGCCATGAGGGCCGACATTTTACAAGGTCTCGCCTGGTTTTGACCACAGTTAATATGTGTGTTGATGGCATTCAAATCAGTTGTTATGCTATGAAATCTACCGCATCGTGTTGGTGCTAGAAATATGGAAATTCTTCAACTAGGCTCGGGAGGAGCTAGTAATAAGAGAAAGGAGATTGGTCTGTCCAACTCTCGTTTACTCGGGTCCTTTCCCGGCTTTAGTAGCAGGATCTCTATGTCCATTTTCCCATATCGGGAATTATGAGAATTTTTAGAGACAATTAGAGTTCCTAGTACATTCAAGATCGTCAGAATCAGTGTAGAGACACCATAACGAGGTCATATACCGGTCGTATCCACAGGTCGCGGAATGCCCCGTATACGGAGTAGCTGCAACTGCAATCGCGAACAATCAGCGGAGCGCGCCCGGTTCAGCTAGATTCCTATTAATAGCAAATTTTTCCAAAATTTCCTATAAATAGCAAATGTTTGGAATATTGTTTCCTATAAATTGAAAATTCTTGCAAAATTGCTTATAAATAGCAAATTCTTGCAAAATTAAAAAAAAAAAAAAACTTTTTATAAACAGCAAAAGTTTTGTAACATTTTCTAAAAATACAAATTTGTTTGCTATAAATATTGACTTAATGTATATATTTTTCTCTTACCACAGGTAAGAGACATATAAAGAACATAAAAAATCATCATACTTACTTCCAGGCCATCACAGTCAATATCATACTTGAACTGTTTTTACTGCCAACTGCCATATGTGATGATGCGAATAGCAACCCAAGATAATAAAAACGTTAACACCAAATTAATGATAATTTTTGTTTCTCACCGACAACAGGCGTTAAACGCTGGCAAAGAACTATCCAAAGGAAAAGAAACTTAAAATGTGTAAATTTATGGTCTTTGCAACGATGACGACAAGAAAATGGGATACAAAACGAAGAACTGCAAGAAATCCTCAGAAATGAAAAAGTTGAGGAAAAAACCAAAGAAATAAAAATAAGCATTGGCAAGAAAAGTTTTATGGCTCACTCAGTCTGTGGTTGAAGAAGAAAACGACAACGAAGAAGACGTAAAAAAAGTCCAGCGTAGAACGTGTTTTGCATATGGCAATGTTGTTTGAATATATTGTCGGTCATTGTGTCTGCTAAACGATGGGAATGTCTTCACACAAAGAAAAATTCTTATAATCTGCATTGTCAATGATTGGCTCGTTTATGATAAAATAAACAATTCGAAAAGTGTGAAGTGGGCAATATAAATGATTCCAAATGTTGGGGAATTTCTGTTAGGAATTTATTAATATTGGGTTGCCCAAAAAGTAATTGCGGATTTTTTAAAAGAAAGTAAATGCATTTTTATTAAAACTTAGAATGAATTTTAATCAAATATACTTTTTTTACACTTTTTTTCTAAAGCAAGCTAAAAGTAACAGCTGATAACTGACAGAAGAAAGAATGCAATTACAGAGTCACAAGCTGTGAAAAAATTTGTAAACGCCGACTATATGTAAAATCCGCAATTACTTTTTGGGCAACCCAATAAAATTTCGTGAAAATTTAGTACTGAGAGAAAATTTCGGTGAAATTTTGTCTTCAGCGAAAAGTAAGGGAGAGAATATTTTGGCGACAAATTCCCTTTGTATGGTGAGGCCACCGTAGCGCAGAGGTTAGCATGTCCGCCTATGACGCTGAACGCCTGGGTTCGAATCCTGGCGAGACCATCAGGGAAAATGTTTCTAATGGTAGCAACATTTGTGAGGTACTATGCCATGTAAAACTTCTCTCCGAAGAGGTGTCGCACTGCGGCACGCCGTTCGGACTCGGCTATAAAAGGGAGGCCCCTTATCATTGAGCTTGCACTTGCATCGGAATGCACTCATTGATATGTGAGAAGTTTGCCTCTGTTCCTTAGTAGAATGTTCATGGGCAAAATTTGCACTTGCAAGGTGAGGACAAATCACCTTAAGGACTTGGTGATGCTGTACCAACACCACTGTGGTACAACAGGAAATTTTGCACATATCACTTTTTTGGCCCAAGAAGATGAACGCTATTGATTTTGATAAAAATCGGTTCAGATTAAGATATTGCTCCCATATAAATGTATTGCCCGATTTTCACTTAAATGCCCGTAGCACTTACAATTTTCGACTGATCTGCAGAAAATTTGGCACGGATTGTGCAAAATTTCATCAATATCGGTCCCGATTTAGATATAGCTCCCATATATATGTATCGCCCGATATGCACTTAAATGGCCGTAGTAGCTACAAATTTTAACCGATCTACACAAAATTTGGCACGGACTGTTTTGTTACTGATCTTAAAATATCTGCAAAATTTGATCAAAATCGGTTCCGATTTAGATATAGCTCCCATATATATGTATCGCCTTATTTGCTCTTACTAAACACAATTTGTAACCGATCTGCACAGAATTTGGCACAGATTGTGTTGTTACTGATTTTAATATAATTGCAAGATTTCATCAAAATCGGTTCAGAATTGGATAATGCTCCCATGTATATGTATCGCCCGATTTACACTTATAAGGCTGTAATAAACACAATTTGTAACCGATCTGCACAGAATTTGGCACGGATTGTTTTGTTACTGATCTTAACATATGTGCAGGATCTAATCAGAATCGGTTCAGATTTAGATATAGCTCCCATGTATATGTATCGCCCGATTTCGACCTAAATGGCCGTAGTAGCTAAAATTTTCAACCGATCTGCTCACATTTTGGCACAGATTGTTTTGTTACTTATCTTAACATATCTGCAAAATTTCAACAAAATCGGATCTGATTTAGATATAGCTCCCATATAAATGTATCGCCCGATTTGAACTTAAATAGCCGTAGTAGCTACAATGTTCAACCGATTTGCACAAAATTTGGCACGGACTGTTTTGTTACTGATTTTAACATACTTGCAAGGTTTCATCAAAATCGGTTCAGATTTGGAGATACCTCCCATATATATCTATTGTCCGATTTGCACTTATAAGGCTATAATAAACATAATTTGCAACCGATCTGCTCACATTTTGGCACGGATTGTTCTTTGGCTAATCTTAGGATATCTGCATAATTTCATCAAAATCGGTTCCGATTTAGATATAGCTCCCATATATATGTATTGCCCGATTTAAACTTAAATGGCCGTAGTAGCTACAATGTTCAACCGATCTGCACAAAATTTGGAACAATTTGTTTTGTTACTGATCTTAACGTATTTGCAGGATTTAATCAGAATGGGTTCAGATTTAGATATAGCTCCTATGAATATGTATCGCCCGATTTCGACCTAAATGGCCGTAGTAGCTACAATTTTCAGCCGATCTGCTCACATTTTGCCACAGATTGTTTTGTTACTTATCTTAACAAATCTGCAAAATTTCATCCAAATCGGGTCAGATTTAGATATAGCTGTCATATATATGTATCGTCCGATATGCACTTAAATGCCCATAGCAGCTACAATTTTCAACCGATCTGCACAAAATTTGACACGATTTGTTTTATTACTGATCTTAACGTATTTGCAGGATTTAATCAGAATCGGTTCAGATTTAGATATAGCTCCCATGTATATGTATCGACCGATTTGGACCTAAATGGCCGTAGTAGCTAAAATGTTCAACCGATTTGCACAAAATTTGGCACGGACTGTTTTGTTACTGATTTAAACATACTTGCAAGATTTCATCAAAATCGGTTCAGATTTGGATATAGCTCCCATGTATATGTGTCTCCCCATTTGCACTTTAAGGCTGTACTAAACACAATTTGTAACCGATCTGCCCAGAAATTGGCACGGATTGTTTTGTTACTGATCTTAGCATATCTGCGAGATTTCATCAAAATCAGAAGTAGGTTAGGTTAGGTAAGAGTGGCAGTCCTTTACAGACTCACTTAGACAATTTTAAGTCCCTTGTGATGTCACAGTAACGACAGACCTAGGCTTCTGGCGGAAATCGAACCCACGACCCCTGAACTGGTAATCCAAGCACACTACCAACTCGGCCTCCGGGGCGCCTTAAAATCGGATGTAGCACCTATACATTTTTATCGCCGGATTTTCACCTATATGGCCGTAGTAACAACTATTTTCAAAAGATCTGTTTGAAAAACGGTTCAAATTTAGATATAGCTCTCATATATATTTGTATATTGTCCGAATTTATAATTGTAGAGTAGCTGTAGGGTATCATAAGTCGGCTTTTGCCTTTTCTTACTACGTTGAATTTTGTTTTATTTTTTATCATATTTTTTTATTTATTTTTTTATTTATTTTTTATTTATTTTTTTTTTTAATTATTTATTTTTTTATTTTTTTTTTTATTTTTTTTTTTTATTTCTACCCAAAAATAAAAGTGGACCGATCGGGACAATATGGGATTCTAATGAAAGGTATTCAAGAGTAGAGTACGAATTTCATAAAAAAAGTTGGGTCCAAGTGCCTGGGGGCCGCCCCAACCCCAAACCCCCTTAAAATATGTTTATTTGACGATCATGACAATTTGGAACTCAAATGAAAGGTATTCGGGAGTAGATTACGAATATGGTCAGGAAGTAGGAATAGGCTTTATAATTTATTGATAACGATAGGGGGCGGACCCTCCACCGTTATCCCAAAAACACCACCCAAAATCAAAAGTGGATGGATAAGGACAATATGGGTATCAAATGAAAAGTATGCAGGAGTAGATAACGAATCTGGCATACCAATTCATGTCGAAGTATAGGGTGTCACCCTACCCCCTCAAAAACGCCCAAAATTGGCACATTAGCCAATCACGGATATATGGGTCTCGGTTTGTTTGTTCTGTATAGACCGAGAAACAGCAGAACCGATTTTATCGAAATTTTTGCATATTGTGTAGGTTGGTCTGAAAGGAAACATAGGCTATATAATTCTTCGGTATCGGAAGGGGGACGGACCCTCCCCCTTATGCCAAAAACACAATCCAAAATGAAAAGTGCACCGATTGGGATAATATAGATATCAAATGAAAGGTATTAGAGAGTAGAATACGAATATGGTATTAAAATTTGAGTCTCAGTACCCATCGGGCCCAAACCTCCACCAAACAGACATATTGGACCTGGCATCTGGCATACAAAATCAGATCGAAGTATAGGGGGTCGGTCACGCCACCTTTTCAAAAACGCCACCCATATCCGAAAGTGGTCCGATGGGCACAATAAGGGTATCACATGAAAGGCATTGAAGACCAGAAAACGAATATGGTATAAAAATTTGGGTCCAAGTACCCAGCGGGCCCCTCCAACCCCAAAACTCCTCTAAAAAGATATATTCGAAGTTCATGTCAATATGGGACTCAATGTCAATATGGGACAAATATGGCATAAAACATTAGGCCTAAGTAATGGGAGGTCCCCCATACCCAAATACCCCCAAACGATCATATTAGCCGACCATGGCTATATGGGACTCAAATGAAAGGTATTAGGGAATAGATTAGGAATATGAGATTGACCCATTATGACAATATGGGACTCAAATGAAAGGTATTTGAGAATAGAAAACGAATTTGATATCCAATTTCGGAGCCAAAACTGAAGTTCATTTCCTTTGGGAATAAAGAACGAATTTGATATCTATTTTCAGTGCAAAGTGCTGGTGGCCGCCCCTGCCTCAAAACACCCTCCAAAAGATTCATATTTACCGGTCATGGCAATATGGGGTTCAAATTAAAGGGATTTGGAAGTGCAGCACGAAGTTGATATCCATATTTGAGACGAAATATCTGAGGTGCCATCCCTCCCCTAAAAAACACTTCTCATTACCCTAATTTTTAAAAACACAAGCAATCGAGTAGGGGAAAACTTCTCACACATCAATGAATGCTTTCCGACTCAAGTTTTTTTATTGCCGAGTCCGAACGGCTTCCCGCAGTGCGATACCTCTTTGGGGAAACCATGCATGGCATTGTATTTCGCAAATGTCGCCAACATTAAGAGGGGATAAACACCTCTTTGTCCGATGTTTTCGCCAGGATTCGAATGCATTCAGCGTCATAGGCTACAATGGTACGAATTCGATATCCGCATTCAGGGCGAAGTGTCCCCACCCTAAAAAGATATTACAGAGCGGGGCGGGCCCGGTTCGGCTAGATTTCTATAAAAACAAAATTTCCCTGAAATTTTTTCTTAAAACTTAATTTCCCTCAATTTCTTCTAAAAAAACACAATTTTCATCAAAATTTACCTTCACATCGTAGTTGCTTTCAAGTAAAAAATAATTTTAATTTTTCACTCTTAATAAGTGGTGGGTGGTGTGTGCACTGGAATAGTTTGTAAAACTTGCCATGAAATCACCACACCACTAAGAAATGCCAGTAGTCTGAGTCATTTCGAAATCTCAGAATGTTGATGATCTTTAGTGAGCTATTACTGAGACATGAAAAGGCTTTCAAATGTTGTTTTGTTGAGAAGGCTACGAAAATAGCAACAGCATTACAATTACATACAGATTGCCGAGCAACAACAAATGCCAAGTAAATGATAACATTTTAACCTTAAACAGCCAATGAAGCAGAATTTTCAGTCTCATCTCTTCACATCTCAGAGTGGAGAAGCTGCTAAGATTTTAATCACCAAATGAAAAGTGTGACACAAAGCCAAAACGTAAAAAAAGACATTCATTCATTCATTTGTTCACTTGTTGGCCAGAGATAAAAAGCTTCCATTGTAGATGTTGAAAGTGATAATTCACTTTCACTTTTTCATTATACTCAGTAAACCCAGGACACCATCCACTATAGGAGAATTGGCCAAAGATTCTTTTGTACCAGACCTTGTTGCTGCTGCTGCTGCTATCATGAGCACAGGGGTGGTGATGGTGATGGTGATGTTGGGGTTGTAGGGAGTAACTTCGGCACTGCTATTATGGAGCTATGCATTAGTGTAAATCCCTTAGCTTGTCCTTTTGAACAATTTCCAACTGCCACTTGGCTTTAAGGCAAAAAGTAATACGACCAATTTGTGTTTCCAACACCCCAAGCCAAGTCAAGTTGAATCAAGTCAAAAACCAAGTTCAAGGTCATAGTCTGAACTTTTGTTACTCTCTGCCAGTGGAGTAAGGCAACATTTTTACTACATCTACAACATATGGCGGCTACACAGCTTGGAGTCTTGGGTGCCCCACTTAAAGGGCATAGGACTGACTGCAAGCTGTCTAGCAGGAGGTGGAATGGAGGTTTGAGTTGTATTCAATTGCTTGGAAGGAAATTTATTGTTTGAGTTTTCCTCTTTTGGTTTTTTGTTTGCTCTTTTTAATTTAATTTCTCTTTGCAATAACATCTACAACAGCAATAAAGTAAAATTACAATAAGACACCAACACCAGACATTCAATGTTCCAATTACACACCCCGCCCGAGGAGTGGCACAATTGGCAATGCTTTGTTGTAATGCGGTTTTGCAGCAATGTTCTGGCAATGTCGGTTATTAATGATGACCAATTCTTTGTCTCTATTGTGTTGGCCCAAAATGGTGTAATGAAAGAAGTCTTTACTACTGTCTAGACAAAACTTGGCAACAGTAATAGTTTTTCATATTTCCCAAGCCAACCAAGGCTTGATGACAGAGCAATGCCAACACTGTGCACAAGAAAATAGTAGATGTTGGAACACACAATTTCATAGGTTTTATTAAAATTTTAAAAAAAATTATGTCTTTAAAGAAAATTGAAAATTATATCCTTAGAAACTAATTTTTTAGAAATGTTTGTGTTTGGAAGGACATTCTGAATAAAATACCATACATTTTTTTTTACATTTTTTTCTTTCGAATGTTTTCAGGAAAGAATTTAGGAAATTTTTTTAGATTTTTTTTTCTTTGAAAAAAATTTATTAATTTTATTCCTTAATTTTATTTTTATGCTAGCCGAACCGGGCCCACCCCGTTGCACCGTCTTTAACTCTCTAATTTCTTTTGAGGGTGGAGACACTTCGCCCTGAATGTGGATATCGAATTCGTGCCACTGTAGCCTATGTCCGCCTATGACGCGTATGAGAACAAAATTTAAGCGGTGGTTATGTCCCATCCCATCCCATGCATGGTCATGTACAAAATTCTCCCTAAAGAGAGAGAACGCCTTTCGGACTCGGCTATAAAAAAAATTGAGTTTAAAACTTAAATTGGAAGGCACTCATTCATGTGTGAGAAGTTCCTGAGCAATTTTTCACTCGACTCCAAAATGTCTTTCTTTTGAGTCCTATATTACCGCACTGGTGAATATTTCCGGTTTAGGGGTTATTTCGGAAGTGTGGGTGCCACCCAGTCACTTCGCCCTTAGAATAAATATAAGATTCGTGCTTTATTTGCAAATACATTTTATATGAGCCCCATAATGTCATGATCGATAAGTAAATTCTGCTTGAGTGTGTGGTGGACCCCAGGGTCTTTGTCCCGAAAATGAATATCAATCGATCATTTACAACCCCTAAATAGCTTTTATATAATAGCGAGGTATTTTGGGGTGGGGCGGCTCCCAAACACATGGCTCTTCAATTGGAAATCAAATTCGTATTTTTTTCTTTTAAGCAACTTTTTTTTTGACTCTTTATTGTCGTGATTGGTCTATATATCCATTTGGCGGGTTTTGAGCGGCCCCCGAGGCACCGGACCCCAACAATAGAAACCAAGTTTTGTTTTGGTGACTGTGAGAGTGCAAAAAAATTTCGAACGAAACACATCACCTTAGACATTTCGACTCATATATGGATATCTAATTCGTGCTCCACTCGCGAAACTCTTTAATTTTTAGCCCCGTATTGCCATGGTCGGTAAATATGAAGAGTTTTTAGGTTGTTTTGGGGCTGGGGCGGCCAACGGCACTTTGGCCAGAAAATAGATATCGAATTGGTTCTTTACTCCCAAATACCGTTGAATCGATATTGCCATAGTCGGAAAAGAAGTTCAGTTTAGGGTGTGCTTTAGGTCGTACCCACAAACACATGGTTTCAAAATTGGATATTAAAGCCGTTTTCTACTCTCAATTACCTTTCATAATGAGTCAATTAATATATTTGTCGGATTTTTAGGAGGACTTGAACGCAAATTTTAATGTCATATTCATAACCTACTCCAAAAAACCTCTCATTTGAGTCCCATATTGTCCCTATCGGCAAATATGTACGTCCGGGTGGGTTTTGGGATGGGGCGTTCCCCCAGGTTATTTGACCCAAAAATGTAATTTTTTTGGGGTGTCAAAAGGTGGCGTACAAAATTTCGCTTTTGTATCTCACATCTCCGAGATCTGGCGTTTTTTGAAAATTGGGGTATGGGGGAGGGTCCGCCCCCCTTCGGATATCAAAATATGTAGTACCCTATTTTCACTGGGCCCGACAGGACTCGATTCCAGATGACTTGCGTCATAGGCGAGCATGCTTACCTCAATGCCAAAATTACTTTATAACAAGTAAAAGCGTGTTAAGTTCGGTAGAGCCGAATCTTATATACCTTCCACCGTGGATCGCATTTGCTAAATTCTTTGTCCGTCAACTCTTTATAGGCAATATGATAAGAAGTGAGACCTATATGGGCTCAAGAAGTAAACTCAGGAGATGGGTTTATATGGGACCTATATCAGGGTATGAACTGACCTTACTTAGTACAGTTGTTGGAAGTCATAACAAAATAACCTCATACAAAATGTCAGCAAAATTGGATAAGATTTCTGCCGTCTAGAGGCTCAAGAAGTGAAAATACAAGATGGGTCTATATGGCAGCTATGTCAAAACATGGTCCGGTTTTGCCCATTTGCATTCCCAGCCGACCTACACTAATAGATAAAGGGTCTGAAGCCCATAAAAGCTTTATTTATTACCCGATTTCGCTGAAATTTACAACAGTTGGTTATTTTAAGCCTCCCGACATCTGACCTGAAAATGGCCCAGATCGGACTATATTTAGATATAGCTGTCATACAGACCGATCTACCAATAAAGGGTCTGAAGGTCATAAAATCTTTATTTTTTATTCGATTTGCCTGAAATTTGGAATAGTGCGCAGTTTTAGGCCTCCCAACATCCGACGTAAATATGGTGCAGTTCGGACTATATTTAGATATAGCTGTCATATAGACCGATTTGCCTATAAAAGGCCTAAAGCCCATGAAAGCTTTATTTTTTAACCGATTTGGCTAAAATTTAAAACAGTGAGTTATTTTTAGCCTCCTGACCTTCCCGACCTAAATATGGTTCAGATCGGATAATATTTAGATATAGCTGCCATATAGACCGATCTGCCGAGAAGGGGTCTGAAGCTAATAAAAGCTTTATTTATTACTCGATTTCGCTGAAATTTAAAACAGTGAGTAGGTTAAGACCTCCCAACATCCGACCTAAAAATGGTTCTGATCGGACTATAATTAGAGATAGCTGTCATATAGACCGATCTGCCGATAAGGGGACTCATAAAAGCTTTATGTATTACCCGATTTCGCTGAAATTTTAAACATTGAGTTTTTCTGAGCCTCACTATATCCGACCTTAATATGGTTCAGATTGGTTTATAATTGGATATATCTGCCAAAAAGACGAATATTTTGTTCTACAAAATTGTATAGTGACATATAAATTAGACCACTTAATGTCCGTGCCGAATTTGAGTGCTTAAGTTATCCAATTTTCACCGGATTGTGACGTAGTGGGGTTTACATATATACGCGAGTTGGTGGATATCCAAAGTGCGGCCCGGGCGAACTTAATGCCTTTTTACCACTTTTTTTTGTTAGCAATCAAAAAGGAAAAATAGATTGTGCTTCTACAAAACGGGCCCAAACTCTACCATCTGTGAAAATTTCATGAAAATTGGTTCAGCGGTTTTTGAGTCTATACGGAACAGACAAGCAAACAAATAAACGATTAAACCGCAAAATTTGATTTTTATATAATAGATGTATCACATATTTTAAGAAGAAAAAATTAAAATTTTTTTGAGAAAAAATGTATTTTTTTTATTAAAATTTCTTGCAAAAATATATTGTAAGGTTTGGTTTTGAAACAATTCTTGGACAAGTTTTCTGTAGTAAAATTTAAAGTTTTTCTATAAGGACAATTTTTTAAAATTTTTTTCTTAGAAAAAATTAAATTGTTTTCTTTTAAAAAAATTTAGTTTAATTTTTTATTTTTTTTTTATTTATTTATTTTTTATTTCGATCATTCAGCTCGTCTCGAAAGAGAAACAAACAAAAACTGTAAAATTTAATGATCTCGCCCTAACGGGCAAAAAACCTTGAAAAATTAAAAATTCGGCAGAGCCCGGCCAGGATTCAAACCTGGGACCACGGAGCAACGGCTGTTGTCTGAGCGTTCGAAGCCATCAATACAACTTCCAACAGATGCACAAAATCATGTGTGGTACGGAAGAAAGTGTAATTTGTCACAGAAATAATGTCTGTCATTACACAAAAAATACTTGCATTGGGAAAAGTACAGCTAATAAGCAAGGTTGTCGAGCTTGGTTAATGTGGTAATTGTTTCATAGAAGCGTTTTCGCAATTAATACGATTTAAATACAACATTCCAACGCACGGCCCTTGAAGCCATCACACCTAATATGATTGAAAAGTCTTCTAACCAAAGACGAAACGCGTCGCATAGTGTTTGGTGTGTATTGCTACCTTTGGCTTTCCTTTTCCATTTGCATCTTCGATCATTCAGCTCGTCTCGAAAAAGAAACAAACAAAAATTTTTTATTTATTTATTCATTTTTAAATTATTTTTTTTATTTTTTTATTAATTTTTTTTTATTAATTTTTTTTATTTTTTTTTTATTAATTTTTTTATTTTTTTTATTTATTTTTTATTTTTTTTTAATTTATTTATTTTTTATTTATTATTTATTTTTTGTTTATTTATTTTTTATTTATTTATTTTTTTTGTATTTTTGTATATTTATTTTAAATTTTTGTATATATAAAGGGTGATTTTTTTGAGGTTAGGATTTTCATGCATTAGTATTTGACAGATCACTTGGGATTTCAGACATGGTGTCAAAGAGAAAGATGCTCAGTATGCTTTGACATTTCATCATGAATAGACTTACTAACGAGCAACGCTTGCAAATCATTGAATTTTATTACCAAAATCAGTGTTCGGTTCGAAATGTGTTCATTCACCGTAACGTTGCGTCCAACAGCATCTTTGAAAAAATACGGTCCAATGATTCCACCAGCGTACAAACCACACCAAACAGTGCATTTTTCGGGATGCATGGGCAGTTCTTGAACGGCTTCTGGTTGCTCTTCACTCCAAATGCGGCAATTTTGCTTATTTACGTAGCCATTCAACCAGAAATGAGCCTCATCGCTGAACAAAATTTGTCAAAATTTGAACACATTTCGAACCGAACACTGATTTTGGTAATAAAATTCAATGATTTGCAAGCGCTGCTCGTTAGTAAGTCTATTCATGATGAAATGTCAAAGCATACTGAGCATCTTTCTCTTTGACACCATGTCTGAAATCCCACGTGATCTGTCAAATACTAATGCATGAAAATCCTAACCTCAAAAAAATCACCCTTTATATATATATTTGTACTTCTTTATTTTGTAGAACAAAAATTCTTCTGAAAATTTTATTTTTTGTTTTTTTTTTTTTGTTTTAAATGACTCAAAAAAGAAAAATGTTTATAATAAAATTGCTCATAAATCATAAAAAATTAAAACAAATATTTAAAAAACTGAAAAAAATCTTAAAAATATTTTTTATACATTATTAGAGAAAATTTCTTAAAATTGTTTTCTTAAGAGAAAATTTCCCAAGAAACTTTTTTAAACTTTCCTTGGATTTTTTTGTTTTTTGTTTTCATTTTGATTTTTGTTTTTGTTTTGCTATTAATGCTTCAAATTATTAAGTAATTTTTAATCACTTCAAATAAATTTTACAAAACTTTCTTTAATACCCTCAAACACACTTATCAGTTATTCTCCCCTAAAGAAAAACACATTAATTATAAATAACTAGTTTGTTTTTTTTTTTTTTTGTTATAATATGCATACAAAAATATTTTCAATTGAATTGAATAAAATGTGTGCGCTAGCTAGTCCCATTTGTTTGTATTTTCTTATTGATAAAGCGTTGACATGGAAAGAGATTTAGTTGGGGATTATGGAAATGAAAGAAGCACTTTGTAGTTATTTCACTTAGCTACAATTCATTTGCTGGTAAAATAAAAAGCCCATTACTCATGCAAGTGGGATATGAGCTCACACAACTGTGTATTGTATTAAAAAAAATCTCAAGGTTATGCCAGATTCAAGTGACCCACTCAACTTGGGGATTATCTGTACATACTCCTTAAATGATTCAAATGGCATAGTTGTTTTTTTTTAATAAGTCTTCATTGAACTGTTATTGTAAGGTTGTTATTGTTTCATGTCTCTTTGGTCCTTAACTTCAGTTTAATCCTTCGCTCTCTGTTCACAGCTAAATTTAATTCAAATAGAGTTTCAATAATTTAACCAACAATTATGGCCAACGGCTTTGGCCATAACATGCAACAGTGAAAATGTGGAAAATAACATTTAACTGGTAAAGTAAACTGAATTTTTTATGAACAGCCATTAGACACGCGATATTCTAATTGTTTGGTGTTGGACTAAAACGTTCCATATTCAGTTACTGTCAAAAAAAGAAGAAAAACATAAAAACAGCCAGAGAATGCAAAATAAAAACACGCCTAACAACAAAGGAACCCCAAGGTCTATGAGAATCCCTTGTACGTAGTGCACGGGTGGCATTCAATAATAATAAATTCTATTGACATTTCATGTGACATCACAGACAGGTATGCATGTTGTTTAGGCGCATATGGTAGTTTGGCATGGCACACAGCACCATACCAAATCGGAGACAATGCCATTGTGTGGTGCTTATGTGGCACTACAAGGGGGTTTA
This sequence comes from Stomoxys calcitrans, assembly GCF_963082655.1. Taxonomy (NCBI): domain Eukaryota; kingdom Metazoa; phylum Arthropoda; class Insecta; order Diptera; family Muscidae; genus Stomoxys; species Stomoxys calcitrans. The sequence continues at coordinate 42,025,945 of NC_081553.1, read as the reverse complement.
TGGTATCTTAGCTCGTCTGGATTTGACATGACATGATTTCGGAACTCAAAGTCGAAGTTTCGGAGAGAAATCAGAAAGAATACGTTCCGATTTCGAAAACGAAATCTTAAGAAGAACCTTAAGAAATTCGGAAAAGGAAATTTTTTAACGAAACTGTAAAAAATTCTGAACGATTTCGGCAGTAGTTATACTCTTCAACACTACTGTGGTACAGTGTATTATAACTTAGTGCATTTGTTTGTAACACCCAAAAGGAAGAGAGATGGACCCATTGATAAGTATACCGATCGACTCAGAATCACTTTTTGATTCGATTTAGCTATGTCCGTCTGTCTGTCCGTCCGTCTGTCTGTCCGTCTGTCTGTCTGTCCATGTTAATTTGTGTACAAAGTACAGGTCGCAATTTTCATGCGATCGTCTGCAAATTTGGTATGGGCATGTTTTTCGGCCTAGAGACGAAGCCTATTGAAATTGGAAAAAATCGGTTCAGATTTGGATATAGCTCTCATATATATGTTCGTCCGATTTGCAGTAATACAGCAATAAAATGGTCATCTGTTAACCATTTCTCTCGAAATTTGGCGGGAAGGCTTTTCTTATAACTCTCGATATTGCTGGCAAATCTCATAGAAATCGGTTCAGATTTGGATATAGCTCCCATGTATAAGTTCCTCCGATTTGCAGTAATAATGCAATAAAATGGTCATCTGTTAACCGATTGTCTGGAAATTTGGCAGGCAGTCTTCCCTTACGACTCTCGATGTAACTGGTGAATTTCATAAAAATCGGTCCAAATTTGGATATAGCTCCCATATATATGTTCGTCCGATTTGCAGTAATACAGCAATAAAATGGTCATCTGTTAACCGATTCTCTGGAAATTTAGCAGGAAGGATTTTATTATGACTCTCGATATTACTGGTGAATATCATAGAAATCGGTTCAAATTTGGATATAGCTCCCATATATATTCGTCCGATTTGCAGTAATACAGCAATCAAATGGTCATTTGTTAACCATTTCTCTCGAAATTCAAAATGAAGGATTTCCTTACGACTCTCGGTGTTACTGGTGAATTTCATAAAAATCGGTCCAGATTTGGATATAGCTCCCATATATATTTGCAGTAATACAGCAATAAAATGGTCATCTGTTAACCGATTCTCTGGAAATTTGGCAGGAGGGATTTTCTTATGATTTGGATATAGCACCCATATATATGTTCGTCCGATTTGCAGCAATACAGCAATAAAATCGTCATTTGTTAACGGAATCTCTAGAAATTCGACAAGAAGAATTTCCTTACGACTCTCGACGTTACTGCTGAATATCATAAAAATCGGTTCAGTTTCGGATATAGCTCCCATATACATGTTCGTCCGATTTGCAGTAATACAGCAATAAAATGGTCATTTGTTAATCGATTATCTCGAAATTCGTCATGAAGGATTTCCTTACGACTTTCGATGTTACTGGTGAATTTCATAATTCGGTTTCATCATTCGGTTCAGATTTGGATATAATCCCATATATATGTTCGTCCGATTTGCAGTAATAGAGCAATAAAATGGTCATCTGTAAACCGATTCTCTGGAAATTTCTGGAAATTTTCTTATGACTCTCGATATTATTAGTGAATTTCATAGTAATCGGTTCAGATTTGGATATAGCTTCCATATACATGTTCCTCCGATTTGCAGTAATACAGCAATAAAATGGTCATTTGTTAACCGATTCTCTGGGAATTTGGCAGGAAGGATTTTTTTATGACTCTCGATGTTACGGGTGAATTTCATAAAAATCGGTCCAGATTTGGTTATAGCTCCCATATATATTCGTCCGATTTGCAGTAATACAGCAATAAAATGGTCATCTGTTAACCGATTCTCTGGAAATTTGGCAGGAAGGATTTTCTTATGACTCTCGATATTACTGGCGAATTTCATAGAAATCGGTTTAGATTTGGATGTAGGTCTCATATATACATATATATCGCCCGATTTTCACTCCTAGACCAATCTTCCCAAAATTTTTTACAACGGTTTCCTCGACGATTTCCACAATATCCATACTGTTTGGTCGAAATCGCTTCAGATTTAGATAAAGCTCTAATTTATATGTTCGTCAGATTTTGGATAATTTGTTGTCATTTGTCAACCGTAGTTATTACATTTAAACATATTTGCTTTGCTTGAAATTTGATACAGGAATTTTATCAACCTATCTGGATACATCCACCGAGGTCCATTAAAATTGGTTCAGAATTAGATGAATCCCCCCCCCCCCCCTCTTTTTGTGTTTATAGGGTAGGTGAGCTCCATCAAAATTGGTTCAGAATTAGATGTAGCCCCCTTTTGTTTTGATAGGGTAGATGTAGGGTATTATAAAGTCGACACCGCCCGACTTTTGCCTTTCCTTACTGGTTTGTTGTAACTGCGTGGTAAGAACGTTTAATGGGTCAAATAGTTTAGGATTTAATTTTGGATTTAGCGGATTTTTAATGCAGAGATGACCTTTATGACTAAACATTTCTTTTGTGAAAATTCACAACTTGAGCGATTCTTAAACTTACGTAAAAACCTTCAAATTAGCATTTAGCATAATATTAACATTTGCCTTTCTGAAAATATTTCCCCAATTTGTCCCAGCAAACCCAGTCTGGTATGATTTATTTCATGAGTTTATTACACAAGTCGTGTGGGTTAATTGAGGTGCATTTGTCTTTATGGTTTCTTTTTCTCTCAAGATGTGTATCTATCTATAAAACAGCCAAAAATGAAGGGATGGGGCCTACAACCAACCAACCAACCCATTGAGCAATAAAATCTGTGCAAAACATGGCCTTTCAACGTGCGCTATGATAAAGCGCCACAAGCATATCAAAACTTTTAAGATACATTTCTATTGATTCAACAACAACACAACAGCAGAAGCTGTATATCACCAAGAAGAAGAAGAATAAGCAGCAGCAGTACAACAGCCATTGCTATTTGTTGTTGCCTAGTACTTTTGCCTTCATTTTCTTTGGCATAGTACTCAGAATAATTGAAGAGAAAATCCTGGGCATCCTGGCTGCATTATATATATGAAGAATACATACACAAATACAAATAATAGGCGGTAGTCGTTTAGGTGACTGACTGAGTGAATGAATGGTCGTTTTGTCGTCGTCCTTACCGTTGTGTGGAACTCTCAACGAGCTAAGAACGTTATTGGCCAAACTTGGGAATTCTCGCAACAAAAGGAAATGTCAAAAAATAAGAGAATAACAAATTACAATGTGTGTACATAGAGAATAGTTAGTGCCAGGACAACGAGTACCACCATCATCGCCTATATCTCGTCGTCCACCTATGCAGCACACTCACTGAAAGTATTCCCCACACGCAAATATCAGAACGCATGATAAAAGACTTGTGAACACACTTTGAGACTAAATGCCAACGAATACGTGCTGTTGTGCCGATGAGCATGAGTATGAGAACGACATCGACAACGACTACAAGGACGACAATGATAATGTTGACGACGTTCATCGTCCTTTTTAGTGGTATTGCTAAAAATAATGTTATTGTTTCGTTCGTTAATGCCATACACACTTAGGTGATGTATGGAAATAGTATCTCTCTCGTTGGTTATCAAGGTATTGCATTTATATTTAGTACTGTTTTTGACAAATTTTATCATAGGAAATTGAATATTAAGATTGCCTTGGAGGGGTGTTGGATAACTAATAAAGGCTGTGATCGATTTAATTATGACAGAAACATAAGGACTAATCTTGTTTCGTAATAGGCGGACATGCTAACCTCTGTGCTACAGTGGCTAATGCACACCACCAGATATGAGGAAGTTCGGATGTCAACGAAAGGGGTGAGGTGCTTATCGAATATATTATAAAGGGATAAGCCGACCTTTATTACCAGGAACAGGCATGAGGTACTAGATATTACCTTTGTTTCGGAAGATATAAGCGGAAGAATATGCGACTGGAAAGTGTTGGATGAGCACAGCTTCTCTGATCATCATTATATTAGTTTCAGCTTTGGCGAAAATACTGCAGAATTTGTCCCTCTGCTAATCAGAAGAAAGGCGAATTGGGTTATCCCAATTTCGGCACAAATTCTGCACGTCTATCCCTTCTAGATCAGAAAAGAAAGTGGCAGCTGCGCATTATATAGACATAATGGTCAAGCGGATTACAATTGCCCTGAATGACTCGCTTGTGTCGGCATGTCCTAGTGCCAAGCCTGGGGGCAAACAGCGACCACCATGGTGGACCCCAGGGCTGGTTGCTCTAAGGAAGGACTGCAGAAAACTCTTCAACACAGCGAAAGCCACAAGATCACCATACGATTAGGACAACTATAAGGCTGAGCTAACATATAAGGGCGAACTGAGAAAGACTCAGAACAAATCCTAGGTAGAATTCTGCAGCTCCGTGGAGGATACATCTGAGGCCTCTAGGCTAAGAAAAATTCTGTCCTCGAGACCTATTACGGTGGGGTATATTCAGAAGTCAGAGAATGTATGGACAATGTCTAGTGAGGAACACTAGAACTACTCCGTTATACACATTTCCCGGGAAATTCTCCAATGGACAACGTGGCGCCAGAAGAGGTTGTCACTGGTATGCATTCGTCGGAGGTTATAAGGGGAATTGTGTCTGGGCCGAAAATCCTTCAGGCGATAAGAAGTTTCGACTTCTTTTACTCTCCAAGCCCTGATAATGTATCACCGGTTGAATTACATGCCGTGTCTGATAGACTAGTTCTTTGGCTTAGAAAGAAATACTCTGCTTGTATCAACATGTCATATATACCTGTGGGATGGAGGGACAAGAAGGTCATTTTCATTCCGAAAGCAGGAAAACCTTACCACACGAGGGCGAAACATTTTCGTCCTATTAGTCTGTCATCCTCTATGCTGAAGAAATGGAAATATATCTAAGGAGCAAGATCCCTGGAGATCGCCTGTCGCGTGTCAAGCTTACCTATAATGCAATATGATGTTATGGTCTGGTGGACGGCGCTTCAAAAGTCCATCTACTGTTCAATACTAAACCGAATACAAAGGATGGCAGCCGCACTGAGGACGACACCATATGATGCACTGAATTTAATGCTACATCGATTGCCTCTGGACATTGTGGCTAGGAAAATTGCTGCGACCACTGCCATGAGTTGAAGGGTGCTTTATCTTAGGTCATGTGGTGGCTACGGACAATGTGTTATCCTTAATATCAGATCCGATGTTCCAGGTAGTGGGGATTACTCTCTACCTGAGCCGCTTTTTGATCAAAAGTACTGTATCACAATTCCTGATAGAACCGATTGGAACTGCGATATCCCTGGTAATAGAAGTTACATAGATTAGACAAACGTTGTGGCACTGAGAGGCCATTCCATGTATTATAGCAGACGGATAATCATATATTGTAGATGGACCGAGAGACAGAGAAGCAGGTAGATGGACAGACAAATAGTAAAACAGATGGACAGACAGACGGGCAGACAGATCGATGGTCTGATAAATAGATAAACATACAAACGGACATACCAAAAGGAGGCAGGCAGACAGACAAGTGTTCAGGACAGATGTGGACATTTTTTACGGTAAAGTCGTTGTAAATTTTGTCACAAATCCAAATCATGCGTAAAATAACAAGTAAGAAGGCGTTAAGTTCGGCCGGGCCGAACTTTGGATACCCACCACCTCGGGTATATATGTAAACCACATTTCGTCAAAATCTAGTGAAAAACGCATACCTTATGCCTCATAACAGCTCTATAGATATCATCCGATTTAGACCAAATGCTTATAAGTACAAGTCATTGTTCAACCGCGAGAGCGGTCTATATGGCAGCTATATCCAAATCTGGACCGATCTGAGCCAAATTGAAGACAAATATCGAAGGGCCCAACACTAGTCAATGTCCCAAATTTCGGCGACATCGGACAATAAATGCGCTTTTTATGAGCCCAAAGCCTTAAATATAGAGATCGGTCTATATGGCAGCTATATCCAAATCTGAACCGATCAGGGCCAAATAGAAGAAAGATGTCGAAGGGCCTAAGGCAAATCACTGTCCCAAATTTCAGCAAAATCGGATAATAAATGTGGCTTTTATGGGCCTAAGACCATAAATCGGAGGATCGGTCTATATGGCAGCTATATCCAAATCTGGACCGATCTAAGCCAAATTGACGAAGAATGTTGAAGGGCTCAACGCAACTCACTGTCCCAAATTTCAGCAAAATCGGATAATAAATGTGGCTTTTATGGGCCTAAGACCCTTAATCGGCGGATCGGTCTATATGGGGGCTATATCAAGATATAGTCCGATATAGCCCATCTTCGAACTTAACCTGCTTATGGACAAAAAAAGAATCTGTGCAAAATTTCAGCTCAATATCTCAATTTTTAAAGACTGTAGCGTGATTTCAACAGACAGACGGACAGACGGACGGACATGTCTAGATCGTCTTAGATTTTCACGCTGATCAAGAATATATATACTTTATAGGGTCGGAAATGGATATTTCGATGTGTTGCAAACGGAATGACAAAATGAATATACCCCCATCCTTCGGTGGTGGGTATAAAAAATCTGCCGGTTAAGGGCCTGAGCCCATAAAAAGATTCATTTATTATTTCATTTTATAACACGTTTTTACTTGTCTATTGCTCCTTTATTGTTTTTCTTGTTTAAATTCCTTGTTATCCAAGGACAGTTCTTAGACTCACGTGTTTTTGTCATATCCTTTTGAGCCAATGCATATATTTATAGCAATTTTTAGTTCTTCATGTGCGATTCTTATGATAAGTACAACGACGAAGAGTACGAGTTTGTGTTGTTAACTTTAGCAGTGGGTGTGCATGTGTATACGTGTGCCTGATGTGGCGATGCGATTGTTGCTCACCGTTCAAAGGTTGCCACGTTGGCTGCATTATCTCTTTTTCTCTTTCTGTTTGTTGTTTCTTCTAGGATATTCTTGGCTTTTGTTTTTATGCGTCAAACGCCCAATTGTCACAGAAAAACAAGAGCCTGCCAGTCGGCCAGCCATACAAGCTTACATGGTTTCATTATGGACTTTTGAGTGTATCCTTGTTTTTGGTTGCCTATTCTGTTGATAGTCTCGTTTTCAATAAAAGATACATACCGAAAGTTTTCATTTCGTCTCCTCTTGGTGGTTCTTTTTCCAGATACAACAACAAATAAGAGGCAATTTTTGTTTTAAGGGCCACTGGCAGCATAGACAAATATTATCACGAACCCTCGAAAGAGTATCAAATCAGGTCATCGCACATTTTTATTATGCCTTCAGGAGCCGCAAAGCTATGCAAATGAAGAAGCTTAAAACCAAGCAAAACAAGAGTTCCTTCCCAAAAAAACCAAAATGCGTTCAAGTGTAAAATTATTTACCCAACAGTTATTTTCAAAGTTCCCCTGTTCATCAGTGTGAGTTGGTGTGATTTTCTCTGAGGCATTTAGGCCCCATCTTCATCCATAAAGGGCTTGGCAAACTTCAAAGTTGGTCCTTTTGTGTATTTTGAGGTTTGGTTTTGTTTGTTTCCTCTTTTTTGTTTGGCAAACTTCCTTCCATTTGTCGTAGTGGTGTCAGCACAATGTGGTTGTCGTAGACTACTATCATTGCTGTGGTTCTGCTGTAACGTTATGTTACTGGCGTAAATGTTGACTGCTTGTTGGTTGTTATCCTTTTGTGTATTATCCTGTTTGTATGTACTCCTCGTTTATTTAATCGATTTGTGTAGCGTTTTATTTTTTTAAGGGTTACTTTTTCATGCTCCCCCTTGTGATGAGCGCTCTCTTAGAGTGAACTATTTAAATGTGTGGGTCTGTTTGTGATTCTCTCTCCCCTATGGTGTTGCTTTTTCGCATCAATAACACAGCCTCCTCCTGTCTTTATCTCACATACACATTTTGCCTTGGTTGCCATTTGATTTTGGTTGATTTCTTGTATGTTGACTGATATCCCCTAACCCGCACGTCTGCTCCACATTCTAGAAAAACACTCAACAGAGTTGAATGTTTTATGCAACTATGTGCGAAGGGTTGCCATTGAAAGAAAACCGAAATGTGTCCAAAATTTATGTGTAAATAACATGTCTAACTGAAATGTGTTCAAATGTTGTGTTTAAAAATTATTTTTTTTTTCTTCTTAAATCTTCTTTTATTTACAATCTATTTACAGCAATTTACCGCAAACAAAAAGCAAATTTAATTGGCACTTAACACGAACAGAATTGTTTATGACAGTTTCTGACCAAACAGTCGGCGTACAAAATTATTTTTATAACACTTTTTAACAAGACTTTTGGCGAGGACTTTATCTTCACAGTTTAAGACTTTTTTCTTATAACAGTTATACGAAACTTTAACTTACTGTATGAGTCGTTTAGCCAAGACAAGAACAAGACTTTAAGTCGGGGACTTTATCATCACTCCTTTAAGGTTCCATTGAACCTTACAACATATATAATTTTCAGATTTAATATTATCCAAGTTCAAAATAACTACGATAGATAAAAGGGAGATCTGGAAAGTCTAGGCGTCTCTTCAGTCCTTTTACTTCATTTGTATCATCTACTAAATTAATGATTTATATATTACAATGATTACTTAATCTACATTAATAATTGTTACTGAAATGTCTTCTTTCATTCTTTATAAAAGGAGTATCAAGATATTTTTTAATACTGTAATTATTGACAAACCATGGAGAGTCAGTAATCATTCTTAAGGCTTTTGACTGAAATCTTGGCAGAATTTCAATGTTACGAGTTCTAGCTGTAACTCATAGCTGGATCCATATCGGACATATGGACCTATGTGAAATTTTCCCGAATTCATAAAAAATCTCCCCAAAATGTATTATCATTTCCATCATAGGATGGGAGTACACTTATTTCATCATTCCGTTTGTAACACATCGAAATATTGATCTGAGATGCTGTAAAGTATATTTTTGATCGTCTTGACATTCAAAGTTGATTTAGCGTCCGCATGTCTTTCTGTCGAAAGCATCCTTTCATACTTTATAAAAGGAATATCAATGTCTTCGCGAATATTGCTTTTATTGAAAAACCATGGAGAGCCAGTAATCATTCTTAAGGTTTTTAACAGAAATCTTTGCAGAATTTCCATATTAGAGTTGCTAGATGTATCCCATAACTTGATCCCATATGTCCATATTGGACATATAGACATATGGGAAATTTCCTTGAAATTTGCTGTTCATAAAAAAATCTCCCCAAAATTCATTGTCACCTCCATCATAGGATGAGAGTATACTAATTTCGTCATTCCGTTCATAACACATCGGAATATTGATCTGAGACACTGATGTCACCTCAGCGCAAAGGTTAGTATGTTCGCCTATGACGCTTAACCGCTGGGTTCAAATCCTGGTGAGACCATCATAAAATTTTCAATTTTCAAAATTTCCCTCAAAGTTTTATTTCATTCTTGGAAATTTCCCAAAAATTTGCTATGCACAAAAAAATTTGCAACGTTTGATATTTATAGAAAATTACACCAAAAATTTCCTTTCCTTCCATTATATCCTTATAAGGTGAAATTTCCCAAAAATTAGTTATTTATAGAAAATACCTCTAACATTTTTTAAAAAATGTCCCCGAAATTTGCTTTTTATAGGAAATGTTCCAAAACATTGCTATTCATAGGAAAATTTTCCAAATTTAAACAAAATGTGCTATTTAAGGAATTTCCCTAATATTTTCTATTTATAGGAAATTTTCCCAACATTTCCTGTTTATAGGAAATTTTATAAAAACTTCTTACATTTAGGAAAATTTCCGAAATATCCATATTTTCGAAAATTTACCAAAAATTTTCTATGTATCGAAAAAATCTCCACACTTAGCTACTTATAGGAAATGTTCCCAAAAATTTCCCTAAAATTTCCTTTTTTTAAGGAAATTTTCCCAACATTTCCTTACAAGGACATTTCGTAAAATTTTGGTATTTAAAAAAATTGGAAACTTGTTTATAAGCAATTTTCCTGAAACATTTTATTTAAAAACGACATTTTCCAGGAATTTTTTAAAGAAATTCTCCCAAAATTTGTTATTTTTAGGATATTTCGTTGAAATTTGGTATCTAAACGAAATTTCCCCAAAACTTATTTGGAGAAAAATTCCACAAAATTTGCGACAAATAGGAAATTCCTTAAAACTTCTTATTAATAGGTAATTTCCACAAAACATTCTCTCTATAGAAAATTTCTTATATACAGCAAATGTCCACGCTATTTATAAAAAATTTCCCCAAAATTTGATATTTATAGGAAATTTTTCGTAAAGATTTTTTTTTCAGGGAAAATTCCCCAAAATTTTTTATTAAAGGAAATTTTCCGAAATTGTATATTTGTAGAAAATGTTTCAAAATTTGATATTTAAAGAAAAGTTCCCAATATTTACTATTTATAGAAAATTTTCCCAAAATTCGCTATTTAAAGAAATTGTTTCAGAAATTTTTTATGTACATAAAATTTGCTATCTTCATTAAAATATCACCTAAATCTGCGGTTTAACGAAAATTCCCCCAAATTAAAAGAAAAATCTAAGAAATCTGCGGCTATTGAAAATTTTTTCAAAATCTGCTATTTACAAAAAAATTTCACAAAATTTGGCATTTAAACAAAAATTTTCCAAAAATTTGTTTTATATTAAAAATTATCTCAATATGTTTAAATTTATAGATTTTCTTTGAAATTTGCTATTTATAGAAAATTTCCCGAAAATCTGGTGCTAATAGAAAAGTTCTTCAAAAAATTTTTAAAAATATTATTATTGAAAATTTTCAAAAATTAGTTTTTTATTAAAAAATGTCCCAATATGTTTTATTTATAGGATTTTCTTCACTATTTGCTATTTATAACAAATTTCCCTGAAATCCGTTTTTTTAAGAAAATTTCCCCGAAATTAGCTACTGCTAAAAAATTTCCCCGAAGTTTGGTATACATTGAAAGAAAATTTCCCCAAAATTTGCTATATATCACAAATGTCCATCTAATTGTTATTTCCGATATGTCGGTTATTTCTAGTAAAAATTCCTGGCAACCTTGGTTTTTTTTTATATTTCTGTGGCCTTATCCTTCCAGCAATTTCCACAGTTGCTGTTCCTGTTGCCACCGTTGTTCTCACTTTGGTTTTTGGTTTTGTTTTTCGGCTGAATGAATGGCTGTTTTTGTTATACTCTCGTCGTGTATGGCTGTCATGGATGCTTATTTTTGCCGGCCATACATCATCATTCGCCTGTGGTGTTGCCCTCCATTAATGTGTAATGCTCTCAGGAGAGTTTGATATGATTATTTTAAAAGGTGTATTGTTATCCGGACTTCCGGCGTTCGTCCTCCCGCGGTATAGTGTTTAAGACTGCGACTGCCATTTGCCACTTTTGTTTTGTCCAAGGGTTGTAAGGCAAGCCTTTATTTTTCTCATTGTGCCTAAGGGAAATGAGGTTGAGAAAAATCTGTGCACCGCCTGTCTGTGACTTGGTGCTAGTGTGTGTTTGTGTAATGATATATCCTTTTTAGCATGTCATCTATGTTTTATTAATTTCATGTCGTTAACTCTTTTCCTTTTTTGTTCTCTCTCTCTCTCTTTTTAGGTAATACAAATGTGATTTATTAAGAAATTTGACAACATTGCAAAAGGTGGGTATTTGTTTTAATGTCACTTAATTGGAGGCGGTATAGCCCCATAAAAATGTCAATAAATTTAATTGGATTTGTTGCAATCATTTGGAATGATTCGAAAGAATGATAATGACAATTAAGAAATGTGACTCGTGTAGTAGTTTACTTACTTTAATTGGCTATGACAAAACATTTGTTCCACTAGCCAAGCGACTCGGTCTGCTGCGCTCATATTATAATCTCTGACACCTAAATAGTTTCGAGGTGTTTCCCACCACTCGATCTTTCCGTACATGACGTAGCCAGTGTAGCCGTTGTTTTTTGATACGTGTAACTATGCTATCGTCGTCATACAGCTCGTGGTTCATACGACGCCTACATTCTCCATTAACGCAAACTGGTTCATATTTTTTACGAAGAATCTTTCAAATACCTCAAGAACTGCCTCGTCTGCTATCACAAGTACCCATGTCTCAAAACTATATAACAACACGCGTAGTAATAGTGTGTTGTATAATTTAGTATCGTATGTAAATATTGTAGTTCGAAATGAAACCAGAGTCCGATCATAACTGAAACCCCAGAACATTCAGCAATCTGAAAAGCTTACTAAGTTCTGCTACAAATTTATACAAAATAAATTTAGTTGCATATGAAACTTCTGTCAAACAAGCAAAAATAAAAGCTTCTAGGAACCGAACGAGTTTTACTTGGGAGCTATATCAGGTTATGAGCCGATTTGGGCCGTCTGTTATGTCTTCCAGTTATGACTTCCAGTTTTTGGAAGTCATAACAGACAATCGCATGCAAAATTTCAGCAATTTCGGACAAAAATTGCGGCTTTAAAGGGCTCAAGAAGTCAATTCTGGAGATCGGTTCATATGGGAGGTTTATCAGGTTATAGACCGATTTAGCCCGTATATGGCTCAGTTGTTGGAAGTCTTAGCAGAACAACGCATACAAAATTTCAGCCAAATCGGACAAAAATAGAGGCTTGTATAGTCTCAAGAAGTCAAATCGGGAGATCGGTTTATATGGGAGCTATATCAGGTTGTAGACCGATTTGGACTGTACTAAGCATAGTTGTCGGAAGTTATAACAGAACACTACATGCAAAATTTCAGCCCAATGGAATTAAACTTGCGGCTTCCAGGGGCTCAGGAAGTCACTTCTGGAGATCGGTTCATATGGGAGGTTTATCAGGTTATAGACCGATTTAGACCGTATATGGCTCAGTTTTTCGAAGTCTTAGCAGAACATGGCATACAATATTTCAGCCAAATCGGACAAAAATTGCGGCTTGTAAGGGCTCAAAAAGTCAAATCGGGAGATCGGTTTATACGGGAGCTATATCAGGTTATAGACCAACTTGGACTGTACTAAGCATAGTTGGAAGTTATAACAGAACACTACATGCAAAATTTCAGCCAATTGGAACAAAACTTGCGGCTTCCAGGGGCTCTAGAAGTCAATTCTGGAGATCGGTTCATATGGGAGCTATATAAGGTTATAGACCGATTTAGACCGTATATGGCTCAGCTGTTACAAGTCTTAACAGAACACCTCATACAATATTTCAGCCAAATCGGACAAAAATTGCGGCTTGTAAGGGCTCAAAAAGTCAAATCGGGAGATCGGTTTATACGGGAGCTATATCAGGTTATAGACCAACTTGGACTGTACTAAGCATAGTTGGAAGTTATAACAGAACACTACATGCAAAATTTCAGCCAATTGGAACAAAACTTGCGGCTTCCAGGGGCTCTAAAAGTCAATTCTGGAGATCGGTTCATATGGGAGCTATATAAGGTTATAGACCGATTTAGACCGTATATGGCTCAGCTGTTAGAAGTCTTAACAGAACACCGCATGCAAAATTTCAGCCAAATCCGACAACAATTGCGGCTTGTAAGGACTCAAGAAGTCAAATCGAGAGATCGGTTCAAATGGGAGCTATATCAGGTTAAAGACTGATTTGAATAGTACTAGGCACAGTTGTTGGAAGTCATAAACAGAAGACTATATGTAAAATTTCAGTATAATCGGACAAAAATTGCGGCTTGTAAGAGCTCAAGAAGCCAAATCGGGAGATCGGTTTATATGGGAGCTGTATCAGACTTTAGACCGATTTGGACCGTACTTGGCACAGTTGTTGGAAGCCATAACAGAACATCGCACGCAAAATTTCAGCCAAATCGGACAAAAATTGGGGCTTGTAAGGGCTCAAGAAGTCAAATCGGGAGATCGATTTACATGGGAGCTATATCAGGTTATAGACCGATTTAGACCGTACTTTGCACAGTTGTTGGAAGACGTAACAGAACACTACATGCAAACTTTCAACCAAATCAGACAAAAATTACGGTTTCCAGGTGCTCAAGAAGTCAAATCGGGAGATCGGTTTATATGGGGGCTATATCTAAATTTAAACGGAAATGGCCCGTTTGCAACCCCCAACGACCTACGTCAATATTAAGTATCTGTTCAAAATTTCAAGCGACTAGCTTTACGTGTTCGACCACTATCGTGATTTCGACAGACGGAAAGACGGACGGACATACCTAGATCGATTCAGAACGTCTCTCGACGATCAAGATTATATATATTTATGGGGTCTTAGACGAATATTTCGAGGTGTTACACACGGAATGACTAGATTAGTAATCCCCCATCCTATGGTGGTGGGTATAAAAAGAAAAGTTTAGAATGATTAGGTATATCCTTCTCTATAACATCATGCCTTCATATAGAATTGGACAGGACCCTCTATCTAGAATTTAAGTTTTCCAAGATCATATCATCTGAGAACTACCATGTAACTTTCTATCGGATATCTCCTTAGTCACTAAATACTGAAAATGTAGCCTTGCAAAAACACTCTTATTTCTAATTTCATACTTGAGGCCTTTACTTTCCCCTCTTCTTCGAAAACTAAATTCGACAGCATTGCACTGTCTGCCATTCGCATTTTCACTTACTCCAATTACTAACACTCAACATGTGGAATTTGGCCTTAAGTGCTGCGGGTAAACTGATACATCCTGATTAGCAAATGGCAATAGAGTTTAGTGTCCATTATGTGCGAATTAACAGTTTTGATTTTACACCGGAATGCTAGATAAGCACTTTTAGTTAGCCACACAGCCTGCCTTCCTTCCACTACACCAAATGAATGGATGTGGAAATCCGAACAGGAATGTGGTATTTGGCATTCGCATTGTTCTTGTGTAAATTGCACGTCATTGCGTTTCCCGGTGTTATTTTACACTTCTGTTTTTTTCTGCTATCGTTAGCACTATTCGAAGAGGTATTGTATTTACAAACGATGGTGGTATGATGATTAAGTTTGATCAGAGAAATATAACCAAATATACGAAGCTAAAGGTACATAAGAATGAGATTAACCAACTTTCCAATAATGCGAACAAGAGTGTCTCAGCAGACACTGACACGAATACCTTGGCATGCTTTGAAAGGGGCATAGTACAAGCGAGACATTTGAACTATGGAAAATGCTCTCCAAAGATCACAGTTCGCCAAGCTTTTTAAATACTAAAAGGCGGTACATTTACAGAGGACAACCAGGGTATAATAGGACTTCTAGAAACTGCCATTTCTTAGGCAGCCATTTCTACCGTCAGAGAAACAACCAAATATGCGAAGCATAAGGTGCTTAAGAAGGAGATAAGTCAACGTTCCAACAAGGCGAAGAGGTATATCCCAGCAGCCGTTGAGACGAATACCTTGGAATGCTTTGAAAGGGAGAGGAATCAGAGGGCAGAAGCAAGACATTGTCTCCAAAGGCCTCAGTGCGCCAAGCTTTTTAAGTACAAAAGGGCGGGACATTTATAAAAGGGCAACCAGTAGAGAAACGTACTTTTCTAAGGCAGCCAGAAAAAGATAATCGTAATATCGCCATAAACACTACTGTACCATAATCAAATGACCTCCAATGTTGTCAGCGAGCATAAGATAGGGTGAGCTGTACTTAACATCCACCATTGAAAGTTAGTAAGGTCACTTGGAATTAACTCAGCACTCTTTTACCAGAACCTTAGTGCTCTCCAAGACCTTAGCACATCCAGGGTTCTATGAACTTTTGGTCTTTGGGACTTTCCTGTAAAAAGACAAGACTATGCATGAGTACCAATTCGTACCCCCATTATTTGGCACCCCTATAAACTCCTTGGATCACGGCACATGTTTGTTACTATGCAACTCTACATCAAGCGTTTTGCGATTGAAGTGGAAATCCAGTCATCATGTGGCTCCCATACAGGGCCTCACGAATAGTCAGGTTGGAATACTACTTCCAGGGGTTCCGGACTCCCGTGGTTCTAGATTTAGATTATAGTTATGACCGCGTAGTATAAACTACTTCCACTTGTCGCCAAAAAGGACTCAACATTTGCGGCTTCCAGGGGCCCAAGATGTAAAATCGGTAGATTGGTTTATATGGGAGCTACTAGCTGCATCGAAGTTCCATGTTCCATGTTGTGAGTTCCATATTGTCATGATTGTTCCATATATCCTCTTGGCGGGATTTGTGAGTGAGGCGGTCGCCCTTAGTACCCCACCCCACATTTGGATTCAGAATTTTTTGTTTTAAGGTTACTCTGAGAGTGGAAACAAAATTTCACTTCAATCGCCGCACCAATCTCCAAGATTTGGCGTTTTTGAACATTGAAAAATGTATTGTCGCAGTTTACCCACAGCACAATTTGACACCATCTGTTTAACAGTTTTTGAATCTATACGGAACATACAAACAAACATCTATACCCAGAGAAAAGTTGATACCAAACATGCTCAATTCAGTACCATACGGTATTTATAGTAAAGCAACACCGTATGGTATAAAAACAATACCGGATGGTATGGATGAAACATAAAATGATTAGTACTGTTTGGTACTAGTCTTATTATCGAACTGGTATTGGTTTTTATACCAATCTGTAATTGGTTTTAGTACCAGACCGTTATTGGTTTTAGTACCAAACCGTTATTGATTATTCCCCCCTGGTTAAGTTCTTGAACGGGCCAAATCGGACCTTATTTGGATATAGCTGCTAAATAGACCGATCTGCCGATAAAGGGTCTTAAGCCCATAAATGCTCTATTTTTACCCAATTTCGTGGAAATTTGAAACACTGATTTTTTTTGAGCATCCCATTATCGGACTTTAATATGGTTCAGATCGGACTATATTTGGATATAGCTGCATCTATAGACCGATATGCCGATTTAGGGTCTGAAGCTCATAAAAGCTTTATTTATTACCCGACTTCCGACTGAATCAAATATGTGTGAGATCAGATTATATAGATATAGACAGATTTTCCAATTTAGGGTCTTTATTCCATAAAAAGCAGATTTATTGTCTAAAAATGTTACATGTATAAGAGTTTTCGGGACCTGCATAAAATATGATCGAGAGCAGCCCCTATTAAGATATAACTACAGATATTGTTGTGGAGTTATAATAGAATGGGATGATTATTATTGGGTTGCCCAAAAAGTAATTGCGGATTTTTCATATAGTCGGCGTTAACAAATTTTTTCACAGCTTGTGACTCTGTAATTGCATTCTTTCTTCTGTCAGTTATCAGCTGTTACTTTTAACTTGCTTTAGAAAAAAAGAGTAAAAAAGTATATTTGATTAAAGTTCATTCTAAGTTTTATTAAAAATGCATTTACATTCTTTTAAAAAATCCGCAATTACTTTTTGGGCAACCCAATAAATGCTTGGTGGTGGTTATCCAAAGTTTGGCACGGCCACGTTTTAGTTGTTTCTTTTTTGTTTGTGAAGAGAACATATTGAAGATGAGTTTTAAGTAAAACTTGAATAAGATATGTCAACTTAAATGATATGTCAACTCAAATTCGGCATTAAAAAATCTCTGCTCGAAAGGGGTATTTTAACAAAAAATCGGCCAGAATTTATTATTAGTTTTTTAACTTTTATCTGCAATATTAAAACAAAAACAAGTAAAAGCGTGCTAAGTTCGGCCAAGCCGAATCTTATAAACCCTCCACCATGGATCGCATTTGGCGAGTTCTTTTCCCGGCATCTCTTCTTAGGTAAAAAAAGGATATAAGAAAAGATTTGCTCTGCTATTAAAGCGATATCAAGATATGGTCCGGTTTGGACCACAATTAAATTATATGTTGGAGACCTGTGTAAAATGTCAGCCAATTCGAATACGAATTGCGTCCTTGCGCCCGAATAGGGCTCAAGAAGTAAAATAGAGAGATCGATTTATATGGGAACTGTTTCGGGCTATAGACCGATTCAGACCATAATAAACACGTATGTTGATGGTCAAGAGAGGATCCTTCTTACAAAATTTCAGGCATATCGGATAATAATTACGACCTCTAAAGGCTCAAGAAGTCAAGATCGCAGATCGGTTTATATGGCAGCTATAATAGGTTATATACCGATTTGAACCTTTTTTTGACACAGTTGTTGAAAGTAAGAATAAAATACGTCATGCTAAATTTTAGCCAAATCGGATAGGAATTGCGCCCACTAGAAGCTCAAGAAGTCAAGACCCAAGATCGGTTTAAATGACAGCTATATCAGTTTATAGACCGATTTGAACCATACTTGGCACAGTTGCACATCATCACAAAATACTTCGTGCAAAAATTCATTCAAATCGGATAGGAATTGCGCACTCTAGAGGCACAAGAAATCAAGACCCAATATCGGTTTATAGGACAGCTATGTCAGGTTATGAACCGATTTGAACCATACATGACACAATTGTTGGATATCATAACAAAATACTTCGTGCAAAAATTCATTCGAATCGGATAAGAATTGCGCCCTCTAGAGGCTCAAGAAGTCAAGACCCAAGATCGGTTTATATGACAGCTATATCAGGTTATGGACCGATTTGAACCATACTTGGCACAGTTGCACATCATCACAAAATACTTCGTGCAAAAATTCATTCAAATCGGATAAGAATTGCGCCCTCTAGAGGCTCAAGAAGTCAAGACCCAAGATCGGTTTATATGACAGCTATATCAGTTTATGGACCGATTTGTACCATACTTAGCACAGTTGTTGGATATCATAACAAAACACGTCGTGCAAAATTTCATTCCAATCGGATAAGAATTGCACACTCTAGAGGCTCAAAAAGTCAAGACCCAAGATCGGTTTATATGACAGCTATGTCAGGTTATGGACCGATTTGAACCATACATGGCACAGTTGTTGGATATCATAACAAAATGCTTCGTGCAAAAATTCATTCGAATCGGATAAGGATTGCGCCCTCTAGAGGCTCAAGAAGTCAAGACCCAAGATCGGTTTATATGACAGCTATATCAGGTTATGGACCGATTTGAACCATACTTAGCACAGTTGTTGGATATCATAACAAAACACGTCGTGCAACATTCCATTCCAATCGGATAAGAGTTGCACACTCTAGAGGCTCAAGAAGTCAAGACCCAAGATCGGTTTATATGGCATCTATATCAAAACATGGACCGATATGGCCCATTTACAATACCAACCGACCTACAGTAATAAGAAGTATTTGTGCAAAATTTCAAGCGGCTAGCTTCACTCCTTCGGAAGTTAGCGTGCTTTCGACAGACAGACGGACGGACATGGCTAGATCGACATAAAATGTCGCGACGATCAAGAATATATATACTTTATGGGGTCTCAGGCGAATATTTCGAGTAGTTACAAACAGAATGACGAAATTAGTATACCGCCCATCCTATGGTGGAGGGTATAAAAATTACTAAGATATCTTTTTTTTCTTAGAATTTTTAGATAAATGAATATTTGGCAGACCGAACAATTTTTCGAAAATCCGAGGTAAAATGTTTAAGGGGCCAGCCAAAAGACGCCTGGACAACCAACGGCCTTGAAATCGCGTCACACGATCTCGGGAACACCTCAGCTCGAACCATTTCAAATTTCGAAGAGATATCTCTACCCGTTCTCATACTATATATTCTTTAATTGTTTTTTTTCGATTTTCTCCCACTGTGCGTTGGTCCCCCTTATGATCTATCTTTGTCTTCAAGTTGAGAAATGTGGCTCTGGCCTAGTCATATGGTATTCCCAAGTGCCTCACTGTTTACCTACCACGAAATATTCAACCCTTCCTCTAGGGATTTTTGTAATCTCTTTAATTTCTCTTCGAGCAGGGATTTCCCTTTAATTTTCATACTCACCCCCTCTTAAGTTGCCTAGTTTTCCAACTATGTCTGGCTAAAACTCCAACCAAACGTTTGTCTGCCATTTAACCTGCTAATATGAAACTTTTTGTTTCGTTTATGGGATATTGTAAAATTATATTTTTCACATTTAATTATGATTCGATTGTTTGCTAGTTTGTGTCTGTGTGTGTGTGTGTGTTTTTGGCATAGGCCGGAATTGCTTTAGGCCGGTTGGGGATTCATTTGGCTTTGCTGGCTTGCGTTGCTGGCTTGCCTTGCTGTCTGACTAACTGGCTGTTGTTATTATTGCTTTTATTATTTTCGCGCCAAACCACAGGGGGCTCGTCGTCGTCGTCATCATTGTCAGCATCGAATTCGCCACAGCGTCTGTTTTGTTTTCCATTCCCACTCACTCGGTGTGTAGGCTATTGACACTGAAATCTGAAATCTAGGGAATGAGTTTATTTGGTACGCTTTGGATTTGCTAAAGTTTGATAGCAGTTTGTTGGTGTTGCTACTTTTTTTTCCATCGATGTTTCGATGCGGTGTGTATACAAAATTTATTGTATTAACTCTTTTTTTTTGTTTTTTGTTTGTGGTGGTGGTGGTGGTGGCGATGGTGTTTGGGGCAGATGCACACAAAAAACAAACGTCCGTTTTATTGTGTGCCACACTGCTGTGCATGGGCTGACTGTCTGGCCGTTTCAGTGTTTTGAATGTCGAGTATTGTTTTAGAGACCTTCAGAGGTGGGGGTCTCACTCTTGTTAGGCGGCTACGATTTTTTTACCTTACTCTTCAAAAACAGCCACCACAGAGAAAGAGGGAAGGAGGCTTTTACTTCATAGTTTGAGGTAGTGGAGGATGGGACGTTCGTTAAAGGCATGATTGCGAAATTAATGAAATGTTTATATAAATTATCAAAATGGCGTTGATGGCCCATGGCAATTAGAAGTAATTATGGCTATGATATTTCGGTTGAGATAAAAATAAACGCGCCGCCTGTCCTCATACACATGGCAAAAGTTTCAAGGTACACACTCACTCACATAGATGCTTAGTTTAATTCAATTGACATAGCTGTGGGGTATGTGCATCTATGTGTCTTTCGGGCTGCTAATTAAAATTCTAAATGTAATTTTGAGAATAAAACTTAAATGATTTTGATAGCTCAATTTTGGCGATATGGCATCTTAAACGAAATTTATTAGAACATTTTTAAGCGTACTAGTAATTATTTAGTAAAATGGCTTTCTTAATTGCTGTAAATTAAGGAAAAACTTTAACTTTGCCATTGTAGTTATCAATCCATTCCTCAAGTTTATTCCTAAATCCCCCGACAAATTGTTTGCAATTAATACAAAATAAGAAATTAATGTAGAGGAATAAAACAAAACAATTAAAAGCGTGCCAAGTTCGGCCGGGCCGAATCTTGGGAACCCACCACCACGGATTTTGCCAAAAATTTATACAAAATACATTTATTTGTAGGGCATAATTTTACTCTACATACCAAACTTCTGTCAAACTAGCAAAATGTAAAGCTTCTAGGAACCGAACAAGGATGATGGAGAGACCGATTTACATGGGAGCTATATCAGGTTTCCCCTCCTAATGCTGGCAACATTTGTGAGGTACTATGCCATGTACAACTTCTCTCCAAAGAGGTGACGCACTGCGGCACGCCATTCGGACTCGGCTATATAAGGGAGGCCCCTTATCATTGAGCTTAAACTTAAATCGGACTGCACTCATTGAGATGTGAGAAGTTTGCCCCTGTTCCTTAGTGGAATGTTCATGGGCAACATTTGCATATAACCTGATATAAAGGTTATAGACTGATTTTGGCCGTATTTGGCACACTTGTTGGAAGTCGGACAAAAATTGCGTCTTGTAAGGACTCAAGAATTAAAATCGGGAGCTATATCAGGTTATTGACCGATTTGGACCATACTAGGCACAGTTGTTGAAAGTAATAACGCAACACTACATGTTCAATTTCAGCCAAATCGGAAAAAATTAGGGCTTCCAGGGGCTCAAGAAATCAAATCGGTAGATCGGTTTATATCGGAGCTATATCAGGTTACTAGCCGATTTGGACCGTACTTGGCACAGTTGTTGAAAGTCATAACAGAACACTACAAGCAAAATTGCAGCTAAAATTGCGGCTTCCAGGGGCTCAAGAAGTCAAATCGGGAGATCGGTTTATATGGAAGCTACATCAGGTTATGAACCGATTTGGATCGTACCTGGCACAGTTATTGGAAGTCATATCGGAACACCACGTGCAAAATTTCAGCCAAATCGGATGAAAATTGCGGCTTCCAGGTGCTCAAGAAGTTAAATCGGTAGATCGGTTTATATCGGAGCTATGTCTAAATCTGAACCGATATTACCCATTTGCAATTCCCAACGACCTTAATCGATATTAAGTACCTGCGTGAAATTTCAAGCGGCTAGTTTTACCCGTTCGATCTCTATCGTGATTTCGACAGACGGACGGACTTACATGGATCGACTCAGAACATCGAGACGATCAAGAATATATATATATACTTCATGGGGTCTCAGATGAATATTTCGAGGTGTTACGAGGTGGGTATAAAAGGAGAGACAAGTTTTGTTTGAAATTTCCTCTAAAGGCAAC
This sequence comes from Stomoxys calcitrans, assembly GCF_963082655.1. Taxonomy (NCBI): domain Eukaryota; kingdom Metazoa; phylum Arthropoda; class Insecta; order Diptera; family Muscidae; genus Stomoxys; species Stomoxys calcitrans. Next base: position 42,003,422 of record NC_081553.1, on the reverse strand, counting down.
ATTTTTTTCAAAGACAAAAATTATTAAAATTTTCGCTTAAAGTAAAATTCTTTCGTTATTTTTCGCACATCTTCCAGCTCCATATCATGTCCAATGCTCTTTATTCAAAGAATAGCATAGCAAAGAACTTTTAAAAGTTGTGCAAATGTGTGTTGTTATTCATAACACTGGCTAGTGTATCATGATTTCTGTTACGCCATGTAACTTCATCAGCACTTTTGTCAAATTGATTAAGGTGCTCTACATACCCAAGGTCTATTGAGTACGGTGTAGAGCACACTTTTGTTTTGAAACTGGGCTCAATAAGTCGTCCAACTCTCCTTAGCGCAGCAAGGGAGAATATAGCTTTACTTTCCACCATTCCAATACAAACTAATCATCAATGCTAAGAACAATAAGCATATGAACATTGCCAAACTCTTTTTGTTGTGCACTTGAACATTCTTTGAATGTCACTGCAGGTGTTTTTTTTTTGTGCGTAGGCCACATTGACCTACAGTATAGCAACGGGCCGGTTCGTTTAGTTTGTCTGTTTGCGTTCTTTTATTATACCCTCCACCACAGGATGGTAAGGTTTACTAATTTCGTTTGTAACACCTCGAAATTCGCGTCTACGACCCCAAAAAGTTTAATATTCTTGATCGTCATGACATTTTACGTCGTCATGACATTTTACATTTTATGTCCGTCCGTCAAATTTCGCACAAATACTTCTTATTAGTGTGGGTCAGTTGGGATTATAAATGGTCCAAATCGGTTCATATTTTGATATAGCTGCCATATAAACCGATCTTGGGTCTTGACTTCTTGAGCTTCTAGAGGGCGCAATTCTTATCCGATTTGGCTGAAATTTTGCATGAATTGTTCTGCTATGACTCCCAACAACTGTATTAAGTGTAGTCTAAATCAGTCCATTACTTGATATAGCCGCCATATAAACCGATCTCCCAATTAGACTACTTGTGCCTCTAGAGGGCGCAATTCCTATTCGATTTGGCTGAAATTTAGCATGACGCGTTACGTTATGAGTTCCAGCAACTGTACTAAGTATGGTTCAAATCGGTCCATAACCTGATATAACTCCCATATAAACCGATATTGAGTCTTGACTTCTTGAGCTGCGCGCAATTCTTCTCCGATTTTGCTGAAATTTTGCATGAAGTTTTGTATTTTGACTTGAAACAACTGTGTTAAGTTTGGTCTAAATCAGTCTATAACCCGATACAGCTTCCATATAAACCGATCTTGGGTCTCGACTTCTTGAGCTTCTAGAGGGCGCAATTCCTATTCGAATTAGCTGAAATTTTGCATGACTTCTTTACGACTTCCAACAACTGTGTTTAGTGTGGTTCAAATCGGTCCATAACCTGATACAGCTCCCCTATAAACCGATTTTGAGTCTTGACTTCTTGAGCTTCTAGAGGGCGCAATTCTTATCAGATTTGACCGAAATTTTGCATGAAGTATTGTACAATGACTTCCAACAACTGTTTCAAGTACGGTCTAAATCTGTATATAACCTGGTATAGCTGCCATATAAACCGATCTCTCAGTTTTTGGTGTTTTTCTATGACTGGTGATTTTCTATTTGAAAAAGTCATTCAAAGAACTTTACAAATGTTATACATGGTGGAGGGTATATAAGATTCGGCCAGCCGAACTTAGCACGCTTTTATTTGTTTTGATCTTTAAAATCTTTTCGTGATTTTTCGAATATCTTCCAGTAAAATTTATTAAAATTTTCTCTAAAGGAAAAATTTCTTGAAATTTTCTCTTAAAACAAAGTTTTTTTTTAATTTTCCCTAAAAACATTTCCTTTTATACCCACGACTATAGGATGGGGACATACTAATCTAGTCATTCCGTTTGTAACAATTCGAAATATTTGTCTAAGACCCCATAAAGTATATAAATTCTTGATCGTCTCGACGTTTTGAGTCGATCTAGCCATGTCCGTCCGTCTGTCGAAATCACGATAGAGGTCGAACGCATAAAGCTAGCCGCTTGAAATTTTGTACAGATACTAAATATTGATGTAGGTGGTTGGGGATTGAAAATGGGCCATATGGGTTAAGATTTAGATATAGCTCCCATATAAATCGATCTCCCGATTTGACTTCTTAAGCTCCTGGAAGCCGCAATTTTTATCCGATTTGGTTGAAATTTTGCATATATTGGGTTGCCCAAACAGTAATTGCGGATTTTTTAAAAGAAAGTAAATGCATTTTTAATAAAACTTAGAATGAACTTTAATCAAATGTACTTTTTTTACACTTTTTTCTAAAGCATGCTAAAAGTAACAGCTGTTAACTGACAAAAGAAAGAATGCAATTACAGAGTCACAAGGTGTGAAAAAAATTTGTCAACGCCGACTATATGAAAAATCCGCAATTACTTTTTGGGCAACCCAATAGTATTCCGTCGATCGACATTTGCATGCGATGTTTTGTTACGACTTCTAACAACTGTGCCAAATATGGCCAAAATGAGTTTATAACCTGATATAACTCCCATGTAAACCAGTCTCTCGATCATTCTTATTCGGTTCCTAGAAGCTTTCATTTTTGCTGGTTTGACAGAAGTTTGGTATGTAGAACAAGATTATGTCCTACGACTTGTTTTGTTTTCGCTAAAGATAAAAATTCTCTTGATTTTCTCTAAAATAAATTTTTTGAATTTTTCTTTTTGGACAAAATTTTATTCAAATGTTTTCTATAGATAAACATTTCTTAAAATTTTCTCTAAAGATAATATTTTTATAAATTTTCTATAAGACAATTTGTTTTTAATTTTTTTTTTGAAGTAAATTTTTTAGAAGTTTCTTGACAAAATTTTTATGGAAACTTTCCCTATAGATGAAATTTTCTCTTAAAATATCCTGCTGCTAACGACCTAAGTTTTCGTATTTTATCCAATTTAAATAATATTTACATACGTATAGTTTATAACAACCCTAAACAGACTAAACATTCCCATTATTTTTTTGGTAAGCACAAACTTTAATCAAAATACTCATTAATTTAATTTAAAACAAAACAAAACATAAACCAAAAATACCACTACAATAACAACAAGCGAATAAACATTTCATTTGCATTAATTGCAAAGATTATTTATAAAAAAAAAGTGTTTCCAAACAATAACATAATTAGATATTATAAATACTTACTTAAATCATGGGATAAAATTAGAAACGGTCATAACTTTCACCAAATAATTCCGTGTGATCACAATACAATTTTATGAACTGAAAAGAAAAAATAAAATTGCTATTTTTCTAAAATTTCCAGAAAATTTGGATTTTATGGGACATAGACAGAAAATTTCTGAACATTTTTATTTACAAAAGACTTTTTGAAAATAATTCATTTTAAAAACAAGTAAAAGCGTGCTAAGTTCGGCCGGGCCGAATCTTATATACCCTCCACCATGGATCGCATTTGTCGAGTTCTTTTCCCGGCATCTCTTCTTAGGCAAAAAAAAAGGATATAAGAAAAGATTTGCTCTGCTATTAGAGCGATATCAAGATATGGTCCGGTTTGGACCACAATTAAATTATATGTTGGAGACCTGTGTAAAATGTCATCCAATTCGAATAAGAATTGCGCCCTTTGGGGGCTCAAGAAGTAAAATAGAGTGATCGATTTATATGGGAGCTGTATCGGCCTATAGACCGATTCAGACCATAATAAATACGTATGTTAATGGTCATGAGAGAATCCGTCGTACAAAATTTCAGGCAAATCGGATAATAATTGCGACCTCTAGAGGCTCAAGAAGTCGAGATCCCAGATCGGTTTATATGGCAGCTATATCAGGTTATAAACCGACTTGTACTTTATTTGACATAGTTGTTAAAAGTAACAATAAAAAACGTCTTGCGAAATTTCAGCCAAATCGGATAGAAATTGAGCCCTCTAGAAGCTCAAGAAGTCAAGTCCCCAGATCTGTTTATATGACAGCTATATCAGGTTATGAACCGATTTGAACCATATTTGGTACAGTTGTTGGATATCATAACAAAACACGTCGTGCAAAATTTCATTCCAATCGGATTAGAATTGCGAACTCTAGAGGCTCAAGAAGTCAAGACCCCAGATCTGTTTATATGGCAGCTATATCAGGTTATGAACCGATTTGAACCATACTTGGCACAGTTGTTGGATATCACAACAAAACACGTCGTGCGAAATTTCATTCCAATCGGATAAGAATTGCGCACTCTACAGGCTCAAGAAGTCAAGACCCAAGATCGGTTTATATGGCAGCTATATCAGGTTATAAACCGATTTGAACCATACTTGGCACAGTTGTTGGATATAACAACAAAACACGTCGTTCAAAATTTCATTTCAATCGGATAAGAATTGCGCACTCTACAGGCTCAAGAAGTCAAGACCCAAGATCGGTTTATATGGCAGCTATATCAAAACATGGACCGATATGGCCCATTTACAATACCAACCGACCTACACTAATAAGAAGTATTTGTGCAAAATTTCAAGCGTCTAGCTTTACTCCTTCGGAAGTTAGCGTGCTTTCGACAGACAGACGGACGGACGGACGGACAGACGGACGGACATGGCTAGATCGACACAAAATGTCGCGACGATCAAGAATATATATACTTTATGGGGTCTCAGACGAATATTTCGAGTAGTTACAAACAGAATGACGAAATTAGTATACCCCCCATCTTATGGTGGAGGGTATAACAAGTTTATTAATTGTAAACAATTTTATTCTAACGTCATACATCTATAGAAATTCCTAGCACTGTTGCTAACAAAATTTAAGTCACATGCATAAACCGAAGTCTGGTCGACTATAGTCAAAAGTGTACAAAAACCAAACATAAATGAAAACCAACGAATGAAAAAAACGCCTGCTGTGGAACAACAAATGAATATCAAAAGCAAACAATTTTCTCAAATATTCTAGCAGCAGTAGCAGAAAAGTTGAATAAGACAAGAAAAACCCATCAAAGTGGGGACAACAAATGCCGAGTAGGTTCTCGGTTGGATGGTCGGTTGTCATGGCAGCAAATCCCAGAATACACAGTAACAACTCCTCCAAACTTTGCAGTAGATTCCCCAAACGGTTCTATTCATGCATACACATGCCAACAGATACATACCTAGAATTTACGAATCATCCAAATGGAATCAATGACACTTGAATAAATATTTAATGTTTGAATTCGAAATGAGCCCTAACGATATTGCACAAATGGGGAGAAATTAAATAGGCAGGTATGAGTTCCGGCAACACTTCCCATTTCTGTGTCTGCTGACTTACTTATGTATGGGCTTACTTACTCATGTATGGGACAACAAGAAGAAACAGTAAAAAAGGAATTAATTTAAAGAAATTACGTTAAAGGCCATGCAATCTTGGGAAGGGGTAGCTTTAGTACCCTTTGCTTTGGATAAGGGTAAGTGGTAAGTACCCCTTTGTTTGGATAAAAGTAGTGTTTGTGCTCTTTTCCTTGGAAAAGGTTAGTGTTTAGTACCATTGTCTTTGGATAAGGTTAGTAAAAGGCACCAAACTTTTCCTTGGATAAGGGTAGTGATAGTAGTCTTTACCTTGGATAAGTCCATTGTGATACCACAGTAGCGACAGACCAAGGCTTCTGGCGGGAATCAAACCCACGAACCCTGCACCGGCAATCCAAGCACTCTTACAACTCGGCTACCGGGGCGCCCTAGGATAAGGGTGATGCTAGTACCCTTTTCCTTGGATACGAGTAGTTTGAGTACCCGTTTCTTTGGAAAGGAATACCATTAGAACAATTTTTTCGGAAGAGGATAGTTCTAGTACCATTTTCTTCCGAAAATTATAGTTTTAGCACACTCTTATGGTGATATTACTGTTTTTTTGGGTTAATCAAAGTACCCTTTTTTGGGGTAGGTTAGTACTCTTTTACTTTGGAACATGGTAATTTTAGTGATTTTTTCCTTGGGAAAAGGTACTTTTAGTACATTTTTCTTTGCGAAAGGATAGTTTTAGTACCGTTCTCCTTGCGAAAGGGTAGTTTCAGTGCTATTTTTCTTGGTAAAGGGTAGTTTAGGTACCCTTTCCTTGGCAAATTGCGGCTTTAGTACCCTTTTCCTTGACAAAGTGTGGTCTTAGTACCCTTTTTCCTTGGCAATGGGTAGTTTTAGTACCCTTTTCCTTGGCAAAGGGTATTTTTAGTACCCTTTTCCTTGACAAAGGGTAGTTTTAGTACTCTTTTTCCTTGGCAAAGGGTATTTTTAGAAACTTTTTTCCTTTTCTTTGCCAGAGGGTAGTTTTAGTACCTTTTCCCTGAAGAAAGGTAGGTTTATTACCATTTTCCTTGGAAAAGGGTATTTTTAGTACCCTTTTCCTTGGAAAAGGGTAGTTTTAGTATCCTTTTCTTTGGCAAAGCGAATTTTCATTATCCTTTACCTTGGCAAAAGGTATTTTTTGTATCCTTTTCCTTGGCAAAGGGTATTTTTAGTACCAGTTTGCTTAGAAAATGGTAGTTTTAATACCCCTTTCCTTGGAAAAGGGGTATTAGGTACACTTTTTTTGGGGTAGTTAAAGTACCCTTTTTTGTGGTAGCTTAGTACTGTTTTCTTTGAAAGAGTAATTTTAGTAACCTTATCCTTGGGAATTGGCACTTTTAGTACATTTTTCCTTGCGAAAGGGTAGTTTTAGTACCCTTTTTCCTTGCGTAAGGAAACAGGTATTTGGTATCGGGTAGTTTAAGTACCCTTTTCCTTGGCTGATTGCGGCTTTAGTACCCTTTTCCTTGACAAAGTGTGGTCTTAGTACCCTTTTCCTTGGCAAAGGGTAGCTTTATTACTCTTTTTCCTTGGCAAAGGGTAGCTTTAGAACCTTTTTCCTTGGCAAAGTGTAGTTTTATTACCATTTTCTTTGCCAGAGGCTAGTTTTAATACCATTTCCTTAGAAATGAGTAGTTTTAGTATCTTTTCCTTGAAAAAGGGTAGTTTTGTACCATTTTCCTTGGCAACGGGTAGTTTTAGTACCCTTTTCCTTGACAAAGTGTAGTTGTAGTGTCCTTTTCCTTGCCAGAGGGAAGTTTTAGTAACCTTTTCCTTGAGGAAGGGTAGTTTGAGTACTCTTTTGCTTGGAAAAGGGTAGCTTTAGTACCTCTTTGCTTGGAAAAGGGTAGTTTTAGTGTCCTTTGCTTGGAAAAGGTTAATTTTTGTTCCCTTTTGCTTGGGAAGGGGTAGTTTTAGGACTCTTTTGCTTGGAAAACGGCAGATTTAGTACCTTTTCCTTGGAAAATTTTAGTTTTAGTACCCTTTTGCTTGGAAAAGGTTAGTTTTAGTACCCTTTTGTTTCGAAAAGCGTTGTTTTAGTACACTTTTCTTTTTTGCAAAGGGTAGTTTTAGTACTTTTTTCCATGGAAAATGGTAGTTTTTGTACCTTTTCCTTAGCAAAGGGTAGTTTTAGTATTCTTTCCTTGAAGAGGTTAGTTTTTGTACCTTTTTTTCTTGGAAAAGGTTTAGTACTCTTTTCCTTGGGAAAGGGTAGTTTAAACCCTTTTTCTTGGCGAAGGTTAGTTTCAGTAACCATTTCTTGGAACAGGGTAGCTTTAGTACACTTTTTCGTGCCAAAGGGTAATTTTAGTACGCTTTTCCTATTCAAAGGGTAGTTTTTGTAAGCTTTTCCTTGGCAAGTGGTAGTTTTAGTACATTTTCCTTAGAAAAGGGTAGTTTAGTACCAGGATAAAGGGCAATTTTAGTACCCTTTTCTTTGGGAAATGGAAGTTTGAGTAACCTTTTTCTTGGCGAAGGATTGTTTTAGTACCCTTTTCCTTGGTAAAGGTTAGTCTTAGTACCCTTTTCCTTGCCAAATGGTAATTTTATTTCGTTTTTCCTTTCCAAATGGTAGCTTTTGTACGATTTTCCTTTCCAAAAGTTAGTTTTACAATAGTATGCTCTTTCTTGCCAAAGGGTAGTGTTAGCACCCTTGGAAAAGGGTAATGCTTCATTTCATTATCATTTCTTTGGAAAAGTCTAGTTTTAGTACCTTTTTCTGTATAAAATGCTAGTCAAAGCACCCTTTTTTATAGTTTTATCACGCTTTTTCTTGCCAAAGGATAGTTTTAGTGCTTTTATCTTTGCTCAAGAGTAGTTTTAGTACCGTTTTCTTTGGAAACGGCTCTTTGAAAAAGGATAATTTTGGTAACCTTTTCCCTGGAAAAGGGTAATGTTAGTACCCTTTTCTTTGGAAACGAGTAATCTTGGTACCCTTTTCTTTGGAAAAGGGTATTGTTAGAACCCTTTTTTGTGAAAAGGCTTTTGTTTCCTTTTCTTTGGAAAGAGTTAGCTTTGATCCCCCTCTTGGAAAAGGGCAATTTTAGTACTGTTGTCCTTGGAAAAGAGAAGTTTAAGTTTCTTGGAAAAGGATAGTCTTGCTATAGAAAATGGAAGTGTTGTAAAAGGGCTGTTATAGCATCCTTGACCTTGTGCGAAGGATGTGATTGAAACCACCAGAAAAGTTAAAAAAATAAATGCACTGCAATATTAAATACCAGTATAGCGTTTTCAAATATAAACCTCCCTAAGGAGAAGAGACACGGATTGAATAATTTGATATAGCTGCAACAACACCTTAACACCAGAAAAAGAAAATTCATAGCAAGTAAAAGCGTGCTAAGTTGGGCTGGGCCGAATCTTATATACCCGCCATCATGAAACGCATGCACCGAGTTCTTTGCCTGGTATCTCTTTATGGACAAACAAAGGATATTGGATAAGAATTGCTATGCTCTTTAAGCTATATCAGGTTATCAACCGATTCGGGCCATACTTGGTTTAAATGTTGGAGACCGTAGTATATGCCATTGTGCAAAATTTCAACTAATTACGCCCTCTAGAGGCTAAGGAAGTAAAATCAGGAGATCGGTTTATACGGAAGCCATATCAGGTTATGGATCGATTTAGATCATAGTTAGCACGTATGATAAATGTTATAAAAAAGTCACTGTGCAAAATTTTAGCCAAATCGGTTAAGAATTATGCCCTCTAGAGACTCAAGTACTATTTTCGGGAGATCGGTTTATATGGGAGCTATATCAGGTTTGGAACCGATTCGGACCATACTTCATACAGCTATTGAAAGTCAAAACAAAACACTTCATGCAAAATTTCAGACAAGAATTTCGGATAAGAATTGCGCCCTCTAGCGACTCGAGAAGTCAAGAGCCAAAACCAAGGTTATGAACCAATTGTGACTATGCTTAGCACAGTAATTGAAAGCCATTACAGAACATATCATGGAAAATTTTAAACAAATCGGTTAAAAATTGTGCCCCCTTGGGTGATTGGTTTATATGGCTGCTATATCGAAATTTACAATGCCAACCTACAGGTCGGTTGGCATTGTAAATAATAAGAAGTATTTTTTGCAAAATTTCAAGCGCCTAGCTTTACTCCTTCAAAAGTTAGTGTGGTTTCTACAGACAGACGAACGGACGGCGAAATCGTCTTAGAATGTCAAGAATATATATACTTTGTTGGGTCTCAGTCAACTTTTTGATATGTTACAAACGGAATGACGAAATTAGTATACCCCCCATGCTATTGTGGAGGGTATAAAAAGTTTCGAAAATTGCAATGGACTGAATGATGTCATGTCCAATGTTCGGAAGGCTTTCCAATTTCATTGCTAGCAATGTTCATATAACAAACAAATGGGTATAATAGGGTGAGAGTGGCACTTTGTTTCGAATTATTTGATTTTTATACCCACCACCGAAGGATGGGGGTATATTCATTTTGTCATTCCGTTTGCAATACATCGAAATATCCATTTCCGACCCTATAAAATATATATATTCTTGATCAGCCTAAAAATCTAAGACGATCTAGACATGTCCGTCCGTATGTCTGTTGAAATCACACTACAGTCTTCAAAAATAAAGACATTGAGCTGAAATTTTGCACAGGTTCTTTTTTTGTCCATAACCAGGTTAAGTTCGAAGATGAGCAATATCGGACTATATCTTGATATAGCCCCCATATAGACCGATACGCCGATTTAGGGTCTTAGGCCAATAAAAGCCACATTTATTACCCGATTTTGCTGAAATTTGGCTCAATTAGTTGTGTTAGGCCCTCTGACATCCTTCGTCAATTTCGCCCGGATCGGTCCAGATTTGGTTATAGCTGCCATATAGAGCGATCCCCAGATTTCTGTGTCTTAGTCCCATAAAAGCCACATTTATTATCCGATTTTGCTGAAATTTGGTAGGGTGAGTCTTAGGTCCCTCGACATCTTTCTTCAATTTGGCCCGGATCGGTCCAGATTTGGTTATAGCTGCCATATAGACCGATCTCTCGATTTAATGTTTTGGGCTCATAAAAAGCGTATTTATTGTCCGATGTTCCCAAAATTTGGGACAGAGAGTTAAGTTAAGTTAAGGCCCTCCACATATTTCTGCAATTTGGTCTAGATCGATCAAGATTTGCATATAGCTGCCATATAGACCGATATCTCGATTTAAAGTCTTGGTCCCAAAAAAGGCGCATTTATAATCCGATTTAATTGAAATTTGACACATTGACTTATGGTAGGCTTTTCGACATCCATATTGAATATGGTTCAGATCGGTTTATTTTTGCAACGCTAAGGAGAAGAGCTAGACCCATTGATAAGCATACCGAACGACTCAGAATCACTTTCTGATTCGCTTTAGCCATGTCCGTCTGTTTCCTTACTGATTTTAACATATTTGCAATATTTCATCCAAATCGGTTCGGATTTAGATATAGCTCCCATATATTGGTTTGCCCAAAAAGTAATTGCGGATTTTTCATATAGTCGGCGTTGACAAATTTTTTCACAGCTTGTGACTCTGTAATTGCATTCTTTCTTCTGTCAGTTATCAGCTGTTACTTTTAGCTTGCTTTAGAAAAAATGTGTATTAAAAGTATATTAGATTAAAGTTCATTCTAAGTTTTATTAAAAATGCATTTACTTTCTTTTAAAAAATCCGCAATTACTTTTTGGGCAACCCAATATATGTATCTCCCGTTTTGCACTATAAAGGCCCTAGCAGCTAAAATTTTCAACGGATCGGCACAAAATGTTGCACGGATTGTTTTGTTACTGATTTTAACATACTTGCAAGATTTTATCAAAATCGGTTCAGATTTGGATATAGCTCCCATGTATATGTATCATCCGATTTACACTTATAAGGCTGTAAAAAACACAATTTTTAACCGATCTGCAGAAAATTTGACACGGATTGTTTTGTTACTGATCTTAATAAATGTGCGAGATTTCATCAAAATCGGTTCAGATTTGGATGTAGCACCCATACATATTTATCGCCAGATTTGCACTTATATGGCCGTAGTAACAACAATTTTCAAACGGTCTGCTTAATAGTCGGTTCAGACTTAGATATAGCTCTCATATACATACATATTAGGTTGCCCAAAAAGTAATTGCGGATTTTTTAAAAGAAAGTAAATGCATTTTTAATAAAGCTTAGAATGAACTTTAATCAAATATACCTTTTTACACTTTTTTTCTAAAGCAAGCTAAAAGTAACAGCTGATAACTGACAGAAGAAAGAATGCAATTACAGAGTCACAGGCTGTGAAAAAATTTGTCAACGCCGACTATATGAAAAATCCGCAATTACTTTTTGGGCAACCCAATATTTATATATTGCCCGAATTTATAATTGTAGGGTAGGTGTAGGGTATTATATAGTGGGCTCCGCCCGAATTTTGCCTTTCCTTACTGGTTTATATATTAAAACTGAATAATTTCATATAACATATTGGATAGCCCCTGTTCATGGATAGGAATGTTCATGGGTAAAATTTGCATTTGTATATTGGATAGCATGTGCAATAACAACATTTTCGCGCATAATATAGAGTTTTGAATAAGAATGACGCATGAATATAATATATACAGCATTTCATATCAAATTAAAAAGCAGCTTTTTCATTTTATTACTTTCAAAATTTATGAGTGTTAAAATCAGGGAGACTTTCTATTGTAGATTTAGATTTGTGGGATTTTGTTATCAAAAAAGTTCCCAATTATAGTCTTGGGTCTTCAGTAGAGATGAAGAATTTTAGGGTTGTGGGGACATAGTAAGCATAGGGGGCATGGAAAAGCTAATGACATGTACTAACCATAACTTTCTGCATATCAAATTCAAATTATGTGTCTTCCCATTTATCTGAGTTGAAGGACTTCAAGCCTTTACAATTCATTCACTCCGCTCAAACACACACACACCCACACACACACACAAGTAATTAAAATTATAAATGGTGTAAAATTTTTGCAAGAAAAATATCCTTTTCCATTCCATTCAGTGTTTTCGTATTTATGCTTACCATGCCAAGTCAACATCAAATGTATTTTGTGCACTCATCTGTGGGATGACCTTTTTGACATGGCTGTTATCCTTTTATTGCATGGCAGTCAGACAGGCACCCTCATTATGCGCACAAAAACTATTCACTTGTAAAATTAAAGTAATTTCACCTTGTTTACTTTTCATATCTGATGATACATCACAATTTGTTGTTGGTGTTATGTTTTGGTGTGGTATATGCTCAAATGTTGTTTTTAGGTCATATGCGTTCCGGTTGGTGGTGGTGTTGAACGGTGATAGTGTCGAATACATGCATGCGACACCCAACAATTTTTATGCTGATGTGGAAAAAACAGACAGACAAACTGGCTGCCAGTTTGGAGTGACCCAACCACACATAACTCTTTTGACCACATAAGAGAGGGTTGTTCTGGTTTTAGTTGTTTTTGTTTGGGGCATAAAAGTTGATTTTGTATCCTAAGTTCCAGCGCCTGGCTACCACACTAATACGTCAATTTTATTATAATATTAAATTTACTGTATGTTTTTGCTCTTTTTCCCAAGTTTTCTGTAGTGTTTAGTTCACACAGTTGTGATGATTGCGTTGCTAGTTTCAGATAACTTAATTGTTGTTTTTGGTCGTTTGGTCGGACGGCTGGTTAGTTGTTAGCTTGTTGTTTGTTATTTGTTGGCCGCTTGGTCACTGGGTTAATGACACAAAAAGTTCAGTGATATGAAAAATTACTATCCTTGTTTATGGGGCCATACGGACGGACGGACGGATGGAAGCTTGGATGTTGTTAGTTTATGTGGGGACAGTGATTGCATAGGGGAAAATAGAAACAGAAAATATTTAAAGTAAAACAGCAAATCCATAATCCACCATAACAAAAGGTTAGAGACGTAACAAATTGTAGTTTAACTAAAGAAAGCGTAAATAAGGCCAAGAAGAACGTAACGTAACAAAAAGTAACGCAACAAAATATAACGTAACAAGAAACTAACGTCACAAAAACGCAACAAAAACGTAACGCAGGGTAACCCAACGTAACAAAACGGAGCATAACAAAACGTAACATAATGTAACAAAACGTAACGTCACAAAATGGAACATAGCAAAACGGAATGTAACAAAGCGTAACTAAACAAAACTAAATGCAACGTAACGTAACAAAACTAAACGTAACGTAACAAAACGTATACATTTATCATAACAAAAACCTAATACATTGTTTGATGGTAGGCCGGTAGCTAATAATTGATAGAAACAGGGAGCAAACTTCTCACATATCAAAGAGTGCTCTCTTTTATAGCCGAGTGCAAACGGCGTGTAGGAGGGGAGAACACCTCTTTAGGGAGAGGTTTTTACATGGCCCCTATGCATGGCATTGCTAATTTCGGCGAGCCGAATCTTGGGAACCTACCTACCACCATATCTTGTTATAGATCGATTCGGACCGTACATAGGACAGTTGTTGAGAGTCATAACAGAACACCATGTGCAAAATTTCAGTCAAATCGAAGAAAAATGGCGGCTTCCAGGGGCTCAAGAAGCCAAATCGGCAGATCGGTTTATATGGGACCTATATCAGGTTCTTTACCGATTTGAACTGTACTTGGTACAGTTGGTGGAAGTCATAACAGAAAACTATGTCCAAATCGGACAAACATTGCGGCTTGTGGCTCAAAAACAGTCAAATCGCGAGATCGGTTTATATGGGAGCTATATCAGGTTAAAGACCAATTTAAACCTTACTTGCCACAATTGTTGAAAGTCATAACATAACACTATGTGCAAAATTTGAGCCAAATCGAACAAGAATTGCGGCTTCCAGGGGCTCAAGAAGTCAAATCGGGAGATTGGTTTATATAGGAGCTATATTAGGTTCTTGACCCATATGAACTTTACGCTATCGTGATTTCGACAGACGGACGGACATGGCTAGATCGACTCAGGATGTCAGGACCTAGATCAATATTTCGAGGTGTTATAAACGGATGACTAGATTAGAAAATTCCGATCCGATGATGGTGGGTATAATAATTACCACCAGCATTAGGACGAGATAATCACCGCTGACAAATTTTCTGATATTCTCGCCAGGATTCGAACTCTGGCGTTCTGCGTCATAGGCGGACATGGTGCCCTCTGTGCCACGGTGGCCATCAAAAGCACAGTACCATAAAAAATTATGGTACCGTATCGACGGAAACTTACCATTACCAAAACGTAAGTGTACGAAATGGAACATAGACTTACGTAAAAGCAAGGTTACAAAACGTAACATAAATTAAAAAACGTAGAATCACGTAAGAAATGATCATAACCTACAAAAACGTAACGTAACGTAACGTAAAGCAAGGTATAGTAGCAAAATGTAAATTAATATAACAAACGTTAGAGAATTTTAATTTCATTCTCATACCACATCAGCGACCCTCTAAACTCTCTGGTGGGATGCAAACCACAAGACCTGTAATATCAACAAACACTATTCCTTTTACAAACGGAATGACTAGATTAGTATACCCCCATTCCGATGGTGGTGGGTACCACCAAAAGCACGGTACAATAAAAAATTTATGGTACCGTATCGAAGCTATGTAACCATACCAAAACGTAAGAGTACAAAATGGAACTTAGACTAACGTAAACGCAAGGTTACAAAACATAAATAAAAAAACGTAGAATCACGTAAAACGAATCATATCGAAAACAGTTTTTATTGTGAGAAAATTATCAGAACCTACAAAGCGTAACGTAACGTAGCATAAAGCAAGGTATAGTAGCAAAATGTAAATTAATATAACAAACGTTAGGCGGTATTGGTAGTCCGTTACTCACTTAGAGAATTTTAATTCCATTCTCATACCACATCAGCCACCCTCTAAAGTCTCTGGTGGGATGCAAAACACAACACCTGTAATAACAACAAACACTACAAAAAAAAAACTATTCCTTCCTTTATTAACCTTCCATTCAAAATAAAAAATCCTTTATATGAAGAAAAATGTTTTTCTCCAAAGGAATTTTTCCTTAAAAAGTTGGAAAATTGATCATCTTTAAATTAAGTTTGCTTATCTTTGGCTCGAATCTTTAAAATTAGGACAAACATTTTTTCAATGTAGCTTAGGTCTATGTTCATAGTGGCATGGGTCGGATTTAAATCCGCCAATTGTTTTCCTTTTAACCTAACCCAATCTAGTTAATTCACTAGTCTAGTTAATAAGTTAACTAGTTTGTTCACTAGTTCCGTTTATTAAATACTTCAGTTAGTTAGTTCACTAGTTAAGTGCTTTCAGTGAGCAGATTTTGTCTCTGTCATATACTCGTCAATGGTTTACACCTTGAGTTCACTAGTTTAGTTAGTGAGTTCAATAAATAAAATAGTTAGTTCACTTGTTATGTATTTAGTTTCCTAGCTCAGTTAGTTTAGTTTGTTAGTTCACCCGTTCAGTTGGTTCGTTCACTAGTTCAGTAGTTTAGTTAGTTTGGTTCTTCATGTCACTAGTTCAGTTAGTTAGTTCACTAGATCAGTCAGTTAGTTTACTAGTTCAGTTAGTCAGTCCACTAATTCAGTTATTTAGTTCACTATTTTTCTTCTTTCAGTGAGCCATTTTTGTCTCTTTCTTTTGCCTGTCAATAGTTTGACTAGCTCCGATCGTTATTTCACTATTTCCGTTCATTATTTTAGTTAGTTCACTAGGTTAGTTAGTTAGTTCACTAGGTTAGTTAGTTAGTTCACTAGTTGAATAAGATAGTTCAGTGAACTTTTTCCTCTTTCGTTCACCGGTCAATCTCTTTCGCAACCACAAAAGAAAATTTATTGGGAAAATTTTTTTTCTTCGCGAAATTCAAATCACATACCTATCATAAGTGTCGCAAATTCATTTCTTAAGTGGCAGCCCACTATGCAAATAAGTGAACGTAGAAAATGAGGCTACGGTATGAGATTAGAAAGGACAAATGATTTAGCAAGCGATAAATACTAAGGCAAACTAGTTCAGTTCGTTCGTCATATTAGAGACTCGTCCAATTAAAGTATTTCGTTCGCAAATTTCACAACTCTACTTAGGGCCCCAGGTAATTCAAAAACTCTTCGACGACTTCGTCCTTTGAAACTCATTTAATGAGTACAAAATGTTTGAGGGTTTAACCAAAATTTGTATTACATACGAGTCTACTGTGTTTTGGCCCTAAATATGGCTGCTGTTGCCACAACTGCCAACCATAACACCGAAATTCATTAAAGTTTTGTTATTTTATAACACCCACAAATAGTTTGTAAGGGGTTATAGTTTTCATTCTCTCACACCACTGCGATATATGTTGTATGTATCCCACCCAGCTCAGTGAATGCGAGAAATTGTTTCGTATTCATTTGGTTGTCACATGCCAGGAAGAAAAAACTTTCATTTTAAAGGATGAAAAGGCCTGAATGGACTCGTAGTTACCACATTCTATGGATCGCACTCTGTGTGTGTGTGTGTGTTGGTTTTGTGGGATCTCACTGTCTGTTTTTGTCTTTTCATATGTTTCAAAGAATTTTATTAAAAACTTTTTTCACCCAAAATATGGCCTCAAAAGGTCTACATTTATTTTTGGTGCCGGATAGGATTTTTAAGTTGTCGCTGGGTAACACATAAAGAAAAAATACACCAGACTCGTTTGTAGTAACCTAAATTATTCAAAGCAAACCATCCATCCTTCTTTTCATCCTTTCATCCATCTTTCCATTCATTCTACCATTCATTCACAACCCTGCTACGTTTTGGGGTCCAGTTATATGTGAGTTGTTCCAAGGAGGCGACAACATGACTGAGTATAACCTAATTTCTCTTGGCTAGTAAAATTTGTGTGCTTAAGGTAGTTTGATTTATAACTTTAATTAAAATAACATTCTTTATATAAATAAATACCCGGAAACTTAATATTTGGGTCATTATGGGTCAAATGTTATTCTTTCTGCATAGTATGGCGAAGGAATTTGTTTGAAATCGCGGCGAGAACTTCGACTTTCAAAATTTATAGATTATTCCTTGGTAACGATAACAGACCCAAGTAGCAGGTCTTCAAATTACGGATATTATTTTGTAAGGTTAAGCGGTGAACAAGATTCACCGGTGGGCAGAACGAGGGGACTTAGTGAACTAACTGAATGAACCAGTGAACTAAGAGAAAAAAAGTAGTGAGCTAAGAAAACGAATCTGTGAACTAGGGGATCGTACTAGTGAACTAAGAGAACGAACTAGTGAACTAAGGGAACGAATTAGTGACAATTGATTTCGATATGATATTAAATGGGAAGCCATCGTAGCACAGATTTTAGCATGTTCGCATCTGACGCAGAACGTAAAGAACATAATTTTCAGCGTTGGCTATACCCTTCTAATGCTGGCGACATTTATCAGGTACTGTACCATTTGGTATGATATCCATATAAAAACATCTCCAATACGGCGCACTGTTCGCACTCTGCTATAAAAAAGGAGGCTTATCATTGACCTAAAACTTAAATCGGACGGCACTCATTGATATGTGAGATTTGTGCCCCTATTCCTTAATGGAATGTTCATGAGCAAATTTGCATTTGCATGATATTAAATGACTTTCACATTGATTTCCCCGCATTTTGATTATTCTATCCGATCCCTATCTTGAAGCCTCGCTAGAAATAATTATCCAAATGATACGGTAAAAAAATCTTAAATTTTTTTCCTTTTTATACCCTCCACCATAGGATGGGGTACTAATACAAATTTCGTTATTCTGTTTGTAACTCCTCGAAATATTCCTCTTAGAATTTTCTTGATCGTCATGACATTTTAAGTCGATCTAGCCATGTCTATCTGTCTGTCCGTTCGTTTGTCTGTCGAAAGCACGCTAACTTTCGAAGGAGCAAAGCTAGCCGCTTGAAATTTTTCACTTATACTTCATATTGGTGTAGGTCGGTTGGAATTGTAAATGGGCCATATCGGTCCATGTTTTGATATGGCTGCCATATAAACCGATCTTGTATCTTGACTTCTTGAGCCACTAGAGGACGCATTTCTTATCCCATTTCGCTGAAATTTTTCATGAGGTGTTTAATTATGGCTTTTAACCACTGTGCAAAGTTCAATCGGTTCATTGCCTGATAAAGCTGTCATATTAACCAATCGCGGATCTCGACTTCTTGAGACTCTAGAGACCTCTTGTCTTATGCCGTTTTCGACCTCTACTAGTTCGAAACCCACCTTATCTCTCGGGATTGTAAAACACCTCGGCACCGCTCTCGCATTACTTCGAGGTGGATCTCCTTTCGCCACTTACGCCATACGTCCCAGTGTTCATGCGTCCAGGTGCCCTCTCCATATAGTAGTTGCTATATCATTGATGTCTTGTCAAGGTCTCATTTCTTTGACCTGAGTATCTCTCCGACAAAAGTTATCACAGCTCTACAGCTATCCTCACTGCTGCATATCTTCGTTGTTACTTTTTCCGCTTTTATTTCACCGATCTGATCCTCTTATTGCACCCGGCTTTCACGCCAGCGGTGACATTGGTAGACTGTGTACCCTGCATTATTCACCACCTCGTTTTCTTCTTAGATGCAGAATGGTGAGCTGCATTTTCCCATACTGTGTAGGTATTTGCGGAAGTATTCGTGTCCAGATATTGCCTGTGTCACATAGAAGTTTACGTCGCCTTTCTTTCTAGCGTTGCGCGTTCGTCACCCACACTTTTAATTCAGACTGCGTCGACCCGAATGGTATCGAGTTCACTAAGTTTATTGACGAGAGTGCTCTGGCCTTCACTGCCAAATCGTGTGCTCTTTCATTCCCCCTTACTCCGCTATGGACCGGCATCCAAACAATACGTATCATGCTATACTTAGAGAAGACATTAATCGCCTTCTTACACTTCAAGACTGCACTTGCCTTACCGCACTGTTTGTTATTTTCCTGGCGGTCAGTTTACTTTCCCTAGAGATGTTCACACTGGACGTCCTCGAGTTAACACCACACTCCCTCACGCATTCCGTGATTGCCCGAATCTCCGCCTGCAGCATCGTATTATGCTCAGGCAGTTGGAAACAGAATCAGTCCCTGGGTTATCAATGTAGACCCTCATGCCCATTTTGTCCTCTAGCTTTGATCCATCTGTGTAGCATGAACTTCCGAATGACAATAGCAGATTTCCATCAATCTAAGACCGTGCCGCTGGCAGCAGTGTCTTACACTCGCACTCAAGTCTTGTCTCAGGTATCCAAACGGAAACATCCTCGATTCCTCCCAGGTCTCCTATCGTGGCCTCCACTATACCACGTTGGTCTGACCTGCTCTATGCTCTACCCATTGTCCCATCGCCTTAAGTCTCATAGCCACAGTGGTTGCCTCACACTTAATCTGTATGTCAATGGGTGGGATATCTATAATAGTCTCCAGCGCTCTAACGTGACCCTTATCACCCCGCCTATGGCAAGACAACATATTCTCTGAACCTGTTGTATGGCCCTTATGTTGCACTTTTTCTCCATAGCAGTCCACCAAACTACTGAGGCGTAAGTAAGTATTGGTCTAATCACGCTCCTCTAGATTTAGTGAACTATCCTAGGATTCAGGCTCCATTTGGAGCCTAGGGCCCATCTACATAGTGTCCAATATTTGTGAGCTTACTTCGTTCACTCCCGAATGTTACACTACCAGATCAGATTACTTTTCAAGATCACTCCGAAGTATGAGACCTTGTCAGATATTAATACCCTCAAATTGCCCCACTTTCGTCTTCCTCGTGAACAGCCGTAATTCAGTCCTCTCTGGGTTAACATTGAGACCCCTGGGTCCAGCCCAAGTATTCCAACTCCAAGATCCTTTCGGACCTTCTGGATAGCTGATACGCATTCTTCTCCACAGAATTTTTATACACGTCTGCGTAGCAGACGGGTTCAAATCCCTCTTTAATGAGCATCCGTATTAGGTTCTTTCTGGTGGTGGCCTGTGGCGAGCTTTGTGCCACTTTCTCTCTTATCTTTATGTCATGGGACCCACAATTAATCCACCTATTCAACATGTCTCCAAGGACCCGGCCCACCTGGTCTAAGCAGACGAGTTCAAATCCCTCTTTAATGAGCATCTGTATTAGGTTCTTTCTGGTGGTCACCCTAAGCGTGGCCTGTGGCGAGCTTTGTACCACTTTTTCTCTTATCTTTATGTCATGGGACACACAATTAATCTACCTGTTCACCATATCTTCAAGGACACGGCCCACCCGGTCTAAGGATTGGATCAGGGTGTTGGTTCGCACATTGTTAAAAGCCCACTCAATGTCAATGCATACCGACAATGTGTACGTCTTGGCATCGAAGGATTCTTCTATTTTATGCACACCCTCATGCAGGGCAGTCTCCACCGACCTTACCTTGACATAGGCATGCTATTTGTATTTGAGCTGGATTCCTACTCTTTATCATGGTATCCACAATACATTCCATGGTTTTGAGAAGAAATGACGTAAGGCTAATGGCCTTTGGTGTCGCATAACTTGCCTTGCCGGACTTTCGGAGTATATCCAAGTCCTGGGCACTCTACGAAAATAGCCGGCATACCACTTAAGTTTCATGTCGGTCCATAACCCGATATAGTTCTTATATAAACCGATCGTCTGATGAGACTTCTTGAGGCTCTAGAGGAGGCAATTGGTATTCGATCTGACTGGAACTTGCATGAGAGCAGCTGTTTTGACTTACTCTAAATTTGAGCAACTAAAGGAAGATATTCTTACCCAAATGTATCTTTTTCGCATTCCTTAAGTTAAATACAAAGGACTGAAAAATAATTCCCATTAAATGTTAGGCTCAATTATATTTGACTTGACAAGGGAATACCCTTAAAAGCTTTGATGTTCCACATTGATTTTTCTTTTAGTAGTTCATACTTACATTACATGAAAACGTTCCCAAAACCTTTTCATCACACATTTCCATTTGGTTGAGTACAACTTTTATTTACTTTCCCAAACGCACTTTGATAACCAAACAACTTACAAAACATCAACAAAACGTGTAGAAGTACTGAAATGGCTTTAAAAAAAAGAACAAGTTTATGTCCTTCAAACTCAAAAAGCATTTTGAATCCCATTTGGTCATTGTAATACTTTACAAAGTCCTTTAAAACCGCCCTCACACTTAAGCACCCTCATAGTTTACATACTTGAAAATGGTCTAACTCCCAGCTTATTCCCCTACTTTACAATATAAGCATTTTATTGAATTTTTCCCCATATTTCTAATATTTGGTACTTTGGAAAAAATCCGGAAGTTTTAAGTTGGGGGGCAAAGTTAAATGACCAAGAGACATTCACATTCATGAAAACATTTCGGCAAGTTCAAATATGGTCACATAACAAACTGTTGGGAGAGGAGATGAAAAAAAAAGCAGATTTTCTTTATATCCTTGTGCTTTTATGAGGTCTGCTTTTTCTTTAGAAATCATAAACTCTTGTATAAGTTTCAAGTAACTTCCCCCAAAAGCATATGGAAAATGAGGGCAACAATCAATAAACATTATGTCCGTCCCCCCAAAAAGCCCTTGAGAAAAGTCGAACAGAAGATGAAAAAGATCTTCAACCCAATTTTACAGATTTTTTTTTTTTTTTTGGTAAAGGAGGTCATTGTAAAGTTGGATTTCAATAGAGAAGAGTAAAAGGTGTTCACTTTTATTTTTGCAGATTCAGTATAGGGATGTCAGCGTTCTTGTAAAATAGGCAGAGAGAGATACTAAGCTTCCAAATTTAGAACAGATTTTCTGAAGAAAGCTGTCATGGCCCCACAAACAAGAGACCTGGATAAGTCAAAGAGGTCTTGATTCCAAGGAGACACCTGAAACTAGACAGAGGCCAATATGTCCCATGGCAGAAATATGGCAACCCTGCAAATTTAAATGGCCGCGATGCATTGGTTTAATACAACTGACTGTTTGAAATTTCAGCAAAATCGGGTAAAAAATGCGCCTAATATGGATTCATCGAGTTTTTTAGTAGCTATAGGGGAATATGGGAGGCCACCGTAGAACAGAGGTCAACATGTCCGACTATCACGCTGAACGCCTGGGTTCGAATCCTGGTGAGACCATTAGAAAATTTTTTTAGCGGTGGTTTTCCCTCCTAATGCTAGCAACATTTGGGATGAGGTTTTGTGCCATATAAAAACTTCTCTCCAAAGAGGTGTCGCACTACGGCACGCCGTTCGGACTCGGCTATAAACAGGAGGCCCCTTATCATTGAGCTTAAATTTGAATCGGACAGCACTCGTCGATATGTGAGAAGTTTGCCCCTGTTTCTTAGTGGAATGTTCATGCCCAAATTTGCATTTGCATAGGGGAATATGGTCCGATCTGCAATTTAATGGACAATAATGACGAGGGTCCTACCACATCTCACCATTCAAAATTTCAGCGACATCAGGTAGCAAAGGATTCTGAAACAGGGACGCTACAAAGTAGACGGATAGGGACTGCAAATGACACCATATATTTTGCGGTTCTTTTGACAATTCTTCAGTAAGGTTTGCCATTTTATGATGGGCAAATGCACGAGCCAACAACAAGTCGAAACTATTAAAATTTACTACCCAAATTCAGAGTCAATGACCTCAACGTTAAGAACGCTACGATGAGACTCATTTCTTGCTGAACGGCTTCTTCAATAAGATTTTCTAAGGTTTGCCATTTCATGATGAAAAGATACACGAGCCAACAACGAGTCGGAACTATTAAAATTTACTACCCAAATTCGGAGTCAGTGGCCTCAACGTTAATAGCGCTACGATGAGGCTCATTTCTTGCTTAGTAGTAGCTTCGTCAATAAGCAAGATATGCGTTATTGGTTAGACAGCAATTCACACGTCCTCATTGCATCCCAAAAAAATTATGGTTTACTGCGGTTTATGGGCTGGCGGCGTCATTGGACCGTACTTCTTCCGTGATGATCAAGACCTATCGCTACCGATTCCCAGTAACATGCCGGTCCAAGTCCATATCATCCCGATTGGATGATATGAACTTGGAGGACATGTGGTTCCAACAGGATGGCGCCACAAGCCACACAAGGAATGTCACAATCAATTTATTGGATATCAAGTTTGGAGAACGTGTTATCTCCTGCAATGGTCCAGTCGATTGGCACATTTTTAAATGCACATACATATTTTTGTGGGTCAAAGACTTAGGTTTTAAATTTCTCGGCTTATGACAATCCTGGGAAAATGTTCCCGCAAATACATCGCTTAAGAAGAGAAGATTTAACGACTACCTGTCGCTATGGAAGGGGTACTGAAACCACCCTATCCCAAGGGAAGGGGTACTAAAACTATCCTTTCTCAAGAGAAGGGGTACTAAAACTACCCTATCCCAAGGGAAGGGGTACTAAAACTATCCTATCCCAAAGGAAGGGGTACTAAAACTTTCCTATCCCAAGGGAAAAGGCACTGAACTAGCCTATCCCAAGGGAAAGGGTGCTAAAACTACCCGTTCCCATGGGTAAAGGAACTAAAGCTACCCATTTCCATTGGTAAGGGTACTAAAGCTACCCTTTCCCATGGTTAAGGGAACTAAACGGTACGAAAACTACCCTTTCCCAAGGGTAAGGGTGCTAAAACTACCCTTTCCCATGTATAAGGGTACTAAAGCTAAATTTTTCCATGTGTAAGCGTACTATAACTACCCTTTGCCTTGGGTAAGGGTACTAAAACTACCCTGTCCCAAGGGAAGGAGTACTAAAACTACCCTATAGCAAGGGAAGGGAAACTGAAGCTACCTTGTCCCAAGGGTAGGGGTACTAAAACTACGTTGTCCCAAGGGAAGGAGTACTAAAACTACCCTATACCAAGGGAAGGATTACTTAAACGACCCTATCCCAAGGGAAGGGATACTGAAACTACCCTATCGCAAGGGAAGGGATACTGAAACTACCCTATCGCAAGGGAAGGATTATTTAAACTACCCTATCCCAAGGGAAGGGATACTGAAATTACCCTATCGCAAGGGTAAGTACAAAAACTACACTATCCCAAAGGAAGGGGTCCTAAAACTACCCTATACAAAGAGAGGGGCTACTAAAACTATCCTATCCCAAGAGAAGGGTTACTAAAACTACCATATCCCAAGGAAAGGGTATTAAAATTACCCTATCCCAAAGGAAGGGTTACTAAAACTACCCTATCCCACGGGAAGGGGTACTAAAACTACCCTATTCCCAGGGTACTAAAACTTTCCTATCCAAGGAGAAGGGGTACTAAACTACCTTATTCCAAGGGAAGGGGTACAAAACTACCCTATCTCAAGGGAAGGGGTACTACAAATACCCTATCCCAAGGGAAGAGGTACTACAAATACCCTTTCCCATAGGTAATGGTACTAAAACTATCTTTTCTCTTGGGTAAGGGTACTAAAACCATCCTTTCTTATGGGTAAAGGTACTCAAACTACCCTTTCCCATGGATAAGGATACTAAAACTACCCTTTCCCGTGGGTAAGGGTACTAAAATTACCCTATCCGATGTGTAAGAGTACTTAAAATACCCTTCCCCATAGATAAGGGTACTAAAACTACCATTCCCCATAGATAATGGTACTAAAGCTACCATTTCCCATGGGTAAGTGTACTAAAAGTATCCTTTACTATGGATAAGGGCATTAAAACTACCCTTTCCCATGGATAAGGGCACTAAAACTACATTTTCCAATGGGTATTAAAACTACCCTTTCCCATGGGTAAGGGTACTAGATCTATCCTTTCCTATGGGTAATGGTACTGAAACTACCAATTCGCATGGGTATGGGTACTAAAACTACCCTTTCCTGTGGGTAATGTTGCTAAAACTACCTTTTCTCGTGAGTAAGGATAATAAATCTACCATTTCACATGAGTAAGGGTTCTAAAACTTCCCTTGCCCATGAGTAAGAGTTCTACAACTGCCTTTTTCCATGGGTAGGGGTTCTAGCATTACGCTATCCCTACTAGGGTACTAAAAACATTGGGATTAGAACTACCCGTGGGTAAGGATAATAAAACTACTCTTCCCAATGGGTAAGGATACTAAAACTACTCTTCCCCATAGGTAAGGATACTAAAACAATTCTTCCCCATGAGTAAAGGTACTAAAATTAACCTTCTCTATAGATAAATATACTAAAACTACTCCTTACCATAGGTAAAGGTACGTAAACTACCCTTTCCCATAGGTAAGGGTACTAAAACCACCCTTTCCCATGGTTAGGGTAATAAAACTACCACTAAAAGCTTCTAAAACTTACTTTAAAAAAACTCACATATTCGTATTTGTATTCCTTAAATGTATTGTTGCCCTAGAGTTTAGAATTCCCCTATTTCGCTTATTTGATTTCTCAATTGGCATCTCTATATTAACTACCACACCACACATTGGCATTTGCCCAATAAAAAAGGAATTTATGCATGGATTGCTATAGGGGTGCTGCTTCAACATACATTTATCGTTGTTGTATGCAGTTGAGTGTGTGTGTGTGACTTTGAAAAGTGGAAAGTGAAATTTATATTTTACAATCTTTTTTTTTTGGTTTCATTTGAATTCTTTTTGACAAAGTAAGAAAAAAAATCTTTGAGAAATGAACTGTTAACATTTTTTTTACTTTCTTTTGTTGTATATGGATGATGGCGAAACATGACTTAACAGAAAGGTATGTGGGTCAAGTTACCTTGTTTTATTTGTCTCACTCTCGTCGTTAGCTTTCTGCAGGGTTGTTTGCACGCAATTTTCCAAAAAATAAAATAAAATAAAAATAAACAAAGAGCGAAGCTATATGTTCAATCATTTTATTGGCAGTAAGTGTGCAACAGGTTTTATTAAAAATAAAGTTAACAGGGTTTATCTCACTTTGTCATACTCACATTGGAAATGTAAATGCAATGGATTTGTGTTTTTATATCCACCACCATAGATATTTAACTCGACAGTTTGGGACAGGAACTCGTGGAGAGCATATAAATATTTGAAACATTGACATTAAAGTCGGTTTTGGGGTTTAAGAAAATAGCTAAAGCTGTTCATGTGATGATCTCCTTCATACTTGTTTTTGCCTTCAACAACTATATTATGGTTTGCAGCATCCATGTTATGGCCTCCTACAACCATGTTATGGCCTTCAACATCCATGTCAATGAATTAAACTATATTCATAAATTTCAGATACTTTTATTTGAAGGGTAGTTGAAGTAAAAAATTAATGTCCACAATAATGAGTTCATTTTATAATACTGCCTTGGAACGCTAAGCATTTTGTATGTCAGACGACAACTGGGCTGAGTGATGAGTGTTGCCTTAAACTGACCATAAAATTACCTAAATTGTTGCTTGCCTTACATTTTTATATGTGAAAGTTGCAGGGAACCCTCATAAAAGTTTACAGACACGCGATATAGATTAAGGGTGCAGACGATAAATTCACAATTTTATATTTAGTTGTTTTTATTTATTTTTTGAAAAATAAAATGTAATATTAATAGCCTGTCTGTTGGAAATAAATGTTGGTAACGTAAAACTTTTTATTGCATTTTTTCTCAGAGTAGAAAAAGAAAACTCCAAAAAGCCCAAAACCATACAATTCAAAGTCATCTCATAAAAGTAATAGAAAAAAATCTAATAAATTGTGATGAAGCCTTCAAATTGGTATGGTACCAAAGCAATAAAAGAATAATAAAATCATCAATAATGCTAAAACAAAAGGTTTCGTAAAAAGCACAGACGTCAATAAAACGTAAAATTTAAACAAGTAGATCAAAATGTGTGAATTGAGATTCTAAATTTTTTGTGATTTTGTTTGGCCAGTCACTGCATACTACATAGATTTTTTTTGATTCTTAAAAATTAAAAAAAAATACTAAAATTTTTTTTTCGTTGTCTTTTCAGGTATGTTCGATTAACTCAAATAGGTAATTATTCTAAAAATTATACTTTGCTTCTTCCCTCCATAATTAAGTAATGAACAACCAACTCATTTCTTCGTTGTTCTTATTGTGGTTAAGGCCTTATTTTCCAAAACCTTATCATACATTCGCGCAGACACCGGAATCTTGGAATAATGATGTTGATCGAAGGTTTATAATTACGGAATTTATGCTGAAAGAATCCATTTAGGTCACCTAGACTTGATGGAATATTTCCGGCTTTACTACAGAAGGAAGCAGACTATCTGGCGAGCCACCTGGTCAATATTTTCACAGCGTGGGTGGGTCTTGCATATACTCTGAGAGCCTGGCAGTATATATATATAAGCCTTACGACCTTTCTATTCAAAACCATGTAACGTATTGTGGATACCATGATAAAGAGTAGGACATCCAGCGAACTGCTCAAATAAAAACTTAAAAATGAAAAAGAGTATAAGTTACCGTGTTGCAATATAAAGATCTGTGATATTACAATTTAAGTTGTCTCCAATATAATTAATGTCGTGTTGTTAATGAATGTGCTTTTGAGGAAAAAATCCATGTGAATATATCCTAATTTATTGCGAATCCCCTGAAGATGTCAACAACAATAAACGAAACATTGGGGCAAATGAAATAAAAAGGAATTTTTGTTTACGGAATTTAGGTATAAAGAGCTTAAGAGCTTCTTGAACCCAAGAAAATCTGAATACTTAACATGCAAATATGCCCATGAACATTCCACTAAGGAAGTGGGGAAAACTTCTCACAAATATGATAAGGGGTCTCCTTTTTGTAGCCGAGTCCGAATGGCGTGCCGCAGAGCGACACCTTTTTGGGGAGAAGTTTTTACATGGCAAAGTACCTCACTAAAGTCGCCAGCATTAGGAGGGGAAAACCATCGCTGAACATTTTTTTGATGTCATAGGCGGACATGCTAAACTCTGCGCTACGGTGGCCTCCAAAAATATAAACAGCATGCCTATGTCCAGGAAAGGTTGGTGAAGACTGCCCTCCGCGAGGTTATGCATTGTGAAATAGAGGAATCCTTCAATGCCAAGACGGGCGTTTTATAATGTGCGTACCGACACATTGATCCAATCCTGAGACCAGTACCGGGTGGACTGGGTCCTTAGAGACTGGATAAACCATATGCTAAGGAACAGGAAGATAAATTTCGGGGAGGAGGGATTTGAACCCGCGACGCAGACGTTGTTATAATACTTCTTAGGGCTAAGGATCCTAAACAGCTGTGCAGAAGGGCCAAAGGGCCAGTTGCTCAGCGTCATAGGCGGACATGCTAAACTCTGCACTACGGTGGACTCCAAAAATATAAACAGTATGCCTATGTCCAGGTAAGGTCGGTAAAGACTGCCCTCCGCGAGGTTGTGCATGAAATAGAGGAATCCTTCGATGCCAAGACTGGCGTTTTATAATGTGCTTACCGACACATTGATCCAATCCTGAGATCACATATGATTGGCATATGATTGGTTAGACCCAGAGGTCTCAATGTTAACCCAGAGAAGACTGAAATATGCCTGTTCACGAGGAAGATGAAGGTGGACCAATTTGACGCACCACATTTCCTTAATCGAACGATTTCGTTACCTGACCACATCAAATACTTAGGTGTGTTCTTGGAAAGGAAACTTAATTGGAAGTTTCACATTCAGGAGCATACTGAGAAGGCTCAAAGATGTTGGGTACTTTGTAGATTGGCCGTACGCTCGAAATGGGGCCTGAATCCGAGCATAGTCCACTGGCTCTAGGGAAGCGTGATTAGACCATTACTTACATACGCATCAGTTGTTTGGTGGACTGCTATGTTGCCTTGACATAGGTGGGGGCGATGAGGACCACATCTACTAGGGCACTGGAAACTATTCTAGATATCCGACCCATTGACATACAGATTTAGTGTGAGGCAGCCACTGCCGCTATGAGACTTTAAGGCGATGGGAGAATGGATTGAGAATGGGAGCAGCTCATACCATAACGGTATAATCGAGGCGACCATAGGAAAACTGGAAGGAAGGGATGAATTTTTCGTTCGGAGACCTGTGATGAACCTTGAGGTCGAGCGCGAAGCGGCACAGTCTTGCTGTTAGCGGCACAGTCTTAGATTGACGGAACCCTAGTATTGCCATCTGGAAGACCATATTACACGGATGAATCAAAGCTAGAGGACAGAGTGATCCTGGGGGTCTACATTGAGAACCCAGGGACTTAGATCTGTTTTAGACTGCCTGACCATAATACGGTTCTACAGGCAGAGATTCGGACGATCGGGCGCAAAAAAGACTGATGGTGAAGAATCTGGCCATTATGCGGATGGTGTCTAGCCTTTCATCCTTCGGAGTAAAGGGGGCAAGGTGTTTCATTCTTACCACAAATGCACAGCCAAATTTATGCCTCGTTTCATGGCAGCTATAATATAGGACGTCACCACTCGCTGTTGTTGTGGAGCCCTTCCTGAGCCATCGCATTGCCTGTATGGCGGTAATGTCTGCTCAGTATATCTCTAATGCATATAGTACGTCTTCTCTATAATTCAAAGCTTATGCATCGGAAATATTAGCTTAGACTCATTCCAGAAGAGGAGCTTCTCAAAAAAGGCGTATGATATTGATTTTTTATCACGGGCCCTATGTAGCCAAAGGATAGATTAGAAGAGACATTTAGAGCCCAGAACTGCAGAAATGATCCAACATCGAACAGGCACATCATCAGAATGGATGGCAAGATCAAGGGGCTCGATGATATTGAATATTATTTGATTTTCAAAAAGGATTGTACCAAATATAGGACCTGCATCCTGGCGAAAAAGTATCTGTCGTGTTTTATTCTTAATTCTGCAGTTATGTTCTTATCGCGTGGCGGCAGGGTACTTATCATCGCCTCTGTTACTTTCTGGTGGTGAGATACTTTGTACGTTTTTGTAAAGAAAAGAATTAAGATCTTATGCTAGGCTGTGATCTCAGGAGAAGTACGGACACAAATCTGGAGTTTATTTTGGAGAAGGGCTTGTTAATATATAACAGAGGGACGGATGCCATCTTTGAGAGGAGGTTTTATACCTTACCTTAGACGACATTCAGGGTTACTCCATCTCTGGTTGGGTAGTACTAAAAAGAGGCGATCTTCTCGCATTATACGTAAATGTACTACGAGTTAGAGGAGATTGGACAACAGACTATTGACCTCTGCAGGAACTCAAGGCGGACGAACTGGGAGAACTCTTATACAGCGATTGGTGGCAGAATCCGTTGCCCCGGTGCATTTTTGGGTGTAGAGGGACAGAGAATACTTTGGCCAGGCGATGGAGGTTGGAATGATATTCGTCTATAAGGTGGCTTATCCGGCCAGGAGGCCCATTTTATTCTAACTAGCAATAATTTAAGCTTCTAGGAACCGAACAATGATGATCGAAAGACCGGTTTAAATGAGAGCTATATCAGGTTAAAGACTGAATTGAACCGATTCGAACAGCACTTGGCAAAGTTGTTGGAAGTGATAACAGAACACCATATGCAAAATTTCAGCCAAATCTAATAAAAACTGCGACTTTCAGGGGCTGAGGAAGTCAAATCGGAAGATCGGTTTATATGGGAGCTATATTTAAATCTGAACCGATATTGCCCATTTGCAATCCCCAGCGAACTACATCAATATTAGATATTTGTGAAAAATGTCAAGAGGCTCGCTTTACGCGTTCAACCGCTATCGTGATTTCGACAGATGGAGGGACGGACATGGTTAGATCAATTTAGAATAACGAGACGATCAAACATATATATACTATATATATAGCTATAGATAGTCTTCTGCGGAGATCGATTTATATGGGAGTATGTCAGGTTATTGACCGATTTGATAAATAATAACCATGAATGTTGGATGTCATAATAAAACGCCGTAGCGCAGAGGTTAGCATGCCCGCCTATGACACTGAACTCCTGGGTCCGAATCCTGGCGAGACCATCATAGTCAGACAGCGCTTAAGACTCTACTCGATGTCGGCACTACCTGGAGCAGCTATTTTGAAAACACAAGGTTACTCTTTTTGTTGGGTCCCTGGTCACGAAGATGTCACATGTAACAGGAAGGCTGATTTGATCGCGAGAGAGGGTGCAAGTCTTCCCAAGGTTTCGATAACAGATACTCTTCTACTCTCGACACTACCCTACATTACACTTCTCTACTCTACACTACTCTACTCTATACTACTCTACACTACTCTCTACTTTTCTCAACACTATACTTTTGGGTCCCTGGTCACATATATGTCACAGGTAACAAGAAGGCGGATTTGCTCGCGAGAAAGGGTGTTAATCATCCCAGGGTCTCGAAAACAGAAACTCTATTCAACACTTCTCTACTCTACTCTACTCTACTCTACTCTACTCTACTCTACCCTACTTTACTCTACTCTATTCTAGTTTATTCTACTCTGCAGTATTCTACAATACTCAACAATACTCAGCACTACTCAACTCTCTCCACTCCCCTATAATGTAGGGGATAATGTACTCTACTCTAATCTACTTTGCTATACTCTATTCTGTTTTACTCTACGTTACTCAACGCTACTCTACTTGACTTTACTCTACTCTACTCTACTCTACTCTACTCTACTCTACTCTACTCTACTCTACTCTACTCCACTCTACTCTACTCTACTCTACTCTACTCTACTCTACTCTACTCTACTCTACTCTACTCTACTCTACTCTACTCTACTCTACTCTACTCTACTCTACTCTACTCTACTCTACTCTACTCTACTCTACTCTACTCTACTCTACTCTACTCTACTCTACTCTACTCTACTCTACTCTACTCTACTCTACTCTACTCTACTCTACTCTACTCTACTCTACTCTACTCTACTCTACTCTACTCTACTCTACTCTACTCTACTCTACTCTACTCTACTCTACTCTACTCTACTCTACTCTACTCTACTCTACTCTACTCTACTCTACTCTACTCTATTTTTCAATCGAACCAAATTATTATTATAAATTACAATTATTAAATACAAATTTCAGATTGCATAAAACCTTAAAATGTAATATTAAATGTAAGAGGATTTCAACAAATTTAATGTATCATTTGATGAAAATAATGTCCTAAGGCAATACTTATGATAATATACACACACACACACAGGCACATGCCAACCTAATGACATGTCACTGCTCAAACATTCCATTTTGCTGGCTTATAAGCCCTGGTCAAATTAAAAATTTAACATCATCTCTCTCTTTCAACATTAAGAATTCCCTATTATGTTTGTGTTTTATAAAGTAATCCTCTTGCTGTACAAATTATATGGTACTACAAAAATTCTATATTATGTATTATTATTATTGTTGTAGCTTTTGTTGTTGTTGTTGTTATGTCTTTTGGGCAAATGACATTTTCCAATGTACGACTGGTTGTTGTCCGCCTGTGGAACGCCGACGATTAGATTAACACCATAACAACTGAAAAATAGCTCAACAGCCATAACGGCGACGGCTACAAAACAGATATCAGATGACATGGTTGGCTATAACCACAGCAACAGCAATAACCACTGCCACCAAATAAGTACCAGGTTTCCGATAGCTTAGCGCTTTATGTGTCCTCTCTTTTCTCTTTCGTTCTTGTCTTAAGGCCTTGGCCCATTATAAATAATCCCTTCAACTTAGTTACACCAAAAAGGACTTATGGCACAGCCCAAAAATAAGCTTTTCGTCTTTTTCAAGGAAAAGTCTCAAAAAAAAAACAAGAAAAACTGAGCAGAGTGTTCTTCCAAACACGAGCCTTAAATCTACCAACCATACCTCCCCAAAGATTTCTAAGGCCGCCTCAAGAGCGGCTATGCCATGAAATTTTAAATAACTTTTTTTGGACTAGGCCGGAGAATCAGTGAAGGGCGAGGGGTAGCCATACACATTTCACAAAAAACAAATTACCTTTTGGATACGCTTTAACAACAAAATGGCAGGCAGCAACAACAGGACGACAACAGCTACAGAAGGTAGCTGTGTGGCAAGTCTCATCATCCTTGCCATTTTTCCCCTCACGTAACCTTAGCCAATATGAAAACAATCAGTACATGGCCCATGTACGAGGGTGACACATGAGAACAAAATCGATAATTCCAAAAATCCAAAATTTCCAGAGAAATTAAATTTTGACAATATTTCCCCAGAATTTAAACTTTGACAAAATTTCTTAATAAATGAAATTTTGAAGTAATTTCCTAAAATAAAAGAAATATCGATAAAAATATACCATTTAGGAAACTATTAGGAAATTTTAACAAGATTTTGTAAAAAATATTTCTTATACAGAGAAATTTAGGAAATTTTGATAAAATTTCCCATAAAGGTAAAATTACCAATTTTCACAAAATTTCCCCCACAGATGAATTTTGGGAGATTTTGACAAAAATGAAATTTTGTTCAGATTGTTATTCAGAAATTTTGACAAGATTTTATAAAGAGTTGATATTTTGAAAAATATTTCCCATATAGAGAAATATTAGCAAATTTTGACAAAATTTCCCATAAAGGTAAAATTACCAAATTTTCACAAAATTTTCCCCACAGATGATTATTAGGAGATTTTCACAAAAATCAAATTTTGAGCTTGCAATTTTCTTCTCGGAGAAATGAAATAGATAAAATTTCCCATTAAGTGATGAATTTTTGGCAAAATTTCCCATGACTATAAAATTTCAACGAAAATAAAGGGACATTTTGAGAAAATTTCTCTAGAAATTTCATTTTGACCAAATATTCTCAGACTTTACATTTTGAGAAATTTTCCCTAGACTTGAAATTTTGAGAATATTGCAAGTGAATATTAGCAATTTTACAAATTTCCCATAAAAGTTAAATTTTTACAAAATTTCCTACAATACTTAAAAAATTTCCCCAACCCACTATGCTTTTCCTGCACTGCACCCTGCCTCATAATCACCATACGGCCACTTATCTCATCGTACAAGAATGAACATCATTTTGATTACTTTTCGAGCGAAAACAATAAGAAGATTTCAAATCCAAGCCTTGACAAACAAACCCACAAATGCTACTAAACGGCCGAATGTGCCCTGGTGGCTAGAAGAGATGTCCAGTGTTGACCTGCATAGAGGCTAGGACTATGACGCAAAATTGGTATAACAACCTCCATACATAAGCCGCGTTCCTTCTATTTATCTTCTCTCTCATCCTCTTTGCCTTTCTATGTGTGGTGTCGTAGTCATAAGTCAGTCAGTTATCCCAAGCATTTGCTATTGAAATTGCTGCTAGGGAAAAGAACTTCTACGGCATCATCCCATCATCTCCTTTCGTCATTTGGGCTGGCGGGACCATCTGCAAAAACAATTCCACTTCATAAATATAAACTTAAGCTTTGGGCCATGGAGTGTGGTAATAAAACTCATAGATAAAGGAGCTCTGTAGACTAGAAAGCAACGCAAAACAAAAACAACAATGAGAAGACAAAAATGTAAACCTTAGGTTCCGGCAACTACTATGTGAAATGGCGGTGGAATTGGTTTGGAAAGCAGGATTGGCCTAAAACAAGAACATGTTGGAAGCAAATATCAGAAAAAAAATCTTTTAAATAACAATTTTGGGGAAATCTCCTTTAAATAGCTCATTTTTGAAAAATTTTCCATGAATATAAAACTTTCCCAAAATTTGCTATTTATAGAAAAATTTCCCATAATACGATATTTATAGGAAATTTCCCCGAAATAAGATATTTATGGGAAATTTCCCTAAAAATTTGCTGTTTACAGGCAATTTTCCGGAAATTTGCTTTTTATAGTAAATTTCCCTGAAATTTGCTGTTTATAGAAAATTTTCCCGAAATTTGCTTTGTATAGAAAATATCCCCTACATCCGCTATCTATAGTCAATTTCCCTGAAATTTGCTATTTATAGTAAATTTCCCTGAAATTTGCTATTTATAGTTAATTTCCCCGGAATTTTCTATTTATAGTAAATTTCCCCGAAATTTGCTATTTATAGTAAATTTCCCCGAAATTTGCTTTTTATAGTAAATTTCCCCAAAATTTGCTATTTATAGTAAATTTCCCCGAAATTTGCTATTTATAGTAAATTACCTCGAAATTTGCTATTTATAGTAAATTTCCCTGAAATTCATAGTAAATTTCCCTGAAATTTGCTATTCATAGTAAATTTCCCTGAAATTTGCTATTTAAAGTAAATTTCCCTGAAATTTGTTATTTATAGTAAATTTCCCTGAAATTTGCTATTTATAGTAAATTTCCCTGAAATTTGTTATTTATAGTAAATTTCCCTGAAATTTGCTATTTATAGTAAATTTCCCTGAAATTTGCTATTCATAGTAAATTTCCCTGAAATTTGCTATTAATAGTAAATTTCCCTGAAATTTGCTATTTATAGTTAATTTCCCCGGAATTTTCTATTTATAGTAAATTTCCCCAAAATTTGCAATTTATAGTAAATTTCCCCGAAATTTGCTATTTATAGTAAATTTCCCTAAAATTTGCTATTTATAGTAAATTTCCCCGAAATTTGCTACTTATAGGAAATTTCCCCGAGACATGATATTTATGGGAAATTTTCCGAATAAATATCATGTCCTGTTTACAGGAAATTTTCCCAAAATTTGCTTTTTATAGTAAATTTACCCAAAATTTGCTTTTTATAGTAAATTTCCCCAAAATTTGCTATTCATAGTAAATTTTCCCAAGATTTGCTATTTATAGTAAATTTCCCCAAAATTTGCTACTTATAAGAAATTTGCCCGAAAAATGATACTTTTTGGGAAATTTCTTAAAAAATTCGCTGCTTACAGGAAATTTTTCCGAAATTTGCTATTTGTAGTAAATTTCCCCAAATTTTGCTGTCTACAGGAAAATTTCCCAAAAGTTTACAAAAAGGAAATTTTTAATAGTAAATTTCCCCGAAATTTGCTGTTTAAAGTAAATTTCCCCGAAACATGCTATCTATGGGAAATTTCCCCGAAATTTGGTATTTATGGGAAATTTCCCCAAAATATGGTATTTATAGGAAATTTCCCCGAAATATGATATTTATGGGAAATTTACCCACAAATTTGCTATTTATAGTAAATTTCCCCGAAACTTGCTATTTATAGGAAATTTCCTTTACATATGATAATAATAAGAAATTTTCTCGAAATTAGTTATTTAATGGAAATATTCTCCGAAATTATCACAAAATTTTTTATTTATAGGAAATTTCCCAAATTTTTTATCTATAGAAAATTTTTTAAAATGTGGTATTTATAGGAAATTTTCTTCAAATTTGCTATTTATTTGAAATTTTTCCAAAATTTGCTATTTATAGGAAATTTTTCCAACAGTTGCTATTTCTAGGAAATTTTTCCAAAATTTGCTATTTCTAGGAAATTATGCAAAAATTAGCTATTTATAGGTAATTTCCCAGGAAAGTGTTTAATATTGGAATTTTCCTATTAAATTTTTTTTTTTAATTTGGTATTAATGGGAACTTTTTCCAATATAAGATATTTTGCGATTTAAAAAAAAAGTCTTCCATATTTGCTGCTTATAAGAAATTTCGTTAAATTTTTGCAATTAATATGAAATTGCATGAAGTTTTATATATAGGAATGTTTTGAGGAATGGTGTGACCACACAGTGACTTGACCCTGAAATTATATTGGGTTGCCCAAAAAGTAATTGCGGATTTTTGCTTGCATTTTTAATGAAACTTAGAATGAACTTTAATCAAATATACTTTTTTTACACTTGTTTTCTAAAGCAAGCTAAAAGTAACAGCTGATAACTGACAGAAGAAAGAATGCAATTACAGAGTCACAAGCTGTGAAAAAATTTGTCAACGCCGACTATATGAAAAATCCGCAATTACTTTTTGGGCAACCCAATATATCCGATTCGTGCTCTTTTCTAAAATAACTTTGATTTGAGCTCCATATTACAATGGTCAGCAAGTACGTCTTATTTGGGTGTTTTTATGGGGGCGCGGTGGCCCCATAGACTTTTTGTTCCGAACATTGACATCAGATTCGTGCTCTACTCCCAAAGACCTTTCATTTGAGCCCCAAATTGCTATTGGGGTAAATATGTCCTATATAGAAGTGTTTGGGGGTGGGGTGGTCTCCCACACCCCTGCTCCCACAACTGGATATCAGATGCATTGTCTACTCTAAAATACCTTTTATTTGAATTCCATATTGCAGTGATTGGTGTATTTATGTTTGGTAGGTTTTGGGGGTGGGGCGGCCCCCCTAGGTATCCCATCCGAAAAATTTGGATAAAAAATTTTTGTTTTTAGGTTTCTTTAAAAGAGCAAACAAAATTTAGCTTAAATCGCACATCCCATTTTCCCCTTTCAGGAAATTTGCTTTTACAGCTAATTTCTTGAAGATTTACTCTTTATAGAAATTTCTCTTTACAATCCTCTGCACCCTAGTTAGCACAACTCTGTTCTTACACATTTTCATGGGAGCATTAAGACCAACAGCAGTTTTCCTACCTTCAACTTTAGGTAAAGAGCAACCGAATTGCGAAAAACAACAATGGCTAGAAAAGAAAAACAGTTTTGAGAAAACAATTTCAAGTTTAAACATAAAATCCCAGTAAAGTAACAACACCAAAAACAACTCACGGTAATATGGATGTTCGTTTACGTTGCCATAGCCTTTACCTTTGATACGAATACTACAGCCGTTGGTTGTTAGGTACTCTGTGTTAAGGTTAAGGCACCGACATTAAGCCCCCCCTCCCCAAAAACTAAGAAGACAATTATTTTCTTTTTTTTTGTTCTCAATGCTAAGCGCCTCACTCATTCACTCATTGCAAAATGTGTGGCTATGGAGTAGTAGTAACTGCTGGTTCTGCTGCTGCTGTAGACCACGTCGTTATTGCACGGGTCATATTTTAATGTCTGTAACTGTCAGTTCACATAATGCTTATTTCGAGACTATTTGTCGAAGCAACACACAGTGGCGGAATAATGGATTGGAAAAGGTGAAAGCCTTACAACAAAGGAATAAGTTAGATGGGGTATAGAGGGTTAAAGTTGCCCAACTGGGCGAGTTGGTAGCGTGGTCGGATAACCAGTGGAGAGTCGTGGGTTCAATTTGCTCCAGAGGCTTGGTCTGTCGCCATAATGCTATAACAATGGACCAAATTGTTCTAAGTGAGTTTGTTTTGAAATTTGAATTCCACTCTAAGTTAACCTTACCTAGAGGATCAAGGTTTCAGAGCACGAATGCTTGCTCGAACATTGATGTACTACCTCGTACAAACCTACAGATGCATATATTTTCACTTCCAATACATAAAATATCTCTCCTGGCAACCATAAGCGAAGCCATTCCAACCTTCTGGGGGCAGGGGCCTAAAACACTTTAAATAGCAACAAAATTAGCAAATTTTATCAAAAACAATCAAATTTTGGGGGACACAAAACTTTTCTTGTCTTTTGCCGGCAACCCATCGGCCATTGTTGCCTTATTGTTCTTTAGCAGCAGTACAACATTTTAATCTCGTCGTTAGTAGGTAAAAGCCCAATACTATTGCCAGTAAATAAGTGGCAGAAATCCTTGTCAGGTCCCTTTTAAATACAAAATTCTGGTGATAACCCATCGGCACCCTTTGCCACATTACTTCTTTATTGAGTCCACATTACTTCTATAGTGACCTCATACTTTTAGCTGCAGTCTGAATACTTTCATCGGGAAGGATTGAAAAGAAATTTCTTCACCCTCCGTTTTGAATAGCTTAGCCACCGCAGCAACCCATCGGCAACTGTAGCATTAATACTAGGTAGTCAGATAATTTCTTTGTACCTAAAATTTGACAAATTTTATCACAAACAATGATATTTTTAAAATGCGTGGGGCTAAAACTGTTCCGGCCCATCTCATGTGCCGGCAACCGATCGGCTATTGCTGCCTTGTTGGTATTTAGCAGCAATACAATCTCATCGCTAGTAGGTAAATGCCCAATACTATCGTCAGGAAATGAGAGGTAGAAATCCCTGTCAGCTACCTTTTTTTTTAAATTCAAATTTGTTGTGGGACCCATCGGCAACCTAAGCCTTGTTACTCTTTAGTTCGCATCGCTTTTATTTTCACCTCATACTGTTTGCTGCAGTCTGAATACTTTCATTGGTAAGGAATATGAAGATATCTCTTCATCTTCCGCTTTGAAAGCTTAGCCACCGCAGCAAACCATCAGCAACTGTGGCGTTAATACTGGGAAGTCCAACAATTTTTTTTACCAAATTTTATCAAAATATATGACTTTTTTAAAATGCCGGAGGGCTAAAAATTTTCTGACCTTTCTACGCTCATGCCGGCAACCCATCGGCTATACAATATATTTTAATCTCATCGCTAGTAGGTAAAAGCCCAATACTTTTGTCAGTAACTGAGTGGCAGAAATCTTTGTCAACTTCCTTCTTTTTAAATACAAAATTCTGGTGGTAACCCATCGGCACCCTTTGCCTTGTTACTCTTTAGTCCGCATTGCTGTTACTTTGAACTCATACTGTTTGCTGCAGTCTGAATACTTTCATCGAGATGGAATCTGAAGAAATCTCTCCACCTTCCGTCTTGCACAGCTTAGGCACCGCAGCAACCCATCGGCGACTGTAGCGTCAATAATGGGTAGTACATTTTTTTTACCTATATTTTAGCAAATTTTATTAAAAATAATGAAATTTTTCAAATGCTGGGCCGTTTAAATTTTTCTGGAGTTTCTACGTTCATGTCGGCAACCCATCGGCTATTTCTGCCTTATTGTTCTTTAGCCTCAGTACAATAAAATTTAATCTCATCGCTTGTAGGTAAAAAAAAGCCCAATATTATTGTCAGTGACTGAGTGGGAGAAATCCTTGTCGGCTCCCTTCATTTTAAATACAAATTTCTTGGGGTAACCCATCGGCTCCCTTTGCCTTGTTACTATTTAGTCCGCATTGCTGCTATTTTGGCCTCATACTGTTTGTTGCAGTCTGAAAACTTTAATCGGAAAGGATTGAAAAGAAATATCTTCACCTTCCTTTTTGAATAGCTTAGCCACCGCAGCAACCCATCGGCAACTGTAGCGTTAATACTGGGTAGTCAGATAAGTTTTTTTGTACTTAAATTTTAGCAAATTTTTTCGAATCGAGTAAAAATCGCGGCTTGTGAGGTCTCACGAAGTCAAATCGGAAGATCGGTTTATATGGGAGTTATATCAGGTTATAGACCGATTTGGACCATACGAGGCACAGTTGTTGAAAGTCATAATAGAATACTATGTGCAAAATTTTAGCCAATTTGGACGAAAATTGAGGCTTATAGGGGCTCAAGAATTCAAATCGGGAGATCGGTTTATATGGGAGCTGTATCCAAATCTGAACCGATATAGCCCGTTTGCAATCCCCAACGACCTACATTAATATTAAGTATCTGTGCAAAATTTCAAGCGGCTAGCTTTACGCGTTCGACCGCTATCGTGATTTCGACAGACGGACGGACATGGCTAGATCGACTCAGAATGTCGAGACTATAGAATAGTTCGAGGTGTTACAAACGGAATAACTAGATTAGTATACCCCCATCCTATGGTGGGGTATAAAAAATCTTTTTCCAATCCTGCGCAAACTCTGTATCCAGATTGTTTACTATATATATTCAAGTAATTATACCCGTACTAAGGACATCTTGTTTATTTTTTCCCGTTGTGCTATCTCTGCCGCCTTATTACACTGTTTGTTACTACTGACTGCAGATTTGCTGTATATGTTGTTTTTAAAAATTCTTTCTTTCCTTGTCCAATTTTTTTTTTTTAATTTTCTAATTTTTATATTTTCTTCCCACTGTGCCAGCCTTACAACTTTGGATGTGTTTTTTTTTGTCATTGTCTGTGCTTATCCGTGAAGTTGAATTGGTAGTTTTTGGTAATGATGGCTGCCAGTACTACTAGTAGTTCGTCGTTCTTGTTGCCATCATTATTCTTGTTGCCAATGAAAGATGTCTAATGACAGTTAATATCTGTCTGCCTCGAAATTGCTATTCTTTGCTGCAATGCTTGTATAAAAAAAAAAAAAAACTCGTACTTCATAGTAGCATGGTGGCATTTAGTCGGTTTTCCATAGATGTTGCTCTTACATGCCATAAAAGTACCGTAAACTTAATAATATCTCCTATGAATTGGAATTCAGGCGCTTCGTTAGGACTTTTATGTCTCACTATGATCGTTCGTTCTTCCTACCATACAGCCACTAATAGTTCATCATCGCACACTTGATGGATGTAGAAAAATCTCTGAAATCAAAATTAATGGGAACTGACAGTAACTAAAGCAAGGCAGGATAGTTAAGAACAGTGATGAAAATCGAACAAGAAAATGTTTAATTCCTTGAAAGGGTTTTTGACCTATTGACAAATTTTGACCAATTTATTTAGATTTGGCCAGATTTTATCTGATATAATATTTTCCCGTTTTTTGGGCATAAAACTGAGTATTAAGAGTTTTAAATCATCAAAACTAATTCTACCCTCCCCTTATAGAGTCGACTTCAGTTTATGCAGCTGTAACCCATCGGCTCCTGCTACCTTGGTGTACTTGAGGCGTGTTACTGTCATTTTTACCCGTAGCGCACAGATTAGGCTTCAAATCCTGGCGAGAACACCAGAAAAATTTTTTTTCGACGGTAATTGGTGGTTGTCCCCTCCTAATACTGGTGACATTTGTAAGGTGGTATGTCTTGCATAGAATCCAAAAACTACTCCCAAAAAAGGTGTTGCACTGCAGCACATTGTCCGGACTCGGCTATTAAATGGAGAACCCTTATCATTTAACTTAGACCTAAATCGGACAGCCCTCAGCCCTACTATTCCTTCTCCTGATAAAATAGCCTTTCCCCTGTTCTCAAATGCAATGTTCATGGGCCAAAATTGGCATGGGCAACCCATCGGCTCCAGCTGCCTTGTTGTACTTGAGCCGTGTTACCGTTATTTGTGACTCATTTGACAGGTATTGGCCAGACGTCGTCACTATTACCCTATGTTTAAAAATGTTTCTCCATATCCTCAGTACACTGTTTGTATCAGACAGCACATTAGCTTACCTCTATAGGCAGAATTGTTTGATTTTAGCACTGCAGTCTACTAATTCCATCTTTCTTAACCTCTTCATACTTCATGGTGGTTTTTTACGACTTCATTTACTCGCGCACCTACTTCTTATCACATCCCCAATTTCTTTTTGTGGAAAATTCGTTTCTAACATCCCTTTGTTTCTTTATTGCGTTTATCAATAACATCACATAATTTTCCGCTTTTTCACAAATTAATTTCTCCTCGTGGTTACACGGTGCAGTTATAAACTATCACATCGTTGTGAAACGTATTCTTATTTGGTCGACAAAGCCCCATACGTAAACAAAATAAAAGCACAAAAGCGGAAAGACAAAGTTATGCCATAACTTGATTTTTATACAAAGACTTCCATAACCAACTCCAAAAGATAATGAAAACATTACAGAGCAGAAACTTTTACCCATGTATGCCACAAAAGATGACATGGATTTGGCCAATTTTTGGTTATTAAGGGGTAAGGGAAACTAATTGCATTCGCTGTCTAGGGAATAGCTTCTCCAAACATATACCAAAAATTTGTATGGGAAATTTTTTAAAAGATTTTTCTGGTTATCAAAATTTTGCTTGCTAAAGAAAATGCTGTCAAAATTTTTCTTGCTATAGGAAATTTTGTCAAAATTTCATTTTGATAGGACATCTTGTAAAAATTTCATTTCCATGGGATATATTGATCATAATTTCATTTTTATGAAATTATGGAACAGGGGCAAACTTTTCACATATCAATAAGTGCAGTCCGATTCAAGTTTGAGCTTAATGATAAGGGGCCTCATTTTTATAGCCGAGTCCGAACGGCGTGCTGCAGTGCGACACCTCTTTGGAGAGAAGTTTTACATACCTCACAAATGTTGTCAGCATTAGGAGGGGAAAACCACCGCTGAAAATTTTTTCTGATGGTCTCGCCCAGGCGTTCATAGGCCGGACATGCTAACCTCCGCTACGCTGGCCTCCTTATACGAATTTATTTTTTTGGACCTTCTTTGTAGTGGGAAATATTCTTAAAATATCATTGGTCAAAATTAAGAACAGATTTCATATCTAAGGAAATTTTTCTACTTTTTTTTGTGAACATTCCCTTGATGAACAGGGGTTACTTCTTTCACTTCGATTACTCCGATTAAAGATAAAGCTCAACGTTAAGGCGCCTTCTTTTGCCGAGTACAAACGGCTTGCCGCATAGCGACAACATTTGGTAGAGTAGTTTTAGCATGGCAGGATTATTCACAAATGTAGTCAGCATGAGTAAGGGGATAACCACCGCTGAAAAGTTTTCTGATGTTCACGCCGGGTTTTTAAAAATTTATCAAAAATTTCAGTTCTACGGAAATTTTGTCAAAAATTCCTTTTCTATTTAAAATTTTGTAAAAATTTCCTTAATATGGGAAATTTTGTCAAAATTTACGTTCTATGGAAATTTTGTCAAAAATTTCCTTTCTATGGAAATTTTGTCAAAAATTTCCTTTCAGTGGGAAATTTTATCAAGTTTCTTTAATTTTTTAAGTTTTTTTTTGCCTGTTAGGGCGAGATTATTAAATTTTACAAATGGAAAAGGAGATGCAAATGAAAAAGGAAAGCCAAAGATATCAACACACACCACCCACTATGGGACGCGTTTCGTCTTTGATTAGAAGGCTTTTCAATCATTTTGATGGCTTCAAGGGCCGTGCGTTGGTATGTTGTATTTGCATCTATGATACAATTACCACAATAACCAATAACTAAAAAAAAGTTTCTTTTTATGAAAAATTTTGTCCAAATTTTCGTTTTCTGGGAAATTTTTTCCAAATTTTCGTTCTATGGAGAATTTTGTCAAAATTTCATATCTAAGGGAAATTTGTTCAAAATTTCATATTTAAGGAAAACTTTGTCAATATTTACTTTTTTGGGAACTTTTGTAAAAAATTTCTATTCTATTGGAAATTTTGTCAAAAATATCCTTTCTATGGGAAATTTTATAAAAATTTCCTTTCTATAAAAATTTTGTTCAAAGATCCGTTCTATGGGAAATTTTTTCAATATTTTCTTTTTATGGGAAAATTGTCAAAATTGTATTTCTATGGGAAATTTTTTCAATTAATTTTATCGGTAATTTTGTAAAAATTTCATTCTATTGTAACCTTTGTCAAAATTTCGTTTCTAAAAGGTGATTTTTAGCTATTATCTTTTTGGCAACACTAGATTAAACAGCTAACGCACATTTAGTGTTTGTTTCACTGTCAAACATCTTCAATTTGGTTGGTATGTTGTATTTGCATCTATGATACAGTTACCACAATAACCAATAACTTTATAAGTTTCTTTTTATGAAAAATTTTGTCCAAATTTTCG
Organism: Stomoxys calcitrans; assembly: GCF_963082655.1. NCBI lineage: Eukaryota > Metazoa > Arthropoda > Insecta > Diptera > Muscidae > Stomoxys > Stomoxys calcitrans. Next base: position 41,958,654 of record NC_081553.1, on the reverse strand, counting down.
TTCTCTAGGAAATTTTTTCCAAATTTTCGTTCTATGGGGAATTTTGTCAAAATTTCATATCTAAGGGAAATTTCGTCAAAATTTCATATTTAAGGAAAACTTTGTCAATATTCACTTTTTTGGGAACTTTTGTAAAAAATTTCTATTCTATTGGAAATTTTGTCAAAAATATCTATTCTATGGGAAATTTTATAAAAATTTCCTTTCTATAAAAATTTTGTTCAAAGATCCGTTCTATGGAAAATTTTTTCAATATTTTCTTTTTATAGGAAAATTGTCAAAATTGTATTTCTATGGGAAATTTTTTCAATTAATTTTATCGGTAATTTTGTGAAAATTTCATTCTATTGTAACCTTTGTCAAAATTTCGTTTCTAAAAGGTGATTTTTAGCTATTATCTTTTTGGCAACACTACCTTAAACAGCTCACGCACATTTAGTGTTTGTTTCACTGTCAAACATCTTCAATTTGGTCTATAATTTACCATGAATCGTCTTATGGTCATTGATTGGCTCAATGAGTACGTCAATAAGCAGAATTGACGATTTTTGATTGAAGATCTGCTAGAAGCATTGCAAGAGCTACCAATGCATCCAGAAAAAAGTCACAGTTTGGTGCGGTTAATGGGCTGGTGGCATCATTGGACCGTACTTTATCAAAGATGATACGAATCATAACGTAGCTGTGAATGGTGAGCGCTACCGTGAGATGATATCCAACTTTTTTTTGCCCAAAATGCAAGAGATTGACTTGCGTAACATGTGGTTTCAACAAGACGGTGCCTCATATCACACAGCACGCGTAACAATGGACTTATTGTGAGGCGAGTTCGGTGAACTCTTTATTTCACGTTCGGGACCGGTCAATTGGCTACCTAGATCGTGCGATTTAACAACCTTAGCAAGAAATTATGTCAAAATTACATTTCTATGGGAAGTTTTTCAAGATTTTGTCAAAATTTTGTTTCTAAGAAAAATTTTATAAAAAATGTTCATTCCATGGGAAATAATATTAAATTATATTCCATGGGAAACTTTATCAAATATTTCCTTTCTTTGGGAAATTTTGTCAAAATTTTAATTTTATCGGAAATTTTGTGAAAATAATTTTTTTCAAATTTTTCAAATTTCAAATTTTTTTATAAGAAGAAGAAAATTTGTCAAAACTTAATTTTTATGGAAAATTAGGTGAAAATTTAATTTTTTTTTCAAAATTTCCTTTTATTGGGAAATTTTAACAAAATTTCATTTTTATGGAACTTATTGTTCATATTTCCATTTCTTTGGGAAATTTTGACAAAGTTCCCATTTTTATGAGAAATTTTGGTTCAATTTTCTATTCCATGTCAAATTTTGTCAAAATTTCTTTCCATTGGAAATTTTGTCTAAATTTCCTTTCCATGGTGAATTTTCCAAGAGAAATTTCATTGTAGTGAAAATTCTGTAAAATTTAATTTCTATGGGAAATTCAGTCAAATTTTCATTTACATGAAAAATTTTTGTTTGTTTCGCTTTCGAGACGAGATCGAAAATTTTCTTTGCAAATGGAAAAAGGAAACAATTACCACATTAACCACGCTCTATAACCCTGTATATTATCCGTATTTTTTCTCAATGCATGTGTTTTGTGTAATGACGGATTTTCTTTCTGCGACAATTACACTATTTCCGTGGTACATATGATTCTATGCATCTGCTGGAAGTTGTATTGATGGCTTCGAATGCTAGACAACGGCAACGGCTCTTGGTGTTACCCCGTGTGCCCAGGTTCGAATTCGGGCGGGATTATCTTTTCATAGGGAATTTTTGTCCAAAATTTTTATTATATTGGAAATTTTTTAAAAATTGCCTTTTAACAAAATTCCATTTCTCTTTAACATTTTGATAAAATACCATGTTATCCATTTTGGATAACATTGATAAGGTTAAAATTTTTTGGGAAATTTTTGATAAAGTTCCCAATTTTATGGGGAATTTCGACAAAGTTCCCATTTTTATGGGAAAATTTGGCCCAAATTGCTATTCCATGGCACGTTTTGTAAAAATTTATATTCCATGGCAAATTTTGTCATCTTTTTTTTCATGGAAAATTTTGTCAAAATTTCTTTTCCATGGGAAATTTTGTGGCAATTTCTTTCCCTGAGAAATTTCTTTTTAGTATGGCAATTTTGGGAATTTTTTTTATGGAAAATTTTGTCAAAATTTACTTTCTTTGCGAAATTTTGTCGGATTTTCCTTCTATGAGAAATTTTGTCGGAATTTCCTTCTATGGCAATTTTTTTTAGTTTGAATGGGAAATATGTCCAAATTTCATTCTTTTGAGAAATTTTGTCAAAATTTGATAATTTTATAAAAATTTCATTTTGATGGGATATTTTGTCAAAATAAAATTTCTATTAGCAATTTAGTGGCAATCTTTGTTGAAATTTCTTTCCTAAAATAAAAATTTTGCCAAAATTTTATTTCTTGGAAAAATGTATCAAAATTTCATTTCTATGGGAAATAAAAATAATATGGCATTTCTCTGGGAAATTTTGTTAAAATTTCCTTTTTTTCAAAGAAATTTTCATTTTTCAAGAGAAATTTTGTCTAAATTTCCTTTTTTAAAAAAAATGTTGTCAAAATGTCAAAATTTTACTTGCTGTAAGATATTTTGTTTAAATGGCACACCTTAAACTCCCTTAAAAATTGGAATTAAGTTTTAAGTTAAGAGCACATATTCTTCCCAAGAAGCTATGATTTCTTTCAACATCTGTCTATTTACGTATATGAATACATATAGTCCCACACAACATTTTCTAAACTTTCAACAAAAGAAAACAACCTGCATTCCTTGTAAGTCCCTGAAGATTCAGAAAAAAGGCTAATATTACGCTTCGTTTGATTATTATCTATGGAATGCTGTAGAAAATCAAATTCTAGGATGTGAAAATATCTACTGCACTTTGACTACAACCGACTGCTCTAGTCAAACCGACAGTCATTCATATTAAATTCCGTTTCGTCTGCCATGACTACCACCTAACAACTGCTGCTGCTGCGGCTTCCTTACTTACCTGTTTCGTAAGACGCAAGAACAAAATCATTTTATAATTGCTGCCTTTTGTTTGTGATGAGCTTCTTTCTGCACATTTCTGGGTTTTGACGTAAGATGGCACAGTGGTTAAAAATGGGAATAAAATGGGCTGAGTAGTTTTGTATAAGCCAGCATATAAAAATCGTTGTAATGTTCCCAACGTGATTATTGTAACACCTGGTTGATCGAGTTGGATTATTCAGAGGATGTGTATGCGATTACCCAACTTTTATTAACACCCAACTATAGAAGTTGGAACATTATAAAGGATACCTACACCTTCTGCCCTGTTTGACCTCATATTCTTAGGTTAGCCCTGTTTTTACAGTTTATGCTTAGGCACTCTCCTATCCTCTTTCCTTGTTGGCGTATTTTTTCCACTGTGACACATTCGTTCCCCATGGCAAACACAGACGCAAGGACTGCTATATGTTTTAACCTCTTTCCTTTTCTTGCTCTAGCAACAGTTCATTGTTCTTTTGTTTTTTTTTATGTATATGTGTGTATCAGTGTATGTTGGCCCTCTCTCTTTTGTGTATCCCTTCAGGAGTTTTAATTTTTGCTGTTCTGCTGACACAACTGCTTGATGATGGTTGCAATGGAAAACAGTTCCTTAAACACCGGAGCGAGGAATCATATTGCAAAGATTACAACTATACAGCAGTAGCTCAAAAACATTCGCACACATACACAACACAAGAAACCACCTCATCTTCCTTCTTAGGTCTATGAAATCTGTATCTTTATTTGCCTTTTTCTCAAGTGGCTGGCTGGCTGGCTGGCTGACTGTATGGTGAATTTGCTACGAGCATTTTGTCTTTGCTTGTTTTAAGGAATCATGGCAGCTGTTTTCATTTATTTCTTACTTCCTCCTTCTACTCCCTTTTGGGATGTCTTGTTTTCCTTTTACTGTTTGTTATGCAAAATCCTCGATATATTATCTGGCATACAAAGACGTTTAAAGTAGGGAATAACATATTGTTGAGGTGTGTATCTATTATTTTAGATTCTTGGGCTTTATGTACTGTTGGATTTTTGTTGCATGTTGTGAGGTTATGGCAATAAGGATTATAAATAATTTCTTGGCTATGTGAGGTCCTTTAACGGTTAGTTTGGAGATTTGTTATTGCACTTGTTGTAATTTTGTATACGTTTTTACGGTGATTAGTCTAACAATATTGGATTTTAAACATAGGAAAAAAAAACAATTAAACATCATTTAGTTCGGTAGGGCAGAACTTTTTTCATTTACTAGCTGGTCCAGTGTGCTCATAAGTATTTGCGATCCCTTTTTGACATGGTCTAAATTTTAAAATTATTTATATTCGTTTTTAACTATCTGAGACTTTCATTAGAATCCCATATTGTCTCGTTTGATAGACATGACCATTTAAGGAGGGGGCGACATCCCGGGATTTAATCGAAATTTTTTATATAATTTTCGTCGTCTACTCTCAAATACCTTTCGTTTGAATACCTTATTGCCACGTTCGGTTTACATGTCCATTTGGTGCATAATTTTGGGTTGGGGCGACCCGCCTGGAAATAGATCCCAAACTTTTGTTTAAGTTTCGTATTCTACTCTCAAGTACCTGTCGTTTGATTCCCATATTATCCCGATCGTCTAATATGTCCGTTTGGGGGCGATATTTGGGGTGGGGCGGGTCTCTTAAGACTTGACCCCAATTTTTTATATAAGTTTCGCACTCTACTTCCAATTACCTTTCATTTGATATCCATATTGCCCCAATCGGTAAACTTGTAATTTTTGGTCGGCTTTTGGGGGTGGGGCGGACCCCACCGACACGTGGGGTCGAATTGTTATACCAAGTTCGTAGTTCACTCGTAAATACCTTTCATTTGATACCCATATTGTCCCAATCGGTAAACATGTCCGTTCAAGGGGGTTTTGGGATGGGGCGTCCCCCCAGGTTATTTGCAACAATTTCGAGCTTTGAGAACCATAAAATGGCATACAAAATTTCGCTTAAATCGGTGCACTCATCTCCGAGTTTTGGAGTTTTTGAAAATTTTAATGTAATATTGGTCTTTTACTCTGAAATACCTTTCGTTTGAGTTCATTCTTGGCCCGTTTGGGTAACATGTTCATTTGGTGTATAATTTAGGGTGGGGCGCCCCGCCTGGGAATAGATCCCAAACTTTTCTATGAGTTTCGTATTCTACTTTAAAGCACCTTAAGTGTCCAATATTGTCCCGATCGGCCTACATGTTCGATTGTGGTGATTTTTAGGGTGGGGCGGCCACCTGGGATTTGACGCCGAATTTTTATATAACTTTCTTAGTCTACTTCTAATAACCTTTCATTTGATACCCATATTGCCTCAATCGGTAAACTTGTAATTTTTGGTCGGCTTTTGGGGATGGGGCGGGCCCCACGACACGTCTGTCCGTATTGTTATGTCAAGTTCGTACTTTACTCGTAAATACCTTTCATTTGATACCCATATTGTCAAAATCGCTAAACATGTCCGTTCGAGGGGGTTTTGGGATGGGGCGTCCCCCAGGTTATTTGTACGAATTTCTTGTTTTTGGGTACCATAGGTGGTATACAAAAGTTCGCTTATATCGATGCACTCATCTTCGAGATCTGGCGTTTTTGAAAATTGTTGTTGGGGGGAAGGCCCGGCCCCCTTCGAATATCAGAAAATGTAGTACGCTATTTTCAGCGGGGCCAAACCTTACCATCTGTGAAAATTTCATGAAAATCGGTTTAGACGTTTTTGAGTCTATTCGGAACAGACAAACAAACAAAGGGCAACCCTTTAATTTTTATATAATGGATGGACTAATGGTCCGTTTACTGTCCGTAAAGATGTTCATAATCGACGTCCTCGCGATACTGAGTAACCTGGGTTCTCAATATATTCTCCAGGCCCGCTCTGTCCTCCAGTTTTGATCCATCCGAGTAACAAGATCTTCCAGATGGCAATACTAGAATACAGTCAATCCAAGACTGTGCCGCTGGCAGCAGTGCCTCGTACTCGACCTCAAGTGTCGTCGCAGGTATCCGATCGGAAACCTCAAGTTGTCAAGCTATAACAGTATTGCAATTTTAAGAGCTCCAGCTCAATCCGTAAAAAAAAGTACCAATTGGTACCAATTGCGGCACCACACGTACGTTTTCCCCCGTTCTTTCTGGAAATAAATCCGCGTTTTATAGTCCCAAAATCTTGAATTGAAAGATCGGTCTATATGGCAGCCAAATCAAAACAGACCGATCTGGGACATATTAATCCCGGAAGACGAAAAGCCTTACATAGCTCACCTCGCTAAATTTCACAAAATCGGGTAATAAACGCTGCTTTTATGGGCCTTAGAGGCTAAATCGGGAAATCGATGTATATGTCAACTATATTCAAATATAGTTCGATCTAGACCATGCTGGGTACGTATGGATCGTGGATCATAATACAACTCATTGTGCCGAATTTAAGTGAAATCGGGTAAAAATTCACCTTTTATAGTTACAAGACCTTAAATCGGGAAATCGGTATATATGTCAGCTACATCCAAATACAGTCCGATTTTGATCATACTCGGTACAGATGTCGAGGATCCTAACAGAACTCACTACGGTATATTTTGGAGAAGTCGCGTAATAAAAGCGCTTTGTATGGGCCTCCCATACTCGGTAGGGTTGCTGTGGGGCCTGACACTACTCACTGTGCTGGATCTCATCGAAATCGGGTATTAAATGTTCCTTTATGGGCCCAAGACCGAAAATCGGAAGATGGGTATATATGGCAGATATATCCAAATATGGTCCAATCTTGATCATACTTAGGTTAGGTTAGGTTAAATGAGAGTCTATTATCTTAACAAATTCACATAGACATTTTTTGTCTATTGTGATACCACGGTAGCGACAAAACATACCTCTGGTGAAAATCAAGCCTACGAAGAACCCGCACTGGTAAAGCGAGTACACATCCAACTCGGCTACTGCGGCCACCGCTGTTGACAATACTCGGTACGGATGTCTAGGGGTCTAACACAACTCACTATGCTGCATTTTCCGCACTGGTTAAGCGAGTACACATCCAACTCGGCTACTGCGGCCACCGCTGTTGACAATACTCGGTACGGATGTCAAGGGGTCTAACACAACTCACTATGCTGCATTTCACGCCAACGGGTAATAAATTGTCTTGGGGCCATAAAAGCCCTGAAATCGGAAGATCGGCATATTTGGCAGCAATGTCGAAATGTCTAACACAAATCACTGCGCTTCATTTCAAATCGTGAATCGCAAAATCAGCTTAAATCTGGGGTCGGTATATATGGAATGGAATGTTGAAGCCTTTGCAATATTCAAATATGGTCCTACCCAAACCATACTCAGTATGGATGTCGAGTGTCCTAACAGAACTCGCTGCACAACTCACTGTGCTGCATTTCAGCGCAATCGGGTAATAATTGGTCTTGGGGCCATAAAAGCCCCAAGACCTGAAATCGGAAGATCGGTATATATGGCAGCAATGACAAAATATAGTTTAGACGGACTATATTTACATACTTGATAACCACGTCTAAGAGTCAAACACAAATCACTGCGCTAGATTTTAGCAAAATCAGCTTAAATGTGTGGGCGGCATATATGGAATGGAATGTTCATGCATTTTCAATATTCAAATATGGTCCCATCCAATCCATACTCGGTATGGATGTCGAGGGACCTAACAGAACTCGCTGTGCCAAGTTCAGCAGAATCGAGCAATAAATGCGCCTACTATTCGTCCAAAAAATGCTGGTTCTATATTTAGGGATTTATAAAGTTGCAGTCCGATATGGTCCATCTTCGAACCATCTTAGAATTTTACAAGGATCGAGGATATATGTTTTATAGGTCGGAAATCGACGTTTAAAGCCACTGAAGGCAGGAGTGGGTATAAAAAATAGATATCTAAAATTAAAAAATTCAAAAAATTTTAGTTTTATTATGTTAAATGGGAATTTTTTTGGGTGGACAGACTCCAGGTTCTTGTTCCCTAATATTTATATCAAATTTGTGCTGTACTACGAAATACTTTTCGTTTAAGACCCATTTTGTACCTATTGGTCTAGATGCCCCTTTGGGTGGGGCTTTTCATTTCCGATTGTTGACTACAAGCCACCACTTACTTGACCCCTAATATTTATATCAAATTCGTGTTTCAACACCAAAAACCATTCATTACCGCCCATATTGCGCCGATTGGCCGAGATGCCCGTTTGGGTGGGGCGTTCCCCTTCCGATTGTTGACTTCAAGCCTCCACCTTCTTGACCCTTAATATTTATATCAAATTCGTGTTCCATTGTGGCCCATATTGCATCGATTGCTCTAGATGCCCGTTTGGGTGGGGCGTTCCCCTTCCAATTTTTGACTCCAGGCCTCCACCTACATGACCCTTAATATTTATATCAAATTCGTGTTCCATTGTGGCTCATATTACACCGATTGCCCTAGATGCCCGTTTGGGTGGGGCGTTCCCCTTCCAATTTTTGACTCCAGGCCTCCACCTACATGACCCTTAATATGTATATCAAATTCGTGTTCTACCACCAAATACCTTTCATTTAAAGCCCATATTGTGTCGATTGGTGTAGATGTCCGTTTCGGTGGGACGTTCCCCTTCAGTTTTTTTACTTTATATTTTAATATCTATGCCCATATTCACAAAACTTAAAGTACCGTTTAAGTAGGCTTATTTGACAGATGTCCTTTATAGAACTGTCATATAAGCCCACTATAAAGCTATTTTAAATTTGAATTGACTCTCAATAAGACTGAGTTATTTATATGGTTTTCAAGTTGGCCCCATTTTGTTATTTGAAACTACAAGTACAACTGCTACCATAAAAACTATGAACTATTTTCGCTTTTACATACAAAACCTCAAGGCCAATAGACAATAAATCATGCCATACCCTTGATTGAAATCAAACACGAATATGATTCGAAAACATGAAAATAGGAACGGTGGGACCCCAAGCAGTATAGACAAATGAGGTGTCCTTAGATGTCATAAAAAAAACCTCGTTTGCGATTAGGAAACGTAGACTGACAATATGTCAGTAAGAAATTTAAAACATTGATTTATTTAAAATGCCAAAACACGACAACCCCACATTATCACCTGCGTACAGCGTACCTTCAAAACTTGACGTTTTTCAAAGGAAAGTGAAAATATTTACCACAGGATATGTGAAGGTTCGCCAACCCCAAGCTACGCCCTTAGCTAAGGCAAAAGCAAGCGAGCGGACGCAATACGTTTTAATGGATTTTTGACACTGTTGGTTAAACAAATAAAAGCCCAATGCTCTACCATGTTATGGTCGACATCGAAAGTGATTTCTAATCCCAATACACCGCCCGCACTCTCGAGTGACTGACTGCCAGTGACTGGCGGTGTCCTCATTAGTGTTTCCTGTATGCCACGCTTTTGATGGATTGCCACAATTCTTTGGCTTTGGCTCCATTGTTGTTGAAACTAATAAATGACACTTTCGTGTCACTATAACAACAACGTCGGCTTGCCTGTTTTGTTGTGCGTCAGTAGGTAATGGGAATGTTGATGAGGGGCAACGCCGACGATGACGGTGCTAAAGTTAAGTTTGTTATCCTTATAATTCATTGAAATTGTTTCGAAGTGATTTTTTTTTTTTTGAGGAATTCACTCGCATTACATTATCGATACAATCTGTTCTTAATGCCTTTTAAGAAATTAGTTGTTATTTATTTCAGTTTTTACCTAGGCCACAATTTTTCACAATGACAAACAATAATGGTGCGAATGAAATTAACTTTATTAGAGGTTGGCAAATATGTTTTTGCAGGGTTTTTGATGGATAAGTAAACAAATAGGTTAACACGTTATTCAGTGGGTATATTTTGGAACAGAGGTGTAGAGGTTAGGTTGGGTTGAAAAGAGCGTTTGGAATTTAATCCACCTCATGACACAATGAACATAACCTCAACAAGTAATAGGCTTGTGCGCTCTAAATCCGAAAAATAGTCCAGAAAAAATCTATATCAGGAACTGATTCAAGTCTATTACCAAATTTGCGCCCAAGTGCCGAAATGTGTTAGCTGCGAAGACCGGGCATTGCAATACGAAATGTTCCAACGTCTCATCGCCTACCCCACAGTCCTTACAAACTAGGATGAGTAAACTTGTAAGAGCCAAAAAATACTCAGAAAACGGATGTCAAAATCAAAATCTACGACAAATTGGTTAAAGTCTGTTATCAAATCCGCACCCAAATGCCGAATTGTGATAGCTGCGAAGGTCGGGCATTGTAATACGAAATGTTTCATCATCGTCTTCGCCACAAACTAGGATGAGTAAATTTATAAGAGCCAAAAAAATACTCACAAAACGGTTGTCAAATCATAATCTAAAATTTTCTGTCAAGGAAACCGTGGGCCTAAAATCAAAATCAAGTTCAGGTTTTCAAAAAAATGTTTTTTTTTTTCTCTCAAATAAAAATCTGTATCTGTTACTGAAACTGATGCAATATGTGGATTTTAGACTCATGGCTTCTTAGCAGAAAATCTTAAAATCTGTCATAGAATATGATTTTGAGAACCACTAAAAAGTTAACCCCCCTCTAATAAACACTCTATCCTTGCCGCCTATTCTGCCTTAGCGCGCCCGTAGACCTATGTGACCAAAATTATACCGGAAGCCATGTTGTTCTCCAATAATTGCCTCATTTTCAAACGATGCGTATTAGCTCACAAGCGTTTCGTCGTGTTACTGTTCCACAGTGCTACATGCGCATCCGTTGCCCACTTACTTATCTCAGACTGCGTCGTCTCGTTACACTCTAAGATAGTTCGTGACCTTACCGTCAATGCATTTAAAGCGCTGGTGGCTTGTTAAGTGTCCGCACAAATGTTCACACTGGACGTTCAGCGTTAATGTCATGTCGAAGAGGTAAGTGGGTCAACCAATGGCATGCACCCCTAGTTCAAGGGTGACAATCTCCTACTTTGTACTGACAACACTGATGGGAGATACATCGGTGTAGAATAGAGAGAACTTCTTTGTAGAGAGAACTTCTCCGTAGAGAGAACTTCTTTGTAGAGAGCACTTCTCTGTAGAGAGAACTTCTTTGTAGAGAGAACTTCTCTGTAGAGAGAACTTCTTTGTATTGAAAACTTCTCTGTATAGAGAAGTTCTCTGTAGAAAGAAGTTCTCTGTAGAGAGAACTTCTCTGCAGAGAGAAGTTCTCTGTAGAGATAACTTCTCTGTAAAGAAAACCTATCCTCCCTGTAGAGAGAACCTATCTGTATCAGAGAGAACTTCTTTGTAGAGAGAACTTCTTTGTAGAGAGAACTTCTTTGTAGAGAGAACTTCTTTGTAGAGAGAACTTCTCTGTAGAGAGAACTTCTCTGTAGAGAGAACTTCTCTGTAGAGAGAACTTCTCTGTAGAGAGAACTTTTCTGTAGAGAGAACTTCTCTGTAGAGAGAACTTCTCTGTAGAGAGAACTTCTCTGTAGAGAGAACTTCTCTGTAGAGAGAATTATTCCGTAGAGAGATTTTCTCTGTGGAGAGATACTCTCTGCAGATAGAACTATTCTGTTGGGTGATCTACACTGTAGAGAGATCTTCTCGGTAGAGAGAACTTCTCTGTAGAGAGGACTTTTCTGTAGAGAGAACTTCATCGTAAAGATAACTTTTCAGTAGAGAGAATTTCTCTGTGGAGAGAACTTCTTTGTAGAGAGAACTTCTCTGTAGAATGAACTTCTCTGTAGAGAAAATTATTCCGTAGAGAGATTTTCTCTGTAGAGAGATCTTCTCTGCAGATAGAACTATTCTGTTGGGTGATCTACACTGTAGAGAGATCTTCTCGGTAGAGAGAACTTCTCTGTAGAGAGAACTTCTTTGTAAAGAGAACTTCTTTGTAAAGAGAACTTCTCTGTAGAGAGAACTTCTTTGTATTGAGAACTTCTCTGTAGAGAGAACTTCTCTGTAGAGAGAACTTCTCTGTAGAGAGAACTTCTCTGTAGAGAGAACTTCTCTGTAGAGAAAGCTTGCCTATGGAGAGAACCTTTCTTTAAGGAGAACATCTCCGAATAGAGAACTTCTCGTTAGAGAGAACTTCTCTGTATAGAGAACTTCTGTGTACAGACTACTTCTCTGCAGAACGAACTTCTCTGCAGAGAAAACTTCTCGTGAGAGAGAACTTATCTGTGGAGAGAACTTCTCAGTAGAAAGAACTTCTAAATAGAGAGAGAGAGAGAACTTATTTGTGGGGAGATCTTCTCTGTACAGAAAACTTGTCTGTAGACTGCACTTTTCTGTAGAAAACTTCTCTGGAAAGAGACATTCTCTGTAGAGAGAATTTCTCTGCAAAGAGATTTTGTCTGCGGAGAGAATTTCTCGGTAGAGAGGATTTCTCTATAGAGAATATATCTCTGTATAGAGAACTTCTTCTTTATAAGCACTTCTCTGTAGAGAGAAATTCTCTATAGAGAGAAATTCTCTATAGAGAGAAATTCTCTATAGAGAAAAATTCTCTATAGAGAAAAATTCTCTATGGAGAGAAATTCTCTATATAAAGAAATTCTCTATGGGGAGAAATTCTTTATAGAGAGAAATTCTCTATAGAGAGAAATTCTCTATAGAGGGAACTTTTCTGTAGAAAGAACTTCTCTGTAGAGGAAACTTCTTTGTAGAGAGAACTTCTCTGTAAAGAGAATTTTTCTGTACGGAGAAGTTATGCAACGATGAAGATGAAATACCTCGGTTGGCCTCTTTCGCCTGCTCGAAAGCAAACTCTTAATGGAGGCGTGCACCTTATCTAGGATTGAAAAATCGGGCATAACCTTTCAGTCGAAATGCGAAGCGAAATCCCTGGATTTCCTACTAGAATGATATAATGGCTGTAAGAATTATATAATCCTACTGTGTAGTGGCGGAATCCGTAGACCTTGTTATTGCTGGAATGGTCCCGACAGACTTACAAGCAATAGCGCAAACCAAGTTCTATACCGCGATGGTACTCATCACTTAGGAGGAAGACGAAAAAGACCACTTATCCCCAATATCAACATGGAGAAAGAGGTGTAAAAATATAGGTGAGTATGTCCCTAGCGGACGCATATTGTAGATAAAGGCGGGAAATACCATCCTATAATCGTATAAGGGAATGAAAAATTGACCAAGACATTGTAGACGAACTCCCAAACGAAGTGCTTAATCTCGGTAGAGATAACGACGACTTTAAAAGTTATATCATTCTCAGCCCACAGGCCTTGCCATAGGTGGTGTAGTCTATAGACTCACTTTTTATCGAAAGTGAGGCAGAGGCTCGAGCGAAACATATACGTGACAAACGAGATGAGAACATCGAAAGGTGGCTGAATTAAAGTGGGGGCAGATGGCCATGTAGTCTTATCCCCACTACGGATTTGGAAAGGTAGAAGGCAATGGGATAAAAACTTTTGTCTTGCCCAGATGTTATCTGCCTATTGTTACACAACGGTTTGAAGGATAAAGGCTGAGATCTGGAAAAGGACACGATGCACTTATGGTCTAACCATTATATCATAAATTGACTAGCTATTACCTTTGTCTTTGCTCTCTTAAGTGATTTTAAATCTATAGAGTCCCTTGAGTCACTTGTAGGTGGCTTTAATTATTATCGCATAACCTGTTGGTGGTAAAATTAGTCAAAAACAAAAACTATAGAAATTTAGAAAAATCGATTAGATATATCCTGTTGTGTTTTTCCGATGGCGACCTTAAGTCTCAAGCTTCGAGGCGACCATTAAAAAATATTGCGGTGATTATGCCCTAAAGAGGCCACCGTAGTGCAGAGGTTAGCATGACCACCTATGACGCTGAACGCCTGGGTTCGAATCCTGGCGAGACCATCAGAAAAAATTTTCAGCGGTGGTTTTCCCCTCCTAAAGCTGGCAACATTTGTGAGGTATTATGCCATGTAAAACTTCTCTCCACTGCGGCACGCCGTTCGGACTCGGCTATAAAAGGGAGGCCCCTTATCATTGAGCTGAAACTTGAATCGGACTGCACTCATTGATATGTGAGAAGTTTGTCCCTGTTCCTTAGTGGAATTTTCATGGGCAAATTTTGCATTTTTTGATTATGCGCTCACTAATGCCAGCGACATCTACCACCATCTCTATAAATTCGTATGCCTATGTTTGGAGTTTTTCTCCCTATAACTTAAACCCACCGCCGTTTAGGTTATCGAAAATTCGACTTAGTCGGACGGACGTTAATCGTCTAAACAAATCTTACTTCTCAACAAGATATTCTGAAACTTTGTTTATTTTTATAATTTTTCTCTTTGCGATGAAACTGTGAATTAATTTGCTCAACCCCCTACCATTTCGGACATTGAACTCTACCACAAATGTTATTTCTTGTGGATTTTTGACAATAAAATTAAGAACTGGGCGCCATAAACGAAAGGGCGTCTAAATGTGAACACCAAGAAAACTTGCTAAGGTTGCCTTAATGTTGATTTAATTTCTCTCTGGCATAAAATCCATGTTGTTCTTTGTGTTTTTTTTTTTTGTTTTAATAGTAGGTCGACATCATTAGGTGCCATTATAAATGTCCAAAACCATTTTCTAAACAAAGTTTTGTGTGCTGTCTGGTAGTTTGGTTTAATTAATTTTTGGGGGTGCTACGGAAACGGAAATAGTCTAAAGAATGTGTGTGTGTGTGTCGAAGTGGGTGGGAAAAGAGAGGAATAGGTTGAGTGAGTTTCAATTTGTTGTTGTATATGCAAGCGGCAAAGGTGATGGCAACAACGGCGTCAACCTCATTAAGAAAGTTTGTGTGCTGGCTGCAACCAAAAAGTAATCAATTTGCGAAAACTTTATTTGTGTTGAAAAATCCCTAAACCAAAACAAAATGTTTTGCGAAAAACTTTTGTTGCTAGCATGTGTTGCCATAACCCTTTGGTTTGTAATCTCTTAATTAATAGGGAGATAATTTTAAGTTATTATGGGTTTCCTCAAAAGGGTAAAAAGGTTAAACATGAGAAATGGTATTGTATGAAAGATGTCTTTGAAAACTTAATATTTTGTGGGCAGGTTAGGTTAGGTTTAAGTGGCAGTCTGTTATCAGACTCATTCAGACGTTTTCACACGAACAGGCTAAGAAATATGCCTTTTAGTTTCGAGCTTTAAACAATCCAGATCGCTTTAAAAAGCCCAACAGCTTGAGAATGTTCATATCGGCTGAATGAGACAAGTTCTCAAAGAAATGAGAACCTAAAATGGAACTCCTTCTGACTGCCAACAGCAGATGTTTTATAGCCTCAGCTTCCTTGACGTCGTCCTCACAGCTTTTGCAAAAGTCATTACTTGCAACCTTCAGCATGTTTTCCGATAAGACAGTCACTTGTCGTGAAGGACACAATGCCTCAGACGTCTGTTCTAACCAATGACACCAAAGCGGTTGACCTCTTCAAGCCCAGAAAGACCACATA
This sequence comes from Stomoxys calcitrans, assembly GCF_963082655.1. Lineage (NCBI taxonomy): Eukaryota > Metazoa > Arthropoda > Insecta > Diptera > Muscidae > Stomoxys > Stomoxys calcitrans. Next base: position 41,943,104 of record NC_081553.1, on the reverse strand, counting down.
AATTTGGAGTGTCCACAACCACCTCTTTGTGACCATCTGTCATTTGTTGACCTTCGGGCCTGATCCTGAAAACTTAGCTTACATGTCGCTAGAAGCATATCCACAGATAACACTTTCCCTGAAATGTTGAGCGTCGGTCATAGTTTTTCAAACTTGTCAGCTCTACAATTCCTTAGGATATCTCTGGCCCGTCACCCAGAATAGGTGAATTTGGAACTGTTTATCCATTTTTTTAAGAGATATGCGAAAATCAAGCACGTTCAAAAATATGTTCCCCCAGAGATTTAATGGCTGTCTGAGAAGATATTTATGCCAATTGTCGTTTTGACATTATATCTGTCGCTACATTAGGTCTAGAATAGCACGGCCAGCGCCGAATCCGATAAGCTTCCTATAAGTTGAAAACCAACTGGACAAATTTGGGAAGGCTACTCAGAAGAAGACTTGGGCAAGATAATTTAGATTGTCCAAGCATAGAAGACATTGACGAAAATGTCAACAGCATTGCGACTGCACTGGTGGGGTCCTTCGAAGATAGTTGTCCTCTTCGGGAAAGGAAATCAACCCAAGAAAAACCATGTATGACCGGGTAGATTTGCAATATTGGGAAAGAGGTTCGTAGACTTTTTCACAGAGCACGACGTAAAAAATCGGATGTTTATTGGGATGTGTATTACACATGGCTCAAGGAATACAATAAGATTACCAGAGCGACAAAACGTGCCTCCTGGAAGCTTTTCTGCAAACAAGTCGATAGCGTTAATGACGCCGCCAAGATAAAAAGTTTCTCTCAAAAACCCATGTCCAAACTGAAACTTTAGTAGACGATGTGGGAGTGAGAGCAGGGACAACGGAGGACATATTGAGGCTTTTGATGAAATATTGACGTCAATCGAAAGTTTATAATTACGGATTTTATGGTAAAGGAATCCTTGAGGAGCTTCAAACCATTTAAGCCACCCGGACCTGATGGAATATTTCCGACGTTACTACAGAAGGAGGCAGACTATCTGGCGCCTCATCTGACCAATATTTTCACAGTGTCCCTAGGACATACATATACTCCGAAAGCCTGGCAGGAGGCAAGGGTTGTGTTTATACCCAAGCCCGGCAAGGCAAGCTATGCGACACCAAAGGCCTTTAGACCCATAAGCCGATCGTCCTTTCTACTCAAAAACATGGAATGTATAGTGGACATCATGATAAAGAGTAGGACATCCAGCGAACTGCTCAAATACAAACAAAATGCCTATGTCAAGGGAAGGTCTGTGAAGATTGCCCTGCATGAGGGTGTGCATAAAATAGTAGAATCCTTCGATGGCAAACGTACACCCTGCCGGTATGCATTGAAATCGACGGGGCTTTTAACAATGTGCGAATCGACACACTGATCCAATCCTTAGACCAGTACCGGGCGGACCTGGTCCTTAGAGGCTGGATAAACCATATGCTAAGGAACAGTTGGATAAATTGTGTGTACCATAAATATAAGGGAGAAAGTGGCACTAGACACGACACAGGGGGGCATTTTATCGCCACTCCTATGGGTGACCACCATAAATGACCTATTACGGCTGCTGACTGAGGAGAGATTTGAACACGTCTGCTACGCACAACAATGTTATAATACTTCTTAGGGGTAAGGAACCGAACCAGCTATGTAGAAGATCCGAAAGGGTCTTGCATATGACATATGACTGGGCTTAACCCAGGGGTCGCAATGTTAACCCAGAGAAGACTGAAATATGCCTGTTAACGAGGAAGACGAAGATAAGCCAATTTGACGCACCACGTTTCCTCAATAACACGATTTCGATATCTGCCAAGGTCAAATACTTAGGAGTGATCTTGGAAAGGAAACTGAACTGAAAGTGTCACATTCAGGAGCGTACTGAGAAGGCTCACAGATGTTGGACTCCATGTAAATGGACCGTAGGCTCGATATGGGGCCTGAATCCGAGCATAGCCCACTGGCTCTGCAGGAGCGTGATTAGACCAATACTTACTTATGTCCAGTAGTTTGATGGACTGCTATGAAGAAAAAGTGCAACATAAGGACCATACAACAGGTTCAGAGAATATGTGGTCTTGGCATAGGAGGAGCGATGAGGACCACGCTAACTAGGGCACTGGAGACTATTCTAGATATCTGACCCATTGACATACGGATTAATTGTGAGGCAGCCACTGCGGCTATGAGACTTCAGGCGATGGGAGAATGGATTGAGGATGGGAGCAGCTCATACCATCGCAGTATAATCGAGGCGATGATAGGAAACCTGGAAGGAAGAGAAGAGGTTTCCAATCGGATACCTGAGATGAACCTTGAGGTTGAGTGCGAGACACTGCTGCCAGCGGCACAGTCGTGGACTAACGTAACCCTAGTATTGCCATCTGGAAGATCATGTTACACGGATGTATCAAAGCTAAAGGACAGAGCGGGTCTGGGGGTCTATATTGAGAACCCAGGGACTGAGATCTGTTTTAGACTGCCTGACCTTAATACGGTCCTACAGGCGGATATCCTGGCGATCACAGAATGCTTGAGGTGGTGTGGTGCTAACGCGAGGACGTCGAGTGTGAACATATTTGCGGACAGTAAAATTGCCTTAAGGGCAATGACAAGCAGGAAGGCAAGGTCACGAACAGTCTTGCAGTGTAAGAAGGATATTAACGGCTTCAACCACAACGGGCCATAACGAAGTAAGGGGTAATGAAAAGCAGACGATTTGGCGCTGAAGACCAGACGACTCTCATCAATAAATATAGTAAACCCGAAACCTTTTGGGTCGACGCAGTCCTAGTTAGAGGCATGGGCGATGAATGAGCATGCAACCCTGTGGAACAGTGAAACAGTTGGTAGGATGGCAAAAATCCTATGAGGGTATCTAGATCGTGAGAAGACGAGGCTATTATTGAAAGGAAGTAAGAAGGAGGTCGGTATAGCTATCGGTATCATAACGGGACACATAGGACTACCAGCTCACTTATGTAAAATCGGTGCGGCAATTGATAGCATGTGTAGGGCATGCGAGGAAGACGATGGGACGTTAGAGTCCGGCTTTCGCGTCTAACAGATACAGGTACTTAAGTGGGGAACACAATACCAGACATGAACTTAGGGGCGTGGCAGGGAATACAATTAAGGATTTTGTAAGTAGAACGGAATTCTAACTTAGATTTTCTTTTCCGAGGTTACTTTTTATACCACCATAGGATGGGGGTATACTAATTTCGTCAATCTGTTTGTAACACCTCGAAATATGAGTCTGAGACCCCATAAAGTATATAAACTCTTGATCGTCATGTCATTTTAAGTCGATCTAGCCATGTCCGTCCCTCTGTCCGTCCGTCTGTCTGTCGAAAGCACAAATACTTTTTATTAGGTTGGGATTGTAAATGGGCAAAATCTGTCCATGTTTTGATACAGCTGCCATATAAACCGATCTTGGGTCTTGACTTCTTGAGCATCTAGAGGGCGCAAATTTTGTCCGATTTGACTGAAATTTTGCACGTAATGTTTTGGTATGTTTTTCAATAACTATGTTAAGTATGATTCAAATCGGTTCATAATCTGATATAGCTATCATATAAAGCGATTTTGGATCTTGAATTCTTGAGCCAATAGAGCGAGCAATTCTCATCCGATTTGGTTGAAATTTTGCATGAGGTGTTTTGTTATGACTTCCAATAATTGTGCTAAGCATGGCACAAATTGGTACATAACCTGATATAGCTGCCATATTAACCAATCTGGGATCTTGACTTCTTGAGCCTCTAGAGGGCGCAATTCTCATACGATTTGAAAGAAATTTTGTACAACGGCTTCTCTCATGAATATGGTCTAATATGGTCTGAATTGATATATAGCTTGATACAGCTCCCATATAAACCGATCTCCCGATTTTGCTTTTTGAGCCCCTACAAGGCGCAATTCTTCTCTGAATGAACTGAAATATTACACAATAGCATATTCTTATTCAATATTCTTTGTTTACCTAAAAAGAGATACTGCGCATAGAACTCGACAAATGCGATCCATGGTGGAGGGTATATAAGATTCGGCACGCTCTTGTTAGTAATTAGAGCGCACAATACGTCGATTACTGGCTTAGATGTATGTCTATAGTGGCATGGGTCAGATTAATTTGTCCACCCTCTTTTCAACCTAACCTAACCATATTTAGTATTTCAAGTGCCACTACTACAAGGTCTACGGATTAAAAAGATCTCCAGCAGGGGAAGGCCGTATTGGACAACAAGTAATTTACGTCCGGCTAAGAATGCGATCCAGTCGCGTATGCGAGCTGATCACGGATGCGATAGAATCACGGATGCGATAGAATCACGGATGCGATAGAATTACGGTTGCGATAGAATCACGGATGCGATAGAATTACGGATGCGATAGAATCACGGATGCGATAGAATCACGGATGCGATAGAATCACAGATGCGATAGAATCACGGATGCAATAGAATTACGGATGCGATAGAATCACGGATGCGATAGAATCACGGATGCGATAGAATCACGGATGCGATAGAATTACGGATGCGATAGAATCACGGATGTGATAGAATTACGGATGCGTTAAATCACGGATGCGATAAATCACGGTTGCGATCTAAGATCGGATGCAAGCTAAGATTCTTGGACCGATATTACTATTGTTTGCCTTAGTTCTTTTGGGCAAGGGATGCCCTCCATATAATCGCAGCCTTTTGACTGACGTTTCCAAATCTAGACGTGTAGCCTTTTGGGTTAGCCTGTGCAGCGAGTGTCCGAGCACAATTAAGGGAGCCTTTCTTATCGGCGAGAGTTTAGAATCATAAGCACTAATCCTCTCAATAAAACTTAGAGCGATGCGTCTTTCATTATTCCAACCACTTAAAGAGCGTAATTCTGCAATACTCCATAATTATTTGTGACTCTTTTGAAATCCTTGACTTCCATTATCTTTGACATTTCACTTCAATTTATGGCTAATGATTCTAAAGTACTTAAAAGAATTATAATTTACAATTGCCCCAAAATACACCGAATAAAGTTTTGTATTGTCCCCTCTTTTTGTATGCGGTAAAATTTATCATGGCCATGTTTGACTATTAGCACACATTTTTGGTTTCTCCCCTTTGGCTTTGGGCCAATTATATAATTTGGACTACTACTCACGTAGCACAAAGGCCACTAACAAAATATCATGAGAGCAAATACATTTCTTCGATAGAAATCAAATGAAACCCACACAAAAAATTATGCATTTCTGTGGAGAACAACAAGAAAATGTTCTTTTATTCAATACCGCCTTATAATTCGTTTGTTCTTCATTCTTTGGCAAATATAGTATGCTACATGAAAGAGATCAAATGTTGCAGGAAGTATAATTAATTATATATTTTAATGGATTTGTTTATATATATTTAATATATTAAATAACATGAAACCAAAGGTTACTCATAATTGAGGAATGGAGAAACAGAGAAAAATGTTTCTATAATGAATTGCATATTTGAAGTTTTATTATTAGTTTAAAAAAGAGTAGAAAACTTAAACAAATCTCTTGCAAGGTTGTGAAGAAAATAAATTAAATTTTAATATTTATATAGCCTATAGAATTTATAATTAAAAATATGTTTTTAATATGTTTTTCTCCTCTTTCTTTTCAGGTATGTGCTTCTTTAGTTCTTTATATCAATATCCAACAACAAGGTAAGAAGGTATTACAACTTCTTATATTTATTTAGTATACAGAAGTATTGTATTCTCTGTGGTTTTTCATCAACTTTATATTTTTCACAAGTTTCCAATCAAATACTTTGATATATGCTTGCTTACCTTTTCAACAAAGTAAAAATATATTGCCTTATGATAAATATTGATTTGCAGTCGTTTTAATTGAAAATATTCAAAGATCCCAATATACATCTGCATATGTATAAACATTGGTATTGAATGTATATACATTTTATGTGTTGCATTCATATAACTCTATGAAAGGTAGAGAAGTTTTGGTTTACATGTCCGTCCGTACTTCCATCCATTGATTCAAACTTTGGCTATCTATGTATGTTGTGTGTGTTCATCAAAGTGCCTACAAATATGACAATAGCAACAACAATTTTAAATAATATTAATGAACTGAATGTGTAAATACATACTTTTGTTTTTGTGAAAAATTTTTCAAATTATTTAACAAATAAATTTTTGTGATACAAAGGACCTCAAACATTTTCATTTAGTTTTGTACAAGTTAATGGCAAAAACACACACATATGTATATATAAAAAAATCAACAAATATACTGAAAGAAAAGAAGAAAACAAACAAGTAAAAAGGCATTAAGTTCGGCCGGGCCTAACTTTGGATACGCACCACCTCGGCTATATATGTAAACCCCCTTTCGTTACAATTCAGTGAAAATTAAATAACTTAAGCACCCAAATTCGGAACGGATATTGTGTGGTCTAATAAATATATCTAAATATAATCCGATCAGAACCATATTTGAGTCCTATGTTGGGAGGCCTAAAACTACTCACTGTTTCAAATTTCAGCGAAAATCGGATAAAAAGTAAAGTTTTTAGGGGCTTAAGATCCTTTATCGGGAGATCGGTCCATATGGCAGTTATATCCAAATATAGTCCGATCTGAACTATATTTAGGTTAAATATCGGGAGGCTAAAAATGCTTTTATAGGCTTCAGACCCTTTATCGACAGATCGGTCTATATGGCAGCTATATCTAAATATAGTCCGATTTGAACCATATTTTAGTTAGATATCTGGAAACCTTAAACTGATCACTGTTTCAAATTTCAGCTAAATCGGATAAAAAAAATAGCTTTTATAGACTTCAGACCCTTTATCGGCAGATCGGTCTATATAAAGCATCTATATCCAAATATGGTCCGATTTGGCCCATTCAAGAACTTAACCAGCGTGCATCAAAAAGACGTGCCTCTGCCAAATTTCAGCTCAACATCTCAATTTTTAAAGGATGTAGATGTTGTAATCAACAAACGGACGGACGCACGGATATCGTTAAACCGTCTTAGAATTTTACGAAGATCAGAAATATATATACTTTGTAGGGTCGAAAATTGATATTTAGATGTGTTGCAAACGGAATGACTAAATGAATATACCCCCTATCCTATGGTGGTGGGTATAAAAACAAATTTAACATTAATACTCTATCATGAATTCCGCCTGTAACAATATATTCACCATGACATTTCAAGTAAATCCAGTGAAGTCCATTCCCCTATCTATTCAATAATATGTCAAACGAATATTGGAAAACGTAAAGCTATACGCTCTTTATTATACCCACCTCCATAGGATGGGGGTATACTAATCTAATCATTCCGTTTGTAACACTTTGAAATATTGATCTAAGACCCCATCAACTATGTATGTTCTTGATCGTCTCGACATTTTGAGTATATCTAGTCGAAATTAAGATAGCGGTCGAACGCGTAAAGCTAGCAGGATGGGCGATAGGTAAATACCCAAAAGGTATTTACCCGGGTATTTACCCATTTATTCCCAAAAGCTGGTTGTTTATATTTTTGCAGATATCTTGGGTATAAAAACATTTTCCAAACAATTTTTGATAATTTCGTATTCTTTGTATATGAATCTAATCTTCTGATCTCATCAAATCGGATTTTAGTTATATGTAACCGCTATATAGACCGATCTCAAGACCTAAAGTCTTGAGCCAATAAATTGGTAATTTTTCATCCGATTTCAATGAATTTTGGCACAGTGAGTTCTGGTAGAACCTTACTGTGAAGTGGGGTTCAGATCGGACTATACTTGGTTATAGATGCCCTATAAATCGACCGCCCGATCTCCCAATGTAGGGTATTGAGGCCATAAAAGATCTATTTACTATGTGTACAGTGTGTTCTGGTAGACCCCTACCTATTTCTGTCAAATGTAGTCCAGATCGAACCATATTTGGATATAGGTGCCATATATACCGATCTCCCGATATAGAGTAATCTTATATATAAAAATCATTTTGTGTTTGTTTGTAAAATCATTGAATTTTATTACCAAAATCAGTGTTCGGTTCGAAATGTGTTCAAATTTTGACAAATTTTGTTCAGCGATGAGGCTCATTTCTGGTTGAATGGCTACGTAAATAAGCAAAATTGCCGCATTTGGAGTGAAGAGCAACCAGAAGCCGTTCAAGAACTGCCCATGCATCCCGAAAAATGCACTGTTTGGTGTGGTTTGTACGCTGGTGGAATCATTGGACCGTATTTTTTCAAAGATGCTGTTGGACGCAACGTTACGGTGAATGAACACATTTCGAACCGAACACTGATTTTGGTAATAAAATTCAATGATTTGCAAGCGTTGCTCGTTAGTAAGTCTATTCATGATGAAATGTCAAAGCATACTGAGCATCTTTCTCTTTGACACCATGCATGAAAATCCTAACCTCAAAAAAATCACCCTTTATGTTTGTATGTTCCTTATAGACTCAGAAACAACTGAACCGATTTTCTTGAAATTTTCACAGATGGTGCATAATGAGCCCGTGGTTAAAAAAAGGTACTTCATTTTTTGATATCTTAAGGGGGGGGGGGGGGGGGGGGGGCGGACCCTCCCCCTTACCCTAATTTTCAGAAACGCCAGATCTCGGAGATGGGTGGATCTTAAAGAGAGTGGAACTAAATATTCATAGTTTTTAGGGCCAATACTGGGGTACCAAATCGGATGAAAAATGCTCCTTTTATGGGCTCAATACTCCATATCGGAAGATCGGTCTATACGACAGCTATATCCTAATATAGACCGATTAGAACGATGTTCGACACAAAGGTTTAGAGGTGTACCAGAACTTGCTGTGCCAAATTTCATCAAAATGGTATGAAAAATGCGCCTTTTATAGGCTCATTACACTAAATCGAAAGATCGGTCTATATGCCAACTATATCCAAACATGATCCGATCTAGACCACATTTCACAAGAATTGGTAGAGGTCTACCTGAACTCACTGTGCCAAATTTCATCGAATTCTGGTATTAAATGGATTTTTTATGGCCTCAACACCCTATATCGGGAGATAGGGTGGTCGGTCTATAGGACAGCTATATCGAAATATAGTCCGATCTGAACCATACTTCACAGAAATGTGCAAGGGTCTACCAGAACGCACTGTGCCAAATTTCATCGAAATCGGATGAAAAATTATCAATTTATTGCCTCGCGACTTTAAGTTTGAAGATCGGTCTATATAGCGGCTATATATAATTAAATTCCAATTTTATTAGATTAGAAGGTCAAGCTTATTTACAAAGAATACCAAAAAATCCACAACTGTTGGGAAATATTAACCGATCTCCCGATTTAACTTCTTGAGCCCCTGGCATTTTTGTCTGATTTGGCTAAACTGTGCCAAGTAAGTTCCAAATGGGTCTATAACCTGATATAGCTCCCATATAAACCGATCTCTCGATTTGACTTTTTGAGCCTCTGGAAGCCGAATTTTGAAATTTGGCATAAGGCATTTTGTTATGACTTCCAAGAACTGTGCTAAGTATGGTTCAAATCGGTCCATAACTTGATGTAGCTGCCATATAAACCTATCTATGATCTTGACTTCTTGAGCCAATAGAGAAAGCAATTCTCATCCGATTTGGCTGAAATTTTGAATGAGGTTTTTTTGTTATGAATTCCAACAAATGTGCCAAGTACGGTCCAAATCGGCCGCTAACCTGATATAGCTCCCACATACAACGATACCCCGATTTGACTTCTTGAGCCACTGGAAGCCGCAATTTTTGTCCTATTAGGCTAAAATTTTGCATAAAGTGTTCTGTTATGACTTCCAACATTTGTGCTAAATATGGTTTAAATCGGTATATAACCTGATATAGCTGTCATATAAACCGATCTGGGATCTTGACTTCTTAGGCCTCTTGAGGGTGCAATTCTTATCTGATTTGGCTGAAATTTGCCATAAGGTCTTTTGTTATGACTTCCAAGAACTGTGCTAGGTATGGTTCAATTTGGTCCATAACTTGATATAGCTGCTATATAAACCGATCTTGGATCTTGACTTCTTGAGCCCCTGGAAGCCTCAATTTTTGTCCGATTTGGCTAAAATTTTGCACAAATTGTTCTGTTATGACTTCCAAAAACTTTGCCAAGAATGGTTCAAATCGGTATATAACTTGATAAAGCCAGATCACGTGGGATTTCAGACATGGTGTCAAAGAGAAAGATGCTCAGTATGCTTTGACATTTCATCATGAATAGACTTACTAACGAGCAACGCTTGCAAATCATTGAATTTTATTACCAAAATCAGTGTTCGGTTCGAAATGTGTTCAAATTTTGACAAATTTTGTTCAGCGATGAGGCTCATTTCTGGTTGAATGGCTACGTAAATAAGCAAAATTGCCGCATTTGGAGTGAAGAGCAACCAGAAGCCGTTCAAGAACTGCCCATGCATCCCGAAAAATGCACTGTTTGGTGTGGTTTGTACGCTGGTGGAATCATTGGACCGTATTTTTTCAAAGATGCTGTTGGACGCAACGTTACGGTGAATGAACACATTTCGAACCGAACACTGATTTTGGTAATAAAATTCAATGATTTGCAAGCGTTGCTCGTTAGTAAGTCTATTCATGATGAAATGTCAAAGCATACTGAGCATCTTTCACTTTGACACCATGTCTGAAATCTCACGTGATCTGTCAAATACTAATGCATGAAAATCCTAACCTCAAAAAAATCACCCTTTATAACCTGATATAGCTGTCATATATATTGATCTTGGATCTTGACTTCTTGAGAGCGCAATTCTTACCACGGCTTCTCCAATAACCTTCAACAAACGTGTCCAATATAATCTGCATCGATCGATAGCCTAATACAGGTCCCATATAAACCGATCCCTTATGCTCTTTTCGGCGTCGAAGGGGTTATGCGAACCACTACAGCAGCACTGCCAACCATCTCATCTCCCACTAGCATCGCCACAAAACGCCTCATCAAAGTTAGCTGCATTTACAACTACTCCACCAACTTCAGTGCCTTCTCGGTAACGTAAGGCTGGCACCTAAAACTTTTCTGGGCGGCTTAGTTCTACTGAGTTTGTTGTGAAATTTTGAAAATTATTGTTAGAATTTTTTTCAAAACATCCACTCTCTAGCGTTAGCGTCATTTCTAATACACCTCTAACATCTTAGCTAAACCGACAATGATTTTGGATGATGAAGATTTTCCCAACTTAGTAACAAACTAAATACCATTTAGGTAATTACTTTGCGTGTACTTAATATTGACTTCTATGGAATTCATTACCTTTCATTAAATGTTCATTTGGTAGACATGTGAGTGTAAGAGAGAAAGAGAGAGGGAGAGAATGAGAATGAGGGAACCTTATTAAAAATGTATGTTATAAAACATGGGAAAAATCTATGGGGCGGCAAGTCAGTTCATAAAATATTTTACAATATTCGACAGCAACAGCAGTGATACAACAACAGTAGCGAAAGCAACAAAAACCAACAACAAATATTAGTACAGTCCGCATATATTCAAAGGATATGCAGCAAGTAGAAATGCATTTTAAAACATAACCACACAAACACACACACGCATTCACATACACCTGGTTATACTTTGAAGCTTATACTTTCCGTAGCATTCACATATAGGTTTGTGTGTGTGTGTGTGTGTAAATAGATGATATGTAATTTGTATGCATGTAAGCTTGTGCAATCACCACCAGCCAGCCAGCATGAATGTATTTCAAAAATCAATATTTGCCTTAAATAACATCATATCCATACAAGCCAATACGCAAACACACATACACACACACACACGTAGTGCACGCACCGAGTAAAGGACTCAAACGAAAATCCATTTGAATTTCCGATAAAATTGCAAATGATTCTGTTGTGAAGCTGTAGCTGTAGCTGTTGTTCTGTATTCGTCATGCATCCGTTAACAATTTTACGGAAAGCAACAGTGGGAAGGAATGTTCTATGGTGGTGGAGAAGATGAAGATGAAGAATTTCTTTTTTATAAAATAATATAAAAACGCATTTCATTTTTAAGTCTAAAAGGCTATGCAATTTGAAAATGCAATTAAAAATATGTTGTTACTCTTAAAAAAAAAAATGTGTTGATTTCTCAACAAATTCATTTCAAAACCATCAATCATAGCAATGACTTTAGAGAATTTTTTCTTTAATTAGTCTCCACTGTATATGAAAGAATACGATATCCTTTCATTCCCTGTGTACACAAACATACTCAGATTGAATTGCCAGGAGAAATGAGAGTCCCACTGAGGCAGAACAACATGTAACAAAACGTGCTGTGTGTGCTTGGCAAAATATTGTGTTCTACGTAATGGGCATTTTGATGCGTGGATAAGGTCAAGAGTGCAGGGTATATAGGATAAACCTATTGCAAGGGGCGTGTTATGGAAAGGAATTAAGGATTTTGTAACTAGCACGGAATTCCTAACTAAGAATTTCTTACCGCGGTTACTTCATAGTATTTAGAGCTCACAACAAGCCGAATACTGGCTTGGGGGTATGCCCATAGTGGCATGGTGCGGATATTCATTCGCCTCTTTTCAACGTGACCTAAGCTATTGCAAAAAAGTTTCGTGGCATAAAACCAGTTATGAAGTCAACAGGTTTATAGTCATGGTCGTGATAGTGGAAAGACTCGGTCGGTCTCCTTCACAGCGACTTCTCTGACGGAACCAGGTGAAATGCTGACGTAAATCGGGTTGCCGTTAGCCTCAGGGGTGAAATCTGCGAATTTCATAATCGTATTACAGATCGGAGGCCACCGTAGCGTAGAGGTTAGCATGTCCGCCTATGACGCTGAACGCCTGGGTTCGAATCCTGGCGAGACCATCAGAAAAACAATTTCAGTGGTGGTTTTCTTCTCCTAATGCTGGCAACATTTGTGAGGTACTAGGCCATGTAAAACTTCTCTCCAAAGAGGTGTAGCACTGCGGCACGCCCTTCAGACTCGGCTATAAAAAGGAGTACCTTTATAATTGAGCTTAAAACTTGAATCGGACTGCACTCATTGATATGTGAGAAGTTTGCCCCTGTTCCCTAGTTGAATGTTCATGGGCAAAATTTGCATTACGGAAGGTAAAGCTGACTATATGAATATATTGGGTTGCCGAAAAAGCAATTGGATTTTTTAAATGAAAGTAAATGCATTTTTAATAAAAAAATGAACTTTTTTTACACTTTTTTTCTGAAGCAAGCTAAAAGTAACAGCTGATAACTGACAGAAGAAAGAATGCAATTACAGAGTCACAAGCTGTGAAAAAATTTGTCAACGCCGACTATATGAAAAATCCGCAATTACTTTTTGGGCAACCCAATATATAAAGTGACATTGGTCCAGCATGTTATTGTAAAAGGGGACAAACCTCTTGATTAATGGCTATGAGGGTCCATGGGCAAAATACTAGGGGGAATACGAATTTTCTCAAAGATCGCACTATAAGACTTGTTGTAGATGGCTTCCCATCTGACGAATACAGATTAAACGCAGGAGTACCACAAGGCTCTGTCCTTTCTCCCTCTCTATCTCTTATTTTCATTGACATAGTCGGACTTCGATTCCAATCTTTTCATTCGCGGATGATAGCAACCTCTGTCTTTAATTATCATACGACCGTAGGCCGAGTCTTCAAGAGATTAAAGGCAGGAGGCGGAGTATGGACGTTTCACTCCGCCTATTAGCTGGTCATTTCTGAGTAGAGTCGAATGAAGAGACTGGATTTTAATGCACGCAAGAGGCAGTGCTGTTCGTTGTCCCACAAACGATTTGCTGACACTATACTATCGTCAATATCTACCGACGGTGTAAATATCAAGCAGACAGAGGCTCTTGATGTTCTGACCATGAAGATTCATTGTGATGTCCGTTTGTCAAAACATGTATTCGGAGTGTCGAAGGAAGCATTCAAATTCACGAACTTTCTTAAGCGGTGTAAGAGATTTTTGACTCCCTTTGATTTTCTTAATATATACACTACGTACATAAGGCCGAAGATGGAGTACAATTCGCATATATGGGGCGGAGCCCTGTGGTGCTGCTTGAACGTGTCCTGAGCCAGACGTTGCTGTTGATTGGAGATGGTGGGGTTTCGAACACTATTGTTTCCCCTGAACATCGTTGTGGGTTGTGTGGCGATGTTCTATCGATTCTTTCACGCTGTGTGTTTTTCGGAAATCAGTCATCTGATCTTTGACTTGAGTTTGTTTGTCGGCAATACAAGATTTTCTAAAAGCGCACACCGTTTTGTAATCGAGTGGGTAGCTGATCGGACCATGTACTACCGGGAGAATCCTTTTTTTCGCAAGGACGGTCTTTTCCGCTACTAATTACATCCAGAAATTCAAAACAAATGTCAATATACAAGAAGTCCTTAAAGTTAGAAGAGAAGTCCTTGTACCAAATTTCAGCCAAGTCGGATGTAAATTGAAACCTTTAGGGTCTCATACAATCAAAACTGGTGATCAGTTTATATAGGGGCTACATCAGTTTATAGACCAGTTCTGATCATACTCGGCATAAATATTGAAAATCAGAACAGAAGTTCCTCTGCCAAATTTCAGCAAAATCAGGAAAAATTTATGCTTCTAGGGGCTCAGTAAAACAAATCCTGGAATCGCTTTATAAAAGGGCTATATCGGTTTATATACCGATTCCGATGTTAGATGTCAGAACAGAAGTCCCTGTGACAAATTTCAGCCGAATCGGATGAAAATTGTGGCGTATAGGGGCTCAAGGAGTCAAATTCGAGAAACGGTTTATATGGAAGTTATATCAGTTTATAGACCGATTCTGATCATACTCGGCACGAATATTGAAAGAACAGAAGTTTCTCTGCCACATTTCAGCGAAAACAGGTTAAAATTTAGGCTTCTAGGGGCTCAAGAATTTGAATCCTTGAATCGGTTTATAAAGGGATTGTATCAGTTTGTCGACCGATTAGGATCATACAAATCACGGATGTTAGAACAGTCCTAGAAGTCCTAGTGTCAAATTTCAATCAAATCGAATGAAAATTGAGGACTCTAGGGGCTCATAAAATCGAAATTGGGAATCGGTTTATATGGGGGCTTTATATGACCGATTCAATTCATACTCAGCATAGATGTTGGAAGTTAGAACAGAATTCCTTGGGCCAAGTTTCAGCCAAATCGGATAAAAAGTTAGTCGTCCAGAAGTCAAATCTGGGGATCGGTTTATATGGGTGCTATATCCACATCTGCACCGATATGACCCATTCGCCATCCCCAACGACCTACATTGATAAGAGGTATCGGTGCAAAATTACAAGCGGATATCTTTACAAGTTCTTGATTTCGAAAGACGGACGGACATGGGTGGTACGCCAGAGAAACTTACTTATTTGAAAGGTCAATAAAAACAAAAGTACACTAATTTCGTCATTCCGTTTTTAACAAATCGAAATATTGTTCTGGGACCAAACAAAGAATAAATATTCTTAATCGTCTTGACATTCTAAGTCGATTTAGTCAATCCGTCTGTCGAAAACACGCTAACTTTCGAAGGAATAAAGCTAGGCGCCTAAAATTTTGCAGGTATATTTCCTATTATCGGTCCTTATTTTGATTAAGCTACCATATAAAACGATGCTGGATCTTCTGGATCTTTCTTTCTTGAGCCTCGCAATTCTTATCCGATTTGACAGAATTTTTTTATGACGTGTTTAGTTACAGCTTCCAACCACTGTGCCAAGTATGGTCTTAAACGGTTCATAATCTGTTATAGCTGCCACTTAAACCTATCTAAGATCTTGATCTCTTGAGCCTCTAGAGGGCGCAATTGTTATCCGATTAAACAACAATTTTGTAGGTGTTTTGTTATGGCTTCCAGCAACTGTGCCAAGTATGATCTAAATCGGTTCACAACCTGATATAACTCCCATATTAAGCGATCTCCCGATTACGATTCTTGAGCCTCTAAAGGGCGCAATCGGATCTCGGATCTATCCGATTTAGATGAAATTTTGTACAACGACTTCTCCTATCACCTTCAGCATATGATCTGAATCGGTCCATAGCCTGATAAAGCTCCCATATATACTATTATCCTGATTCTACTTTTAAAGGCCCTATAAGGCGCAATTCTTATTCCATTTGGCTGAAATTTATCACAAAGGCTTCTACTATAGTCTCCAATATCCATATCGTGTATGGTCCGAAACGGTCCATAACCTAATATAGCTCCAATAGCATAGCAATTCTTATCTATTATCCTTTGTTTGCCTATCAAGAGATACCAGAACCAACAGAGAAATGCAATCCATGGTGGAGTGTATATAAGATACGGCCTGGCCGAACTTAGCACGCTTTTACTTGTAAATCCTACAAAGTATACATAATATATATTTATAGATGATCTAGATATGTCTGTCCGTCCGTCTGTTTGTTGAATTTACTCTACAACCTAGAGTTCAAAAATCATGATATATGATATGATATATTGTGATATAGCACTCTTTATAACGATCTTCCGATAAGAAATCAAAGTTCGTAAGTTACCCCGATTTCAATGAACTACCGTGCCGAGATAGGATTAAACGAGTGAGACCCCAAATAACGACAATAACTGGAATAAATTTGAATTTTTAGCATACCCGGCGATTTTTTCAGTAATTTACTTGGTGTTTATATGTTGGAAAAACTTACCAAAATAGGATGTCAGCCTACCAACCTACCAAGAGAATAAAAACCTACCAATTTTGGTAGAAAACTACCAAAAATCGGCAGCACTGATCGAGAGATCGGTCTATATGCCATCTATATCCAAATCTTCACCGATCTGGGCCAACTTGATGAAGAATGTCGAAGGCCCTAGCACAACCTATTGTCCCAAATTTCGCGAAATCGTACAAAAAATGCGTCTTTTGTGGGCCAAAGACCTTCACTCTAGAGATCGGTCTATATGGCAGATATATTCAAATCTGGACCGATCTGGGCCAAATTGAAGAAGGATGTCGAAGACCCTAACATAACTCAGCGACATCGGACAATAAATGCGCCTTTTATAGGCCCAAAACCTAAAATCGAGAGATCGGTCTATATGGCAGCCATATCCAAATTTGGACCGATCTTGGCCATATTGCAGACAATGTCGAAGAGCCTAACACAACTCACTGTCTCAAATTTTGGCGAATTAGGACAGTAGATGCGTCTTTTATGGGCCCAAAACCTTAAATCTAGAGATTTGTCTATATGGCAGATATATTAAAATCTGGACCGATCTGGGCCAAATTGCAGAAAGATGTCGAAGAGCCTAACACAACCCACCGTCCCATATTCTTTTTTTTTTTTTTGTCCATAAGCAGGTTGGAAGCCACCGTAGTGCTGAGGTTAGCATGTCCGCCTATGACGCTGAACGCCTGGGTTGGAATCCTGGCGTGACCATAAAAAAAATTTTTTTCAGCGGTGGTTTTCCCTTCCAAATGCTGACAACATTTGTGAGGTACTATACGATGTAAAACTTCTCTCCAAAGAGGTGTCGCACTGCGGCATGCCGTTCGGACTCGGCTATAAAAGGGAGGCTCCTTATCACTAATTGATATGTGTGAAGTTTGCCCCCTGGAATGTTCATGGGCAAAATTTGCAATTTGCAATTCCTGATAGAGCCGATTGAAACCAAAATATCCCTGACGAAAAAAGTTACATCGCGCTCTATACGGATGGTTCGAAACTACACAACCAGTTGGGCTTTGGGTGTACTCTGAAGAACTAGGACTGGTCATATCGAGAAGATTACGCGACCATTTGAGTGTTTATCAAGAGGAGATCCTTGCAATCAAAGAAGTGGTGGATGGAAGCCACCTTAATGCAGTATTAGTATGTCCACCTACGACACTGAAAGCCTGGATTCGAATCCTGGCAAGAAAAATTTAAAAAATTTTTTGGCGGTGGTTGTCCTCTACTAATTATGGCGACATTTGCGAATTACAATGTAATATTAAAATTTCTCCCCAAAGAGGTGGCGCTCTGCGGCACCCCGTTTGGACTTGACTATAAAAATGAGGTCCCTTATCATTTCAAACTTGAAACGGCCAGCGCTCATTGATATTGGAGAGGTTTGCCCCTGTTCCTTAATGGAATATTCATGGGCAAATTTGCTAATTTTTTTAAATGGCCGATTTTCTCTTTAGAGTTCTATGAAATTTGGATTGCTGCTAGTTATACTCCTTAATATTCAGGTTGGATTCAGCCCACACGAATCCCAAAATAAGCCAACTTCAAACCCTTGATTTTGATACAAACTCAAGGGTCTTAGTATGAAAAGCGTGGGTTTATTTTTGTCAAATACCAGCAAATAATTTCTTACAGATGTCTTTTGTACAAAATGACATTTTGGGCTGATCAAATTCTTGGCATTTCCAGAGAAATTTGCTCAACATAAAAGTCCTACACGTGTCGTATAATTCGCTATAAATGTCAAACTGTCAGCCCCAAGAATAACACCTACAAACTTTCTGCTTGAGCAATGATACTTTCCTGTTACCATGAGGATTGTTTTGATGGTCTAAAAATAAACTGTGTATCATTATTTAATCTAACCATGATTTTATTGAGTCAAATATTTACCCGAAAGACCACTTGAGACATAATTGAAGTGTGTGCATGTACGTCTGTCATTCAATACTAATGAAATTATGATGAATCCACATTGGAACATAAAACCGAGTATGAATGAAGTGAAGTGGTCTCCTTTTTTTTGCTAAATGCCTGTCTATTACCTGTGTGAGTGGCTTTATGGATGACAAGGTAATTGGATGATGTCGGTGACATTATGTCAGAGAGTTGTTGATGAGCGAGAGCTAGCAAACATGTCTCCTAGCAGCTTAGCTGGAAAAATTCCCATAAGTTTATATCTACCCAGTGTCCCGACATATACAAAAGACAAAGTGGCTGGGATTCGGTTTTTTTTTCTTATACCCACTCGTTTCATAGATTCTATAGTCATTTGCAAAAATTATTATTCCATAAAAGTGAGCTGTGATGGTGAAGACTGCGTCAAGTTGCAAGTTTCCTTTCACAGGTGGCAGAGGGGTAAACTGGCTGCACTTGTTCACTTTGAAAAGCCCTGGGGAATGCACTGAGACTGACAGGCTGTTGAAAAACCGACGTCGACTTGGCATCATTAGAGCCAAAGTGTTAATGGAGCAAATAATGATGATGATGATGATGATGGTAATGTCATTAAAGACAATACCTCCTCCTTCTCTAACTGACGTAGCTAACTGACTGCTGTTAATGGTTACTAGTTACTACCCAGGTATTTACATCAATATGCTGAACTGTAACTGTTTCAATTCCCAAGACCATTGGCGACAAAACGATGAGTAAATAAAAATGTTAATGAGCAAATAGTGAAGGCGTGCCCCCACCACAGACACTGGTTGTTCGTTGGCGGAATAAATCACAATTAAAGTGAATGCATTATTCCGCGCGGCAAATGATGTTTGTGATAGAAAAAGCTAAAGTTTTGGGGACGTTTAGATTCCTAAAAACTTTGCTTATAATGTGAGTCATCAACTTTTATCGTTTTTATGCATATTTTTTGGTACACAGACAATGACAAATCTTTGTCTGAAAAGTTTTCTTTTGTGAACTTGACTTTGGATATGTTAACAACGTAAGAATGTAACGAAAATTTAGCGAAGATTTTTTTTTTTCATATTTGTAAAAATTTACTAATATGAGAGTTACTAAAAATAATTTACAAAATTATCTAAAATATTTTTTTTTCAATACTTCCTAAAATATACATGTTTTTAAAATTTCATTTTTTTTCAAATTTGATCATTTTATTTTAAAAATTTCATTAAAAAATTTCTTTAAATATATATGTATGGCCATAGATTCCTAATTTTTATAAAAAATTTGGAAAAAAATTTCATAATTTTTTTAAAATTTTATAAAAAAATTTCAATAAAATTTAAAAAAAAAATGCTAATAAATAACTAATTATAACAAAATTTGCTATATATAAAAATGAAAGAGTTGGGTTTTGTGTATTACTATGTTACCGACTTTCATGGTAGAGTTTAATAAAAGGTACTGAATTTTTTGATGTCCGGAGGGGGAGCGGACTCTCCCCCTTACCGCTATTTTCCATAATCCCCGGTGTCGGAGATGGGTGAACCGATCTAAGCGAAATTTGGTTTGCATTCTTATAGTAACCCAAAAACACAAAAATGTTATATTGGGGTCATATATTTTGGAGGAACGTCCCACTTCAAAACCAACGCAAACGGGCATGTTTACCGATTGGAACAATATGCATATCAAATGAAAGGTATTTAAGAGTAGAACACGATTTTGATACAAAAATTGGACCCCAAGTGTGGGGAGGTCGAAAAGAATTTGAAAATAAAAAACGAAATTTTTTAAGATTTGGGCAAATTTCCAATAAAATTCAAATTTTAACAAAATTTCTTATAAGAATTAAAATTTAAAAAATTTTTCTATTAAAAAAAAAAACAGTAAGGAAAGGCTAAAGTCGGGCGCAACCGTCTATATTGTACCCTACACCACCGAGTCTACTTATAACTTTTAATAAATATAACCTATGTCTAAATCTTGTCAGATTTTAGTTTTGTATACTTAGTTAGTGCAATGGGACCCAAATTTTGACTACAGTAGTTTTAAAAGCAAATATCAGCTTAAAAAAATTATATGGGAGCTACATATAAATCTGGACCGATTTTGATGCAATTTGACACACATATTGAAACGTCAAATAAAACATCTAATGATAAATTTTGTAAAGATCGGATCAAAATTGTGTCTTCTACAGTCTTACAAGACCATATCGGATGAAAGATATATATGGGAGCTGCATATAAATCTGATTTTAATGGAATTTCGCATATATAATGGTACGTCAAAATAATATCTTATGCAAAATTTAGTAAAAATCGGGGGCAAAATTTTAGGTACTAAAGACTTAAAAAGCCACATCGGATTAAATAAATATATATTGGAGATATATCTAAATCTTAACCGATTTTAATGCAATTTTCCACACATATTGAGACTTTATAGCAAATTTTGTAAAGATCGGACCAAAATTGTGGCTTCTACAGCTTTAAAAGAGCATTTTGGAAGAAAGGTATTCATGGGAGTTCTGTACCGATTTTTTTAATCAATATTGTTCGTCTATGGACCAAGAAATCGATTTGTGCAAAATTTCATGACAATAGGACAACAAATGTGACCTGTACCTTGATTACAAGAATACATGGACTCACAGACGGACATCGAATCAGAAAGTAATTCTGAGTCGATAGGTATACTTATCAGTGGGTCTAGCTCTTCTCCTTCTTAGCGTTGCAAACAAATGCACAAAGTTATAGCACCCTGTATAGCAACATTTTTTTTATTAAAAACAAGTTTGGACAAAATTTCCCATCAAAAGATTTTTGACAAATTTTTATATAAATAGAAATTTTAATACCCTCTACCATAGAATGAGGGTTTACTAAATGCGTCGTTTCAATTTGCAAAACCTCAAAATATTCGTCTAAGGCTCAGAAAAGTATATATTGGGTTGCCCAAAAAGTAATTACGGATTTTTTAAAAGAAAGTAAATGCATTTTTAATAAAACTTGGAATTTAATCAAATATACTTTTTTTACACTTTTTTTCTAAAGCAAGCTAAAAGTAACAGCTAATAACTGACAGAAGAAAGAATGCAATTACAGAGTCACAAGCTGTGAAAAAATTTGTCAACGCCGACTATATGAAAAATCCAATTATTTTTTGGGCAACCAATTACTTTTTGGGCAACCCAATATATACTTCATCGCCATTTTAAGTTGGTCTAGCCATGTCCGTCCGTCTGTCGAAAGCACACAAACTTTCGAAGGAGTGAAGTTACCCGTTTCAAATTTTACACAAATACTTCTTATTATTGTAAATCGGTTGGGTTGTTAATGTTAACAATAATAAATACGTATACGTGCATTCATTCGAAAGATTAGGAATCTGGCTACGTCTCTGGCTCCTATATTCCCGGATTTAACTTCTTGAGCCCCTAGAAGCCCCAATTTTTATTGATTTTCACTGGAATTTTGCAAAGTACTTCTATACCCTCCAAAACTTACACCATATCCCAGGCCATATTTTAGATATGGCCCTCATATAAACCGATCCCTGGATTTTGACATCTTGGGCGTCTCGAAGTCCCAATATTTGCCCGATTTGCATGAATTTTTACACGTAGTGCTTTGCTACAACCTTTTGAAGTACGTGTTAATTCTGTCTGTAAACTGACTTAGCTCCCCTATATCCGATCTCCCGATTTGTCTTCTACGGCCCCTGGAATCCAAAATTTTGGCCTGATTTTGCAGAAATTTGGTATATAAATCATACATGTGTCCTTTAATTAAGTTCATTTGTGTACATTTTTAGTAGAGTCCATGATGGTTAGTTCCTTAGATTCGGCCCGGGCCAATTTAACGTGTTTTTACATTCTTTTCCTTACTTTAAATATTTATAAAACTTTTGCAACTTTGTAAGCAAATATTTACTTTGGTGAAATATTTTTTAATTCATATTAAGGATTTTTTCCTTAAATGCTAGTACATTAGATTATTACTGCCCAAACCACTAAAATTTAGCACTCCATTTCTTCCTCTATTCATCAATATTCACCGTTTCCCTGGGAAACGAAATGAGTGCAAGAATTTAAGTGGTTTTCTCAGTAGGAATTTACTGTACTAGTATTTACGATAAAAATTCCTTTAAATGAATTAGAGAGTCTTTCATAAGAAAAGGTTTCTTTATAGGATTGGAAAATTAAGAAATTTTTAAGTTGTAACAAAAAATATACTATGTATCTATTATTTTACCATTGAAGGTAAAAATTCCTTAATATTGAGTAACAAATATTTCACTAAAGCAATTTTTTCCTTATTTTTATACATATATCCTTTAGCTAAGTTCGTTCTTGTAAATTTTTAGAAGTATCCACGATGGTATGTTCCCAAGATTCGGTCTAGCCGAAACTACCTCGTTTCTACTTGTTTGTCCTTATTTTAAAAATTTGTAAAACTAAGTAGAAAAGCCCCCTTTTACAACTTTTTAAGCTAACATTTGCTTTGGTAAAATATTTTTGATTCATAATAAGTAATTGTTGTCTTAAATGCTAGTACAATAGATCATTACCACTAAAATTTTGTCACTACATTTCTTCCCTTATTCATCAATATCAATTGTTTCCCCGAAGTGAAAAAATTTTAGTGGTTTTCTCGGTATGAATCTTTTGTTTTAGTATTTAGGATAAAAGTTCCTTACTATAAAATAAAAAATCTTTCACAAAAGAAAATGTTTTTTAAAGGATTGGAAAATTTGACTTTCTTTTAATTCAAAAAATTTTTAAGTGTGGAGAAATCTTTAATTTGTGCCTAAAATATACAATATATCTATAATACTAACATTTAAGATACAATTCTTTAATATTGAGTAAAAAATTCTTTAACTAAAGCAATGTTTTCCTTAATTTTTACACTTTTTTAAAATAAGGAAAAATTTTATTTATATTCAGTGATTGGAAAACTGGGCATCTTTTCACTAAGTTTAATAAATTTTTAATTTGAAACAAATATTATATGTTGTACTAGCATAAGGTACAAAAATTACAAAATTTGAAATAAATAATCTTTCGCTATAGTAAAAATTCTCTCAAAGTTGGAAAATTGGGTATCATGAAATTTAAGTAAAACAAAATTCTACGAAAAAATTGCACTGCGTCACGCCGTTCGGACTCGGCTATAAAAAAGAGGCCCCTTATCATTGAGCTTAAAATTTGAATCGGACAGCACTCAGTGATATGCGCTAAGTTTCCCCCAATTCCTAAATGGAATGTTCATGAGCAAATTTGCATTTGTCATCTTTAAATTAGCACCTTAGTTAAGAATAGAAAAGTTTACAAAACATTGCCAAATAATTTGTTTAAGGATCAAATATTTTTTACATTTGTATAAAATTTAAAATAAGATCATATTACCAAATTTTCCGTTACACTTTAAACCGACGAAACCTCAAAGGCCAATAACATCAGCTAGCTTGGGACGAAGAGAACATTAAACCATCTTCTCCCACCTACATACCACCTGCTACATTAAATTGTGTGTGTTGTGGGGAGGGAGGTATAGTTATCCAGAGTTGAGTAGATGTAAGCTGTAGGCCAAACTTAGTTGTATACTCATTGAATGATGGTTGTATAATACGTTTGAACTTTATGCTTCAATGAAAACGATGACAGTACAAATTTCCCTTGAGGAATGTCGTAAGTCCAGCTAGCGTAGTATAGAGTTGAGAAGATCTCTGCCCAGGCAACCATTATGGCTGCTCCATAGAATCTTAGCACATTGTAAATTTTTTGGGCATTGTCATTGTCGTCGAAAGCATCTGCAACATCATCATGGCTTGCTGTCGCAATGAATTCTGTTGTCCAGAATAAAATAGTCAACACCACAAAAGGTCGGTGGTTCGGCGGGCTGAATGACTGACCCACACTAAAAAAAATTCACTTCGAGTCAAATCGAATCAACGGCAGCCCACCGAAAAGGGTTTATAAAAACAAAGCATTTGTTTAAAAGTTTGTTGCTGCCGTTGTCATTGTGTATGTTACAGTTGTTTATGCCAATTTTTCTGAGAGTGTATGTGTTCGTTTTTTTTAATGCACGAAGGGCGGGTATATACATATGTCTGTGAATTTCTGATTGCGGTGAGACAGACAACACATGTGCCATTCAACTAACCGGCTATCTCCGGTGTAGCCGTCTACCATGTCTGTCTGTCTGTCTATAACGGCCTATGTTGTCTTTGAGCCCTTTGGCTTGGACCATGTATGACATAACATTAATAATACATGCCATACATACAACTTGTGCAACAAAATGCTCTACTCCGCCCAGCAAAACAAAATTTTTAGACGGCACAGTGAGCTGAGGCATTGAAATTGAGTTATTCTAGACAAGAAGTATAGCATGGATAAGAAAGTATACCAAAAATGGTTTAGTTTATTGTAGGCTTCAAAAGTGGTTGTGGAGACACTGATGTTGCAGTAGGCAAAGCATGTTTTGCACTTGAATTAAAGAACAAATTCCCAAAATCTTTATAAAAGAGGAGGAAATTCAGTTTGTAGGTATTTTTACTCTTTAAGCATAAAAAGAAAACTGAATTGTTTGATGTTGGCTTCAAAAATGGTCGTGGAGACACTGATGTTGCATAGAGCAAAAAGATGTTCTGCTCAACAAGCAACATCTGAAAACATTGAAGAAATCCTTAATGCTGATTGGTGGTCATGGAGACACTGCGGAAATTTTTAAATTTTGCACAAATACTTTCAGTTAGTGTGGAGGCCACCGTAGCGCAGAGGTTACCATATCTGCCTATGGCACTGAACGCCCGGGTTCGAATCCTGGCGAGACCATCAGAAAAAATTTTCAGCGGTAGTTTTCTCCTCTTAATGCTGGCAACATTTGTGAGGTACTATGCCATGTAAAACTTCTCTCCAAACAAGTGTCACAATGCGGCGCACAGTTTGGCCTCTGCTCTAAAAAGGAAGCCCCTTATCATTGAGCTTAAACTTGAATCGGACTGCACTCATTGATAATGGAGAAGATTGCTCCTGTTTCTTAGTGGTATGTTCATGGGCAAAATTTGTTATTTGCATTATTTTCAGTAGGTGTGTGTCAGTTGGCATTGTAAATGGGTTTAGATATAGCTGGCATATTAACCGATATCAGACCTTCTTCTTAATCCTCTTGCGGTCGCAATTCTTATCCGATTTGGCTGAAATCTTGTAAAAGGTGTTTTGTTATGACTACCAACAACTGTGTCAAGTATGGTATTGCTGCCATATAAACAGATCTTATGATTGGACTTCTTGAGGTCCCAGAATGTTCAATTACCGCCCGATTTGACTGAAACTGTGCACGTAAAGTTTAGCTATGGATTCCAACATCCATATAAACCGATCGCCGGATTTGACTTATTGAGCCCTTAGATGTGGCATAGAGCAAAATAATGTTCTTCTCAATAAGTATAAGCTTGTATGAATTTTTATACCCTACACCACCACTGTGGTACAGGGTATTATAGATTTGTGCATTTGTTTGCAACGATAAGAAGGAGACAAGACCCATTGATAAGTATACCGACCGGCTTAGAGACACTTCCTGATTCGATTTAGCTATGCCCGTCTGTCCGCCGATCCGTCTGTCTGTCCATGTATTCTTGTAATCAAGGTACAGGTCGAATTTCTTTTTCGATTTTCACAAAATTTTGCATAAGTCTCTTCTTTGGTCCAAAGACAAACGCTATTGATTTTGAAAAAATCGGTCCAGATTTAGATATAGCTCTCATATATATCTTTCATGCGATATGCCCTTTTAAAGCTGTAGGAGCCACAATTTTGGTTCGATCCTTACCAAATTTGGCACAAATTGTTTCTTTTGACGTCTTAATACGTTTGCGAAATTTTATCTGAATCGGTTCAGATTTAGATATAGCTCCCATATATAACTTTCATCCGATTTGACCTATTAAGGATGTAGAAGACACAATTTTGATCCGATCTTTACCAAATTTGGCACGAAGTGCTTTTTGTGACGTCCCAATATGTTAAAAAATTTCTTCAGAATCGGAACAGATTTATATATAGCTCCCATATATATCGTTCGTCCGATATGGTCTTTTAAGGCTGTAGAAGGCACAATTTTGGTCCGATCATTACCAAATTTGGCATAATATGTTTTGTTTGACGTCTTAGTACGTGTGCTAAATTTCATCTAAATCGGTTCAGATTTAGATATAGCTCCCATATATATCTTTCATTCGATATGCCCTTCTAAAGCTGTAGGAGCCACAATTTTGATCTGATCTTTACCAAATTAAGCATAATATGTTTTGTTTGACGTCTTAGTACGTGTGCTAAATTTCATCTAAATCGGTTCAGATTTAAATATAGCTCCCATATATAACTTTCATCCGATTTGATCTATTAAGGCCGTAGAAGGCACAATTTTGGTCCGATCTTTACCAAATTTGGCACGAAATGTTTTTTGTGACTTCCCAATATGTGTGAAAAATTTCTTCAGAATCGCATCAGATTTATATATAGCTCCCATATATATCTTTCATCCGATATGGTCTTTTAAGGCTGTATAAGGACAATTTTGGTCCGATCTTTACCAAATTTGGAACGAAATGCTTTTTTTGACGTCCTAGTATGTGTGCAAAATTTCATCAGAATCGGATCGGATTTATATGTAGCTCCCATATATATCTTTCATCCGATTTGACCTATTAAGGCCGTAGAAGGCACAATTTTGGTCCGATCTTTACCAAATTTGGTTTTTTGTGACGTCCCAATATGTGTGAAAAATTTCATCCGAATCGGATAAGATTTATATATAGCTCACATATATATCTTTCATCCGATATGGTCTTTTAAGGCTGTAGAAGGCACAATTTTGATCCGATCTTTACCAAATTTGGCACGAAGTGCTTTTTTGACATCCTAGTATGTGTGCAAAATTTCATCAGCATCGGATTGGATTTATAAACAGCTCTCATATATATCTTTCATCCGATATGCCCTTTTGAAGCTGTAGTAGCCCATCCTTACCAAATTTTGGAGGTGATGTTTTATTTGACGTCGCACTACACGCAAAAAAAAGTCATCAAAATCGAACCAGATTTAGTAAAATTTCCCTATATATCTTTTATTAGTTTCGACTTTATATATATGTATCTTTTAATCGTTTCGACTCTTAAGGCTGTAGTAGCCACAACTTTGGTCCGATCTCTACAAAAATTTTCATGAAATGTTTTAATTGACATGCCAATACGTGTGCAAAATTTCATCATATCGAATCAGATTTTGGTAAAACTCCCATATATATATTTTATTAGTTTCGACGTTTAAGGCTGCAGAAGCCACAATTTTCGTACCTTCGTAAGAAAATCCTAGAAGGTTTTATTCCATATTTCAATAGGTATTCAAAACTAAAGTCTTACTAAATTTGAATATAAGATAAGATGCTATAGATTAAAAGTATAACATAGACTCGGTGATGTAGGGCATAATATAGTCGACTGCGCCCGATTTTGTCTTTCCTTACTGGTTTATGAAGTGGTCATGGAGACACTGATGTTGCAAAACATTTGCCAAATCCCCAAAAACCTATTTTTATTGTCGAGAAAATCTAATTTGTATGAAGTTTTTCCTGTCTCCATTTCCTTTAAAACACTGTACGCTGTGCATTCATGATAATTTTGCTAATTACTTGAGTGGTGAAAGGAGTGCATGGACACAAAGTGTTAACAATGCAACGATAACAATAACCGGGGCTGTGGAAAAACGTTTTGAATAGAAAAAACATAGAATGTCAAGAGTTGATTTTTTTAATAGCAAAAAACAGAAAATTCCATAAATAAAAAATGTTAATGAAAACAACGAAAAAAACTCAAGCTATACAATTAAAATGTAATCAGTGGATACGAAAAAAAAAACACATGAACAACAAACTTGACAACATGAAATTGAAAAATATTTCACAGTTTTGTTTGCCTTATTGTGGCCTGTACGTATGATGTTAGTGTTATAAAGGACAAGAACAACACGGATCATCGTCATCATCAAAAAGCTGTTGATGGCAATAATGATGGTTGATGTTTTAATGTCATGACACCAGAAACCAAAATAACCGCAAAGTGTAGCAAAGTTTTTTTTATATACAAATTCTATGTTTTTTTCCTTTAAATAGTTTTTATGATTTTTTTTTTCTTTTTCATGCAAAACATAAACCATAAATATTGTTGGCAACTTGTCTGTCTGTCCGTCTCTCTGCAGCATGGCAAACATGTGAACAAATGTATGATGGGTTTATTGAAAATATTTATGAAATATGTCAACAACATTACTAAAATGTATAAATTTTTTTATTATTTTAAGACATGACATAATTAAAATAAAATCCATATAAAACACGACACTTTTCAATTTGGCTAAATCATGTCATTAAAGACTAGACGCTTATGTGTGGGATTTATAATGTTTATTTAGAAGATTAAATAAAATGAAGAAAATTTAATCTAAAATCGTTAGAATTTTGAAATTTTAAAATTTATGTTTTAAATGTATTTTTATGTTTATCCTCATAAATTAGGGGGATATAAAAGACTCATAACAATGATCTGAAAGTTTATGAAGCACAGGGTAGAAAATTCCTAGAATGTCTTGATATTATGTGTTGAACTTTGACGGAGGTATTAATTCATGCCCCATGCCACCATAAACATACACCTTAGACAGTAATCAATATTTTGTGTGCTTAAAATACTAAAAAGTAACCTCGACAAAGAGGAAACAAGTTAAAACGCATTAAGATCGACCGTGTCGCAAAATTACCTCAGCTGGCAGCCCATTGGTACCCGCTGCTTTGTTGTTCTTCAGCCCGATTACTGCTGCGTAAACCTTATTCTGACTAAGCGGTATCCATCATCATGAATAGTTGCCATCACCATCGGTTATCTGCAGCTAGTATACATGTTATTTTCATATCCGAAGCACACTATCTGTAGCACCAGATTCTCTTTTTTGTCTGTGCAGAAGATTTCTGCTTGTACAAAAGCAATCGGATTGATGTTTAGTTCTAAGGTGGAATTTCTGAACTGCATTCTGACGCCTGGTCAACTTCATTTGCTAACACAAATGTCTTAAAATGTTTCTCTTTTTTCTGTATAATTGATCGTTATTTTCCATAATTTTCTTTCGATACCTCTCCTATGGCTTCCTTTGGAGAGGCTTTTGGTACCCAAGTTTGTTTAGTCATTGAGTCGCGTATCCTCAGTAAAGTACAGCTTACTTCAAGTAATTTGGTCAGTTGAGTAGGTCATCCAATAACTTCAGTGGTTACGGAAACGCCAATGAAAGTATCATCTTAACCCGACAACACAGATAAAATTAATTTTGAAAACAACAACTTTTGTCGAAAAAACAGAGACAAAATTTGTTAATTTTCCTGCAACAAGTTATTTTATATCTCAGCGAGTACAAATTTGCTGTTGAAAGGCACTCCGGGAAGCCAACATTTAACAACAACGACAATATATCCATAAGCAAGACAAAAAACCATTTAACCAGCCACCATATGTGCTTTGCTGCACAGCTTCAATGTGGTAGTGATTTTATTTTTTTTGTTCGGCTCGCGCTGCTTGTCTTGTTCGTTTACTGCATTGCTCTCGGGTTTTTTCTCTGTCAAACAATTTTTAGTTTTGTTCCCCTCAAGATTTTAACTGATGAACTTATGTTTGGTAGTCTTGCACGCATCTTCTAGCCTACCGACATTGTTTTTTTGATGATGAAATAACTCAATAAGCATTTCATAAGCAAAAAAATGTAAAACCCACTTTTAAAAATATTTTTTGAATGCAAAAAATTGAAGAAGGATGTCGAAGGGCCCAACACAACTCACTGTCCCAAATTGCGGCGACATTGGACAATAAATGCGCTTTTCTGGCCCCAAAACCTAAAACCGAGAGATCGGTCTATATGGCAGCTATATCCAAATCTTCACCGATCTGTGCCATAACGCAGAACTATGTCAAGGGGTTTAACTTAACTCAATGTCCCAAATTTCGGCGACATCCGACAATAAATGCGCCTTTTATGGGCCTAAGACCCTAAATCGGTGGATCGGTCTATATGGCAGCTATATCCATATTTGGACCGATCTGGGCCAAATTGACGAAGGATGTCGAAGGGCCTAACACAACTCACTGTCCAAAATTTCAACAAAATCGGATAATAAATGTGGCTTTTATGGGCCCAAAACCATAAATCGAGAGATCGGTTTATATGGCAGCTATATCCAAATCTGGACCGATCTGGCCCAATTTGAAGAAGGATATTGAAGGGCCTTACACAACTCACTGTCCCAAATTTTAGCAAAATTGGGTAGTAAATATAGCTTCTATGGGCCTAATACCCTAAATCGTCGGATCGGTCTATATGGGGGTTATTTCAAGATATATTCCCATATAGCCCATCTTTAAACTTAATCTGCTTATGAACAAAAAAATTATATGTGCAAAGTTTCAGTTCAATATCCCTATTTTTCAAGACTATAGCGTGATTTCAACTGACGGACGGATGGATATGGCTAGATCGTCTTAGATTTTTATGACGAGCAAGAATATACATGCACTTTATAGGGTCGGAAATGGATATTTCGATGTGTTACAAACGGAATGACTATACCCCTATTCTTCGGTGGTGGGTATAAAAATATTTTTTGAATTAGAAACACATATTTTTTTAAACGAATTTTCTAAAATAAATTTAAAGAAAAACAAACCTTTTTGACCGGCCAGAGGATTCAAACCTGGATTTGCATGTCGTGAATGTCATAGGAGTCTGTTGTTCTACATGATAGTGCTTTAGTGTTTCCCAAACATCCCATTGCGGAACAAATTAGAGGGAAAGTAACTTCTCACAATATCAATTGAGTGCTGCCCGATTCAAATTTAAGCTCAATGATAAGGGGATCTCCTGTTTAATGCCGAGTCCGAAGGGCGTGCCACTGAAAAGTGACACCTCTTGGTTGAGAAGTTGTACATGGCTGAAATACTCAGAAATGTCGCCAGCATTTGGTGAGGCGATAACCTCACCGCTGAAAAATGTTTTAAGGTGCTCTCTCCGACAGGATTTGAACCCGGGCGTTTGGGCACGATAGGCGGGCATGGTAACCTATGCACCAAGGTGGCTCCCGTAGTAGTACGTCCATTTTAACAACTAACTCAACTAAAGAATTTGTTGAAAATCCACAAAATTTCAAATATTTTGTCTGTGAAGTCTCTACCAACCTACTTCAACAAATAAAGTCTTCAATTCTAAAGGGTGATTTTTTTGAGGTTAGGATTTTCATGCATTAGTATTTGACAGATCACGTGGGATTTCAGACATGGTGTCAAAGAGAAAGATGCTCAGTATGCTTTGACATTTCATCATGAATAGACTTACTAACGAGCAACGCTTGCAAATCATTGAATTTTATTACCAAAATCAGTGTTCGGTTCGAAATGTGTTCATTCACCGTTCAGCGATGAGGCTCATTTCTGGTTGAATGGCTACGTAAATAAGCAAAATTGCCGCATTTGGAGTGAAGAGCAACCAGAAGCCGTTCAAGAACTGCCCATGCATCCCGAAAAATGCACTGTTTGGTGTGGTTTGTACGCTGGTGGAATCATTGGACCGTATTTTTTCAAAGATGCTGTTGGACGCAACGTTACGGTGAATGAACACATTTCGAACCGAACACTGATTTTGGTAATAAAATTCAATGATTTGCAAGCGTTGCTCGTTAGTAAGTCTATTCATGATGAAATGTCAAAGCATACTGAGCATCTTTCTCTTTGACACCATGTCTGAAATCCCACGTGATCTGTCAAATACTAATGCATGAAAATCCTAACCTCAAAAAAATCACCCTTTAGTTAAAATCCGTTGAGAATTTATAGTCTCACAAGCAGATTTGATAATAGGTTTTTCTTAGACTTATTTTTTCTGTGTGCTTAAGGATTTCGATTTGTTCACTAATCATAACATACCCATGACCATATCCTAGAACTATTATGACTCACTCTTCCTTCAAAACCCCCATATTATATTCTTTCTCAAGTTGTCTATCACTGCTATTTTTTACCACTCACCCCAATAGCCTGACAGATATCTGATTGATGCATTCAGGAAGCAAATAAAACTGACATTAAATCATAATTACTCAAGCTTATGTGGTGGACAGTTTTTTATAAAATTTTTATTATGTACCAATACATACATATATTGTAGTATACTAGCTCAACAAATTATGGCAAAAAGGTGGAAGAGAAAAAAACAAAAACGACATGAAAATTTTTTATTTCGATTGAAATCAAGCTGCATACTTACGGCAGTACATTTGAAAACCGCATAACCAACATGCATAACATATGTGTGTGTATACAAATTGCAAAGTTGAATACTTGCAATATCAATTTTTAAGGGGAGTTATGAGAAGGTAGGTTGCAAAGGGTTTTGATTATATGTGTGGTAAAAAGTTGTGCGACTAAGCTAGAACAACAATTTCTAAGCCAACATATAAATATTCTATTCTATCACCAAATAAATGTCATAATCGGAATAGCCGCTAAATTTTCTCTTGGGGATTCGAGGAATACATCTTTGTTTAGTTTGTCTTTGGCTTCGGTAGAGGCACGGACTCATTTCAAGATCATGTTGGAGAAATCTGTTTTGCTGCTGAATGTTGCCGGATTTTCAAATCAAGAATCAAAATTTGTTAGCCAATAACTGAAAAGTAATCCACATTCATCGAACTTAATATAAAATGGCTCTTTAAATACTTAATATCCGATTGGTCTCCCTTATGCCTTCGTGAGCAGCTGTGGATCTAAGAAACTCCTTTTTTCGGTCAGCATATCAAGGTTTTTTTTTCTGATAAAGTTATATTCCCATAATATATTTGAAGACATTGCTTTGTTCCTTTTTTGAAACTTCAAACGCCAGACTCAGTTAATCCATTGAAACGATCTTATAATTGTTTTTAAAGTATTGCAATGTTTCTTTCTAATACTTTTTGTAATGCATCATCAGTGTCGCTGCGACCACTTTTGCAGTCATACTAAGGTAAACGAAAAGTTATCAACCTGTATAAACCTTATTTGCAGTAGATAAACAAATCGGGCATTAGTAGGCTTTAAGAGTTGGTAAACTAAACTTAAAGACGCTAAATTGACTTTATTTTTAAGGAAAAAATTCCATTGATGAAAGATTTTTTACTTTATTTTAAGGAATTTTTTACTTTAAATCGTATTATAATAGATCCTTAACTCTGTGTCTTATTTCATTGTACAACAGTCAATCTAGGGGCTCGAAACTTCCAAATCAGCTTCCAACCCCCCATTTGGTAGAACAAGTCACCAAAGGGTTTAGAGATCTCTGGTCCAACTTTGTTTGATGGCCGTTTTAATATAGCCAAACAAAAAACCGAAGAGTTCCAAAATTTTGCGGTATATCTGAGGTATTTCAAAGATGGGTAGAGCGAATTAGTAAGAGCCAAGTACGTTGGCTAAGAGTGGAAAAGAAAAGGGATGTGAAGAAAAGAGAAGAGGAATAATTATATATTGGGTTGCCCAAAAAGTAATTGCGAATTTTTCATATAGTCGGCGTTACCAATTTTGTCACAGCTTGTGACTCTGTAATTGCATTCTTTCTTCTGTCAGTTATCAGCTGTTACTTTTAGCTTGCTTTAGAAAAAAGTGTAAAAAAAGTATATTTGATTCAAGTTCATTCTAAGTTTTATTAAAAATGCATTTACTTTTAAAAAAAATCCGCAATTATACCCACCATAGTATCGTGCTAGATATGAGAATGAAAATAGAATGTGCCTCTGTGCAAAAAAGTAACAAGTAACTACAACCCATAATTCAACTAGGATGCAACCCCTGATGCATGGAATAATGATAGATATCGACCATAGTATGGTGCAAGACAGTAGCATGAGAATAAATTAGTGGTGGAAATGAACGCATACAGCAAAGACGAAACAAGCCAATCCCATGACAGCAGGTTGTACGTACCAAATTGACCCGATGAAGTCTTTTATGCGCAAGGATTGCCACCTCAGTCTACAACACACTGCTAAAACAACAAAGCGAAGACCGGGTTCTTGCTTCCTTAATTCTAGAATAAGTTGCGTCTTGTTATATTAAATACTGGATTACAAAGCCTTGCCAAACCTGCCTGCCATACCATCAGCACCCGTGATCATATGCGCGGTTAAGGTAAAAAGCGTCTACCAGGTAGTCACTCGCTTCATTTATTGGGATATTTAATGACGCTACACCTATTCAGAAGTCTATGTGACTCCTTATTCCTTGAAACTCAATGAAGACTCCTACCCGCTTTCTTTCTACTTTATGGGCCCATACGCACATACAGAAATATAGGCAATGGCGAAAAAGCTTCGTCTTCGTCTCATACGTACATACAGAAATGTAGGCAAAGGCGAAGAAGCTTCGTCTTAGAAAAAACGACATCCTAGTCTTCCACCAGGAAGAAGCCCCATAGATCATAGCTTCGTACCTTCTCGATTATTCTGCGGAGGGCATAGCTGCTATGAGCCTGAGGCCTAGGAGAGATTCGGACAAACCACAGCTCAAACATCGCCGCCCCAAGACTCCAACCCCTTTCTATCGAGCGGTGTATAATATATTTCATCCTCTTTACTGAACAAGGATCATGGAAAGGTACTTCATCTGTAGAAATAAAAAAAAATACTCCCTTTAGGACAGTTGCCATTAACAGACCTTGCTGCCGCCTTCTATTGAGTAGTACCAACTAAATTTTCCTGGAGCTTATGCACTCAACCAAATTTTTTATTAAAAACAGCAAAAATTTTTGCTAAAACAAAACTGCTGAAAATGGGAAAGCAGACATTACTGCTGTTTCAGAAAACATAGGGCTGCTGTATTAGCAAACATTTCGGTCAGCTGAATCAGCAAACAAAATCTGCTGCCGCTTGAAATTTTGCACGGATACTTAAGATTGATGTAGGTCGCTGGGGATTGCAAATGGACCATATCGGTTCAGATTTAGATATAGCTTCCATATAAACCGATCTCCCGATTTGAATTCTTGAGCCCCTGGAGGCCGCAGTTGTTGTCCGATTTAGCTGAAATTTTGCATGCGGTGTTCTGTTATGACTTCCGACAACTGTGCCAAATGCGGTCCGAATCAGTCTATAACCTGATGTAGCTTCCATATAAACCGATCTCCCGATTTGATTTTTTGAGCCATTACAAGCCGCAATTTTTGTCCGATTTGGCTTAAATTTTGCATGCGGAGTTCTGTTATGACTTCCAACAACTTCCAACCACATAAACCGATTTGACTTCTTAACCCTTACAAGCGCAATTTTTATCCGATTTTGATAAAATTTTGCATGTAGTGTTCTTTTATGACTTCCAACAACTGTGCCCAATTCGGTCTACAACCTAATATAGGTCCCATATAAACCGATCTTCCGAATTGATTTCTATAGCCCCTGGAAGCAACCATTTTTGCCCGATTTGGCTGAAATTGAGCATATAGTGTTCTGCTAAGACTTTCAACAACTGTGCCAAGTACGGTCCAAATCGGCCTATAACCTGATATAGCTCCCATATAAACCGATCTCCCGATTTGACTTCTTGAGCCCTTACAAGTCGCAATTTTTGTCCGATTTGTCTGAAATTGAGCATGTAGCCTGATATAGGTCCCATATAAACCGATCTTCCGATTTGATTTCTAGAGCCCCTGGAAGCAAAAATTTTTGTCCGATTTGGCTGAAATTGAGCATATGGTGGTGTTCTGTTAAGACTTTCAACAACTGTGCCAAGTACGGTCAAATCGGTCTTTTAACCTGATGTAGCTCCCATTGTTGCATTTCGTATAAATAGTAATTTTGAAGTCGGAAATACTAAATGCTTTGGTATACTTTATTTTGACGATCACTGTATATGTTTGAGGGTTTTAAGGCTTATTAAGAACTTCTTAGTCTTAAAAGGCTGCGCCTGTAATCTTGTAATTTTAATTTCCCTCAATTTTCATTCCCACCGAGCTATCGTAAACTCTACTCGATATTTCTGTAAGAGTGTTTTTTTATTATTTTTAAGTTTGCGGTTTAGCTTAGCAATAATTGTTTGCCCGGAGGTCTTGCTAGTACATTAATGTGAATGTGCATGTATGAATATGTCTGTTATTAGTTTACTTGTGCGTTTATTTTTTGGTTTGCAGCTATTATTCGCACCAACAATTGATTGAAAAAAAAACCAAACGGGGTTTTTCAGCAATATTAACCTGATGTAAGAGTAGTACAACGGGAACTATGTCTGCCTATGACTTGTCAATGTTGAATGCTGCCTGTTTTTTCTTCATACGTCACATATCAACACCACACAACATAACACATTGTTGATTTAGAAATGCATGCATGCCCACCACAAAAAACCAACACTGGGCTTGAGTAAGATAGCGAGAGAGAGAGGGAGAGAAAGAAACAAACCTACAACAACAACTATAATCGAAACTTTCCAACAGCTGTTGTTGGTTACCATTCATTGAGAATAACAACTAATACAACACCAATGAAAAAATCTATTATTACACAATTATTGTTGGCAGTTGTTGTAGCTGTTGCTGCTTCTACAGTTGTTGTAGTTGCACTCATTGCATTGTCCTGTTATCAAAGTACATGCAATCGTTCTTTTATTGACTGTAAATGTCCTTCAGAAATGCATTATGCATGACGGCTTTTTTTTAATATAAAGAGGGTGAGAGAAAGAGTAATTTCCACGGGACGTGTTGGTGTGGGGTATGTTTAAGTGTGTATATGTGCTTGAGTGTTTTGTTATTGAATACTTTTGCCCCGCAACAGTTTTGTCATAGTTTTTTTCCATAGCAAGCTTTTGCCATAGTCTGTGTTTTTTGCTGGGGGGGGGGGGGGGGATTTTATGTTTCTGCTTATTGAATGTATTATTCCATGGGGTATTATCCTTTAGAAAA
This sequence comes from Stomoxys calcitrans, assembly GCF_963082655.1. Lineage (NCBI taxonomy): Eukaryota > Metazoa > Arthropoda > Insecta > Diptera > Muscidae > Stomoxys > Stomoxys calcitrans. The sequence goes on along the minus strand of NC_081553.1, from coordinate 41,905,408 downwards.
ACTTACATATGCTAGAATTTTTTGAGGTCTCAAGAACTTTTTTCGCTGACATTATGTCACTTCTTTACACTTACTTTTTAATTTTTTTTTATTTTTATAGAATACTAGCTGGACCGGGCGGCTCCGCTGCGCCTTCTTTTACTCTATTTGGAACAAAACTTTCCTTGGAATATTTATTTTTATTTTATTTTTATTTTTATAGAATACTAGCTGGACCGGGCCGCTCTGCTGCGCCTTCTTTTACTCTATATGGAACAAAATTTTCCTTGGAATATTTATTTTCGACAATTAAAGAGCTTTTAGTGAAATATCATGCTACGAAAATAGTATATCGCTTGACAAACAGTTCAACAATATAAGTGCCTTTATCTGAATCCCATATGATCTTTATTGGTTTACGAATTTAAGTTTGGATGTAAGGTGTACTCCATTCTTAAAATACTTTATTTCAGCCCGATATTCTCATGATGTCTGATTTAGGGGTGTCTTCGGGGGTGAAGTGGTCCGCCAGACACTTGGCCCTCAAAAAATATCAGCATAGTTTTGAGGGGAGTTTGCCGGATGAGGCGTCCCCCAAACACATGGTACCAAAATTGGTTATCAAATTCGTTTTCCAATATCAAATACCTTTCATATGAGCCACATATTGGCATGGTCGAAAAATGTTTACCCTTTGGGGGTCTTTTGGGGAAGGGGTGATGCCTTAAATACATGGTCCTACATTTGGACATCAAATTCGTATTCTACTCCTCAAATACCTTTATTTGAGCCCCATATTGCGATGATCAGTAAAAAATTGCTGTTTGTGGGGTATTTTGGGAAAGGGGTAGACCCCCAGAAAATTGGTCCCGAAAGTGGGGGTATAAATTCTTGCTCTACCCCCCAATTCCTTTCATTTAAGCCCCACACTGACATGGTCGGTAAATATGCCCGGTTTAGGGGTATTTTGGGATGTGGGGTGGTACCCCAATCACTAAGCCCAAAAATATATCAGCAACGTGCTCTATTCTCATATATTTGAACCCCATATTGCCATTGGCCTCACAATTGGATATCAAATTCGTTTTCTAATCTCAAATACCATTCACTTAAACCTCTTATTGAAAAAGCCAGCAAATATGTCCGGACTATGAATATCGAGCTCACTCTCTTTATGACACAAATTGTCTTGGTAAGAAAATACGTCCTACTTGGGGGTTGTTATGGTGGTGGGACGTTCCTTAGATAGTTGGTCCCGAATGTTGATGTCAGATTCATGGTCTACTCCCAAATACCCTTCATTTGACCCTCATTTTTCCATAGTCTGCAAACATGACCGGTTTCGGGGGTGTTTTGGGAATGAGGCAGTCACTCAGTGTCTTGATATTGAAAATATTTATCAGATTCGTGTTCTAAAATGCCTCTTTTTGAGCCTCATATTGCAATGGCCAGCAAGTACTTCCTATTTGGGTGGTGTTATGGGGGTGGGGTAGCCCCATAGACACTTTTCCCGACCATTGATATCAGATTCGTGCTTTACTTTCAAAGACCTTTCATTTGAGCCTCATATTGTTATGGTCGTAAATTTGTCTTTTTTGGGGGATGTTCTCGGGGATGGGCGGCCCCTCAAATACTTGGTCCCACATCTGGATATCAGATTCAAATTCTACACTCAAATACCTTTTATTTAAGGCCCATATTGACATGGTCAGTAAATAAGTCTGTTTGGGGGGGGTGTTTTGGGGAAGGGGTGGAACCCCAGAAACGTGGTCCCACATTTCGATGTCAGATTCGTATTTTACTCGCAAATACCATTCATTTGAGTCCCATATTGCCATGATCGGTAAATATGTCCGATTTAGGGGTGTTTTGGGGGTTTGGATGGTCCCCCAAACACTTGGTCCGACAATTGAAAATCAGATATGTTTTATAATCTTAAATGTCCTTCATTTGAGTCCCATATTGTCGTGATTGGTCTAAATATTGTGTTGCCCAAAAAGTAATTGCGGATTTTTTAAAAGAAAGTAAATGCATTTTTAACAAAACTTAGAATGAACTTTAATCAAATATACTTTTTTTACACTTTTTTTCTAAAGCAAGCTAAAAGTAACAGCTGATAACTGACGGAAGAAAGAATGCAATTACAGAGTCACAAGCTGTAAAAAAATTTGTCAACGCCGACTATATGAAAAATCCGCAATTACTTTTTGGGCAACCCAATATATATTTGATAGGTTTTGGGGGTGGGGTGGCCCCCCTAGGTACCCCATCCAAAACTTGGATACCAAATTTTTGTTTCTAGGGTACTATAAGAGAGGACACAAAATTCAAATCTGACCACCAACCACCGAGATCTGGCTTTTCTGAAAATTATGGTAAGGGAAGGGGCCGCCCTCCTTCAGATATCAAAAACTGTAGTACCCTATTTTCACCACGGCATCATTATGCACCATCAGTGAAAAAATCATGGACATTGGTTCAGCCGTTTCTGAGACTGAAAGGAACACACAAACAAACACAAATTGATTTTGTTCTGCTGATTTTTGATTTTTAAAAAATTACTTTTAAAAATTAAGAAAAAATTAATTTTCTTAAAATATTGGACTACAGCTGGCACCCGTCCACCCTCGCTCATGTTTTATTCCTCTCATTCACGCCACAAATGAAAACGGAAAACTATAGTTTTACCACATTGAGGTGAAGAGCTTAAATGGGCATCCTAAAGAGAAAAAATACAACAACAATAGGAAAAACTGTTTTTAATTACGAGCACAAGACAGGATGTGTGGCTCAGTGAAGAATTGGTGCATCTGCTCCAAAACACACACTACACACAGAACTAAAGCAACTAAAAAGTTACGGATAAAAAAACAAAAGGAAAACTTGACAGAAGCCACAGACCCAGACAACAAAAAGAAAACAAAGAAGAAGATTCAAAACTGAACCAAAAAACTACATGGATGAGCAGTTGTAGTTACTAAAAATAAAAACACAATACTAAAAATGCTATGGCAGCACAGACTCAAAGAAGGAAAATTGTGAAAAAAGTCAAAGACGGGCGATGGAAGAATGGATTCACGGATGGATTCATGGGGAAGATGAAGCAAAGTGATGTGAATTTTAAGTTGAAATTGTTTTGTACCAAATTACATATAAGTGCAGAGGGTGTGAAAGCCGAGCGGGGATGAAGAAGAGGCAATGACATTATCTCAATGACAATTTGGAGGGGCACAAATATGAAGGATGCATTTACATCTCGAAAAAAGGTAGCAGCAAAAGTTAAATGCTGCTGTCGACTTTAAAGTGTCCTACATAAGGTTTATCGACGCGTATATTCGGCAAAAGGTGAATGGTTGTGACAACACCTAAGGGAAGCTGGAGAAACAGAGCATGGAGTACATGCCCGCACCCTTTAGTATCTTCTTAGGAATATGATAACTATCGCCGACTACTTCACTCCAGCCATGACCAGTTAGAACGGACTGCAATGATGGCCATGCGACGGATGGCTCTAAAATGAATTGTGGAGTTGGTTCTGGTATTTTCTCAGAGGAATCGAACAATCCTACCTCTGTAAAGTTTCCTGTGGAAGTCTGTTTAGCACCATAGCATAATCACACGTTTAACTTAAAAATTTTCGGGACAGCGCTTTTCTGGCATGGAGATGGAATTTAGTTATATCAAGGCTTGTGAGAGTTTGTAGGGATGAATTTGTTAAATCAGGTCGTCTGACTTTAGAAGTCGAAAGAGCCAGAGGTGGATCCTCTTCTAACGAACTTCGCCAGTCGTAATTCCGCTGGCAGCCGTTTAAAGGGACAACACTTCGAGGTCAAATTTTCCAGTTAGAACGGGCTGCAATGATGGGCACGCCACGGATGGCTCTCTGGTATTTTCTCAGAGGAATCGAACATACCAACCTCTGTAAAGTTTCCTGAGGTAGCATGTTTAGCACTTTAGCATAACCTCACGTTAAACTCTTTAAGAATTTTCGTCGGCAGTCAAGCGCTCTACTGGCATGGAGATCGAATTTAGTTATATCAGGGCTTGTGAGAGTGTGTAGGGATGAATTTGTTAAATCAGGTCGTCTGGCTTTAGAAGTCGAAAGAGCCAGAGGTGGATCCTCTTCTAACGAACTTCGCCAGTCGCAATTCCGCTGGCAGCCGTTTAAAGGGACAACCCTTCGAAGTCAAATTTTCCAGTTAGAACGGACTGTAATGATGGGCATGGCACGGAATGCTCTAAGATGAATTGTGGAGTCCGTTCTGGTATTTTCTCAGAGTAATCGAACATATCAACATCTGTAAAGCTTCCTGAGGAAGCTTGTTTAGCACCATAGCATAATCACACATTGAACTCTTTAAGAATTTTCGTCGACAGTCATGGAGATCGAATTTTGTTATATCAATGCTGGTGGGAATGTGTGGGGATAAATTTGCTAAATCAGATCGTCTGGCTATAGAAGTCCTAAAAGCCAGAGATAGATCCTCTTCTAACGAACTCCAGAGGACGCCAGTCGCAACTCTTTGCATCTTCTAACCAGTTTTAACCTGACACCAGAGCCTTCAGCGCCGCCTGACTGTCTACGTATATCGTGATCAGGCCTGCGCTCCACCATCATCATCGTTTCCATGCCTTCAGGCTAAAAGACACTGACGTCTATAATACTCTCTGGTACCAAGGAATTCAATGAAGACCCCTAACGATCTCCAAAGGGCGCCAGTCGCAACTCCGCTGGTAGTCGTTTAAAGGAACATCTTCAAGTACTATATTTGCAGACACCAGGTGGGATAAGACTAAAATATGTCGTGTATCAAAAAAAAAAAAAAAAAATACCTGGCCTCAATACAATATCAAGCTTACGGAGCCATTAATCAGCCTAGATCGATGAAATCTGTCAAGACTTATCAAGGTGCCCACTGGCCACTGGCCACTGGCCTATTCCACCACTGTCACAGTTGTAATGGTCGTTGGAGTAGGGAACAGTTGAACACCTTTTCTGCTTCTATCTTACGCTAATGAAACGTATACATAGAGCTGTAGGACTTTCGTTCATGGCTTTTTCGTAATATCCTCCATGGCCTTGTTGTGGTAATGGAGTGAGCTCTTGGGGACCTGGTAAAATGTGTGGTCTGGTTTCAGGCGGGTTATAAACGCAACTGAGGTGCAACGAGGTAGCAGCCATCAAAACTGTATCTTCCCATACTAATAGAGGTTTGTAGACACCAGCTGAACCAAGCAACCAACGAATGTTAGGTTAGACTCCCCTGCACAATATTTTGTCTATACCACAGCAGCAACAAATCAAAGCCTCTGTTAGAAATCGGAACCACGATCCCCGCACTGGCAAATCAAAGTCGCTGTCAAATTCAGGTTCTCCCATTGTCCTGTATCGTCTCATCGACACAACAGATGCTCGGCTGTCTCCAACTTCGTCATCGCACATCCTGCATTAAACTGCCTCTCCCTGCATCCAGCGCGACGTCAAAGACCTGACGTTGCAATCACCACTCAGGACTCCTATTAGCAGTCCTTAATCATTCTCAGCTCCAGGATAAGCGACGTCCTGTTTCGTGAAAAAATCGGCCACGGGGCTTTTGACCCAATATAACCTAAGACACCAGCCCACGCCTTATTCAAGCAGTCATCGTAGTTTCTTGGTAGGGTGGACGCCTTACCCTACACAGAAGCTCGCACAGTGGAAGTCTCACTGATTCCATTGCAAGATCTCCGGCAATCACCGATCCATTCCTAGCCAGATCGTCGGCAGCTTCGTTCCCCGCCACACCTTGATGACCTGGGACCCAGCAGAGCCTGACAGCCTTTCCCAAAGCTCTTTGCATCTTCTAACTAAATTGGACCTCATGCTAGAAACTCGCACACTGGAAGTCTCACCAATTCCATTGCAAGATCTGCGGCAATCGGCTATCCATTCCTTTCCAGCTTGTCGGCAGCTTCGTTCTCCACCACACCTTGAGGGCCTGGAACCCAGCAAAGCCTGACAGCCGTTCCCGAAGTTCTATGCATCTTCTAACCAGTTTTGACCTCATGCTATCTGACGCCAGAACCTTCAGCGCCGTTTGACTGTCCGCATATATCGTGGCAGCCTGCCAAAGGACTACCAAGCCATCAACTAGGAAGAACTCCCACGCCATGCGGAATCACCATTCCCCCGCAGAACAGAAGGATGGCCTGAGTTAGAGGAACGCCATTTATCTGACTCCCTTGGTCTCATGGCGGTCTTTGTTGCCACACACCCAACATATAGGTGCAAAGGCATATGATCGAAAATTACTTTCAACGGCTCTCTCTCTCTTTGCCCCAGAGACATTCTTCGGGCAGTGTCAACAACATGGTCGCAACAAGTGCATTGTAATGGTTCCGAGTCTATCCTTATGTCATCCGTCACGATTGAGTTCTCATCTTCCCCAAACACTGTGTTTGCGAAGATCCTATCATGAATTGGTCTCAATGGCAAGCAATCTGAGACCCTTCTCCGCATTTCCTAAGTATCGATTTTACCGTATCCGTCCTCTTCAGCATGGCGAGTTACCTTAGGCTTATCAGATCGTTGGTTTGCACAGTTCAGAATATGAACTTTAACGGGCTATATATAAGTTATCGTTTGCAGTCCAGTCTGTGGCATTAACCTAGTCGCCGTTCCCCAAACATTTGGTCACTAATTTGTATATCAGATTCGTACCATCCCATATATAAGTTTTTGGGTTTTTGAAGTGTGGCGTTCCCCCTACACGTACCCTCCCATATGTAAATCCCATCGAGTTCTCATCGGTCTTAATGCCCATTTCGGGTTTTTGAAGTGTGGCGTTCCCCCTATCTACCAAATTAAAATATATTTTGGCGTCAAGCAGATTCTATACTCCCATATATTGAGCCAATCAGTCAATATGTCCGGTTGGGTAAGGCGTTCCTCCTAGCTACCAAATCCCAACTAAAAAAATCTTTTGGGATGAAGCAGATACTTTACTTCTCTATATACCTCCTATTTAAGTCACCTATTGTGCCGATTGGTGAATATGCCCGTTTGAGTAGGGCGTTCCCCCTAGGTGATTGATCCAAAACTTAAATATCTTATTTGCGTTACTCATTACGGTACAAACATAAATTCACACAAACCGGTCCACTCAACACTTATATATCTGATTCGTTCGCTATTTTTATATACCTTTCATATAAGTCCCATATTGTTCCGATCGATCTATATGCTCTTTTAGGGTTTTTGTTTTGAGTGAGGCGTCCCCACTAGGCACTTGAACTTACTTTTACAAATATTTTGGAATAAGGCAGGTACTCTACTCTTTAATAGCTTTCATTTAAGTCACATACTGTAATGATCGTTCATTATGCCCGTTTGGGTAGGGCGTTCCCCCTTAGATAAATGAACTCGAGTTTAAATATCTTATTTGTGTTTTTGGGTTGCTATAAAAGTTTAAACAAAAATTTGCATAAATAGGTCCACCCTTCACAAGAATATCTCAGATATAGCGCAAACTATGAGAACCCCGGTCTTCGGTCAAGAGTCCTAAAATCAGTTTGACCTGAGAACTCCATACTCCTTGGGTTTTGCTTTACTTTCTGAGCTGACCATTATACTAACTTGGAGTTTCGCGGTTGGCAGTTATACTGTGACACTATTTGCTATATAAGATCTGGAATTTTTTCAAATCTTAAAATATTTCTGACTATTTGTATAGCTTTTATTCTTCTTTTTGTTATGCAAAATGATGTTAATGATAAAGATCCTTTCCCTACCCACTTATTGCGGTGTAGGGTATCACTGCATTCTATATCTTATGAAAAGAAAATGTTTACATATGAACCAATTTTCATTTTTGTAGCTAAGGCTTGTTCAAGTTCACATATCGACCATTCTTTGTATCGCCTGGCATATGCATTCCCTCCCATAAACCAGTCAGTGCTGTCAGTCAGTCATTCAACCAACCGGAAGTCATTATTTTTGTTTCAATAGCACCACCACTATTCCTGCTGCTCCTCTTCTGCTGTTATTGAAATTGATCCCCCTACTTTTGCTTGGGGTTTCCCCATCCCCTAGCATGGCTGCATCAAATATCCTGTTTCGATTTTATGCATTAATAATTGATGGCTCAATGAGAGAAATGTGTCACATTCATACAAAATGTATCACAGCTCAAATGTGTTGCAATCAGATGAGTTGTGATTTCAGTTCCTAAATGAAAAATGCATTTTTAATTTTGTTAATCATCATGGGGGGAGCGAATATGAAATGGGAAAATGAAAGGGAGACTATCAGTTGGTTTTGTTTTTTTTTTTTGAAATTTGTAAAGGATTTTATATCATCTAGGATCGAAATAATTTTTGTCATTAAAAAGTTTATAGGTATTTACTTTTGATATAGAGGGAATGGTTTTACTTCCTTATGGACTAACAACACATAGCTTATGGTGATTTCGATTCTGAAAAAAAATGTTACACTAATGTTGCACTCATAAGGGATAACATTTTGCAAATGCTGCCTTATCCCTCTCATAGTGTTACACTTTTTACATGTTCAATCGAACATGTTCCTGTTCATGAGCCTAACATAACAAGCAAAAAAAAAAAAAAAAAAAAAAAATTGTCGAGTTTTCATTTGTAATAATTTTTTTTGTGATTTCGGGTGTGTATAAAATAAAAAACATAGGACGCGGAAGAATTGCAGGACAATATGGAAGAATTAGTGGACAAGGCAGAAAGTCCAAGTTACAAGCAAGTTAATTGTAAGTTTTTAAAAAGCTACAACGATGAAGAACTTTCCAATTTTATAATGTTTTTATTCCTAGTGTGGTCTGACGGCGACACCAGAATGCTGCTGGACTTATACGCCAAGTATTTGCCCCAAATTGGCCCCTTAGGGAAATTTAGAAATAAAAAAGAAATGTGGTCAAAAGTTGCGGAGAAGGTTGGAAATAAAAGTGCAAAACAGTGCGAAGAGCGCTATAAAACTGTTTTAAGACGGAAAAAATTGGCGGTGGAAAACAATAACACGTCGGGCTCAAAGAGGCAAAAAATTGACTTTGAAGAAGAGCTGTTCCAAATTTGCAATCTAGATGATTCAATTGAGCCGGAGATTCAAATAAGCAGCCAAAAAATTATTAAGCGGGAGCAGCGTGATATATTGGCAAGTACTTCCACGTCAAAGAAAAAGCAAAGTGTGCAGGATACTCTGCTTGAAATTGCAAAGCTTAATGAAGAGGCAAAAGAAAGGCGCCATAGAGAGAAAATGGAAGCGATTAAAGACATGAAGCAAAGTTTGGAGAGATTATTCCAACAAAAATGAATTTGCTGGGCAACAAAACAAAACAAAAATTTTAAAGACTTAAATGAATTTAATTCATATGTAGCATAAGATAAACGTATGTATAGTATATATGAGTACAACAAACACATACCTTAAAACAAAGTACAAATGAATTACTTTTTAAAATATTGACCTTAGGCTCAATAAAGTACGCATATTCTTGATCGTCTTGATGTTTTAGTAGATTTAGCCATGTCCGTCCGTCTGTCTGACAAAAGTACGCTTACTTTCGAAGAAGTTAAGCTGGGTACATGAAATTTTGCACAAATACTTCTTTTTAGTGTAGGTCGAATGGGACTGTGAATGAGCCAAATCGAACCGTGTTTAGACGAAGCCTCCATATCAACCGGTCTCGCGATTATACTTGTAAAGCGTCAAGAGGACGCGATTGTTATTTGGTTTGACGCAAATTTTGCACATGATTTTGTGATTTCCAACAACCCACAGTGGTCTAAACCGCAAAAATGTGTTAGACATTTGCTGAAGAGGACACATGCGTCAACCTGCCAGGGTCGTCGTATTCATTGGGCCGATCACGGTTGCTATACACTGACCACAGCTTGCCTATGAAACAATGAAAACTTTACAATTAATGAATTTATAAATATATTTAATTTATTTAATTTTAAAATTAAATTAGCCCATTTTATAAACGGGGTTTGAGAAAAAAAAAATCAAATACAAATTTTAAATAAAATTTAATTTCTTAATCCATATAAATAATCTTTTACTTCACTGCGTTTGCATTGTCCTAACTGGGTTGGCAAAATATCTCTCAGGTCCTCTCCCAAGGGGTCATCATTGTTATGGATTTCTGTATTTTCTATTTCGTCTTCATATAAGTCATTTCTATCAATGCAAATGTTGTGAAGAACACAACAGGCAATGATAAATTTTGCCATTGTTTCGACTTTGTGAAAATCTAAACGCATTAGTTGTCTAAATCGGCACTTTAGAACACCGAAAGCATTCTCAATTTTAACACGGGTTTGACAAAATTTTAAATTATAATTTCTTTCTGATTCGCTCAAATTACCATAGTCGCGATATGGAGTTAATAGATAATGCCTTAAAGGATAAGCAGAATCTCCTAGTAAATAATATTTCGGACAACACAAAGCAGGCAAATCTTTTGATATAAAAGACAGTTTCAATATCCTCGAATCGTGAATTTTGCTGGGTACTCCAGTATATACGTCAAGAAATTTTAATTTTGAATCACAAATTCCTTGCATGGTTATTGATACAGTGTCATGTCTGTTAGCATATGTAGACCGGATTTTGTGTTTGGGTGTCCTTATAGAGATGTAACTTCCATCTATGCAACCCAATACATTTGGAACTCCAGATATCTATAGTAAAAACAATAAGTTAAAATGCATAGAATCACATATTTGGCTACCTTTTCAAATTCTTTGGCGACATATTCCTTATCCTCGTTTGTGCTTGGAAATTTAATAACTTGTGGTGCCACATCATTCACCAAGAAATCCAAAACTTTATTTATACATGAGTGGGTTGTTGAAAGTGACAGGTCAAAGAGATTTGAGACTTCTCGTAATGTGGTCTTGTTTCCACTAAACCTATAAAAAACAAATTATGTGTCTTATTTTTTTCAGTTCGCATAATTTTCATAAATCTTACCACAAAAATAATAGTATTGAGGTTTCCGCAGATACTTGGTGTCTACCGCCTTGGTATGATCTTTCGCCGCAAGTTGTGGAAAACCTCTGGATTAAATCATTAGCACTATCCCGGCTAATACGTAAATTCGTCTTGAACTATACACAATTTTTTTTACAAATGTGACATATACTTTAGCAAGGAGCTACTTACTTCAATGTCCGAATAATTATGGATAACAGTTTGAACAAATTGTTTTACGCGATGTTTCTCATTTCGACCAAATAACACTGTAAACATCGCATCCTCATCTTCCGATGAAGAACTTTCCAACAATTCATCTAATATGCTATTAAATAAATAAAACACCTTCACTTTTTCCATTTTTGCTGACTTTTCCATTTAACAAATTTTGTCTTCTTCTTCTTCTGTTTAAACAAAAATTGCTTGGATGGAGGCTAACAGCTGATTTATGAGTGAAGTTACGCACAGTTTACCTAATTATATGCACGTTTGCGAATATGCTTAACACTCAGTGCACGCAGTTATTTTGGTGTATGTAACTATGAAATGATAGCAGCGAATTTAAAGTGTGACATTCTCCATGCTAGCCTAGTCACGGTGTAGAAAATGCAGCATTTTTTCACTTTCAGTAGGCAACCCCATTACATACGAACAGAAACCCGTTGGTGGGGTTACATTTTTTTGGAGAATCGAACACAAAATTTCGATCTCAGTGCAACATGTCGAAAAAATGCTGCACTTTTTTTCACAATCGAAATCACCATTAAATCATTTCAATTTCAAAATATTTCAGGTTAGAAAATATGTTTTAAAATATTGTTTTTTAAATATTATTCTCAAATATTTATTTTTTTTATTATTTGTTGCAGGTAATCAATTGTTTGGTAATTTAAAACTTTGACTTGATGTTATGGTTTGTAAGTATATATGGGCATTATTTTGAATAATTAATAATCATGCTTCTATTATATCGACTGTTCGATGAAAAAATCCAATCCAAAAAGCCAATGCATGATTTTCAAAAGTTTTTTTGAAGTAGAGGAGAGGGACAAGAGCACTGTCATGTGGCTATCTATCTGGGAGAATAAATAGGCTACCACCCATTTTTATACCCTCCACCATTGAATGGGGGTATACTAATTTCGTCATTCTGTTTGTAACTACTCGAAATATTCATCTGAGACCCCATAAAGTATATATATTCTTGATCGTCGCGACATTTTATGTCGATCTAGCCATGTCCGTCCGTCTGTCTGTCGAAAGCACGCTATCTTCCGAAGGAGTAAAGCTAGCCGCTTGAAATTTTGTACAAATACTTCTTATTAGTGTTGGTCGGTTGGTATTGTAAATGGGCCATATCGGTCCATGTTTTGATATAGCTGCCATACAAACCGATCTTGGGTCTTGACTTCTTGAGCCTCTAGAGAGCGCAATTCTTATCCGATTGGAATGAAATTTTGCACGACGCGTTTTGTTTTGATATCCAACAACTGTGCCAAGTATGATTCAAATTGGTTAATAACCTGATATAGCTGCCATATAAATCGATCTGGGATCTTGACTTCTTGAGCCTCCAAAGATCGCAATTATTATCCGATTTGCCTGAAATTTTGTACGACGGATCCTCTCATGACCATCAACATACGTGTTTATTATGGTCTGAATCGGTCTATAGCCCGATACAGCTCCCATTTAAATCGATCTCTCTATTTTACTTCTTGAGCCCTCAAAGGGCGCAATTCTTATTCAAATTGGCTGACATTTTGCACAGGTCTCCAACATATAATTTAATTGTGGTCTAAACCGGATCATATCTTGATATCGCTCTAATAGCAGAGCAAATCTTTTCTTACATCATTTTTTGCCTAAGAAGATATGCTGGGAAAAGAACTCGACAAATGCGCTCCATGGTGGAGGGTATATAAGATTCGGCCCGGCCGAACTTAGCACGATTTTACTTGTTTCGTTTTCGTTTTAAACATTTAAATCTTCTCTTACATTTTGTTTTATGTTTGTGTACTCTTCATGTGTACTCTGTCATGTAAAAGCCTCTCTCCAAAGAGGTGTAGAACACCGGCACGCCGTTCGGACTCGGCTATGAAAAGGAGGTCCCTTCTCATTGTTCCTTAATGGAATGTTCATGGGCAAAATTTGCATTTTTACTCTCCTTCTAACAACCCAATCATAAATTTAGAAGCAGCAGTCATTTTTCTGTTCTGAAATGCAAACATTTGTACTGCTACAATTACAGCAAAATTAACTTCCAACATTCAGCAAATAGCGTTTGCTATTATCAGCAGAAGCCAATGTGCAAAATTTCAGCCAAAGCGAATGCGAATTGCGCCCTTTCCAGGTTTGAGAAGTAAAGACGAGAGATCGGTTGATAATTAAGCTTCATCAGGCTGTGAATCGAGAGAAATCATCGTTCTACATTTTAGTCAAAGCTGAAAGTGACTGTGCCCTCTAGAGGCTCAAGAAGTCAAGGAGGAGGCATACTTCCATAGCCATTGCGAACAGACATGCAATGAAGCCTATAATTAATCTTTCCACAATAGAGCTATGACTGGGTTCTTCCAAAGTAAAATTTAAGTGGAGGAGCATGTAAGTATTTCGTAGTTTCTACCCACAAATATTCATCACTCACTCGTATTAATGGTATTTCCAAAAATAACCCTAATAGCAGACAATGGCAAATGCCTTAAGGCCAATTGCTGTAAGTGATGTCATTCAATCCCTTCTTCTTCTTCCAATCCCATGTGTGGATATTTGGGAAAAAGGATTTAATATTTCATAGCCATTTTTGAACAAAAACTGTCATCAAATTATGCCAACAACAAGGAGAGAAAAGAAAATCATGTGAGTCCCACGCACGTGTCATACTTGGAATACATAATTGATTTTTTTCTGATAGCAATCTGGCAGCACCATTCCCATGCTGTACAATTTTTCTTTTTTTGTTGCTTTATTTTATTGTGGAAAATTTTAGTCGATTCAAGAAAATACAACAGCAAGCAAGGATGTGACTGTCTTACGAAATGTCATAATTTCGAAATTTTTGCAGGATTAGCATTCAAAGCACATACGACAATGTTAAATGTTAGGGATACCCCGGACGACAGACCACCGCCACAGCCACAGCCATTGCCGCCACTGCTGCACACATTTAGAACGTAGAACATGTTCGTTTAGAACGCCCAAAGCAAACGCCATATGCATACATAACAAGGAAGTTGAGCAAGTTTAGTGAGTGAATGTGTTTTGTTAGTTTGATCTCCACTCCTTTGCCCCGCTTATACTCCATACATTGTGATTGTGCCTGCCGCACACGAAACAGCCACTGTGGAATAATTTACATCTGGTAACCATAATTGCAGTGCAAAGAATGACAAGTTCAAGAAAAAAACCATAAAACGGGAGATGTATGTAGCTGTTATGCGCGCTGCCTTATGTTGTTGATAAATTATATGTAGGTACATATAAATAGATGTACACACACATATTGGATACCTTCTTCCATAATTCTCAAAACGGAGGCACGACATAATAACCACTTTGCCCTTATTTTTTTGTACACTTCAACTCGCCGATTACATTAATCAACAACACTAACAACACTCATTGAATACTTACATCAAATCAAAGAGAAAGCGAGAGAGAGAAAGAAAATGCGTGAGGCTGGGAGAGGAAGATTACAAGGTGAGAAACCAACTTGAATATGTACAGAGAGAATTAAGCATACAATTTCTATGGTAATAACAAACAAATTAAGAGAGTCCATTACAAGAGAGCAAAACAAATGCCAACGGTTGAGAGTTGGGGCAAAAAAATAACAGAATGTCCAGTGGCAATGTTTGGGGAAATTAGTGATTTGACATTTATAACCAGTGTTGCCAAAAGCAAATAATGCGGTTTAGGAATTCTTGGTAAATGCGTTTTGGTTCAAACTTCTTAAAGGGAATTACACAGATAGTTTTTTGAATGTAAGTTCCTATGGTTTAATACACATCCTTTAGTAATACTTTTGGAAAGAGTCAAATAGTACTGACCCAATCTATTATGAGAGATCTCGTTTACTAATCCTATTGGGGGAAGTTTTTTTGTGTAAAACCCAATTCAATTATGGTTACGTTCAGTGTTGCCGTTTTTGGTTCCTACCAAAATTTATAGGTTTTTATTCTCTTGGAAAGTTGGTAGGCTGAACCCAAATTTTGGTAGGATTGTCCAACATACAATACGTCCTCGCTGGGGAAAACTCAATATTACTTAATTCCTATCGTTCTGTGTATTCGTTAAAAATGCAAAATAAAACCGTAGTCGAGGGACCAAATACTGTTATTAGGGGTAAACTGTTAAAAATTTCAGGAAAAAATGCATAAGTTCTGATATTGAGTTCTAAGAGATCTCTTCCAAATTTCGTGATTTCTGCGTTCAATGCCTTCAATCGAAAAATATGACCATATGGCAGCTAAAAAGATATGTTCAGATCTGGACCATACTCAGATGTCGAAGGAACATGAAACTCACTGTAACGTCGAAAATGGGTAGTAAAAGCGATTTTCTGGGCTCAAACCCTTATCGCCGTATCCAAACTCGGCACGGTGGTTCATTGAAATCGGGCAAAAATAAGATATTTGTGAACTTGAGATTTGTAACCTATGCATTGTAGGGTAGAAAATGTATAATTTTATGTGTTTTAAATGGGAATGGCAAAATGGCCACCCCTTAGTGGGCATAAAAACATATACCGAATTTATGGCTTGACGAACATTTGATAGATTTTGGTTGGGCTTAGGAGAATTTTCCCCAAATTTTGGTAGGAAATAATTTTTTGAGTGGCAACACTGGTTACGTGGCATTTTTGAGTTATTTAACAGGTCTCGGAGAGTTCTTGCTTTTTTATTGTTGTACTGGTTTATAGACTAGGCTTCAGTTTTATTTGTATTGATTGAATATTCTTTAAGTAGCTTCTTATACCCACCACCGTAGGATAGAGTGTATATTCATTTAGTCATTCCGGTTGCAACATCAATTTGCAAAATCGTTTGCAATATCAATTTCCGACCCTACAAAGTATATATATTTCGGATCGTCGTAAAATTCTAAGACAATTTAACGATGTCCGTGTGTCTGTCCGTCCGTCTGTTGTAATCACTCTACAGCCTTCAAAAATTTAGATATTGAGCTGAAATTTGGCACAGATACGTCTTTTTGATGCACGATGGTTAAGTTCTTGAACGGGCCAAATCGGACCATATTTGGATATAGCTGCTATATAGACCGATTTTCCGATAGCGGGGCTAATGCCCATAAAAACTTTATTTTTCAATCGATTTTGCTGAAGATTGAAACAGTCAGTAGTTTAAGGCTTCCCGACAGCTGACCCAAATATGGTTCAGATCGGACTATATTTAGATAGAGCTACCATATAGACCGATCTCCCGATATTGGGTTTGAAGACCATATAAGCTTTATTTATTACCTGATTTCGCTGAAATTTGCAACAGTAGGTTATTTTTAGCCTCCCGACATCTGACCTATATATGGTTCAAATCGGATTATATTTAGATATAGATGCCATATAGACTGATCTCCCGATAAAGGGTCTGAAGCCCATAAAAGCTTTATTTTTTAACCGATTCCGCTAAAATTTGAAAAAGTGAGTTGATTTTAGCCCCCTGATACCTAAAATATGGTTTAGATCGGAATATATTTAGATATAGCTGCCATATAAGCCGATCTGCCGATAAGGGGCTGAAGCCAAATAAAGCTTTATTTATTACCCGATTTCTCTGAAATTTGAAACAGTTAGTAGGTTAAGACCTCCCAACATCCGACCTAAATATGGTTTAGATTGGACTATATTTGGATATAGCTGCCGTGTAGACCGATCTACCTATAAGGAGACTTCAGCCCATTAAAGCTTTATTTATTACCCGATTTCGTTGAAATTTGAAACAGTGAGCTTTTCTGAGCCTCTGATATCAATGCCCGTGCCGAATTTGGGTGCTTAAGTTATCCAATTTTCACCGGATTGTGACGAAATGGGATTTACATATATACCCGATGTGGTGGGTATCCAAAGTTCAGCCCGGCCGAACTTAATGCCTTTTTACTTGTTTATATTCATTGGCACCGTCCGATTCAATTATAGTTGTCACCCTTTAGTAATCCCATTGAGGCAAGGTCGCGTTGTGAACCCCAGTAACTCGCTGGCCCAGTATCTCGTTGGTTCTAATTTCATTTATATACATGCTCTTAGTCCTGATTTAGCTTATCCATTTCTACTTGTGGCAATTTACAGTTCGTAGGAGAGAGGGGAAGGAGAATTCTTTTTCATATAAACTGAAAATTGCCGCAAAAGGAAATGACTGGGCTTTATCAGGACTAAGAACGTGCATATAAAAGCAAACGGAGCAAACGGAGATACTGAGGGCTACAAAGTAAACTTTCCCCCAAAAGATTACTAGAGGATGCCAACTATAATTGAATCGTATTTACTCAATTAAGGCCAGCGGGTTACTGCAACTCACAAAGTGTCCTTTCCTCAATGAGATCATTAAAGAAAAGGATGGTAATTACAATTAAATCAGGCAGTTCTTTTAGATGTGATACAAATCTCCTCTGGTTCCATATTACTAAAGGATGGCAACCATAAACTATGTCACCCATAATTGAATCGGGCAGTACTATTTGTTATGAAATTCTTTCTCTCAATTAAATGGCAACTCTGTTTACAATTCACCACAATGTCAAACAGAAAACAAAACACTATCTCAATGGGGACCTGTCTTAAAAACCAAAAACATAGCATTTGAAAACAACCATGACTCTAACACAGGCCCAACATTAACTGTAACCGTATTCACAAAACAAACCAAATCAAAAACATCTCTGTGTGTATGGTTTTCACTGTCTTGAGTCTAAATTCGCTTCCTGCGATAGGCCTCTTTCAATGCGGAACAATATGGAAAAGAAATTTTTGTGAGACACACACCATATGATGTGACAGGCGTAAAGAAAAACCCGAAAATAAATAAACAAAAAAATGATGAATGTTTGATTAACATTGAGGATTACAAGTCATTATGTGGGAAAGATTAAGGTTAAAAGTCCTATTGTAAATATGGGAATCTATCAAATAAACACACACGGCATACGCACACAAACCACATGTTATTGATGAATTTGTTCGATGAGGTGAAGGATGGTTTTGTTGTTTACATTCTCATATCGCATATCACAATCTACAACAGGTCAACCAGCATAAAAGATCGTTTACCTTTGGCAGCGAAAATGTTCAGAGATTAGAGTTAATGGACATAAAAATGAATGGAAATTAATGACGAGACAGGTTAAGTATTTGAGAGAAAAATCCTTTGTAAAACAGATGCGCCGATCTGCGTTTATTTGAATATGGATGTCGTAGCTGTATCAGCTACACCGACATTGACATAACTAAACGTTTTACAAATAATCGCCTATATGCAACCAGAAAAGAAAAGTGCCCAGCCGTTGAAGACCAAAACTTCAATAGAGGGAGCAAAAACTGCGTATAAGGTCGTACATGCAAAACGTTTGGGACATTTTTACATCAAACAAAATAAGTGTATTCCGAAGTTTTGCTTTTTTTTGCAACTGTTTAACCTTTCGTTGCAACATATCGAGCATAAGCCATAAGTGTACCATTATTGAACGTAACTAACTTTGCAACGGCTGATGAGGAAGGCAAAACGGACATGATATAAGGTACTAATAGGGTGCGATGCAAACTCTCACCATATTTCGTGGGGCGGTACCAACAATAATATGCGGAGCCAAGCCCTGGCAGAATTCTTAAATACTAACGACCTAATAACACTTAATATTGGTAATACCGCTACCATTTTCCTTAACTATGGGTTCGAAAGGGAAATGGGCCTTAATTCGTGACTTCACCTCAAAAATTCAAAATTTTATTGAAAATCCATCAAAAATCTAATATTAACTATGGAAAATTTTCACTGTGTCCTAGAGGAAAATGGGCCTGATTCGTGACTCCACCCGAAAATCAAAATTTCATTGAAAATCCATTAAAAATCTAATTTTCACTAAGAAATTTTAAATTTGCTGTATCTCCACAATTATGCGTTTTAAAGGAAGGAATGGGGCTTAATTCGTGACACTAATCGAAAATCCAAATTTCATAAAATATCCATCAAAAATCGAAATTACACTAAGAAAATCTTAAAATGACTCTACCTCCTAAACTTTGCTTTCTAGAGGGAAATGGGTCTTTATTGTTGACTCCATCAAAAAACACATTAAACTTTAAAATGGCTGTATCTCCTAATCTATGTGTCCTAGAAGAAAATGGGCCGTGATTCCTCCCAAGAATTCAATATTTCTTTGAAAATCCATAAAAAATCTAATTTTCACTATTGAAAATTTAAATTGGCTGTATTTCCTTAACTATGCGTCCTAAAGGAAAATGGGTTTTAATTCTTGATTCCACCCAAAAATTCAACATTTCATTGAAAATCCATCAAAAATCAAACTTTCACTAAGGAAATTTTAAATTGGCTGTATCTGGTAAACTTTGCTTCCTAGAAGGAAATGAGTGTTGATTCGCCGAGACGCCACCCGAAATTGAAATCCATCAAAAATTGAATTTTCACAATGGAAAATGGGCCCTAATTCGTAATTTATGGAGGTCAATATATTCGAAAAATATGGTCGATGAGGTTCAGCGTTGAAGGATCTTCATGGAACACTCCTTCTCTGACAATCGCTGTATTAGGTTTAGACTAGAAAACCAACTGGACAAAATTCGGAAGACTAATCAGAAGAAGAAGAAGAAGAAGCCCAAGAAAAACCCTGAGAAATCATGCTGTGTAGATAGATGAAAGCTAGAGGACAAAGTCAGCCTGGGGGTCTACATTGAGAACACAGGGACTAAGATCTGTTTTCGACTGTCGAATACGGTCCTGCAGGCGGAGATCCAGTTTATCACGGAATGCGGTGGTGTGGTTTAACACGAGGACGTCGAGCGGGAACATCTTTACGGAAGAAGGATATAAACTCTTTCTCTGAGAATGGCACAGTCCGCATCGTTTGGGTGCCGGGTCATAGCGGAGTATGGGGGAATGAAAGTGCAGACGATTTGGCAGTGAAGGCCAGAGGGAACAGCAAAATGGTCGGTAGGACGACGAAAATCCTATGGGGAGATCCGGATCGTGAAAAGAAAATTATTACCGAAAAGAATAAGCAGAGGTCAGTATATCTTTCGGTATCATAATGGCACAATTATGCAAAATCGGTGCGGCAAGTGATAGAATTCGTAAGGCATGCGGGGAATATGATGAGACGTTGGAGCATTTCCTATGTCTCTGCCCGGCTTTCGCGGCTAACAGACACCTGAACTTAGGTGGGAACACAATCCCAGACATGAACCTAGAACCTAGATACAGCATCCATATATATGTATAACCCGATTTGCACTTATTGTAAATTGCTGCAATAACTACAAGTTTCAACCGATCTGCACAAAATTTGGCACTGATTGTTTTGTTACTGATATTAATATATTTGCAAGATTTCATCAATGTCGGTTCAGACATTTAAAAATAAAGAAAATAATGTTAAAAAATTGGCCTTTTCACTGCGATTCTCTTTTAAGACTTTCTCTTAACATTTTCCTCATTGCCCTTCGTTTAGGAAATCCAATACATATAGCTTTATTTATGCCACACTATGTTGACCTTCAATTATCCAACACAAACATCTGCTTGATCATAAATTACCGAAACCAAAGTCCAACTAAATAAAAATAACAATTAATTACAATGTAATAAACAAAAAAAAAAAAAATACAATGGAAGTATGTGTGATGTTTGTTTTGTATATGTGTGTCGGTGTGTGTATTTGTATTGTTGTACAAGTGTAAGCAGCCACAAACACACCCGCATGTAGTGAAAATTGTATAAGAATTTATTGCTTACAAAAAAGGTGCATGATTGATTTCCGTTTCCTGATGTGGGTCAAACACCAAAACACACACAAACGCAAACACCATCAGCAAGGGAATACTTACCGGAGATTTTGTTTACCTTGCTTTTAAATAGTTTTACACTAACTTTGCAATTTCCCAAATGTATGGAAGGGCAGAGAGACAGACGGGCAACTGAATGCGAGTACTTTGTGCCCCCATTTATGGGTTATTTACGTTTTCTTTGCTTTTATTATAGCGCGCATTTGATTGAATTAGGGTAGATAAACAAAATGCCAATGATGATAACACATTGGCTTTATCGCTTCCAAATAATCAATGCAACACGTTTTTGCCGCCAATCTACATGAAGGGAAGTTACCTGTTAGTCAGCCATACCATATTATCTCTCTCCCACCCCCCATTGTGGTTATGTGTTTGAGTTTTTGTATTTTCTAAGATAGCAATCTCTATGAGTTGCTTTTATTCTACATACCTGTGCGTTTGTTCATTGGTTCGACGGTCTGTCAGCCCTGCCTGTCTTTTAGAATTTTAATTATTATTTTGATGGACTGTGGGGCCATAAAACGCAACTCATTTATTTAGCTCGGCTATATTTCAATTTGAAATACTACGTCTAAAAAAATCCTCCCAGTCGCACAGACAGCAAAACCATTTTTGGGGTTCATTGATACAGACTAAGTGTCGTTGTTGTTGTTGTTTCTCTTGGTGCTGCTGCTGTTGTGATGTTAATTGCTATTGATATTTAGAGTATATTGGCCAAGTTATAATAGATGTCTGGCAATAAGTGTCTATTGTCTGTTTTAGGGAGAATTTATATACTTTATTTTTGCATAAATATTTTGTGAGAGTGTTGGTGTGTATATAAATTTTTCACGGTTGACTGAACTTGCCAATAGAACCGTTGTGTGTGAGTCACTACATTTTTTTTGGGGGTAAATGAAAGCAGATAACAACATGTATGGTTTTTAAAATTTGTGCTAAATATAATGAAATTATCTTTTCAAAGTAGCATGATTAATTTCTTTTTAATTATGGGTAAGGGAATTTTTAAATTCAACACAACATTGAAATCGAAAATCGTAACTTTTTTCGTAAGCATTTAATGGCCAATGCATGTCCTTGGGGTTTATAACGCCTATTTTGGGGCCGATGGGAAGACCACTGCCAGGATAGGTTAGATATAAGCATATTGTTGTCTCAGCACTCATAGCTTTTGTTCTGATTCTTTTTTCCTCTCTATACCTGAATAATCTGCCTTTTGCTGATTGTTACGTGCCATCCATTCAAACACTAGCAATAAATCATTGAGCAATCCTACCTCGTCACAAATGAATTGACCATAGAGATTCGTTAAAGCAAAAATGCATATTCGCAGTTAACCGCTACAGGATACATCGAATAATTGTCGAGCCAAGTCTTTTTTTCACTTTTGTCATTCTAAACCTGTCATTTGTTCGCTTTGTACTTTAAGCGGTACATCTCTTTGTCGATTTTATAACTATGCCTCCGGCATTGGTGATTCAAATCTATTCCATGGATATATGAATGGATGGTTAGCTGGATGTCTTACCACTCTTATTCCAGTCTACTCTTATATGCTTGGTTTTGTACCAACTAAGGACATGCATATTCGGACAGTGTTATGGCAGTGTTCCCTCATGTTGGGGGACAAAATTTTAAAAATCCTTTGTACGAAAGTTTTTTGTGAACAATATGACAAAATATTTTATTAATAGCAAATTTTAGGTAAATTTTTTAAACATAGCAATTTTTGGGGACATATTCTGTAAATGGGAATTTTTCTGTATGTTAGGTTGAAAAGAGGGTGCCGATATTAATCCGCGCCATGCCATTATGGACATCCACCTAAGCCAGTAATGGGCTTGTTGTGAGCCCAAAAAATTTAAAGGTTACCTCGAAACAGAAAATTTTAAGTTAGGAATTCCATGCTATTTACAAAATCTCTAATTGTTTTCCAAACCACTCCCCTAAGTTAGTTCATGTCTGGCATTGTCTCCACCTAAGAACCGGCGTCTTTTAGCCGCTAAAGCCGGGCAATGACATAGGAAATGCACATCACGTGCGTCCCATCATCTTCCCCACATGCCCTATACATGTTAACACTTGCCACACCGATTTTGCATAAGTGAGTTCGTAGTCCTATGTGTCCCGTTATGATACCAAAAGCTATACGACCTCCTTCTTACTTCGTTTCAGTAATAGCCTCGTCCTCTAACGATCCGGATCACCTCATAGGATTTTCTTCGTGCTACCGACTGGTTTGCTGTTCCACAGTTTTACATGCGCGTTCGTCGCCCACGCCCTTCTATATGCCTGCGTCACATAGAAATTTACGTCGCCTTTCTTGCGACCGTTGCGCGTTCGTCGGCCGCGCTTTTAATTCAGACTGCTTCGACCGGAAAGGCTTCATGATATATAAGTTTATTGACTCTTCACCGTCAAATCGACTGCTTTTTCATTTCCCCATACTCCGTTATGGCCCGGCACCCAAACGGTGCGGATTTTGCCATCCTAAGAGAAGGCCTTAATCTCCTTCCTGCTTGTTATTGCTCTTATGGCCACTTTAATGTCCGTAAAGATATTCAGACGCGACGTCCTCGCATTAGCACCACGTCACGCATTCCGTGATCGCCCGGATCTCCATCTACAGGATTATATTATGGTAAGGCAGTCTAAAAAAGATCTCAGTTATTGGGTTCTCAATGTAGACCCCCAGGCCGCTGTGGCTGCCTCACACTTAATCTGTATGTCAATGGGCCACATGTCTAGAATAGTCTCCATGGCCCTAGTGGGCGTAGTCTTCATCCTTTATGGCCATTTTACTCTCCGCAAATATGTTCACACTCGACGTCCCCGCATTAACAACACACCACCTTACGCTTTCCGTGATCGCCCGAATCTCCGCCTGCAGGATCATGTTATAGTCAGGCAGTTTAGAATAGATCTCAGTCCTTGGGTTCTCAATGTAGACCCCCAGGCCCATTCTGTCCTCTAGCTTTGATCCATCCGTGTAACATGATCTTCCAGATGGCAATAATAGGGTGCCGTCTGTCTCAGACTGCCGCTGGCAGCAATGCCTCGCACTCGACCTCAAGTGTCGTCTCAGGTATCCGATCGAAAACCTTTTCCCTTCCTTCCACGTTTCCTATCGTCGCCTCGATTATACCACCAATACCAATCCATCCTCCCATCGCCTCAAGTCTCATAGCCGCAGTAGCTGCCTCACACTTAATCTGTATGTCAATGGGTCGCATGTCTAGAATAGTCGCCAGTGCCCTAGTGGGCGTGTTCCTCAACGCTCCGCCTATACCAAGACAACATGTTCTCTGAACCTGTTGTATGGTCCTTATGTTGCCCTTTTTCTCTATAGCAGTCCACCAAACTACTGAGGAGTAAGTAAGTATTGGTCTAATCACACTCCTGTGTAGCCAGTGGATTATCTTCGGATTCAGGCCCCATTTCGAGCCTACGGCTTGTCAACATAGTACCTAACATCTGTGAGCCTTCTAAGTACGCTCCTGAATGTGACACTTCCAATTCAGTTTCCTGTCCAAGATCACACCTAAGTATTTGACCTTGTCAGATATCGAAATCGTTGAGCAAACGTGGTGCGTTAAATTGACCCATCTTCGTCTTCCTCGTGAACAGGCATATTTTAGTCTTCTCTGGGTTAACATTGAGACCCTGGGTCTAGCCCAGTCATATGCCATATGCAAGACCTTTTCGGCCCTTCTGCCTAGCTTGTTTGGATTCTTACCCCTAAGAAGTATTATAACGTAGTCTGCATAGCAGATTTTCATGTAAATACAATTTTTTTGGGATATTTTCTTTTTTGAGGACATTTTGTGATAATGCAAATTTCGGGGAAATTTTGTATAAATATAAAATTAAAGAGATATTTTTTAAAAATATAATTTTGAGGAAATTTTAGATAAAGAGCTAATTTTTTAAACATTTTTTATAAATTGCGCATATTGGGGACATTTTCGGTTAATATTAAATTTTTGGGGATATATAAAATGGCATAGTTTGGGGAAATTTTCTACAAATATCAAATTTACGGGAAATTTTTTAAAAATTGCACATTTTGAGGACATTTTCTTTTATTGGTAAATTTTGGAGACATTTATAATCAAATTGAGACAATTTTTCTAAAAATAGCAAATTTTTTAGGAAATAAAAGATTTGAGGCCACCGTAACGCAGAGGTTTGCATGTCCTCCTATGACGGTGAACGCCTGGGTTCGAATCCTGGCGAGTACATCAGAAAAATTTTTAGCGGTGGTTATTCCCTCCTAATGCTACTAGGCCATTTGAGAGGTACTATGCCATTTGAAAAAATTTAATAATAATATAAAAGTTAAATATCGTGACCAACCCCGATTCTTTGTATTCCGCAATCGATTCCTTATCCATTGATTCCCAGAATTGGTTTTTATATGTATACACCAACACAGCAATCTTTACCACTCAAGAGACTTTATCGTGTTTTTGAAATAGATAACGTGCGTAAAGTTTTTTTGGGGAAATTTCTATAAATAACAAATTTTGGGGACTTTTTCTAAAAGTTAGAAATATTGAGGACATTTCCTATTAAACGCAAAATTTGGGGACATAGTAAATGTTGGGAAAGTTCTATAGCACATGTAGGGAAACTTTTCCTAAAATAGCAAATTTTGGATATGATAGCAAATTTTGAGGAAATTTTCTAAAAATTTACAATAGTTATATATAGCAAATTACGGGGGCAGTTTCTTTTAAAAGTTAATTTTAGGGGCATTTTCTTTTAATAGCAAATTTAAGGGACATTTTCTATTAATAGCAAATTTTGAGGACATTAAAAAAATAATTTTTGGGAATTGTTTAAGAAAAACTTATTTTGTGATCATTTTTGAAGAAATGCAACTTTGGAGAAAATGTCAACGACTTTTTTTAACGTTTTCTTTGGGGAAATTTTATAGTAAAAACGTAGTTTGCGCAAATTTCTCATAACTAGTAAATTTCGTGGTTAATTTTTTATAAATATTAAATTTTGGGTATAATTTTATGAAAAGCAAATTTTGGGGATTTTTCCTATTAAAGCTAATTTTGGGGTCATTTTCTAACTGAAGCAGATTTTGAAGTATTAACAACATTTTCAATCAGAAACAAAATTTAGGGACAATTTCAAAAAAAAAAAAATATTTTTTAGGACATTTTCTATAAACAGAAAATGTTGTGGACATTTTTTAGTAAAATCAAGTTTTGTAGACATTTTTTAGTAAAATCAAATTTTGTAGACATTAGCTATAAAAAGTACATTCTGGAAATATTTTCTATAAATAGCAAAATTGGGGTCATTTTCCATTTCACATCCACATTTTTAAAAATAGCAAATTTTGGGTACTGTTCTACTAAAAGTTTTTTTTTTACTTTCCAAATTTTGGGGACATTTTCCACACATAAAAAAATTTTGTATGAATTTCTATAAATAGAAAATGTTGGGGACATTGTCTAGCAAACTTTCGGGACATTTTGCTAAAATTCCAAACTTTGGGGACATGTTCCTGAAATTGCAATTTCTATAAATAGGAAATTTCGGGACATTTTTTAAGAAGAGCTAATTTTGGGGACTTTTTCTATTCTATATATAATAAATAGAATGTTGAAGACATTCCCATAGCCTTTAAATTTTTATTCATGTTTTATTTCTCATTTAGATATATAATATCTCGAAAATGCTTTTCATTGAAATGCGAAATATCGGTGAAAAAATAATGAAATAAGGAATCAAAGGTCTCGAGCTTGAATAAAATAACAACTTAATTGCATAATAAAGGACGATTATAAAATTATCATCATATATGTACAATATGATATGTATTCTAAAAATATTATATATCATACACATATTTTCCACCAACCTTTCCATTAAACATTCCAAGTACTACCTCATCTGCTTTCGCAAGTGTACATGCCTCGGAACCATATTACATTTGAATATTTGGTCTATGGGGGATTTATTAGGTCTCCAACCTCATTGAAAGGTCCCAATTATCTCGTTAATTTCACAGTTCAATTCCTCTCCCACACCTCGTTCGATAGTAATTTGTATGTGACAAGAAGAGATGTGACAAAAGAAGAAGAAGAAGACCTCTGTCTTATATTATATCTTGCGTACAGATCATAATTGGATGAGTTTAACTTAACTCCATGTTGCCACTGGTCTTGCTGAAGATCATATATTGGCTCCTGCAGCCTTGTTGTACTTCAGCGGCATTACTATAAGCCTTATCGCTGTGTTGCCACTGGTCTTAATTAGTTCCTAAGATCGCCTATCGGCTCTAGCAGCCTTGTTGTACTTCAGAGGGCATTACTGCTACACTGTATTCATTCTGACAATGCGGTAAGCATTCTTCTAGCCATATTGCGCAGACGAGCTGGTGCATACGCCCCATCAGTGTGTGACCTCTTATCGTAAACAGATTAGCTGGTAAACCATCGACTCCTGCTGATTTCATGTTACCGAGCTACCCTTATTCTATACCGTCCATATCCTAAGCACTTCTGTGGCAAAATTTACTTCCTTGAAGGTGGATATGCCAGTACCACAATGCCGTTGGTTTGATGTTTATTATACCCTACAGCATAAGAGGGGGTATACTAATTTTATCATTCTGTATGTAAGACCTCGAAATATGCGTCTGAGACCCCATAAATTAATATATTCTCGATCGTCATGATATTTTAAGTCGGTCTAGAAATGGGCCAAATCGGTCCATGTTTTGATATAGCTGCCATATAAACCAATCTTGGGTCTTGATTTTTTGAGCCTCTAGAGGGCGCAATTCTTTTCCGATTTGACTGAAATTTTGCACGTAGTGTTTTGGTATCACTTCCAACAACTGTGTTAAGAATGATTCAAATCGGTTCATAATCTGGTATAGCTGTCATATAAACCAAACTTGGATCTTGACCTCTTGAGCCGCTAGAGGGCGCAATTCTTTTCCGATTTTGCTGAAATTTTGCATGAGGTGTTTTGTTATAACTCCCAATAACTGTGCTCAGTTTGGCGCAAATCGGCACATAACCTGATATAGCTGCCATATAAACCGATCTGGGATCTTGACTTCTTGAGCCTCTAGAGGACGCAATTCTCGTCCGATTTGACTGAAATTTTGTACAACGGTTTCTCTCATGACCTTCAACATACTTGTCTAACATGGTCTGAATCGGTCTATAGCTTGATACAGCTCCCATATAAACCGATCTCCCGAGTTTGCTTCTTGAGCCCCTACAAGGTTCAATTCTTATCCGAATTAACCTGAAATATTACACAATGTTCACCATTCATTTATGGTCCGAATCGGACTATAACTTCATATAGCTCTAACAGCACAACAGTTTTTATTCAATATTCTTTGTTTGTCTAAAAAAGAGATACTGCGCATAGAACTCGACAAATGTGATCCATGGTGGTATATAAGATTCGGCCCGGCCGAACTTAGCACGCTCTTACTTGTTTTTTTGTTAAAATTGCCGGATTTTATTATGACACCTGAATTTCTTGATTCGATCACACTCAAGTCTTTCCG
This sequence comes from Stomoxys calcitrans, assembly GCF_963082655.1. Lineage (NCBI taxonomy): Eukaryota > Metazoa > Arthropoda > Insecta > Diptera > Muscidae > Stomoxys > Stomoxys calcitrans. Next base: position 41,876,863 of record NC_081553.1, on the reverse strand, counting down.
TGGTTCATTCTTCCTACGAAAAATAAGTTTCTTTTCTTCTTCCGATAACTCTTCTTAGCCTGGAGCTTTGCTTCTTATGGACTGCAGGATTTTTTTTTAAGCCTTCAGTAGCATTTCGACACTTCTGCATATGCCATGGGTTTCTTGGTGAGGCTTTTGATACGGATTTTTTCTTTGGTGTGATGAATGGTTTGCTGCAGCGCCGCGCCATTGAGCCGAAAGGTATTATTTTCTTCAAGCAGTTTGTTAGGTCGAGTGTCAACCGTACAATGTCAGATGGCACGTTCCTTTCTACGCCTAGGCAGGTACGAACCTTTGCTATGGCAAGTTAATGCTACAAGACGATGTTAGATCCACGTATTGACCGTACATCAAACTCGCTGGATTAATGCTTTCCATCTATTGGGTTGCCCAAAAAGTAATTGCAGATTTTTTAAAAGAAAGTAAATGCATTTTTAATAATACTTAGAATGAACTTTAATCAAATATAATTTTTTTTACACTTTTTTCTAAAGCAAGCTAAAAGTAACAGCTGATAACTGACAGAAGAAAGAATGCAATTACAGAGTCACAAGCTCTGAAAAATTTTGTCAACGCCGACTATATGAAAAATCCGCAATTACTTTTTGGGCAACTCAATATAATATCGTAAGCAATTTGGTTTCCCGCCGTCTGGAAACGAAGTGTCTGCTAAAAATCTCTTGCTTTTTTCGTGAACACACCTTTTAATATCCCATTTGTATTGCCGCCACTAACGCTGCCGTGTGTTCTTTCTGTTATCCATGTTATCCTGAAATTATTCGCATCGTTTATATTTGACATGACACGTATGAATCTTCGCCCAACGTCTGCCAATGGTTTGTGTGTATGGTGGCCATAGAATGTTGACTGATATGTCTGGGAGGTACTTTACAAAAAAAAAAAAAAAAAAACATTCCTCAATTTTTTTGTGAGTGTTGTGTCTTTTTTCATTCTACTTCTCTTTGTGTATCGATATTCTCCTCCATATCTTTGATGTTGATGGGCCATTGTGTTGTATGGCTCTTTGAAAATTTTATCTGCATTGGGCTACGTTTTTTTGCCATCGATTAATTGACCATTTTTTCCTGAGAATTGTGGAAGTTGTATCTTTTTTCCTATGAGAGTTCGCCCTGAAGGGTCCATATGTGGGATACACAAACAAAAGTGAATTCATACGTACAGCATTGATATGCATTTGATTGATGTTTGAAGAGTCGCTTGAATTGTTAACATGTCTTTTTTGTGTGGGAAATTTACTGGCCAAGGGCATCATTAGGGGGAAACATTCTTTTGTTCAAATTATTAATTTGACATTTTGTAGTATTGACATATTATTCGTAGAAACTCTGTTACAAGGATTGCATATCTATTGTGTGACAATAGTAACTGTACTCGTACCGTGGTAAAGTTTGATAACTTTTGGTTATCACAAATTTTACAGGTGATAGAATCAGGTTTTGATGTAAGGATGGAATAGACATGATTTTACTATTTCTCGAAATCAGTCAAGATAGTTAAGTCACTTTAGCACTTGAAGAGATGTATGAAATACCAATAATTTCAAACATCTCTCCAAAAAAAAAAGATGTCACACAGTGGTCTAAAATCAAATTCCTTCGAAAAGAAGCAATGTTCGGAAGGAATTTTTGGTTATTTTATTACATTACATAAATCGGGCGCAAGAATAATAAAATAGGCGGTGACACGCTAATCTGGTGTATACATAACTTTGTACAATTTGACTAAAAGAAGTTCAGCCTAAGGTTTAATACCTGATCACAATGCACCCATTACACAATAAGGTATTGGGTTGCCCAAAAAGTAATTGCGGATTTTTCATATAGTCGGCGTAGACAAATTTTTTCACAGCTTGTGACTCTGTAATTGCATTCTTTCTTCTGCCAGTTATCAGCTGTGACTTTTAGCTTGCTTTAGAAAAAAAGTGTAAAAATACATATTTGATTAAAGTACATTCTAAGTTTTATTAAAAATGCATTTACTTTCTTTTAAAAAAATCCGCAATTACTTTTTGGGCAACCCAATATATATAATATATATATATATATATATATATATATATATATATATATAGAAACACAATCGATCAATGAATTGCTTCCAGAAGATTCAGAAATCAAATCAAATGTACATTCACACATGTCAATCAAGGCATCCCAGCAAACCAATCGGTACGAAATAGCAACGAAATCTGTAGGAACTTGGTATGATACATCCCGCTTCAAATCCCAAATCGTTACGAAAGTCCTATGATGTGAATGACATGATTTCGGAACTCAACGTCGAAGTTTTGGAGAGAAATCAGAAAGAATACGTTCCGATTTCGAAAACGAAATCTTAAGAAGAACCTTAAGAAATTCGGAAAAGGAAATTTTTTAACGAAACTTCGTAAAAAATTCTGAACGATTTCGGCAGTAGTTATACTCTTCAACACTACTGTGGTACAGTGTATTATAACTTAGTGCATTTGTTTATAACACCCAAAAGGGAGCGATATAGACCCATTGATAGGTATACCGATCGACTCAGAATCACCTTCTGATTCAATTTAGCTATGTCCGTCTGTCTGTCTGTCCATTTTAATTTGTGTACAAAGTCGCAATTTTCATCCGATCGTCTTTAAATTTGGTATGGACATGTTTTTCGGCCTAGAGACGAAGCCCATTGAAATTGGAAAAAATCGGTTCAGATTTGGATATAAGTTCCATATATATGTTCGTTCGATTTACAGTAATAATGCAATGAAATGGTCATTTGTTAACCGATTCTCTCGAAATTTTGCAGGAAGGAGTTCCTATAACTCTCGATATTACTGGCGAATTTCAAAGAAATCGGTTCTGATTTGGATATAGCTCACATATATATGTTCGTCCGAGTTGCAGTAATACAGCAATAAAATGGTCATTTGTAAACCGATTCTCTCGAAATTCGACTGGAAGGATTTTCTTACGACTCTCGATATTATTGGTGAATTTGATAAAAATCGGTTCAGATTTGGATATAGCTCCCATTTATATTTTCGTCTGATTTGCAGTAATACAGCAATAAAATGGTCATTTATAAACCGATTTTCTCGAAATTTGGCAGAAAGACTTTTCTTATAACTCTCGATATTACTGGTGAATTTCATAAGAATCGGTTCAGTTTTGGATATAGCTCCCATATATATGTACGTCCAATTTGCAGTAATACAGCAATAAAATGGTCACCTGTTATCCGATTCTCTGGAAATTTGGCAGGAAGGATTTTCTTATGACTCTCGATATTTAGATATAGATCTCATATATATATATATATATATATATATATATATATATCGCTCGATTTTCACTCATAGACCCACTGCAAGCGCATTTATTGACCAATCTTCCCAAAATGTTGTACAACGGTTTCCTCGACGACTTCCACAATATCCATAAAGTTTGGTAGAAATCGGTTCAGATTTAGATATAGCTTCCATGTCATTTGTCTACCATAGTTATAACATTAGGAACATATTTGCTTTGTTCGAAATTTGATACAGGAATTTTAATAATCTATCTGGATACATCCGCCGAGGCCCATCAAAATTGGTTCAGAATTAGATGTAGCTCCCTTTATTTTTATAGGGTAGGGGTAGGGTATTATAAAGTCGGCATCGCCCGACTTTTGCCTTTCCTTACTGATTTTGTATTGAAATTGGATGTACTTTTCGAATCTTTGTACAGAATTCTTAACGATTTCGCAAACATGTAAAGAAGAAGCTTGAAAAATCCACAAGACAAGCTGGAGAGAAACATGAATAGGCAACTTGATAAAATCATAAAAAATACCTCTTTTAATGCAGAGGCCATCGTAGCGCAGAGGTTAGCATGTCCGCCTATGACGCTGAACGCCTGGGTTCGAATCCTGGCGAGATCATCAGAAAAAAAAATTTCAGCGGCCTCCTAATGCTGGCAACATTTGTGAGGTACTATGCCATGTAAAACTTCTCTTCAAAGAGGTGTCGCACTGCGGCACGCCGTTCGGACTCGGCTATAAAAGGGAGGCCCTTATCATTGAGCTTAACCTTGAATCGGACTGCACTCATTGATATGTGAGAAGTTTGCCCCTGTTCCTTAGTGGAATGTTCATGGGCAAAATTTGCATTTGCAATGCAGGGAAATAAGTGTAAATATCCATCAGATAAGTCGGACAGAAGTCGTTACGAAGATTGTTCCGAAATTGTTCAGACGTGTCGAACATTTGGTTTTCTGGGATGGCTTGAATGAACATAGGAATATTACAAACGACCACACCAGGGAGTCAAAGGAAGGCAAATTGCCTTCAACGTGCATTGATGGGTTGATCGAAGTTTATTCGCTAGTTAAACCTGTATTGACCATTACTTCTACTAGATTCAGTTGTTCGCTCGCCTACAATGAGACCCTTCTAGTCTGTGACACAAAACGCTGGTTGTTACAGGTACAGAGGCGTGGTTTACTTACCGCGTGTTTGTAGCATAATGGCTACTGCATCTAACGGAGACGGGATAAAATGCTGACAAATACTGTGACAGGAACGTGAGTTACACACGGCGTGATTGAGGCACAAGGATAACGGAACGGGTAGACGGGCGTACGAACAGGAGTCAGTATGAAAATTGGGAATTTTGCCAAAAAAACTCAAACATCAAACCAATATCTTTACTGCAGGCACATCCTCCTGTAGGGACAAAGAAAGAAATCTAGTAACTAATACAGATAGTTGTTGTTGTAGCCACATTTTCATGTGGAGGTGGCGATCCTCGTAAAGCTCCTGTATCGCCGCGGGAACAGGGCGATGCAGGAGCTTTACGCTAATAACAGGAGCTTTAAGCCAATAACTCGCCTTGTCATACCGAGCAACATAGGCACTCAGTATTTGTGCAAAACCGATGCCGCCCGGTGCGGCCTCTCACTGACACTCTCTGCTCGATACCGCTGATTGTCCGCGACTGTCGTTGCAGCTACTCCGTATGGAGCATTCCACTGTTCGCAACCTGTGGACACGCCCGGTAGCTCATAGCTAAGCTTCTCGTGATATAACCTGATGTAGCTCCCATATAAACCGATCTCCCGATTTGAATTTTGGAGCCCACGGAAGCCACAATTTTTGTCCGATTTGGGTGAAATTTTGCACATAGTGTTTTGTTATGACTTCCAACAACTATGCCAAGTGCGGTCCAAATGACATAGCTCCCATATAAACCGATCTCCCGATTTGATTTATCGAGCTCTTACAAACCGCGATTTTTATCCAATATGGCTGAAATTTTGCACATGATGTTCTGTTATGATTCTCAACAACTGCGCCAAATACGTTCCAATTCGGTCTATAACTAGATATAGCTCCCTTATTTTAGCAGAATCCATGGTGGTGGGTTCCCAAAATTCGGCCCGGCCGAACTTAGCGCGCTTTTACTTGGTTTAATTTATTATTTATATAACAAAAATAAGATTTAAAGTACACAAAAACTTGACACTTTCTTTCTTCCACTATTACTTTTCAGTCAAACCCATCAAAACGTTGAAGAGCCATTATAAATAAATTACAATAATGACAGAATAGGAACCCCAAATTCTAAGTGTCTCTTCTTTTCTAACGGTACAATGTTGTTATTCAAATTAATATAATTTTCAACAAAATAGCTACATACCTACACTTTGGAAAGTCTCTCTTGTTGTTTGCTATGGCCCCTTCACAAAATAAAAAGCCATTTTAGTTTCCGGTCACACAAGATTTTTATTTCATATTTTGTTTTCGGTTTCTTTTCTTTTTTTCTTCTACTTGCCTTACATGGTTGCTGCTGGTAATTGTAAAGCAAAGGGAGGTAGAAAGGGGAGAGCACAAATAAGGTCACTGCTCTAATTTTCCAAGCCAGCACATCTGGCAACGATGATGATAGCCCACTAAATCACACAGGCACTAACACACACATAACTAAAAATAAACGCATATCGTCCATGGTTGGCGTTGTCGCTGTCTGTTGCCACCTTTATGATGCGTAAACATAAACAATTTATGTTTGTTGGCATCCACAACCAAGAACACTAAAACGCACTTAATGAATTCACATTCCAGTATGTACTCCCAATTGACTTATTAAGCGCTCGCTGTCAGAAGGAAGTGAAGTAAGTTAGTTCAAGCAGAGTAGTCAGTCTCAAGTACACCATAAAAACTCACACTTCCAATTTAGCGCATGCAGGCATGCACTGAGGAAGAGCTGACAAAGCAACATCCCATTGGAATGAAACCTCCTGCCGTTTACATTCATTTTCCTAACACCTTGTAAATGTTGAGGAATGTATTGAGGTATGTAACACTAAACATGGAACTTGGAGCAATAACAATACCAAAAGCAATTTAATGTTAATAAATTATAGATTATTGTTGTTGTTTTTATTGGTAGTTGTTGCTTGGGTGTGCGTGTAGTCCCTTTGTCTGCTGCTAATGGTAGAGTACCACAATATCCTGATCACATTTTTGTTGTCTTTCCCCACATTTTATTGATGACTGTTTGTAAACGGTCTTTGTTTGATGATGCGCCACACACGATTTTTTTCGTTTTTATTTGCTTTTTCCCATAAGACAATGATTTTTCTCTTCATCTTTGGTCTGGTCTTGTGTTTTACGTTTTTACCCCCAATCATCAAAACGATGAGAATTTTTTTTTAAGACACTGGCTGTTGGAGCGCATTCTAAAATGTCATTCTCATAGCTGCTTGCTGCCTGCGTGCCACCCCCAGCCACCAATCCACATTGATGGTTAGCCATAATATTCGTTTCAATTCCACCATCGCTGTTGTCTTGTCGTCCACCTTTGTTATTTGCTCAATATATCCACAACGATGAGCGAAGGCATCAAATAGAAGAGAATCGCGCTGTGTATAACTTTTGTTTTGTGTTGTTTTTTTTTTTTCTTTAGCTTTTATTCACAATGAACAACTGAATCCGACAACAACTCAAGTTAAGTACCGATTTTGTTGATGTTTTGTCCCTAATGTTTGGCGTGTGCATAGAGTTGCCAACTTATGAGAAATTGAAATACAATAAGATACAGCATTTGCAAAAGTCGATTAGGGACAATTTTGAACGCATAGATGGCACTGTATTCATTGGGATTGGAATACTATCACATAATCTATACAAAAGTACATATATACTTGTCCAGTGCATATGCGGATCAATTTAATCCATTAATATATTTATTTAATGGCTCACTGATGCAAAATTACGCTTTAAGTATCCAATTTTAGATAAATCGCCAAAAAAGATTGAGTCCATATAGACCTACGACACCTGTTGACCACTACTTGTAACGTTAATATATTTTATTTTTACTAACGACATCTGACATCCAAAAAGCGAAATTAAAATACTGTATCATTACATATTGGATGTCTTTGGTAAATACTGAGTTGAGTCAGCTTGAGGGCTGATGAAATGTTATCATATCAGCGTTATAGTGAGAGATATATGGTTCGTTTTATTTACCAGTCCAGCGGGTTCGCTAGCTTACGGATAAAAAAAGCCCTTCCTGCTTTTTTTTTATACTTTAAACATTGGCAGCACTGACACACTTGATGTGTGTCAGTGCTGCCAAAAAATTAAATATCAAAACACAAACAAAATAATAATCATAAATGCGATTTTATTAAAATCCTAAGCAATTTTTGCATTCCATAGCTTATCATCATTAAATAAATTGTTGTGTTCTTCTTCTTTTAGATTTGTCATTCAGATTGAATGATGACACAGTATGTGTTATTAAACGGCGATAAGATTAGCCGCTTAGCTAACGGAGATACCATTTTCTCTATAACTAAACGAAAAAATCCTATTAATGGATAAAAAAACACTGCAATTTTGTACTTTGTCTATGCGCTGGTAGAAAAAATGGTGAAATGCCAAGGCCTATATGGCCGCAATAGAGGAAGTGTAAGGCATCATAACGGCACCAAAAATCAACGCACTTTATTATAGCTGTCATTAAGCCTTCGATACACCAACATTTCGATTATCATATTTATGCAATTAGGTCCTAGGGGACCGCAGAAGTTATAACACCAAAGCTCTGAGTGATATAAAATGTTCTAGACATTTGTGGATGGGGACATATCCTTTCCCTTAATTTATATAAATGGCTCACTTCACTAATACAGGATGCCACATTTGACCACCTTTCAACTCTCCAACATTATGGTATCGGTTTCAAAAGACAGACAAAAAATAACGAAACTTTCATAATTTTGTCCCTGCTTGATTTTAAGTGGATTCCTAAAAACTTCATTAATTATTAAACTATATACTGGAAATTGGTTTAAATTTGTTCATCAGGATTTGCTCGCGAACTAAATCTCTACTCTCGATTAGCTCGTCCCTGTGGTGATGTATGGCTAACTTGGCATACGCGACAAGGTTCAGCATTAACGTTTGTGACCCTAAAGGGTCATTTTGACTCTTTTTTTTCAAACTATGACCCTTTTTATTCAGTATCCTTTTTTGAGCCTTTTTTAATTTTTGCTCTACTACTTCCTTGTTTACACTTTTCGTTCCTTGTAACGACGTACTGTTGTCTATCACGTTTCTCCGTCAAATCCACTAACGTGTTCGTAATCCATTCGTTCCCGAATTTATCGATATCAGCTGATTTTTAAGAGGGAAATTTTGCCCCTACTTTATTTTAAGTGTTTTCCTAAAAATTCCAATAATTATTAAACTATATACCGGAAATTGGTTTTCAATGTTCATCAAACAAACAAACACAAATTAAATTCGTACGGTAATGTAAAAAAATTAATCTGGCAACTAGTGCGGTATTAGTCAGCTGATCGCATTCGCTACCAAAGATTTTGGGAATTATACAAATTTTCAGATTGCTTGGTCTTCCTAATATCGTAAAAGTGGCACAGTTTAGCTTCTTTGAGTTCCTTCGTAAATAGGAAATTAATTTGCAAATTATAACGAAATTAATCTCAATTGTGTTGAAAAAGTTTATAAAACATACATATAAAAATGTTATTTATTTTTTGGCACCGTTTATAGCAAGTTTAAATGACTATTTTTTATTTAATGGAAATATTGCAAAATGTAATCATCATACCACAAGTAAAAAATGACAGTTTCACACATGTTTGAATATTTTGTATAATTTTACAAATCTTTGTCCGCTACCTCTTGTAAGAGTAAACTATGGATAGCTTATTTGCCTACAAGTTTTTTGTTGTGTATATGGCAACCCTAGTTAAGGGCTAAAAAGATCTCAAGCCCCCCTAGAATCCATGTGTATCCACTAACTTTGTTTTTGTTGTAACAAACTCAATTTCAATTTTTCCCCATACCCCGTGGTGTGTTTGTTTGTACGTTTTCCCCTTTTGTCTCATGTTGAAAGTTTCCCTGGATGGGCGGCAAATGTTTTGTTAAAAGATTTGGTTTCTACTACTATTTTTATTCCTGCTTTTCTTAAATGTTGGCAATGCTTCTTCTTTTTCTTATGCTAGTACTCATCTGAGTTTTGGCGATTAGAACAATGATGATGATGGTGATAAAAATAAACGAACGTGTGTGTTGTGAATGACGGCGGCCTGCTGCCTGCCAAACAGACTAGTGTTTTGATGATGACGAGGTGCTTCTTCTTCTTTAACTGGTACTGCTGATGAGAAGAGAGTAGAAATGTTTACAAGAGCGAATTCATGTGTTTTTCGGGGTGGTGTAAAGGTGTGTGCGTTTGTGCATTTTTTGGTGAGCTGTAGCGCGCGAGTGTTGTGTTTGTGAGTACCATTATCTCGCAGCACATATGTACGTGAGCGCGGCGAGAGCTAACGTTTGTTGAGTGTTTTACGTTTTTACGGCACAAGAAATGTCGATGACGGGATATGAAATTCTTTGTGTGGTTAACTGAAACCAGTATTACGTGCCGGGGTGCAATGAATGGCAGCAAAATTTTCGTTTTGTCGTCGTCGTCTCGCGTGTAATAATAAAAAATTCTTTAACCATATAATATTTATTTTATTTTTTTGCTACTCTTTCATCTGCTGCTGCTTTGAGCATATCGTGTGAGTGTGTACATATGTGTTCGTTCACTACATAATCATCATCTCGCCATACATATTTGCGGCGTAAGCAGAATTCATATGGCGCTTGAAATATGCCAAAAATAGAAGAAAAAAAAAAGTGGAAATAAAATAAAAACAAAAGTGTCAAAATATTTATTTATATAAACAACAATAATAATAACAAATAAATTAAGTATTGATATAAATTTTTTGGATTTTGTGCTTGTACATGTGTGTTTGTAGCTTTTGTTGTGTCACGAAAAAAAGGTGTACGCCGTTTTGTCTTTAATGAAATGCCGCCGCGCGCGCATATTTTAAGTGAAAACTAAACCACCCACCACCACCACAGCCATCGACACCACCTTCCAAATTATTGGCTTGGAAAGAATGAAGAAAATTTTTTATATGTATTACATGTATAATTGATTACCATACATATATATTAAAAGAAAATTATCTCCAAATAAGAAAAAGTTGCACAAGAAATAGTTAATGAAAAATTCTAAGAGAAAGTGGAATCCCAAGCGCCAAACAAGCAAGCAAATATTATTGTTGTTGGAATATGCCAAACATGTATAATCATGAGTGGTGTTTTTGTTGAGTGTGCATGACTAAAAGATAATTATCATCATCGTTTTATGGATACTAAAACACAACCAAACAACTAACCATTCAAATTTCAATACTTTGACACATTATGCTGATGAGGGGCAATCAAATTTTCCATACACAATAATAGAAAAAAATTACAAAAATCTTAAAATAAAGTAAATACAACAGAAATAAGATTGAAAACAAATAGTAGTGAAATAGAAAAAACCAAAGCAATTTTTCAAAGTTAAGAAAAATAAACAATTTGAGAAAAGTCTCTTATAATATTAAAAAGAGGAAAATATTGAAAAAAAAACAAAAGAATCCCGTATTTTGTATTGAGTATTACTATCATACTCTGTTTAGAAAAATGTGGTTAAGTGGAAATTAAAAACAAGAAACTTTTGAAAATAATATTGAAAACAGTGCAAACAAAAATTTTTAATTTCAAAAAGAAAAAAATCAAATTTCTTTGCAAACAATCCCAACGGAGCCTAAGAACAATAAAACTTGTCTCCGAAAAAGTTAAAACATAAACTTAAAGATCAAAAAAAAGTGAATAAAAAATAGTAAAAAGGAAAAAAATATAATAGAAAACTCTGCTTTAATTGAAAATATTAAAACCCTTGATTTAAATGGAATTTCTTAAAAATAATTGATTAAAAAACTTCCATTATTCATTATTAACTAAACCAAGTGTTTGTGGATAATAAACCTACTACCAGAGTTGGTGTGGTGCTCTTGCTGCCCTTTGTAAAATTGACCCCGAAAATCTTCCCATACACACCTTGAAAACAGTGCCATAACTGTTTTCTCATCACCCCTGCCCACCCCGAGCAAAACTTCTCAACTTTGCAGTGATTTTGCAACAAACTCAAAATTTTCTCCCAAGTATACAGTGAGTATTGAAAAAAAAACAAACTACAAAAAAATTAACTAAATAGTTTTTCTATTAAGTTTTTACACCTTCTTTTTTGTATATTTTCCTTGTTAAAAATTCAAACACTCGAAAAAGAAAAACTTTTGCTCTCTTGGTCTCTTTAACTAGTCTCTATTCCTCACTCTCTCTCTAGTTATGCCCAACTTGCATTTGATGTGTGTATACCAAACACACACAAAACACTCTACAAATCCAAAAAAAAAATGTTTTTCTACTCTTCTTTTTGTTTTCTTTTTGGTATGTGTACAACACTACCCATCCATCCATCCAACCATCTATCCGAATAGATGAACCAAAGACAGGGAAAAAATCTAAAAGATACAGTTCAAGTGCATGTGTAGTTGTAGTTGTATGTGTCTCAGAGTGAATTGTATGAGAGCGCGTGTATACAAGACAGCAAAAACAACAACAGGAAACATTAGCACTTTACTATTTTAACAGATATTGCTTGCCAGCAAGCTGCTTGCTGCTACTCAAAATAAGAAGAGGTATAGAGATAGATACAAACAATATTTTTCCAACTTTTTCTCTAGAGTGTTACAACACACCACATAACACATAATTAGCGAGTATGTGTGTGTGTCTCATCGCCTTTCCTTCTTTATACAAATCTTTTTTCCTCAAACAAAAATGGCCAATAGACATTTTTGTCACTTTTACCACAAATGCTCTCACAGCAAACAAAATACTTCCGTTAGAATACTAAAACTAAGCACTTGACACATGTCATACTATATTCCTATTTACCCTATGCAGTAAGTATGGTGTTGAATTTATTAGAGGGGGTTTCCATGTAACAACAAGTTATTGATCAACACTTGACTTAGTTTTTGTTTGACAAGTTTGTTTAGTTTTCTTCTTTTTTAGTAGTTTTACTTCAGTATTTTAATTGTGTTGTCAAACAAAAGTTGTGAGAGTGACAAAAGAAAATCGTAAAAAACCCTGCGCGCTCTTTTTTTATATATATTTTGATTCTCTCATTTTATTGTCTGTTTTTTTTTTTTTTGTATATGCTGAGAGTGGTTTTTACTATTCTCCTCTTGTGAATAGGTTTGGAATTCCCCAACGTTTTCAAATTGTACCATGTTGTGGGTAAACAAGTTGTGTCACAACAACCCGATTGTTAAAAAGATGAGTTTTGATAAAAAGAAATGTTATGTATTTAATAGGTATTAAAGGTGGTTAATAGGATTCGAAGGTAAAGATTTTAATAAAAAGGGAAATAAAGTAAACGAGTTATTTATACTGATTTTTTTATAGCCAATGCAGACAAGACAAAAAGTGTAAATGATCCCATGAGAATATATATTTGCTTAAGTGTGTTATGCTGTTTTCTAACAAATCTTTGTTATTATTGAACATATCTACTACTTATCTAATTCTCAATTATTGGGACTGAAAATTGTATTGGCTTTCATTTATTATTGCAATTATTAAAATTATGTTAAGCAATTGATCTAACTACTAGTATAGTGTACAATGTAAATTTTGTCATGGAAATCCCTAATTGCCATGAATCGGTTAATGTGAACTGCCCTTATTGTAATCATATGTTAATTATAAGTTCCAAGATCATCAGCTGTATTAATTCGTATATTTAGTTATGAGACTTGTTGTTTATTTTTAAGGTTATGTTTAGAAAACGAAATGTTATTGAAAATACCATTATCCTTATTAGATATAAATAGCAGAACTTTTGTCAATAAAATTAAGTAAAGTTTAAAAGACAAGCCTTTCTTTTCAAAAACGCACTGTGCTAAAAACTCAAACATTGCTGTGGCGCTGTATACTACTGCACCTAAATTTCCCATGAACATTCCATTAAGGAACAGGGGATAATTTTCTTATATCAATGAGTGCAGTCTGATTAAAGTTTAAGTTCAATGATAAGCTGCCTTCTTTTTTATACCGAGATCGATCGGCGTGCCGCATAGGTAAGGCAATAACCATTGATGAAAAATTTGTTGATGTTCATGCCGGGATTTGAATCCAGGCGTTCGGCGACATACGCGGACATGCAAACCTCTGCGGCTCCGGTGGAGCTGTATAATACCAGCTTTATACCAGAGTGGCATAAGATAGAAGATTGCCGCTAACTTCTGTAAATGGTATATACCTAAACTGGAGTATAATGGGTTGTTTACCTTTATAGATAGAACGCCCGATTTTTCGTACCCACCATACCATGGGGGCATTATTTTTTTAATTAACACATCAATATCTTCAATCTTATATATTCTTGATCCATGAGAATTCAGGTCTAAGACGATTAAAAATTGTAACACGATTAAAAGTCTGTCTTAATTTAATAATGTTTTCAGAAATTTTTTAAAAATTAAGTTATGGAGATTAAACTCAATGCCGGTCGTAACTGGTGATTTTTTTAGCTATTATCTTTTTGGCAACACTGTTTTAACGGCTCACTCACGTTTAATGTTTTGTTGTTTCACTGTCAAGCATGTTCAGTTTGGTCTATAATTTAACCATGAATCGTTTTGCAAACGAACAACGCTTGCAATAATTGAATTTTATAATCAAACTGAGTACTCTGTTAAGAAAGTTTATCGCGCGCTTCTTCCATAGAGCGACGAAGCTTATTTTTGATTCAAAGGATACGAAAATAAGTAGAATTTTCGATTTTGGAGTGAACATCAGCCAGAAGCATTGCAAGAGCTCCCAGTGCATCCAGAAAAAGCCAGTTTGGTGCGATTTATGGGCCGGTGGCATCAATGGGCCGTACTTCTTCAAAGATGATGCGAATCGTAATGTAACTGTGAATGGTGAGCGCTATCGTGAGCTGATATCCAAATTGCAAGAGCTTGACTTGCATGACATGTGGTTTCAACAAGACAGTGCTATATGCCACACCGCACGCGTAACAATGGACTTATTGTGGCGCGAGTTCGGTGAACTTTTTATTTCACGTTCGGGAAATTTATTGAAAATAAATTATTTTTCAATTAAAAGTTTAATCATTTTTTTAATTAAATATGAATTTTTTCCAAAATAGTCGTGATTGAAGCTTTTGCAAATTTCGATTAACAAATTTATTTATTTAATTAATTTTTTATAGAATCTAAAAGAATTTTTAATTACAATCGTGATTGAAATTTTTACAACTTTCAATTCAAAAATTTATTGTATTAAACATTTTTTAATTAAATCGAAAAAAATTATTAAATATTTCTAAATTTTCAATAATTTTTTTAATTGAATATGCAACTTTTTTAATCGATAAAATTTTCAATTGCTGCCTCAAAAATCAGGACTCACTGAATAAGGTTAAGCCAAGCGATCAGCCGATATACTTTTTTTTTTAATATTTGGCAGTACTTGGCATTGAGGATGTCAACTTGTTCTCTTTTTACATTCATTCTTTGTTTACGTTTTCTCCTATATGATGACATTTTCAATCGTCAGATTTGACATCCTTAATGATGTTTATGGGGCCTATCCACTTTGTGTTTTTGCATGTGACCTAACCTTCTATTAGTGAATCCTGCTCAAAAATGTTGATTGATATTATGTGTAGTTAAAAAAAAAGGTTTTAAATTTCTGGGTGTCATAGTCAGGTACACAGACATTGGCCGGAAGTCAATTCAAGAGTCTTGTATCAACAATAAAAAGGCTGATGTCCGTGAAGCACACATCATAAAAGTATCGATAGAACAGCGTCACACATCGGCAAGTTCGCCGAGATCGGAGTAGGGTTTAAAGTCTATTCCACTGAAGACCCTGCAGGTTATCTATCGTCCCCTCCTCTACTTATCAAGACATCGTTCACAGTAGTCGTTGTGTCCGGTTATGACTTCTATAATTGTATTCAGGGACCCCTTATTATAGGCCAGCAACCTCGTCCTCTTCCGGTCAACAGCTGGCCAGTGTGGCATTCCGACAAGCATCCACAGACTCCCACTTTACCACCACATCCGCACTGGCCATCTCTACTATGTTCGGTGGTTCGAAAAAGGCACAGGTACAAGACCGGCCACAGATCAGCCTGCCGTAGAGGATCCCCTCTTGGGGATCCCTCTCCAAACACTCTGCCAAGCACTTGGGCCCCATCGTCCTCGATTTCAAAGCCCTGAGGTTCGCCATTCTGTCCATATATTCTTCGTATCTCCTTTGCGCAACCAATGACCTTGACTCCTTGTTGACATCTGGCGCCATCGTCTTTTCATGAACCGGATCGCCCCTAACTCGAACTGCGTCTCCCCGAGAGGCTTTAACCAAGTTTATTGACGGCAGTCCTCTGGCCTTCACCGCCAAATCGTCTGCTCTTCCATTTCCCCTTACTCCACTATGGCCCGCCACCCAATCTGACGTTGCTACAATCGAACACTCTTCGTGACCTTGCCGACCTGTTTGTTATTGCACTGATAGCTAGTTTACTCTCCGTAAAGATGTTCACACTCGACGTCCTTGAATTAAAACCACACTACCTCACGCATTCCGTGGTCGCCCGGATCTCCTCCTGCAGGAGATCCAGTTTCAGTAGAAACGTTTACGTTTGTATTTGTTTTAGTGTTGTCCGATGAGTCAGGGAGAGACAAACGATCCACGACAGTTGTATTAATTATTGATTTATACGATCTGACGAGGAACCTATGCTTGTGCATTAAACGCTTTGCGCGGATTTCACTTATTTCCTTACGAGATACTCGTCTCTACATCAGGAGTTGAGGTTAGAGTTTCTGTTGGTATATGGTTTCACATGAGGTTGGGATTTGCAGATATTGCGTTCCTGCCAAACCCATGGGTAGATTCCCAGTACTGGACCGTTGACCACTTCCAGAGTTATTTAGTAGAATATTTTTTTTTGTGGAATACTTTTCGTTTAGTTTGGACCTGAATTTCCGAAAGACGAATTTATTCTTCGAAAGTATCTGCGTCCCCATAGTGTCTGCGTCACATAGTAACATCACCATTCCTTCCGTTAGCCATTCACCTAGGGTTCCATCCTAACCCAATCTAACTTAGGATATACATTTTTTCATCTAGTGTAGATTCCGATTGAGGTTTTTGCTAACCTTATTCTTATCTGATCTAAGTCCTGTACTATATCAAACAATGTTTCCGAGAACCGCAGGCTCGTTTATTTGAAGTGACTCTTAGAACGGCCATCCTCTTTATAGCAACGGTCTAACCTGCACTTGGCCTGTAAAAATTAAGGTCATACATTACTTCCATCAAAGAAGGTGCTATTAAAAGCTTCGATTAAGGTATTTGGAAAACTTCTGATATTGACCACATTTAGGTATAACATCACTTTAATATGGGGGCATACTATTAAAAGCATCCATTAAGCCATTTGGAAAACTTTTGATGTTAAACTTGAACGAACTATTTCAGTGAGTTATACTGATCTATCGCTTCAATAAACTACATTGTTTGACAGAATCCCACATGAAGTTCTAGAAATTGAAAAAAATGTATATATGTACAGTCGAAACCCCATAACTGTAACTCGTTTTAGTGAAAAATACCGCTTAAGTGAAACTTGATGCGAAGAACCATAATTTTTTTTTGTTTTCAATGCAGTTGAAATCGCTTAAGTGAAATATCGTTTAACTGAAAAAAAAGCTTAACTGAAAAGGTTTTTATACCCCAAATTTCATAATTATGTGAAACTATAGTCGCAGAAGTGAGAAGGCCATTTCTATCGGAAACTATTCGGTATTGGAAAATTGTCGTCAACAATAAAATTTGCAAAAACATATCTTGTCATTTCGGTAATAGTTATGGCTGGCTTTTCAAAATTGCCACTGAACATTGCACTTTTTCAACTGCAGTTTTTTATACATAATTAGCTTTCAATTATGCGAACCACGCTTAACTGAAAACTGCGGATAAATGAAATAAAATAGATGCATTCTTAGCGCTTCACTTATCAGGTTTCAAGCGTATCGGATACTTACGAAATTCTTAAAGATGGGAACTTCTCACAATCAAGACAATGCATTAGTTCTCATGTCCTCTATTTCCATGGCTTAGAGCCGAATTTAAAGAATGGCTTGGCAGAAAAAGGCAAGCAATTACAAAAAGCATCATTTGCTTTTATTCGATGCCTTTAGGAAGATACTGGGGAAATGCGCATAGCGCCTTTTGAAAACTATTTTGTCTAACATGTCTGGATTTTTGAAGCCAAATCAAGATTTGCTTCTAAATTTTTAAAATTAAAACTCATCATCATGATCATGATCCTATTTTTGATGAGTGAAATTTAAAATTTGCATTAAAAATGGATTCTTCTTTGGTTCATTTTGAAAATGCATACTTCATTCTTATTGGCAGTACGCTCTTCAATAGCTCTCAATGAATTTCATATTACATAAAACTGAAAGTTGCCTTTTTCTCGATCTGATTTTTTCATAATTTACCACATTTATTCCTCAATTCCGCTCTTTTAGGTTTCATATTAGCAAAAGTGGTGGGGCTCCCTCATTAACTTTTTATTTATATTTTGTATAGATGAGATATATACTAACATAATATACCTATCTGGCATGGTTAAGGAATCATTAGTCATTTTCAGTTTTGCGTTTTATAAAATTGTTTCATGATCAAATTCAAGCTTCCATTACCTTCCTAAATAACGATTTGCTTCATGGCACTAGTGAAAACATAACATTATCAGTAACAATGATTTGTACAACAAGTGGTACAATTGTACGATTAAACACCCCAATGTAAACAATTTTCACCACGGATTCAACAAAGTTATCCATTTCACTTAACAAAACACACACTAATACATGGACATTCCCTTTCTCTGTGCAACTCAAACTCTCATTGCGTTTCCCATTTTCTCTCTCTCACTCTCACTCCCTCTTCTTCTCTCTCTCTCTCTGGCCATCTCTCAGAGAGGGAGAGAGTTTGAAGTGTACAAAGAATAATACAGTGTTTTTGTATGTGTTTCACTTTTTCCATGCCGTTCATATTCCGGCAACGTGCTTGCTGGTTTCGTGTTGTAAATTACCCTCATCATTTGGATTTCTGTTTGTTTTAATTTCATCGCATTATTATACACAGAACTACTGTCATTGTCGTCGTCGACGTTCGTTGTTGTTGTTATTGTTGTTGTATGTACTTGCCGCCGCCACCGCATTTGTCATTGTTGCCGCTGTTTTATTATAGCATTAGTTTTTACTCGTTGCTTTTTTATTGTTAGTCGTAGTTATTCGGTGTGTGAAATTCACACGAAATAACAAATCAAATTAAAAGGTATTTGATAAAAATTGCCCACGAATTGAATGACAGCACAACGGTGGCGGTGACGATGACGGCAAAGACTGCTTGCCTTTACTAGCAATTGATATTAAGTTGTTGTTATAAAAAAATTATCTCATTTCAATTATCATTAAATCAATATGACTGACACAATTTGTGCGGCAATGTATGTTGTATTGCATTGATATGATGGTGGGAACCCTCTCTGTCTGATGGCTATGGTATGGCCTCTTTTTATGCGGAGACTGTTGAGAAAATTAATTACTTAGACACTATTGTGTTGTTGTTGGTGAATAAAAAATTAGATTGCTACTATGACTCTGACCGCTTTATCGTCGTCGTAGTCCACATGCTATGCGTAATGCAAATGCAATTCATTCTCTAGAATAGGTCGTCATGAAATTTAGGACACATTAGCAAATGAACGTTGTGTCGTATGATTGACACTTAGCACTTCAACTCCATTAACAATACATACAACTATGATTTGTATAAGGTTGCCATATCAGTAGGTGATTGTTGCTTGATTATTCACAAGTGGAAAAAAAGGGAAGAGGAAATTTATTAATCGTTGGAGGTAGAACAAAACGGAAGTTGATGTTTTCTTTTACTACAAACATTTTAAAAGGTAAATGTCCAAATAAAGAGAAAATGTCTGTCAACTAACTAAACTTATCAAACGCTTAAAACTATGTTGGATCCATAGAATGACAAAATGATTTCAAGACGATAATGACACCTTACAATGTTCTAGGGCAACCGCCTTCACAATAACGCCGAGACCCAATTACCGGCACTTTTGTCCTTGACACAATACCTGTTTAAGGTTATGAGAAATAACCCAAGCCAACCACTTCTACTTTTAGAGTCAATAAAAACTTTAACACACAGTCATAGAAAAAAAGTTTGCTGAAAATAGCAAACACTGTCTGCTGAATATTAGTACAATAGTTAAGTTTGCTGCTAATGCAACAGAAGTTCTGCTATTACAGCAGTAGTTCTGTAATTTCAGAGCAACAGTCTTACTGCTGAAAAGTAATTTGTTTGCTGAAAATTACTGCTGCTTAATTATGAAGGGGATGTTAGAAAACAAATAAAATACAAATGTAAATGTGTGTCTCAGTGGATGCTTATAATCACCACTGAATGTATACTTTCCATAATCTTTTTTCTTTAAATTTATAAACAAAAGGCCATACCAGTCATGTACACATTAGCAGAGCAATAAAAAAAATGAGAGCCAGATGAGCCAAATTTCGATATGTATACCAATCGATGGATCAGGTAACTTCTTTACAGTAATATTTCATAACTTAAAATCATTTATTCCAAAAAAATTTCTAAAAATAAATTCTAAAAACTGCCTAAAGTAACAGGCAAACATAAAAAATAGCATAAAATTTTTTTCGACAGATTTTTGTTCTTAAAACAGCACAGTGATTTAGCTGAGCGAAATATTTGCTTATACAGCAGCTCCATGTTTGCTGAAACAGCAGTAATGTCTGCTTTCCCGTTTTCAGCAGACAAAAACTGCTGTTTTAACAAACATTTTTTTCCTGTTTTGAATAACAAAAGTGTAATTAGAAAAAGTGTAATTAGAAAAAGAAGGTACATACACTTCTACAGTTATGATTCCAAACAAGATAACTATGTTTTTAAGAAGAAGATAGTATACACTCTTGTGTGCTACCTGATTACGGAAGTGGTTAACAAGGGAAGATTGTCGATATTAGGAAAAGGTCGAGCGAACTTTTTTCAGCAAAATTTTTCTTTTATCCATATACTCAATCTCAGCAAATTAGTTTCGCTGATTTTGATAGAGGTTTTGGTCTGTCGACACTGTGGTAATTGTCAAGGTGAGTCAGTATCGCACACTGCCCTTTAGGTTGCCTTTTATATTTTGGGATTGGACAAAATTTGTTTTGCAATCTGTCAACTGACAGCTCTATCGTAAAGCTTGACATTTTTATTAGGTTATACATAGTCAAAACGTTTTGACATATGAGCGCTATTTGTGTTGTTTACAGTAACTTAAAAGATTCATCTCGCCCAAATTTAAGCTCAATCAGATGAAAATAGCGCCCTCTACAGGCGCAATGTGGCTTTTAGGAAAGTGTCGGATACCGACCACAGAAGGATGGGGGTATATTAATTTTGTCATTCCGTTTGCAACACATCGAAATATCCATTTCCATCCCTATGAAGTATATATATTCTTGATCAGCGTAAAAATCTAAGACGATTTAGCCATGTCCGTCCGTCTGTGTGTTGCAATCGCGCTACAGTTTTAAAAATAGAGCTATTTAGCTGAAACTTTGCACAGATTCTTTTTTTTGTCCCTAAGCAGGTTAAGTTTGAAGATGGGCTATATCGGACTATATCTTGATATAGCCCTCATATAGACCGATCCGCCGATTTAGGGTCTTAGGCCCATAAAAGCCACATTTATTATCCGATTTTGCTGAAATTTGGGACTGTGAGTTGTGTTAGGCCCTTCGACATCCTTCGTTAATTTGGCTTAGATCGGTCAGGTGTGGATATAGCTGCCATATAGACCGATCCTCCGATTTAGGGTCTTAGGCCCATAAAAGCCACATTTATTATCAGATTTTGCTGAAATTTGGGACAATGAGTTGTGTTAGGCCCTTCGACATCCTTCGTTAATTTGGCCCAGATCGCTCCAGATGTGGATATAGCTGCCATATAGACCGATCCTCCGATTTAGGGTCTAAGGCCCATAAAATGCGCATTTATTGTCCGATGTCGCCGAAATTTGGGACAGTGGGTTAAGTTAAGCCCCTTGACATACTTCTGCAATATGGCACAGATCGGTCTAGATTTGGATATAGCTGCCATATAGAACGATTTCTCGGTTATAGGGCCATAAAAAGCGAAAGCGCATTTATAGTCGGATTTCATTGAAATTTGACACAGTGACTTATGTTAGGCTTTTCGACATCCGTGTCTGATATGGTTCAGATCGGTTTATTTTTAGATATAAAAGTACTTAAAAGGCCAATCGAACAATAACTTGTGCTTATGCAAAAGGTATGCATTTGTCACCAGATTTTGCATAAGGTGGTTTACATATACACCCGAGGTGGTGGGTATCCAAAGTACGGCCCGTCCGAACTTAACTCATATTTTTTTTTTGTTGAACTTTCATTGTATTTTTAACCTTGATAAAATAATCGTTTAAGTTTCTCCGTTTATCATTTTAATTAATAAATTGTTATAAAAGCCAACACTTCTGTTCTATGGCACACTTCTTTTGTGGTTAGTCATTCAACATCTCGTTTAATATGTTTCTTATTACACATTTTAATGATGAGCTAATTGTCGACATAAACTTTTTAATGTATAATACTACATGTGTTGTATATAAATATAAATGTGTAGTATTTTTGTGTTTTGGTTTTGCTTTTTTTTAATTTTTTTTTTTTTGCATACACCAATGAATGTGCTTAGCAAAACGCCGGTTGACCTTGTTGCAATTACAAGTGTAGTGTATTTTATGTACTCTGGTCCCATCCAATTCAATAACATTTTGTACTTTGGCAAAAATTGTTGTGAGAGTGTGTCAGTGCTAGTTGTTGTGGTCGGTCTTGCATTTAATTTAATAATCATAAACTGTAATTAATTTGACATTAAATTAATAATTTGTGTTATTTACACATTCAAAGCACATGCTGTGTTATACACTGAAAAAACTCAACTGAAATCCATCATAATTCCTAAATAGCATACCTTACATACTTTAATTGGCTATGATAGAACACTTGTTCCTCTAGCCAAACGTAGAATAGCGTTCCAAGCACCTCGATCTTCTGCGCTCATTCTAAAATCTCTGACACCAAGTTTCGAGATGTCTCCATCCACTTGATGTTTCCATCGGGCTTTTAGTCTTCCCTGTTTGCGTGTACCACCGTGTTTGCCTTCAAAAGACTTCTTTGCTGGAGCTTCTTCATCCATTCTGACAACATGATCTAGCCAACGCATCCGTTGTATTTTGATGTGTGTAACTATGCTATCGTCGTCATACAGCTCGTGGTTGATACATCGCCTATATTCTCCATTAACGTAAACTAGTCTATATATTTTACGAAGAATCTTTCTCTCAAATACTCCAAACACTGCCTCATCTGCTTTCACAAGTACCCATGCTTCAGAACCATATAACAGCACGGGAAGTATCAGTGTCTTGTATAGTCTAATCTTCGTCTGTCGAGAGGTGGACTTGTTTCTAAACTGCTCACTTTGTCCAAAGTAGCATCAGTTGCCAGTGTTATTCTTCGCTTAATCTCAAAACTGGTGTCATTCGTTTGAGTTACGGCTGTGCCGAGTTAGATAAATTTGCTGACTATCTCAAAGTTGTGGTTCCCAACTTTCTCCATTTTCTTTATCTGCTCGGTTGTACAAGGCGTTTTGGGAGTTGATACCATCCATTTCCTTTTATCTCCATTTAATGCCAGACCCATTTTCACTGACTTTGTTTCGATTCTTTCAAAGGCAGCAGTTACTACTTCCGGGGACCGACCTATGATGTCGATGTCGTCGGCATAGGCGAGTAGCATGTGTTCTCTTGTGATTAGTGTGCCACATCTATTCACATCTGCATCTCGTATAATCTTTTCCAGCAGAATATTAATTTCTTGTGTGAGGGACTTAGTATGCTGAGGTTCCAATCATCGGGTATGCGTTTTTCTAGCCAGATTGCGCAGATAAGGTGATGCCTAAGCCTTATCAGCGTATCGCCTCCTGTGTTAAATAGTTTAGCGGGTAACCCATCGACTCCTGCTGCCTTGTTGTTCTTTAGTCGGGTCACTGCTACCTGGACCTCATTCTGTCTGGGAGGTAAAACATTCTATACCATCATCAGGGATTGGTTCTGCGGTATCCTGTTTGCCACTAACGTCGGACACTAGCAGTGGGGTAAAATGCTCTTTCCATATCCTCAGCATGCTGTCTGTGTCAGTTACCAGATTTCCTTCTTTGTCTCTGCAGGAGGATGTGCCTACACCAAAGCCATCGGTTTGATGTTTATTTCTTTGGTTGAATTTCCGGACTTCATTCTGACTCCTGTACATCTCAATTCGCTCACATTCACGTCTTTCCAATTCTTTTTTCTTTCTGCGGTAAAGACGTTTCTCCTCTCTCCTTTTCTTTCGTTGCTACTGATTGCAGGGTTGCTCTATATGCCGCATTCTTGGCTTCAGTAGCATCTCGACACTCTTGGTCGCACCATGGGTTTCCTGGTGGAGGCTTCCGGTACCCAAGTACGGATTTCGCGGCATTTTCCATGCAATTGCAATTGGGTCAGTCAAGTGGAGTATATAAATCATGCACATCAAGTAAATCACAAATTTCTCAATACTAAATATATTTGTACTTGGAAAGCTGTATATAATATAGAAATCTAATATTAATTGAATTCAATTACTAATATGATGATGTTTTGCTATGCCAAAAATAGATTATGAAATAAATACTAAATATTAATGTTCTGATATACATAATTGTCAACTTTTCAATCTATTAAATAATTATTATATACTCTTTTTTTCCGCCTGTATAGGCAAATATTTGCCAATTTCAATCGACTATGATTTTGCAAGTTCCGTTTAGTAGCACTATATTTTCGTTATTTACAAAATTATTGCCATCCACTTCCATGCATTATGGGGTATATTTATGTATTCATTAAACAACTAACATTGACGTGTTTATAATTCGACGACAATTGTGCAAATGAATGAATGTCCATGCATATTGTGTGTGCACTGAGTAATGGCGTACGTCGGTTTTGCATTGGAAATTATTGCTAATGTTGATGCATGGGCTAATGCCTCCATTTGTCTATCTGTCCAGCTGGCCAACTGCTAGCTGCCTGCCAAGTCGTTGCTGAAGGTTGAATTGCAATTAATTTGCATATTCTTATCTTTGACCGATTAAAATTGTGGGTTAAACTGTTGTAATATGCATTGCGATAAGCATACACGTCCGTCCCTTTGGGCGGGAACCCACATTTATCTACACTAAAAATCTA
The DNA here is from genome assembly GCF_963082655.1 of Stomoxys calcitrans. Taxonomy (NCBI): domain Eukaryota; kingdom Metazoa; phylum Arthropoda; class Insecta; order Diptera; family Muscidae; genus Stomoxys; species Stomoxys calcitrans. Next base: position 41,851,962 of record NC_081553.1, on the reverse strand, counting down.
CACAAGACGCCAAGTAGATGCTGGGAGGCGATAATAGTTTTTCATTTAATATGCAAATTCATAGTTGACTTAATTTATTGTTTAAAAATTGCTTATCCAAGTAGTAGTGTTGACATTTGCCAATATAAATCGTAATTCTACATCATGTAATTTGATAGGAATTATGTTTTGTTTGCTTTGATATGGATATGGATATTGAAAAACAATCTTAATTGCTTAAGGTGATGGCAAAACAAAGGTGTAGTAAGAAACACATTTTTTTGCCATTGTTGTAGAATTCTTAAAATATGGCACCTAGCTGGCCCGGTGCAACAAATAGCCTTTTTTTTGAAAATGGATGTTTATTTAAAATGATCAGAACATTTGGGCCATTTCTGACAGTGAAGGTGCTTTCAATTATGTAAAACCGACATCATTCATGAAGGAGTTAGAGAAAAGTTTAGAAAGTTTATCAATAACTTACTTACTAAAAGATGCATTACGGCAGGCTTGGAATCTGTAGATCTAAGAAGATGGGTCAGAAGAACACCTCAAGGAGGTGTACTGTCTCCTCTACTTTGGAATATAGCCATTAACAATATATTATTTTCGCTGGAAGAAAAAGGCGTAAAAGTGGTCGAGTGTGCTGATGACGTGGCAATTGCGGTTTGGGGAAATATTCCCAGCATTCTAAGAGATATATTGGGTTGCCTAAAAAGTAATTGAGGATTTTTTAAAATAATATAATAAAACTTAGAATGAACTTTAATCAAATATATAATTGCCATTTTGTTCGATAACCTTTTGCCATCTTCCTGGCAAATTTAGTATTCCACGTTCATAGAACTTCTGGCCTTTATCTGCAAAAAACTGACCCAAGTGCGATTTTATAGCCTCATCATTGCCGAAAGTTTTACCATTTAAGGAGTTCTGCAAAGATCGAAATAAATGGTAGTCTGATGGTGCAAGGTCAGGGCTATATGGTGGATGCATCAAAAGTTCCCAGCCAAGCTCACTCAGTTTTTGGCGAGTGACCAAAGATGTGTGCGGTTTAGCGTTGTCCTGGTGGAATATGGCACCTTTACGATTGACCAATTCTGGTCGCTTCTCCTTGATGGCTGTATTCAATTTGTCCAATTGTTGACAGTAAACATCCGAATTAATCGTTTGGTTCCTTGGAAGCAGCTCAAAATATACCACACCCTTCCAATCCCACCAAACAGACAGCATAACCTTCTTTTGGTGGATATCAGCCTTTGAAGTGGTTTGAGCTGGTTCACCATGCTTGGACGATGATCGTTTTCGACTAACGTTGTAACAATCCATTTTTCATCTCCAGTTATGATTCGTTTTAAAAACGGATCGAATTCATTGCGTTTAAGGTGCATATCACAAGCGTTGATTCGGTTTGTTAAATGAATTTCTTTCAATACATGTGGTACACATATTAAAATTGACGCCAAACAAACAAATGTAAACAAAATTTCGCGCACTTTTTTTCTAAAGCAAGCTAAAAGTAACAGCTGATAACTGACAGAAGAAAGAATGCAATTACAGAGTCACAAGCCGTTGAAAAAATTTGTCAACGCCGACTATATTACTACTATATAACCGACAATTACTTTTTGGGCAACCCAATACTTCAGGAAGCTCTACGTGCAACAGCAAAGTGGGCTACTAAAAGTGGTCTAGGTATATATCCGTGCAAGACAGAAGTAGTTCTTTTCAGCAGGATATACAAGTTGCCTACAGTGGAACCTGTCTCCTTGGATGGAGAGAATGTTCCATTTACACAATTCGCAAAATACCTGGGTGTTTTGCTGAACAGGAAATTGAACTTCAAATCCAACATTTTGGTAAGGGCAAGAAAGACAACTCTTGCCCTATACACCTGCAAGGGGCCATTGGCAAAAATTGGGTATTTAGATCGCGGTCATGCATTGGGTATATACTGCAGTTGTCAAACCAATAATGCTATATGATGTTGTGGTCTGGTGGACGGCGCTTCAAAAGTCCATCTACTGCTCAATACTTAAGCGGATCCAAAGGATGGCTTGTTTGCGCATCACAGCCGCACTGAGGACGACACCATCTGATGCACAGAATTTAATGCTACATCTCAATATATATTCATTTATAGGTAGTGACAGTTGCCCAACAACAAAATATTGAGTGCACTATCTGTCAAAATCAGTGATTAGTGCAACTCTGATTTTGTGTATGTTACTATTGCGCTCCATTTTTGTTGTTTGTGTTATTGTTCTTAACTATAATACACACACACAGCCAAAACTCGTTGACAGAGAAAAAATTGTACTCAGCTGTTTACCGTACACTACCAGGTAAGTATGTCATGCTACATCTTATGCCTCTGGACATTGTGGCTACCCAAATTGCAGCGAACACTGCCGTGAGGTTAAGGAAGCTTTCTCATTAGTCATGTGGCGGCTATCTACGGACACTGTGTTATCCTTGATACAATATCCAATGTTCCAGGCAGTGTGGATTACATCCTATCTGAGCCGCTTTGTGATAAAAAAGAACTGTACCACTATTCCAAACAAAGTTACATAGACTTCTATACGGATGGTTCCAAACTAAAGGTGGGTTTTGGGGTGTACTCTAAAAAGCTAGAACTGGTCATATCGAAGAGGTTACCTGACCTCTGCAGTGTGTATCAAGTGGAGATCTTTGCAATTAAGGAAGTAGGGGAATGGCTAATATATAATGTCATTACGACGATTGGCTTTAATATCTTCCCAGACAGCCAGGCAGCCGTTAAATCCCTGGAGATCGTATTTCTGAACACAAAAACCTACCTCGACTGTTCTGGGTGCCGGGCCACAGAGATCTCCTAGGGGATTGTAAAGCGGACGAGCTTGCGAGACTAGGAACTACCTTACACATTCCAGGGATACTGGAATCTGTGAGAATGGCTCTAGCGACATTTAAGCTAAGTTTTCAGGACCAGGCCCGAAGGACAACGAATGATAGATGATCACAAAGATGGCACAGTAAGCATTCCAAAACTATGTGGCCTAGACTGAAAGAGATCTGCCGCTTTGCTGTCCCAGTCATTATTTTCGTCATGACAGGTCACTGTCTACTCGGAAAACATGCTGACAGACTGAAGGTTGCCAGTTAGGACTTTTGTAGAAGCTGTGGGAACATCGAGGAAGAAGAGACTATAGAACACCTGCGTGTGTCCCGCTCTGGCAGTCAGAAGGAGTTCCCCTTTAGGTTCTCATTTCTTTGAGAACCTGTCTGATTTAGCGGATGTGAACATTCGCAAGTTGTTGGGTTTTTTAAAGCGATCTGGATGGTTAAACAGTAGGATCTAGAAGGCATATTCACAAGGGACAAAAACCTCTAAGTGAGTCTGATGGCAGACTGTCACTTAAAGCTAATCTTACCTAGTAGGCGGATGACCACCGCTGAAAATTTTTCTTATGTTTATGCCGAGATTTGAACCCAAGCGCTCGGGTTGATAGGATAGGTAGGATAGGGGTATACTAACTACAACATTCTGAAATATTGGTCTAAGACCCTACAAAGTATTGTATATATGTATATTCTTGATCACCGTGACATTTTAAGTCTAAGATCTAGCCATGGCCATCCATCTCTCAGCCTATTTGTGGTAAGCACGACAACTTTCGAAGCGGTAGAGCTAGGCGCTTGAATTTTTGCACAAATACATCCTATAAGTGTACGTCGGTTAGGATTGTTAATGGGTCATATCGCTTTATTTCTTGATATAGCTCCCATATAAACCGATCTCCCGATTATACTTCTTGAGCCTCTAGATAGTGAATTCTTATCCGATTTGGCTTAAATTTTGGGCTAAAGTTCAGTTTACGGGGAAAATCGAAAAAAATCTAATATCTTGCATAAAAACCAAAAAATACTCCGGGAATAAGAAAATGAAGTCCGTTTTTGGGCACGGGCCCCCAAACGGGCCTTCCACCTCATCAAGTGACATTACGCCGAATATAGGCAATATGGTACTCAAATTAAAAGACATTTTGCGTAGAATACAAATATTTTTTTAAAAAAGCGCCATAGCAAAAAATTTAAAAAAAATGCTCAATGCTTTTTTTTTTTAGAAAAATTTTTCGCCTATGGGCCATTTTCAAAAAAAAATTAAAATTTTTCAAAAAAAAAACTTTAAAAAAATTGAGCTAGTTTTTAAATTTTTTTTTTCGTTTTTTGATTACTTTTCTTTAATTTGAATGAAAGATTCGTGTTCCTAAGGTCAATTTAGACGGGTATGATACAATTGGATTTTTTCCCCAGTTTTCCCATAAACTGCACTTTTGCACAAATTTTACACTCTGAAGTCTTTTTGTATGACATTTAACAGGGTGCCAAGTATGGTACAAATAGTTCTAAAACCTGATATAGCTCTTATATAAACCGATCTCCCGATTATATTTCTTGAGCCTCTAGATAGTGAATTCTTATCCGATTTGGCTTAAATTTTAGGCTGAAGTTCAGTTTACGGGGAAAATCGAAAAAAATCTAATATTTTGCCTATCAATCCAATGACTCCGGGAACATGAATATAAAGTCCGTTTTTGGGGCTTGGGCCTGGGGGCGCCCAAACGGGCCTTCCCCCTCATCAAGTGACATTACGCCGAATATAGGCAACATTTTGCGTAGAATACGAATATTTTTTTTAAAAAAGCGCCATAGGCAAAAAATTTAAAATAAAATGCTGAATACTGTTTTTTTAGAAAAATTTTTCGCCTATGGGCCATTTTCACAAAAAAATTAAAAATTTTTCAAAAAAAAATTTTTTACGTTACCATTAAAAAAAATCGAGCTAGTTTTTAATTTTTTTTTTCGTTTTTTGATTACTTTTCTTTAATTTGAATGAAAGATTCGTGTTCCTAAGGTCAATTTAGACGGGTATGAAAAAATTGGTTTTTGCCATTTTCCCCATAAACTGCACTTTTGCCTAATTTTGTATTATGACGTCTTTTTGTATGACATTTAACAGAGTGCCAAGTATGGTACAAATAGTTCTAAAACCTGATATAGCTCCTATATAAACCGATCTCCTGATTATATATCTTGAGGGTGCAATTTTTATCCAATTTATCTGAAATTTTCCACTATGACCTCTATCATACGTGTCAGGCATGGCCTGAATCGGTCTAAGACCTAATATAACTCCCACTTAACCCGATCTCTTGATTGTACTTATTGAGCTCCTGGAGGGCGCAGTTCTTGTGAGATTTGGCTGAAATTTTGCCCAATGACTTCTCGACCTTTAACATTTCTTTCAAATGTGGACTGAATTGGTTTATAACCTGATATAGCTCCCATATAAACCAATCTCCTGATTGAACTACTTGAGCAATTCTTATCCGATTTGGCTGAAATTTTGCACAATGACATCTACTACGGTCTTCAACATCCAAGCCAAGTATGGCCCGAATAAGACCATAAACTTATATAGCAATTCCTATACATATGCCCATAAAAAAATGGCGGACAAAGAACTTGGCAAATGCGATCCATGGTGGAGATTCGGCCCGGTTGCACTTAGCACGCTTTTACTTGTTTTGGTATTTGTTATCTAAAGATAAGCCTTCGGTACCTACAGCTTCAATTTTGTTTTTCTTAACTCCTTTCAAGGTTTTGCTGTATTTCAGTTACTAGTAATAGTAGTTATTAGTAATAGAATACCCCTTAAAAAACCTCCGTTATCCCAGTTTTTATTCTTTAGATTTTTATTTAATTTTTTATTGACTGCTTTACGAGTATTTTATAAACTTTTACACACCCCCTCTTTCTCTCATTTCCTCTCTTTGAACAATTAATCATATTTGCATTGACATTGATTACTTTTTCCTCCCCATAAAGTTTTACCCAGCATTAATGGGACGCTTCTCAGTCTTTCCCAGGCCAAAAAGTTAAACACCTATCAATGGCGGCGGGAGGGTGCGATGCAGGAGAGTTGTTGATAATTAACTCTGAACTTTATAAAAATGGCAAATAAACAAATCCACCCAAGATACTCACTCAGTCTGTCAGTCATTCACTCATGGCCTACAAAGGTATTTAAGCGTTTTTATGATGCCGGCTTTTGTTGTTGCCTTGATTGTTTATATTGCGTTGTGGTGGTTGGGTGTAGTTTCGCCAATAATAACCACAACAACAATGGCAACAACAACAAACGAATGCTAATAAACTTGCAAATATTATGAGCTCCTCCTTCTCATCGTCGTTTCTTCTTAAGTGCGTTGTCAGACCGACCAAATGGCAAACTTAGGCATTCAGGCGGTACACGATCTTGAGGGCAATTTTGTTAGCTTGCCTCCCTCCTTAACTAAAAAGTGTAACCAACATCATGTTGAACACTTAGGTTGTTGGGTGTTTGTGAATGTAAGGGGGGCTTCGTTTCGTATCGAACGAAGGAGAACTTCATTAAGAAAACAAACAAAAAATCCCTCAAAACGCAAAACGCAATGCCGTGAGACGATGCTACTACAAAAGACCACAACATTATTTTGGCGCGTTATTTTTGCTGTAAACATGGTTTTCTTTTTCGTTGTCAGTATCATACAAAATAACAAAGCGCTCGCGCCAAACATTGCCTTCATTGTTGATAAATACATGCGCGCGCGCGCTCCTTGGTATGAATGCGATCCAAAGCGATGAGGTGTGTCGTTTTGATATTCAGGGTTTGGGGGAGTGAGGCCTTATTGTTGTTTATTTTTAACATTAAACTTGTCCAAAACAAGCATTCACTTTAGCCAAGTTGCGTTTAAGCGATTTTCGGTATGTAACACATTTCTCGGCCAAAAAGTTATAAATAAGTCATATGACAATGGTGATGAGACCCATATTAAATGGTTGAAGACAGTGGTTTGTTAGTTTCAGGCGTTGTGGTAAATTTTTTAAAATATTTTTGTATAATTACTTTTTATTGAAGTAGGTGGGTTGGGGATTGCATATGGTCCAAATCGGTTCAATTTGGTTATAATAAATCGATGCCCAGATTTCAGATGTTGAGCCCTTAGAAGGACTCATACGGATGAAATTCTGTATATGGCATTCAATTATGCCTTGCTTTACCCACATAAAATCTGTATTTAAAGGGCCATACACAGAAAGTTTCCTCAATGAAACCGATTGTCAAATTTTATTTCTTAATCTCCTATAAGCCTCAATTTTTAATTTCTGTTATTTTTGTTGAATTTCCAAACTCTACTAACATTATTTTTCTTTTTCTTCTATTTACAGGTAAGCTCAAAAATTTTCCCTCACAGTTAACATTTCTTGTATATATGGTAAGAAAAAAACAAGTAAAAGCGTGCTAAGTCGGCCGGACCGAATCTTGGGAACCCACCACCATGGATTCTGCTAAAATATAGGAGCTATATCTAGTTATAGACCGAATCGGACTGTACTTGGCGCAGTGGTTGAGAGTCGTAACAGAACACTATATGCAAAATTTCAGCTAAATCGGGTAAAAATCGGGGCTTGTAAAGGCTCAAGAAGTCAAATCGGGAGATCGGTTTATATGGAAGCTATATCATGTTCTTGACCGATTTAGACCGTACTTATCATAGTTGTTGGGAGTCATAACTGAACACCATGTAAAAAATTTCAGCCAAATAGGATGAAAATTGCGGCCTCCAGGGGCTTAAGAAGTCAAATCGGGAGATCGGTTTGTATGAGATCTATATTAGGTTATGCACAGATTTAAACCGTACTTGGCACAGCTGTTGGAAGTCAAATATAACACTATGTGCAAAATTTCAGCTAAATCGGACAAAAATTGCGGCTCCATGGGGTCAAGAAGTCAAATCGTGAGATCGGTTATATGGGAGCTATATCAGGTCATAGACCGATTTTGGCCGTACTTGGCTCCGTTGTTGGAAGTCATAACAGAATACTTTATAAAAAATTTCAGCCAAATCGGTTGAAAATTGAGGCTTCCATGGGCTCAAGAAGTCAAATCGAGAGTTCGGTTATATAGGAGCTATATCAGTTTCTTGACCGATTTGGACCGTTCCTTGGCACAGTTGTTCGAAGTCATAACAGAATACAATGTGCAAAATTTTAGCCAAATCAGACAAGAATTGTGGCTTCCATGGCCTCAAGAAGTCAAATCGGGAAATCGGTTTATATAGGAGCTATATTCAAATCTGAACCGATCTGCCCCATTGCAATTCCCAACGACCTACATCAATATAAAGTATCTGTGCAAAATTTCAAGCGGCTAGCTTTACGCGTTCGACCGCTATCGTGATTACGACAGGCGGACGGACGAACTGACATGGCTAGACGAATATTTCGCGATGTTACAAACGGAATTATGAAATTAGTATACCCCCATCTTATGGGCCACCGTAGCGCAGAGGTTAGCATGTCCGCCTATGACGCTGAACGCCTTCGAATCCTGGCGAGACCATCAGAAAAATTTTTTCAGCGGTGGTTTTCCCCTCCTAATGCTGGCAACATTTGTGGGGTACTATGCCATGTAAAACTTCTCTCCAAAGAGGTATCGCACCGCGGTACGCCATTCGGACTCGTCTATAAAAAGGAGGCCCCTTATCATTGAGCTTAAACTTTAATCGGACTTCACTCATTGATATGTGAGAAGTTTGCCCCTGTTCCTTAGTGGAATATTCATGGGCAAAATTTGCAATTTGCATTTGCATCCTATGGTGCTGGGTATAAAAACAAGTAAAAACGCAATAAGTTCGTCCGTGCCGAACTTTTGATACCCACCACCATGGATATATTTATTATCCAAATTTATTCTTACCTTGCTATATCCATATTAATATCCAAATATAGTCCGATCTCAATCATATTTGGTTCAGGTGCCGAGAAGTTCTATACAAATAACAGTTCGAAATTTCAGCGAAATCGGGTAATATGTGTGCGGTTAATGTGATTAAGCTCTAATTCGGATGATTGATCTATATGACAGCTATATCTAAATATAGTCCGATTTGGACCATATTGGGTTGGATGGCAAGAGTCTTAAAGCACCCCACTCTTTCAGATTATTCATCGGAAAATAAATGGGGGGCCTTTTATGGTATTCAGGCCCCAAAGCTCTATGGAAATTGCAAAATGCAAATTTGCCCATGAACATTCCATTCCAAAGTTCTCACATATCACCGATTGCTGACCGATTCAAGTTTTAAGCTCAATGATAAGGGGTCTCCTTTTTACAGCCGAGTCCGAAAGGCGTGCAGCAGTGCAACACCTCTTTTGAAGAGAGTTTTTTTTTGGTTAGGTTAGGTAAGATAAGAGTTCTTTATAGACTCACTTAGACAATTTTAAGTCCATTGTGATACCACAGTAGCGACAGACCAAGGCTTCTGGCGGAATTCGATCCCATGACCCCTGCACTGGTAATTAAAGCACGCTACCAATTCGGCTACGGTTACAGGGGTTCTTTTTACATGGCATAGTACCTCACAAATGTCGCCATTAGGGTATAGGAGGGTATAGCCACCGCTGAAAATTTTATGATGGTCTCGCCGGGATTCGAACCCAGGCGTTCAACGTCATAGGCGGACATACTAACCTCTGCGCTACGGTGGCCTCTATGGCAGCTATCTAAATATAGCCTGGTCTGGACCATTTTCGGGACATATGTTGGGAGTCTTAATACAACTCACTGCTCTAAATTTCGGCGAAGTCGGGTGGAAAATGCGCCTGTTATAGGCCTAAGACCCAAAATAGGCAGATCGGTCTATATGACAGCTATATCCAAATATGTTCCGATCTGCACCATTTATGGTTCGGATATCGATGGGCCTAATAAAACTCACTGTTCTGAGTTTCAGCAAAATCGGGTAATAAATGCGCCTGTTATAGGTTTAAGACCCTTAATCGGCATATCGTTCTAAATATAGTCCGCTATACATCATATTCGGATCGGATGTCGAGGCCCCTAGTGCAAACCACTGTTTCAAATTTCAGCAAAGTCATAGAATAAATGCGCCTTTTATGATCTTTAGGCACTAAAGCTGAAGATTGGTCTCTATGGCAGCTATATCTAAATATAGCCCGATCTTGACCATATTCGAGACAGACGTTGGAAGTCTTTATAAAAATGACTGTTCCAAATTTTAACGAAGTCGGGTAATAAATGCGCCTGTTATAGGCCTAAGACTCAAAATCGTCCGATAGGTCTATATGGCAGCTATATCCAAATATTTTCCGATCTGAACCATTTTTGGTTCGGATATCGGCGGGCCTAATAAAACTCACTATGTCAAATCGGGTAATAAATGCGTCTGTTATAGACTTCAGACCCTAAATAGCCAGATCGGTCTATATGGCAGCTGTATCCAAATATAGTCCGATGTGTCCCATTCAAGAACTTAACCTGCGTATAGAAGAAATACGGGTCTGTGCCAAATTTCAACTCAATATCTCAATTTTTATAGACTGACTGCTGATGAGTCTGTTTTTTTTGTTTTGTTTGCTAAAAATGAATGCTGCTTAATTATGAAGGGGATGTTAGAAGAAAAAAATACAAATGTAAATATGTGTCTCGGTGGATGTTTATAATCGCCACTGAATGTTTACTTCCCATAGTCTTTTTTTCTTTAAATTTAGACCCCAAAGGTTATTAGTTGAGCAATAACAAAAATGCGAGCGAGTTTAGGCAGATTTCGAAATATATACCAATAGATGAATCGGGTGGTTTCTTTACAGTAATATTCCACAAACTAAAATCACCTCTTACAACAAAAGTTTTAAAAGAATGTCAAAAGAATGGCTAAAGTAATCAAAACAAGTAACAGGCGAACATAAAAATAGCATAACATTTTTTCAGCAAATTTTTGTACATAAAACAGATCTTTTTTGCTGATTTAGCACACCGAAATGTTTGCAAATAGAGCAGCCCTATGTTTGCTGTTTGTTTTAGCAAACATTTTTGTTGTTGCTTTTAGTTGAGTGTATGAGGGAAGTTTTCCCTCGATCCTTAGCTTTTAAAATTTCTTAACGTGCACTTCATTCAAACCACTGTTCACCTGATGTGACGTTCCGGATCGTTTAATTGACTGTATAACCTGGTGTATTGTGAGTGCAGGGGTTTTGTTTGTATGGCGATGGCCTGGATATGGTTACGCTTTGGCGCACTCCCTCGTTTTGTTTTTTCAAAACAAAGATTTTGAATTGGAAATTTTTATTGCTGTACTTGTTGTTGCATTTTTTCGTTTTTTTTTCATTTTTGGTTTGTTTATTTGAATTGCTGGAAGCGTTAATTATTAGTCGTAAAACTAAATAACGGTGAATTTTTGCCATAAAACATTTATATACGATTTACTTGGTTGCTTCTGTCGCGATTTCAGAGAGCGATTTTGCCGGGGTCTTAACCATTATCATGGACATTTCGTTTGTGTGGTTGATTCTGCTGACTGGTTGGTTGGTTTGTTGGTTAGTTGGTTGGCTGGTTGTTATTGTTATGCCCCTTTTGCTACAAAATCTCAATTAAAAATAACAGCTTTTGTGAGGAATGAGTGGCTTTTATGGGATGTTGTTGCTTGTTGTGTGGATTATTTACAATTGTTTGCCCCCAAAGAACATGATGTTGAGTGTTTTTATGGCTCCGCGTTTTGGTTATGCGATTTTGGTAAACATGATTTTTTGGTGGTTTTGCATATCCACGTTTAAGCAAACATGGTGGCTTATTGTCAACATCATAAATAAAAAGCAATTCAATGAAATGGAATGTTGGTAATGAAATGTGATGTTTGGAAAAATTACTAAAAATAGAAACTTTTGAGGAAATTTTTTATAATTAGAAAGTTTTTTGGGAATATAGTTTTTTGATAGAAAATTCTGGGGATATTATTTATATAAAAGTTCGCAAAAATTTCCTATAAATAATAAAATTTCCAGATAAATTTCCCAAAAATTGTTGCTAAAATATAAATAGCAAAATTATTGGAAAAATCCCTGAAAACTTTCAGAAAATTTTCTAAATTATGACGTTTATAGAAAATTCGTATGAGAATTTCATGAAAAATAGAAACAAACAAAAATTGAAAAATTCTTAATAATGAAAAATTTACTCAACAATTTTCGTAAAATTTCTCATAAATTTCCCAAAAATAGGAAATTTTAAGTAATTTAACCCATAAACATTTTGAGCGCACAAGCCGATTACTGGCTTAGGTGTATGTCCATAGTGGCATGGGGCGGATTAATATCTGCAGCCTCTTTTCAACCTAACCTAACCTACACATAAATAACAAAAGCAAAATTTCCGGAAATTTTCACAAAACTAGAAAATTTCTGGGAATTTTCCTAGAAACGATCAATGTCTAGGAAATTTCCCACAAATATGAAATTTTAAGTAAATTCCCTCTTAGTAGGATATATCTGCGAGGCCACCGTGGCGCAGAGGTTAGCATGTCCGCCTAGACACTGAATCCTGGCGAGAACATCAGAACATCATTTCAGTGATGGTTATCCCCTCCTAATGCTGACGACATTTGTGAGGTACTATGCTATGTAAAATCTGCTCGCCAAGGAGGTGTCGCACTGCAGCACGCTGTTCGGACTCGTCTATAAAAAGGAGGTCCCTTATCATTGAGCATAAAACTTAATCGGAGAGCACTAATTGGTATGTGAAAAGTTTGCCCCTGTTCATTAATGGAGTGGGTAAATTTGAAAATTTTGCATATTTTTGTGAAATTTTCTATAAATAGCTAAATTTTAAGTAAATTTGCAAATTGTTCCATTGTCTCTTCTTCTTCGAGGTCCTCATAGCTTCTGCAAAAGTCGTTGCTTGCAACCTTCAGTCTTTCAGCATATTTTCCGATTAGACAGTGACCTGTCATGACGGACACAATGATTAAGACCTCTAGACCTCTTCAAGTCTAGATGAGGCCACATATTTTTGGAATGCTCACAGCCCCCTCTTTGTGACCATCTATCATTCGTTGCCCTTCGGGCCTGGCCCTGAAACCCAAAAACAAATGGTATAAAACTTTGAGCTCAAATGACCGTGGGGGGACGCCCTACCACAAAACCCAACCAAACGGACATGTTTACCGATTAGGACAATATAGCTATCAAGTGAAAGATATTTAAAAGTAGAGTATGATCTTCATATAAGAATTTGACCCCAAGTATCGAAGGGCCCGCCCAACATCAAAAACCGCCCAAAAATTACATGTTTACCAATTGGGGCAATATGGGTATCAAATGAAAGATAATTGGAAGTAAAATACGAAACTTATGTTACAATTTGGGACCAAGTTTCAGGGGGACCACTCCACCCCAAACGGACATGTAGGTCGATTTTTTGAGTAAACCCACTGTGCTTCTGCCTTTTGTTCACCATATCAATTTCCCTAAACACATTTATCTCAGATGTTTGTCTTGAATAACCAAACACTCCGAGTTCATTTTAACAACACTTGAGACATTGTCTCTAAACATTTCTTTTAAGTAATGTCCGGCTCTTAACACTTTTGAGTTATTTTGTTTGCTGGGTTATTTGTTTGTCAAAAATATATCTCACATTTCGCTGTTCGAATTTTGACTGTCTGTCAGTCAGTTTAGACATACTGTTTTTTTCCATAGCATACTAGTGTTGTGAAGTTGCAAATGAAGTTTGTGTCTGGGGTTATTGATTTCCAACCGGAGTGAGTCTCGGTGGACGCTATTTGTTAGCATAATTTTTTGTTTGTTTGTCTTCGTTTGGTTTGGCCATGCCAGAGACGACCGTTAAAATCGTTTGAAAAATGTATGCAACATCTTCCCCAAACCAATTCTACTGTTGACTGGTTTGCATTTTTTGTGTATGTGTGTGTCGGTTGGTTTTTTTATGGTCGTTTCTTTGGTGTCTGGCCTTTGTAAATGTTGTTTTTGTTAGCAAACCCCACTTTCCACTCTCATTCGTCGGTGTCGTTGTTATTTTGTGCAATTTAATTGCTTTTGCCTTACATATCGCGTCTGCTTCAGTGAGATCGTTTTGTTTATTCATGGTGTTTTCTGTTAATTTTTACCATGGTTTACATCACGACGTTATCGTCGTCCCGCCCGGCAATGCCATCACAACAAATCTCATCATGTGGTCTAGTCGTGAGTTTTTTTCTCGGGTGTGGAGGAAAAACGAAACGAGAGCTGTTGAGAAATTTGAGAGAAAGTAAAAATGGGAACAGGATTTTGGAATTGAGTTGGACCCCGGTAGGCGAGTTGGCAGCGTGCTTGGATTACTTGTGCGGTGGTCGTGGGTTCGATTTTCTTCAGAGGCCTGGTCAGTCGTTACTGTGGTACCACAATGGATTAAAATTGTGTGTGTCTGTTTAGATAATAAACTGAAAATGTAGCCTAACCTCACCTAGAACATCAGAATACCAAAAAAAAAAAATTTTTAAATGAGATAAGATCTAGGAGAAAGTAGAAATGGGAACAGGATTTTTGAATAGAGATAGACCCCGGTAAGCGAGTTGGCAGCGTATTACCGTGCGGGGGTCTTGGGTTCAATTTTGATCAAAGATCTGGTCTGACTACTATTGTCGTATCACAATGGTCTAAAATAGCGTAAGTGAGTCTGTTTATAAAATAAACTGCCAATCTAGCTTAACCTCACTTAGAACATCAGAATCCCAAAAAAAAAATTGTTAAATGAGATTAGATCTACTTTTTTTTTCTATTAGCACTAGCTGTATGTATCATCGCCTTCTTCATCAGCAGACACAGCTTATTTTCTAAAGTCTTGTGTTTGCTTTTGCCCCATGTAAATATTTGCTTACTAGCTCTTCCCGCACTTTTCATACCATCCGCCTATTTGCAGTAGCATTAAACATCCATCCATCCATTCGCATTCTCATTGTTGTGCAATTGTAATTTTGTTCTGACCCTTTGGTAGCATTTAAGACCGGTAGCAAGTCAGTCAGCCAACAAGTTAAATTCGCTGCCCCAACAGTTGTTTCTTCATTTCTCTTAAATAACAATCTTAACACAATTCAATGTTGCAAATATCAAAACGTCTCCTCCCTCTTCTGCGCGGTGAATTGTGGTTTGCTGAATATTTCAACATTTGCAAAGTGTCTGCTCCATTCCATGGATGGCATACGAGTTAACATTGCGAATTGTAAAGAAATTGTTATTTTCCTCTTTTAACTCAAGTACACTTCATGTCATCGTTGCTTTTATGGGTACCCAAAATCTTTAGCCACCTTTTATTGGCCAAATTTATGGGTATGGAGGTATTTCTTTTCCTATTTTGTCCCCTCGCAAACCCTGGGCTTAAGGAGAGCATTCTCCATTGAAAAAAAAATAGCTTCACTTTTGATTTTGTGATAGACCAAGGAGTAGATGGAGGGGTAGAAGACTCCATTGTTGCCAGACTCCCCATCTCTCTGCGAAGTTTTTACCTCCACTTTCCACTTGAGATGTATTTATTCATCATTGTAAAGGAAAATGTTTCTTTTATCACGAACTTTTGGTTTGGAATTCTTTTCTTCTTCAATTTTTTTCTTTTTTTCATTTTTGAAATGTTGGTTTTGATGTGTTGCGGTTGTTTGGTCTCGCATTTTGTAGTGCTCGATTATGGACGAGGGGGTTTTTTTGGAGGTTGAGATTTTTGTCTTGTTCCATGTATATAGTCAAAGATCAAAGGCATTTTAATACGCAATAAGTGGTGATCTGATACCACTTGTGTAATATGTTACCAATTGTCCACCATTGAGATGTCGATGGGGCACTTGGAAATGACGCCTTTGGTGTTTGGCGTTTTTTGTTTCGAGTGTAGATATTTGTTTTACAAAATTTTAGGAAGATTAACACAAACACGTAAGGGAGAAAGGTGAAAGGTGAACAATATGATTTGCTTTAACCGCCTAGTAGTAGGGGACAGTAGGAATCAACTTAGTTCCATAAAAATTTTTTGAAGACATTTAATCTTTTCGTATGTAAACCAATTTCGGTGATAAATCTCTATAAAAGTCGTTTCCAACAACATTCTGGGAAAACAATATTTAGAATTTTCTTTAATGAAAGTCAACAAAAATGATGTTGAATCAGTGTTTCTATGAAACTAAAATTTCTATGATATATTTTATGAAAATTATATTATATAATAAGAATTTTAATCAGGTTGTGAACTGATTTAGATAATACTAGGTACAGTTGTTGGAAGTCATACCAAAACGACATATGCAAAATTTCAGCCAAATCGGATAAGAATTGCGCCCTCTAGAAGCTCAAGAAGTCTTATCGGGAGATCGGTTTATATGGAAGCTATATCAGGTTATGGACTAATTTAGACCAAACTAGGCATGGTTGTTGGAAGTCACAACAAAACACCTCACGCAAAATTTCAGAGTAATCAAATAAGAATTGCGCCCTTTAGAAGCTCAAGTAGTCTAATTGGGAGATCGGTTTTTATATCAGTTTATGGACTGATTTAGACCATACATAGTACAATTATTGGAAGTCATAACAAAAGACTTCATGCTAAATTGCAGCCAAATCGAATACGAACTGTCCCCTCTAGAAGCTCAAGAAGTCAAGACCCTAGATAGGTTTATATGGCAGCTATATCACACATTTACCGATTTGGCCCATTTACAATACCAACCGTCCTACACTAATAAGAAGTACTTGTGTAAAGTTTTAGGAGCCTAGCTTTAATCCTTTTAAAGTTAGCGTGCTTTTGACAGATAGACCTACGGACTTGGCTAGAGGAGTTACAAATGGAATGATGAAATTTTATAACCTCCACCATAGGATGGGGTATACCCCCATCCCCATAAAAGTAATCTCGAAAAAGAAAATGTATGTCAGGAATTCCGTGCCTTTTACAAAATACTTAATTGTTTTCTATACCACACACCTAAGTTGGTTGGTTCACTTATGTGCTGATGTCCGTTAGCCACGAAAGATAGGCAACGACAAAGGAAATGCTCCAACGTCTCGTCATCTTCCCAAATGCTATCACTTAACGCACCGATTTTGCATAAATGAGCTCGTAGTCCTATGTTTTCCGTTATGATACCGAAAGCCATACTGACCTCCTTCATTGTTCCTTTCAGCAATAGCCGCGTCTTCTCACGATTCGGATTTCCCCATACGATTTACGACGACCACTTCCCTGTCCCACAGTGTTACGTGCGTTCATCGACCATGCCCTTAACTCGGACTGCGTTTACCCGAAAGACTTCGGGTTGACCAAGTTTATTGATTGCAGTCCTCTGTTTCATTATTGCTAAATCGTCTGCTCTTCCAATTCCCCTTACTCCGCAATGACCCGCACCCAAACGATGCGGATTGTGCCATACTCAAAGAAGGCGTATCTTCTTACACTCCAAGAATGTTCGTGACCTTAGGGACCAGGTTGTTTTTGCCTTGATGACCACTTTACTGTCCGTAAAGATGTTCACATTCGACGTCCTCCCCGGATTTCGGCCTGCAGGTTCGTATTATGGTCTGGCAGTCGAAAACAGATCTCAGGCCCTGGATCCTCAATGTACAGCCCCACACCCACTCTGTCCTCGAGCTTTGATCCCTCTGTAAAGAATGATCTCCCATTTGGCAATACCAGACGACTGTGCTTCTGGTAGCAGTGCCTCGCTCTCGACCTCATCTCAGGTATCCCATCGGAAACTTCTTCTTATCTTTCCAGGTTTCCTATCGTCGCCTCGATTTTTACCGCGAAGGAGTGACCTGCTCATATCCTCTATCCATTTTCGCATCGCCTTATGTCTCATAGTGGTAGTGGTTGCATCATACTTAATCTCTATGGGTCGAATATCTAGAATAGTCTCCAGTGCCCTAGAGGGTCCCCATTACTCCACCTATGCCAATGCAATATGTTCTCCGAACCTGTTGTGTTATCCTTATGAATACTAATTTGTCTTTAAGTTGTAGATAGGTCACTTAACTAGAATATCCTAAGATTTTTTCCTACTCTTTTCTAATCACATTTTGTTTTGCTACTTATTTTTTTTGTGATGTCATTATATGGCCAAAAAATTGGTGTTTTTACAGCTGATAAAAAATTAAGCACATGTCACTAGCCCACAAAATTTCATAAAACATTTTATATACAATTTTCTTTAGCATAATATTGACATCACAATTTCCATAAGCTTTTCCGGAAAAAGAAAGAACTAAACAAAATCATCTCCCCCACATGTTTTCTCGTACAATCAAAGGTCATGATTTTGTATTTTATGACGTGCAGGGAAAGTAAATTCATATAATTTGAATAAACACAAAAACGTGCCAATGTCAAAAGCAGAAAAAAAATATCCTTAATATGGGTCCTTTTCATACAATCTATACAAATAGCTCAAAAAAAAAAAAAAAAAAACACAGGCCATTAAACTTCTATGCGTCTTTTTTTGCTTAAATCCTTGACAGCAAGGAAAATAAATCTTTTTTTCTATCCAATAAACAATTCGCATACGCAGCAACCGTGGCAGCAGCATAGAACCCAAAAGAATTATTCGATTGGCATTGATAAGCCTTTTTATGTTCCATTTTTCCCGCTTTGTTGATTTTTTATTGGAGTGTGTATATGCACTCGTACTTGTGTGTGTGTGTGTGTATGTTCGTTTTATCCTGTGACAGCCGTTTGGATTTTTTGTCCCTTCTGTAGCTTCATAGTCGTTTATTCTTTGTTTGTTGTTGTCCCATAAATCTTATTTTTTTCTGCGCTCTCGTTTGCGACTATATGTTGTCGTAGTTTTGAGTTGAGTAGAGAAGAAAAAAGTAACACAACAGTCTCAATTCACCAAGTGCAAAAAAGGCACAAAGTGTATATTTTATTATCCCAGCAAACAATTGTAGGAATAGGTATGAGTTGAAAAAGGAGGACAAAAGCAAAACTAGCCAAATAATGTTGTCAAGTTTAAGTTTTAAGAAACTGGTCCCTGGTAATCTAGGCAGGGGTCAATTGGTATATTCCTGTCATACTGTTTTTATATCTGTCATATTTTAATATAGCAGACTTATGCGATATATGATATCATTGTTGACACTTATTCTCATTACTTCCATTTAAAAAGTTGTTTTTGTCTGCTTTAGATCCTTGGAAAAGTATTGGTTCAAAGTAATCTAGAAAGGAGTCCATAGACCATTTCTAAGCACTATGCATCAAACTGGAAAAAAAAAATATTTTCTTTCTTTAAATACCACTTTGAATAAAATGAAAGAAAAATATTTTCGTTTAGAAAACTTTTTTCTATCTAAGTTTATTGCTGGTTCTTCCAAACAGCAAAAAGGAGTATATTTGATACATTTCAGCAAAGTTTTTAGTTTTTTTTGTCTCTTTACTTCCTCAACAATGCTTTGTATTGTCAAGTTAAAGTTTTAAGAAACTGGTCCCTGGTAATCTAGGCAGGGGTCATTTGGTATATTCCTGTCATACTGTTTTTATACCTGTCATATATTAATATCGCAGATTTATGCGATATATGATATCATTGTTAACACTTATTCTCATTACTTCCATTTAAAAAGTTGTTTTTGTCTGCTTTAGATCCTTGGAAAAGTATTGGTTCAAAGTAATCTAGAAAGGAGTCCATAGACCATTTCTAAGCACTATGCTTCAAACTGAAAAAAAAAATATTTTCTTCCTTTAAATACCACTTTGAATAAAATTAAAGAAAAATATTTTCGTTTAGAGAACTTTTTTCTATCTAAGTTTATTGCTGGTTCTTCCAAACAGCGAAAAGGAGTCTATTTGATACATTTCAGCAAAGTTTTTATTTTTTTTTGTCTCTTTACTTCCTCAACAATGCTTTGCATTGTATGCTTACTACTACTACAACCACTCCTCAACTCTCAGGATACTCATGAGTATAGCGAAAGTATCGAAATACATATTAGCGAGAGTTGAAGAGTGAGAGGAAAGAGGTAAGGACATGGAAGAAGCTTTACTCATGTGAATATTGTTATGGTTACGTATGGTATGGTTACGGCTATTGCAAAGGCTCTTCTCGATGCTTTGTCTATGAATGTGAATATGCATAAATTTTCTTCCTTCACATCTATTTTGCAACAAAAGCAAAAGCAAAGCAAGGCAACGAAACGAAGCGAAACAAATAAAACTAGTCACACAAAACAAAGTTTTGACTGTGAGTAGCTGCGAGTGACGACTGGGTTGATTGTATCCCTCCAGCAGCCACAATTTAGTTCTTTTGTTCTCCATTGAGAGAGGGGGCAATAACAACAAAACAACTATGGCTATAACTTTAAAGGCATACAATACACTCGAGAAAAAAAACACAGCACATGACTGGGAATGGAGTTGATAAAATGTTCATTTCACGTTTTTTTTTTTTCACAACTATTTCCACCATTAGAAATACATATAAGAGTGCTATACGATTGAATTTTAATGTTCGATATGATAATTATCGTTCTATGTGCCCGCTCCGGGTGTTTTAGAGGTGAATCGGGCCTGCTGACACTTAGTCCCTATTTTTTGTAGCAGCTTCGTAATCTACTCTTTCATACCTTTTATTTAAATCCCATATTGTATTGATCGGTCTATATGCCAGTTTGGGGATTTTGGGGTGGGGCGTCCCCCCTAGTTGCTTAACCGCATCCTTTGGTCTAGAAACTTCAGAGAGGTTAATAGATACATATCTCAGGGCGAAGCTACCTTTAGATCGCCAGACACGCAACAGCACACCTGTAGCAAGGACAAGTCCATTGAAACAGCCCTTCATGATCTAATCGACAATCACGAAAGACCTGAAAACTCTAGGGTATACCGCTTACCATAATGCAAATTTACCCATAAACTTGAATAACTTTTATTTAAATCCCATATTGTATCGATCGGTCTATATGCAAGTTTTTTGGGTGGGACGTTACCCCTAGTTGCTAAACCCCATCATTTAGCCTAGAAAATTTGGAGAGGTTAATATATACATATCTCAGGGCGAAGCCTCGGTAACAGCACACCTGTAGCAAGGACAAGCCCATAGAAACTGCTTTTCATGATCTAACTTCATGATCTGGAGAGGTTGATAGATTGATTTGGAGAGGTTGATAGATGCATATCTCAGGGCGAAGATATTTATAGATCACCTGTCTCGACAACAGCACACCTGTAGCAAGGACTAGTACATGGAACTAGTCGACAGTCACGAAAGACCTAAAATCTCTAGGGAGCAATATTGCCGTAATGCATGGAATAATAATGGAATGAGTTTTTTTTTAATTCGTATGAGTTTTCGAAATTTGAATGAGTTTTGTTTTATTTAAATTCTATAAATTTTATCGAAATTCGATTGATTTTCTGAAATTTAGTTTAATTTTCAAATTCGAATGATTTGAATGAATTATCGAAAATCGATTGATATTCGAAATTCGATTAATTTTTGAAATTAGAATGAATGAAATGAATTATAGAATGAATAATCGAAATTCAATGTTCGATAAAATGAATTTTGAAATTTCGAACGAATTTTCGAAATTAGAATGAAATTTGTCTTAATGTCTGAAATTGACGATGATCGAAAAAATTATCGAGATTCGAAAGAATTTTTTAAGTTCGATAAATTTTACCGAAATTCGATTGAATTTCACATATTCAGGTTAATTTTCAAATTCGATAAATTTTCGAAATTCGAATGATTTGAATGAATTATAGAAATTCGATTAATATTCGAAGTTCGAATACTTTTTGAAATTAGAATGAATTGAATGAATTTTCGAAATTCGAATGAATTTTCAGAGTTCGAATGAAGTTTTCAAATTGCGATGAATTTTTTTATTTGTTTCTATTTATAAAAAAATTTGTCTTAATGTTTTCATAATAGAATATTTCTGCGAATATCGAATAACTCTTCAACAATCGAAAAAATATGAATTTTTAAATTGGAAAAAATTTTCGAAATTGAAATGAATTTTCGTAATTCGAAAATTTAAGAATTTTTAAGAAATTTAAAAGAATTTTTAGTATTAAGAGCGCACAACAATCTGTCCGTAGTGGCATGGGGCTGATTAACATTCGAACTTACTTTTTAAATTAATTTAACCTTAAAGAATTTTTAAAATTCCAAAAGATTTTCAAAATTCGAAAGAAGTTATAAAATTTAAATAATTTTCGAAATTGGAATAGATTTTTTGAAGAAAGAATTTTCAAAATTTGGAAACATTTCCAAAATATGAATGAATTATGTAAATTTGAATTAAGTTCAAAATTCCAATGAATTTTGCGAAATTTGAATGACTTTTCGAAATTTTGAAAGTATTTCCAAAATTCGAATATATTTTTGAAATTCGAGTAAAATGTAAATGAATAAAACATTAAAAAATTTAAAAGAATTTTCGAAATTCGAAGAATTTTTAAAATTTAAATAAATATCCGAAATTTTGAAAATATTTTCAAAATTCGAATATATTTTTGAAATTCAAGTAAAAATGTAAAAATGGAAAATTTTCTAAGTTTGAAATAAATACTCTATATTTCAAAGAATTTTCCAAATTTAGAAAGTTTTTAAAATCAGATACAGTTTTTTATACCCTCCACCAAGAAGCATATATATTCTTTTTCGTCTCGACATCCTGAGTCGATCTAGCGATGTCCGTCCGTCTGTCGAAATGACGATAGTGGTCGAACGCGTAAAGCTAGCCGCTTGAAATTTTCCACAGATACATAATATTGATGTAGGTCGTTGGGGACTGCAAATAGAATATATCGGCTCAGATTTGGATATAGCTCCCATATAAACCAATTTCCTAATTTGACTTCTTGAGCCCCTGGAAGCCGCAATTTTGTCCAATTTGGCTACAATTTTGCATATAGCAATCTGTTATGACTTCCAACAACTGTGCTAAGTACAGTCCAAATCGGTGATGAACCTGACATAGCTCCCATATTAGCCGATCTCCCGATTCAACTTCTTGAGCCAATGGAAGCCGCATTTTAATCCTTTGCGTATATTTTGCATTCGATGTTCTGCAATGACATCCAACAATTGTGCTAAGTACGGTCCAAATCGGTCTTTAACCAGATATAGCTCCCATATTTTAGCAGAATCCATGGTGGGGGATTCCCAAGAATCGGCACGGCCGAACTTAGCATGCTTTTACTTGTTTAAAATTTTACGTAGTTTTTAATTTAATTAGAGTTTTAAAATGTCAATTCAACAGACCTTTTTCCCTTTGACCATAGCCAAACCATCGGCTTAAATAACTACTCCACGTAAAACAATAAAACAAAATACCAAGTAGAAAACATCAGCTATCCAACTCTACAAAAACAACTGCAATCATTGCTTAGTAACATTCTAAACTCGTACTCGTTGAACTCAACTGTTCTTCGCAACAATAATAATGGCATCAAAAGTATGCAAAACTCTTTCAATTGTGTTCCCCATACAAGTGTAGTTAGTCGATGTCTTTGACATCGTCGTTGTCCGCTTCTTGCATTTTGTGATGCTCCCATGTGTGTTGAATGGTTTGAACTCTCTTCAATGACTACATAAGGAGGACTTGTATATGTCGTTTCCTTTTTGTAATTTTCGATGAAAATGTGACAAACTCAAGGTACGAGCCAAAAGACAAAGGAAAGCGTTTAAGTAGAAGTACTTTTTGTTGGGTACAGAAGATGTCCTAAAGCAGGGGAAAATTTTTTTCAGTAAAGTATAATTATTACCCTATATACAACATTCACAGTCATTCTGTTCAAAATGTACCCTGTTAAGTAGCAAGAAAGGTCATTCCTAATGGAAGCTGATTTTGTTATTGGATTGTTTTACTATTACGCAAGGAAAGTTGTTTTGGTTTGAACAATTTTAAGATATGGAAACCTTAACCTAAGAGTTAGGATTTAGGAATATGACAAAAAAATGTACGAAAAATTTTGTCAAAATAGTTTTCACAAAAATTTTATTTTAGAATTTCGAGTTTTACTGTCAAAATTGTATTCTCAAACAAAATTTTATCCAAATTGTATTTTTAAAGACCATTTAGCCAAAATTTTATTTTTTTTAAAAATTTATTTTTATAAATAAATTTTGTCCTTTTTTTCTAGAAAACTTTGTCCAATTTTATTTAAAAAAAAATTTTTAATTTTTTTCTTCAAAATTTTAGTCAAAATTTCATTTATGTAAAATTTTGTCAAAATTTAATTTTTATAATTTTTTTTCAAAATTTCATTTTTATAATTTTTTTTTTTCAAAATTGTCAAAATTTTATTTTTATAAAATTTTTTTTTCAGAATTTCATTTATAAAATTTTTTTCAAATTTTCATTTAAAAAAAATTTTTTTCAAAATTTCATTCCTTAAAAATTTTTCAAACTTTAGTTTTTTAAAATTTTTCCAAAATTTCATTTTTTCAAAAATTTAATTTTTATAAATTTTTTTTTCAAAATTTGATTTTCATACATATTTTTGTATCTTCAGAAGCCCCCATACATGCATGTAAAATGAAAAGATATTACTCTCCAATTCAGAGAAGACAATTGAAATTGTTCTAATCTCTTTAGAATGGTACATTTCTTACTTATCACCGATTTACACTTGGTTAACAACATCGTACTTCACCAAATTAAGCAAAAGGAAACTTAAAACAAAATCTAAAAACGAAAATGAAAAACAATACAAAAGCCTCTAAACAAAAGATAATTTGCCAAATGCGCTGTGCACCGTATGCCAATGTCGATTTTGGTGGTGTTGTTACTGCTGGTTGGTTGGTTGGTTAGTATGTTCTGGTATGGTATCCTTGTTCCTGTTGTTTTTGGTGCTGCTGTGTTCTTGTCGTGATGATGGCAGTATAACCAGGCAACCAACCATCACTAATATACGACTCCTCATGGCAACAACTGCCTTCCTCCCAAAGTAGTTCGTACATGTACACAATTCTCAGAATCTGAGTGAATCTTTTCCTTCAGTTATCCTGCGTGTGTGCTGGTTGCATTTGCATTCATTCCGCTCTGTTTAAGGTACAACAACGAGGAGAACGACGACCATGGTGATGCTTTTGTATGGAACAATAAAACATCTTTCGTTTTTGTAAATTAAGCAAAATAGTGAGTGATAGCAGCCAGTGTTGCCAATATGACAATATTATAGAAATGTTCATCTATGATTTTTCTATAAAATTTTAAAATTTATAATTTGTTTTTTTTTTTTTTTTAATTTTGTTAAATTTTATTTTTATTCGATGTTTACTTAAAGGTCTATTATATAAAAAAAAATCGCCGCAATTGTAGTTTAAAAAAAAAATGTTGACGGAATTTCATTTGTATTCAACATTTTGCAAAAATTTAATTTCTATAATAGATTTTTTCAAATGGTTAATTTTTATGGAAAACTACCTAAACCGGGCACGCTCCGCTGCGCCTTCATTTCAATATTTATTTTCGACAATTAAAAAGCTTTTAGTAAAATACTATGCTACGAAAGTTATATACGTACATATGTATGTCGCTTGACTAACAGCATAACGATATAAATGCCTTTATTTGAATCCCATGTGATCCTTATTGGTCTATGAATTCGCTTGAAGGGTTTAAAGTCATTTAAATTTGGATGTAAGATGTACTCCATTCTTAAAAGGCTTTATTTGAACCCGATATTCTCATGGTGTTTTGACATCGGACAAATATGTCCGATTTAGGCGTGTTTTGGGGAGTGGGGTGGTCCGCCACACCCTTAGCCCCTAAAAAATAT
The DNA here is from genome assembly GCF_963082655.1 of Stomoxys calcitrans. Taxonomy (NCBI): domain Eukaryota; kingdom Metazoa; phylum Arthropoda; class Insecta; order Diptera; family Muscidae; genus Stomoxys; species Stomoxys calcitrans. The sequence continues at coordinate 41,826,341 of NC_081553.1, read as the reverse complement.
CGGCATAGTGCTCTGTTCTCAAATATCATTTATTTGAATCCCATATTTATATTGGCTTAAGGGGATATCAAATTCGTTTTCTAATCTCAAATACCCTTTATTTGATTTGGGGGTGGGCCCGGTTTGGCGGTGGTCCCGGTTCGGGGGTGGGCCCTAAAAACAATCAACATCGTGCTCAATTTTCTTTGAGTCGCAAATTGTTATAATGAGCAAATACGTCCTATTTGGGGGTTGTTGTAGGAATAGGATGTCCTCTAGAGAGCTGGTCCCGATTGTTGATATCAGATTTGTGCTCTACACCCAAAGAAAGGGGTGGTCTAGGGGTGGACCCCCAGAAACATGTTCCCACATTTGAATATCAGATTCGAATTCTACTCCCAAATACCTTTCATTTGCCCCCATATTGCCATGATCGGTAAATATGTCCGATTTAGGGGTGTTTTGGGGGTTAGGGTGATCCCCAAACACTTGATCAAACATTTTTATAAAAAAAATGTTAAACATTTTGACAGGGTCAGTAAATATGTCCGATTTGAGGGTGGATCGACCTCTCAAACATTGGGGTCCCAAATTTGGATATCAGAATCGTTTTTATACCCACCACCGAAAGATGAGGGTATATTCATTTCGTCATTCCGTTTGCAACACATTGAAAGATCCATTTCCGACGCTATAAAATGTATATTTTCTTGACCGTCGAAAAATCTAAGACTATGTCCGTCCGTCTGTCCGTTGAAACCACGCTTCATTCTTTACAAATAGAGATATTGAGCTGAAACTTTGCACAGAATCTTGTTTCGTCTTTAAGCAGGTTTAGTTCGAAGATGTGCTATATGGGACTATGTCATTATATAGCCCCCATATAAACCGATACGCCGATTTAGGGTCTTAGGTCCATAAAAGCCACATATTTTATCCGATTTTGCTGAAATTTAGGACAATGAGTTGTGTTAGGCCACTCGACATCCTTCTTCAATTTGGCCTTGATAGGTCCAGATTTGGATATAGCTGCAATATAAACCGATCTCTCGATTTTAGGCTTTGGGCCCATTAAAGTCGCATTTTTGTCTGATGTCGCCGAAATTTGGGACAGTGAGTTGTGTTAGGTCCCTCGACATCCTTGTTTAATTTGGCGCAGATCGGTTCAGATTTAGATATAGCTGCCATATAAACCGATCTCTCGATTTAAGGTCTTGGCACCATAACAGGCGCATTTATTGTTCGATTTCGCTGAAACTTGGGACAATGAGTTGTGTTAGGTCCCCTGACATCTATTTGCAATATGGCCCAGATCGGTCCAGATTTGGACATAGCTGCAATATAGACCGATCTCTCGATTTAAGGGTTAGGGCTCATAAAAGGCGCATTTATTGTCCGATTTTGCCAAAAATTTGGGACAGTGAGTTATGTTAGGCCCTTCGAGATCCTTCTTGAATTTGTCTCAGTTCGGTTCAGATTTGGATATAGCTGCCTTATAGACCGATCTCTCGATTTAAGGTCTTGGGCCCACAAAAGGCGCGTATATTGTCCGTTGTCGCCGAAACTTGGGACAATGAGTTGTGTAAAAAAATGAGTTGTGTTTTTTTTTAAATTTGGCCCTGATCGGTCCAGATTTGGATATAGCTGCCATATAAAGCGATCTCTCGATGTAAAAGCGCATTTATTGTCCAATGTCGCCGAAATTTGAGGCAGTGTGTTGTGTTAGCTCCCTCGACATCCTTGTTTAATTTGGCGCAGATCGGTTCAGATTTGGATATAGCTGCCATATAGACCGATCTCTCAATTTAAAGTCTTGACCCCACAAAAAGCGCATTTATAATCCGATTTCGCTTAAATTTGAGACAGTGACTTTTGTGGGGCTTTCCGAAATCCGTGTCGTATAAAGTTCTGATCGGTCTATATTTGGATATAAAGGGTGATTTTTTTGAGGTTAGGATTTTCATGCATTAGTATTTGACAGATCACGTGGGATTTCAGACATGGTGTCAAAGAGAAAGATGCTCAGTATGCTTTGACATTTCATCATGAATAGACTTACTAACGAGCAACGCTTGCAAATCATTGAATTTTATTACCAAAATCAGTGTTCGGTTCGAAATGTGTTCAAATTTTGACAAATTTTGTTCAGCGATGAGGCTCATTTCTGGTTGAATGGCTACGTAAATAAGCAAAATTGCCGCATTTGGAGTGAAGAGCAACCAGAAGCCGTTCAAGAACTGCCCATGCATCCCGAAAAATGCACTGTTTGGTGTGGTTTGTACGCTGGTGGAATCATTGGACCGTATTTTTTCAAAGATGCTGTTGGACGCAACGTTACGGTGAATGAACACATTTCGAACCGAACACTGATTTTGGTAATAAAATTCAATGATTTGCAAGCGTTGCTCGTTAGTAAGTCTATTCATGATGAAATGTCAAAGCATACTGAGCATCTTTCTCTTTGACACCATGTCTGAAATCCCACGTGATCTGTCAAATACTAATGCATGAAAATCCTAACCTCAAAAAAATCACATAAAGACCAATATTTGGTTCTACAAAATTGAACAATGACTTGTACTTATTAGACAACTCAATGTTCGTGCCGAATTTGGTCCAAATTGGACCATATTTCGATATAGCTGCTATGAGGGCATAATTTATGCATTTTTACCGGATTATGACGAAAGCTACCTTCTATTTGAGTCCCATATTGTTATGATTGGCCTATATATCCATTTGGCGGACTTTGGGGGAGGGACGGCCCCCTTCGACACCCCTACTCAAAAGCAAATTTTACTGTAAAAGGGCAAACAAAATTTCGTTTAAATCGACAAACCTGCCTAAAAGTTGCTGCATTTTAGAATGCTAAGGGTTAGGATTTCTTTGAAATGTTCTGATTGTTTTTTTTTAATTTTTTTTATATTACCACATATGGCAACTCTGGCTACCACCAGCATCCTTAACACACAAAACAACAACTTCACTTTTAATAACATCAACTAAAACCCTCAAACTATGGTAACCATGTGGCATGTGGCATTAGCAACCATTGCATTACCATGAACACAGCTGAGAGTAGATGCTTTTACAAGCCATATATAAAATTGAAACTGGAGTGTGCAACCTTCCTTATTGTTTTTTTTTTTTTGCTTCTCTTTGTACAATGCGAAAAGGAAGAAGTTGCTGAATTTATGTGCATTTTAAAACACATCAGTCATTGGGTACAACGCTACCTGTTTCCTTATACGTATGGACAGGTCAAGAGATCAGATGAGAGATGATAATCAACCCAATTGTCCTTAAGGACAGGATGCAGATGTTTTGTTTCAAATGATGATTCAAGATAATTAAATCAACTGTTTATCATTTTAATCAATGTATTCAGTAAAGGAAACGTTTGGGAAGAAAAAACAGAACGGACGAAAATGATTTTTTTTAATGTACGAGGAAAAATATCAACTTGTTCATGGATTTTCAATTTCAAATCAGGAATTGAGCGATGTCATGATTTATCCTTTTTTTTAACAACAGAAACTGGAGTGTGAATTTAGTTAAAGGATGCCACCGTAGCGTAGGGGTTACCATGTCCGCCTATGACGCTGAACGCCTGGGTTCAAATCCTGACCATCAGAAAAAATTTTCAGCGGTGGTTTTCCCCTTCTAATGCTTGCAACATTTGTGAGGTACTATGCCTTGTTAAACTTCTCTCCAAAGAGGTGTCGTACTGAGGCACGCCGTTCGGACTAGGCTAAAAAAAGGAGACCCCTTATCATTAAGCTTAAAACTTGAATCAGATTGCTCTCATTGATATGTGAGAAGTTTGCCCCTGTTCCTTAGTGGAATGCTCATGGACAATATTTGCATTTTTAAGTAAGATGAAAAATTAATTTTTGGTGTTGGTAAAACCAATAAAAGGCTTTTTTGATTTTAAGCCCAGTAGAGTGGTTATGCAAATGCAAATTTTGGGCAAAAGTCTCAAATATCAAAGAGTGCAGTCCGATTAAAGTTTAAGCTCATTGAAAAGGGACCTCCTGTTTAATGCCGAGTCTAAAGGCGTGCAGTAGCACTCACATATCAATGAGTACGGTCGTATTAATTAAGCTCAATAATAAAGGGCCTCCTGTTTAATGCCGAGTCCGAACGGCGTGCCGTGGTGCAATACCTCTTTGAAGAGAAGTTTTTACATGGCATAGTACCTCACAAATGTTACCAGCATTAGGAGGGGAAAACCACCGCTGAAAATTTTTTCTAATGATCTGGCCAGGATCGAACCCAGGCGTTCAGGGTCATAGGCGGACATGCTAACCTCTGCGCTACGGTGGCCGCGGTAGTTAAACTCATTTAAAAATTGTTTCATCTAAAAATATTTTATTTTGTGAAGGATTTTCTATAAGGTTTTCATATTTTTTTGGTCTTGCGAAATAATGTCCTTTTTCTGATTTTGAGCATCCTTTGGTTTTCAAGTGTTTATATGGCTTTTGAATTCTTCCATTTTGTACATTTGTCTTCCCAAGTATCACTAATCATACCTTAATATACGATTTCGGTGCATAATCAAATGTATGCCACTTCTGTCTTTTGTAAAGAATTCAATCTATTGTTCCATTTGCACTGGCCTCACTCTGTTTTAGCCTATGTGTGTATGGGCCATGAAGATTCTATCAGTTGCCTTTGCTGCTGTTCCTAGTACAACACATGAATGCAATCCAATCTATTTCTTAACAAACATCCATGTTGCTTGGATGTTATTTAGACTTAGTCATAGTTGTTGTTGTTGTTGTTGATGCTGCTGTTGTTGTAGCCTAACCATTGCTGATGATGCTGACAATGAAGATGATGGTGCTGGCGATGGTGTGTTTAACTTTAAGCCATTGTTGGTTGTTAATACCTACACTTATTGATTTCTTCCCCACCATTGATGGAGGCCTTCCAGGCATTTCTGTACCTTGCACAGCAGTACTATTCTAAATATTGATGGTTGATTGTAGTTGTTGGCTATACATGTAGTTTCTTCATTTGATTTTTTCCTTAACTACCATCTTTAGCTTAGCTCTTGTTGTTTCCTCTTTCTCTGTACTAGTGCTGCTATTCACCTTCAATATTTCCCCAACATGTATCGAAAACCTAAGGCTATTTATGAATTTTGTATCCTCCAATCAGCATCATCATCCCGTGGCTATGCTCACTGTAAGTCTTTTTTTAATCCGTAGGTAGGTATCCGTGAATCCTTTACACGCTAGAATTGTTAAATGCAACGGTGTTTGCTGGCGGTCTGGTTTTGCCTACTAAAACCTGAAGGGAGATCAGCTTAACACCATTATTGTAGTCAGTCATTCATCGCTGCCTTCACTACAAAGATTGTATTTGTATGTATTATGTTTTTTGCCTGCGAAAAATGATGAAAAGCAAGAAGATAGTTTGCATACCAAACTAAATGTTTACATACTTTAATACCTGGTAATTACTTCACCTGCTATAGTCGAATTATGTGCATTCACATATCCATTAAGAGATTAAATTAAACATAATTTTTTTCAGCCATAACTCATAGTGTGAAGTGCTCCTGGGCTAAGAAGGTAAATTAATTACTCTAAATGTACTGCATTTGCCCTCAATATTAGCGATCACTCAAAAAAATTTTTTTTTTGGTTTTTTTAACTGAATTTGGTAGTGTAAAACCTTCCGCATCATCAGCGTCTCTACGACCACATCAATATAGCCGGATATAGATGCATGTCTTATTAACATTTCAATTATTGTAGTATCTTAAGAGTTGTTGTTTAAGAGTTGTTTAATTCACTCATAATAGATTATTCAACATTAATCATTTATTTAAATTTTTTTTACAAATTATTCACTATAGCCAAATCTACGGCTTTTTAGAATCGCGGAAGAATGGTCTTTCCCTTCAATCGATTTTTACAGAACTAAAATATTCCAAAATAATGGACATTTTTCGATGTATTTTGTTCATTAAACACTGTGTGACAACTATTCTATTTCTCCTAAAACTCTTCTGCTTCTTTTATGATCCTACTTCCTAATTGATTTTTGATTAACTGGATTTGGAAGTGTAAAACCTTCCGCATCATCAGCGTCTCAACGACCACATTATTACTATTAAAATTTCAATTAGTATCTTAACGAGGTCACTTAATAAGAATAAGTCTTATTCGAAACCTTCTTTGATACTGAATGACTTAAAGAACGTGTTTCATATGTTATGCAGAGATGTTTAATTCCTTTATAATGGTTTATTCAACTTTAATAAATTTTAAAAATTTCTTTAAAAATTATTCACTATAGCCAAATCTACGGCTTTTTAGAATTGCGGAAGAAACCCATGATCATTGTTTTCAATCATTTTTACAGAACTAAAATACTCCTACTAGAACCGAAATAATGGACATTTTCCGATGTATTTTGATCATTAAACATTGTGTGACAACTATACAAACATGCAAATTTTGCCCAGGAACTTTCCACTAAGGAATAGGGGCAACTATTCTAGTTCTCCTAAAACTCTTCTACTTCTCTTAAGATCCTACTTCTTAAAGGAAGAAAAGTTGTAGTTATGATTTGTTTTCCATGACGTTTAACGTTAAGCTCCATTCTATATGTAAGACACAGATTAAAACTTCTGGCTTCAGGTTAATAGAATCGCATATTTACAGATTGTACAAAAGAGCTTAAGCAGATGTACCTTATCATCAACCCATCGGCTCCTGCTGCATTGTTATATCCTCGTTAAAATTGGTTTGGTTAATCTTCATACCAACAACTAACTACCACTAAATTTCTCATTAACATTCCACTAAGGAACAGGGAATACATGTCTCATATCAATGAGTGCAGTCCGATTAAAGTGTACAGCTTAATGATAAGGGGCCTCCTTTTTTATGCCGAGTTCGAATGGTGTGCCGCATAGCGACATCACTTCGTAGAGAAGTTTTAACATGGCAGGATACCTTAAAAATATAGCCAGCATTAGTAAGAGGATAACAGCCGCTGACATTTTTTCTGATGTTCACGCCGCGATTTGAATCCAGGCATTCGACGTCGTAGGTGGACATGCTAAACTATGCGCCACGATACCCTACATCTTCATACCAACACTTGAGAAAACTATTCTTTGTATAGAGTCTGCTTGAGGTTGTGGTAATAACCAGTGTATGATATTTCACCCTTTTTTATACCTACCACCATGGAATAGGGGATATATTCATTTAGTCATTCCGTTTGCAACACATCGTAATATCAATTTCCCAACCTACAAAGTATATATTGTATATTTCGGATCGTCGTAAAATTCTAAGACGATTTATCGATGTCCGTCCGTCTGTTGTAATCACTCTACAGCCTTCAAAAATTGAGATATTGAGCTGAAATTTGGCACAGATACGCCTTTTTGATGCACGCTGGTTAAGTTCTCAATCGGGCCAAATCGGACCATATTTGGATATAGCTGCTATATAGATCGATCTACAGATAATGCCCATAAAGCTTTATATTCTATCCGATTTCGCTGAAATTTTAAACTGTGAGTAGTTTTAGCCCTCCCGCCATCCGAGCCGAAAAAGGTTCAGATCGGAATATATTTGGATATAGCTGCCATATAGACCGATCTGCCTATAAAGGGTCTAAAGGCCATAAAAGCTTTATTTTTTATCCGATTTCGCTGAAATTTGAAACAGTGAGTAGCTTTAGGCCTCCCAATATAGGACCCAAATATGGTTCAGATCGGACAATAGTAAGATATATCAGTCATATAGACCGATCTCCCGATAAAGGGTATGAAGCCCATAAAAGCATTATTTATTACCCGATTTGGCTGACATTTGAAACAGAGAGTTTTTTAAGCCTCCCGTCGTCCGATATAAATTTGGTTCAGATTGGACTATGTTTGGATATAGCTGCCATATATTTAGATATGACGATAATGGGTCTGAAGCCCATAAAAGCTTTATTTATTACCCGATTTCACTGAAATGTGAATCAGTGAGTTGTTTTAAGCCTCCTGCCATCTGATGCATACATTGTAAAGATCGGGCGATATTTAGATATAACTGTCATATAGAGCGATATACCGATTATGGGTCTGAAGCCCATAAAAGCTTTATTTATTAACCCATTTTGATGAAATTTCAATTAGTGAGCTGTTTTGAGCCTCCCGACCTCCGACCCTAATATGAATCAGATCAGACTATACAGATATAGCTGTCATATAGACCGATCTTCTAATTTTGGGTCTTAGTTCCATAAAAAGCGGATTTCACTGAAACTGTTACTTGTATATGAGTTATTGGTAGAGTTGGGTAGTTCCGGATGGTACTATTGGGTTGCCCAAAAAGTAATTGCGAATTTTTTAAAAGAAAGTATAATTTAAGTGAAAGGAGAAAAAGTTGTTTGTGGCAACCACATTAAATGAATGTGGTGGCATCCACATATAAGGGGATCGCAAATGAAAAAGCACCTAAGGAACTAGTTCCTTTTGTGGAACGGATCTAAAAGGAGCGGTCAATAAAATGAGCTAAAATGCCCACCTCTAGTTATCGGGACCTGAATAAAATATGATCGAGACCAGCCCCTATTTAGATATATCTACGGATATAATAATGGAGATATAATTAAACAGGATTATTATTATATCCTTGGTGGTGGACAACCATAGTTCAGCACGACCGAGCTTAATACGTTTTTACTTGTTTTAAACTCAAATCTCTTATTAAAATTCAGCTAGTTCAAAAAAAAAATAGTCTTTAGAAAATTTTACTACAATATAACATATTATTAAATTAAAAGAAATACATGTTTACAAGATTATTAATTTTATTTTTTGATTTCTTTTTTTTTTAGGTAAGTTGAAAAGTTGGACTTTCATATGTTGAAAATATTAAGTGAATGTATGGTAAGATATATGCTACATAAGATTTGATTAGCTATTATTTTTTGCCGACACTGGTTTAAACAGCTCACGCACGTTTCGTGTTTTGTTTCACTGTCAAACATCTTCCGTTTGGTCTATAATTTAACCATGAATTGTCTTACAAACGGACAACGCTTGCAAATTATTGAATTTTATTATCAAAATGCGTGCTCTGTTAAGAAAGTTCTTTGTGCGCTTCTTCCATTTTACGACGAAGCACATTTTTGGCTCAATGTATACGTAAATAAGCAGAATTGTCAATTTTGGAATGAAGATAAGCTAGAAGCATTGCAAGAGCTACCAATGCATTCAGAAAAAGTCATAGTTTAGTGCCATCTATGGGCTGGTGGCATCATTGGACCGTGCTTCTTCAAAGATGATGAGAATCGTAACATAACTATCGTTAGATGATATCCTTCTTTTTTTTGGCAGAAATGCAAGAGCTTGACTTGCATGGCATGTGGTTTCAACAAGACGTTGCCACATGCCACACAGCATGCGTAACAATGGACTTATTGAGAGGCGAGTTCGGTGTACATTTTATTTCACGTTCGGGACCGTTCAAATGAACGCCTAGATCGTGCGATTTAACGCCTTTAGACTATTTTTTGTGGGGCTATGTTAAAGCTCATGTATATAAAGACAAGCCCGCTTCAATTGACGCATGGGAAGACCACATTGAAGCATTTATTAGTGAGATACCGGCCGAAATGTGGGAAAGAGTATGCCAAAATTGGACTAAGCGGATGGACCATTTGAGGCGCAGTCACGGTTAATATTCAACCATTAAATTATATGGACCGTACTATCATGCATTTTCCAGATTTTTTTTTGTTGAAAAACTTTCCTGTAGCTCTTACTTTTGTTGATATCAGTTTCGCATTCTATTGTCAAAAACCATTCATCTTAGTTGCTTATTATCGTGTTCGGCCTACTTGTCACTTTAGGAGGGTTTTGGGGTTAAGTTGGACGCCCAGATACTTAGGGTCACATTTTTTACAACAGATTGCTACTTTATTTTGTCGTTGGATGCCCATAAAGTTTTTTTTTAATGAATAATGATGTGTATGGCTCCCGCGTTTTCAGTTCCACTGCAAATACTCTGCTCATGTGCCTCTTGTAAATGCGGTGGTATGATGAGTGTTTGCCAAAAACAATAGAAACACCGCAATTTCTATTATGTGTATGGCTCCCGCGTTTTCAGTTCCACCGCAAATACTCTGCTCATGTGCCTCTTGTAAATGCGGTGGTATGATGAGTGTTTGCCAAGAACAATAGAAACACCGCAATTTCTATTTAAAAAATTTAAAAATCAGTAATTGGGAACAAAATTAAATATTAGCAATATTAAAATATTTTTTTTTGTTAAAATAAGAGGCTACACCACAAATATGATTCGATTCATTGTAATGCGTTAATGAGTGGATGACTCAATTTCCTTCCATTCAAAACACCGCCATGGTCAAAGACGATGTTTAAAGCCCGGCACGGGACAGCTGTAAGCACCACACAGGCTGGAACATTGAGGTCCAATCTGATTGCTGTCATGAGAAGCTTAGCTGCGAGCTACCGGAGTGTCCAAAGGTTGCGGATAGTGGAATACTCCATATGGAGTAGCTGCAACGGCAGCTGCGGAAAATCGGCGGTATCGAGCGGAGAGTCTCAGTGAGAGGACGGGCGGCACGGCTCTTGCACAAATACTAAGTGCCTATGTTGCCCGATATGACAAGACGAGTTATTGTCGCCTTTAAATAACCAATGGCCAACATGTTTCCGCGGCGATCGGTCGTATAGACCTGAACGAGTTTGCTCACCTACAGGAGCTTGACGAGGATCTCCACCTTCACATAAAAATGTGGCTACGACAACAACAACAACACGATGTTTAAAGCGTTGGCATACAAAGCATAGACATGAATTTACAAGTATTCAGATGATCGACACTCATATCAGTATGATGGACATAACACCGCGTAAATCCTGTCGGCGATATATACTAACAATGCATTTTTATGAGCATATCAGAAAAATGCCACCGCTGATTCCAATAAAAATTTAGAACATACGATGCAAATTTGAATGCTTTATTATAGTGTTTTCTACGCCTATAAATCACCCTTTAGTTGTCTCACAGTGGCACATCCCTTATCTTTGACAAAAAACATTGATATGCTGCTCCTAAATCAAATTTGCAAAGGAACAGGGGCAAACTTCTCACATATCAATTAATGCTGCACGATTCAAGTTCAAGCTCAATGATAAGGGACCCCTTTTTTGCCGAGTTCGCGTGCCGTAGTGCGACACCTCCTTGGACAGAAATAGCTGCCTCACCAAATGGTACAGTCGCTTACAATGTCGCCATCATAAGAAGGGGAAAACTACCACTGATAATTTTATTCTGATGTTCTGGTCAGGATTCGAACTCAGGCTTTTAGCGTCATAGGCAGATATGCTATCCTCTGCGATACGATGGCCTCCAAGTTTTATCTTAACGATGACAGTTAACTTATGCAACGGTTACCCTTCCCTAATGCTGGCACGATTTGCCAGGCATTCAGTAATGTATAACTTTTAACACCGTTAGCACTCGTCTTCGGCATCATTCGGTCCCTTATCATTCAGCTTAAATTTGAATTGAACTGCACTCATTGATATGATAGAAGAATCCTCCTCCTTCCTACTGGTATGCTTATGAACAATGCTGCCGCCCTATTGGGATGACTTATACGGTGTGGATCATCAGTGTCGCTGCGACCACTTTTGGAGTCGGCATTGGAAAGTGTTATGGTTTTGGACGAATGGTGTTTGTTCGCAACAAAATCAGCATAGAACTGAAACACGACACAATAACTCACGCTATGCTTTATATGTTGTCAGAAAATAGCCTGTTGGGCTTACAAGATTCTTTCCAAAAGCTTTGGTCCTTTGCTACTGTGGTATGACATTGGACTACAAATTATGGAAGTAAGTCTATAATGGACCGTCACTATACACCGATAAAACAGATATGTTTATATATAAAATTAAACAATGGGAGTCATAGAATGATCTCCCTTAACCTTGGGTCAAATCCCGTCGAAAACATACAATAATCTATGGTGTTTTTCTTTCATTTATGCTGACGACATTTGTCAACATTTCAGCTTTTTACAGGTTTCCTATGAGAGCCGTTCTTTTAGACCAAGTCGTTCCAATTTATCTTTAAAAGTGGATTTTAGTGAGCCAAACCTAATTAAGCATACAAATAGATAAACGTGAAGTTTTCCCTTCGTGCTTTTACGGAATGTTCCTCATTCTAACATTTTTCCTGAAATATCTTTCTTTGCTCCTAATTTAATAATGATTTTTTCTTCGCAATATTCTAATTCATCAAAGTGTTGAGAAAAACTTCCATCGTCGCCATGACTATACAAAAATTCTATACTTGTACTTTAGTCCACCTTCGCATTCATTTGTCACCACCACCCCCTGCGTAGCGTTGTGTTATCCCTAACAAGTTGTACAATTGCAATCCTTTTTAAAAAGGACGCTTTTTTCGTCATATTTGCTTTCGTCGTAGTCGCAGTCATCGCATTCATCGACCTGGAAACTGTGTTACGCCAAGTGAATGCATCAAGAGCATTAGCAATCGTTTGGTGAAGGATGCTTGGTTTGGCTTGGCTCCTTGATGTTTGATGCTGTTGATATTGCCTTTGGACACACTGCCTGCCGTTGGTATACTGATGTTTTGTGTTAATCGATGTGTGTAATAGAAGCATTCGTTTTATTTTTATGTAGGAACGTTTTTGAGAAGTCTGAAATACGTACATCAAATATGTATGGCCTAAACTGTAGATGGCATGATGGCACTCGTTTTTTTGTGAGTTTTGTCAAGGGAACTAACGCATGATGCGCAGATGTAGTTCCCATGAAAGATTCTTACTTTGTAAGATGCTCATTTTACACATGGACTCTTAAGGCTTAGTTTGGGGGGAATTAGTATTTAAAATGCTGTTATGATAAGTGCAAATTTTATTTTGGGGGAAAAGATAGCAAGAAAGAAAAAAAAAACATTGCGAAAAAAAGCTTTGATTGCAACAAACAAGTTTAATTTATGGTAAACAAATTATTGTATCAATAGAAAAAAAAATAGTTTGTTTATAACAAACAAGCTATAGTTGTAAAAAAATTTGAATTTAAACTTTATTTTATTATACCGTTTAGTTGCAATGGTATAATATATTCGAGTTTCAGGTATAGTAACCAAATAATTGTTTAACTGAACAAAAATCATTGTTTATATCAAACATTGTTTATAGTTGTGTTAACCAATTTAATAATTAAAGTAAATAGCTTTAATTAGATTTACTTGCGCCCCAAAATCTGAGTTGTTAGCAAACTGCGGCCACAGTAGCACATGTTCGCAAATGCCTCTGAACTTTTCAGTTGAAATCTTTTCTGAAAAACGTTGGATTTTGTTTACGATAAAAGTACATATTTTTTTGCGATAAATTCTTGCAAAAATTTGTGACAAATAAAAAGTTTTTTTTTACACTGGCAATACTTTTCATTCTTGATATATAAAATGTTATTGGGGAGTTCAACTAGTTGTTCTTTACTTATAATTCAATTTAAGTTAATGCTTATGTATATGTATATTCTTTTTATAGCCTCCACCATAGGATGGGAATATACTTATCTAGTCTGTTCTGGATCGTCTCGACTCTCTGAGTCTAACTAGCCATGTCCGTCCGTCAGTCTATCGAAATTACGATAGCGGCCGAATGCGTAAAGCTATCCACTTGAAATTCTGCACAGATACTTAATAATGGTGTAGGTCGTTGGGGATTGCAAATGGGCCATATCGGTTTAGATTTGGATATAGCCCCCATAAAAGCCGATCCTCCGATTTGACTTCTTAAGCCCCTAGAAGCCTTAATTTTAATCCGATTTGGCTGAAATTTAAAACAAAGACTTGAGCTATGACTTCCAACATCAATCCCAAGTACGATCCAAATCGGTCTATAAACAGATATAGTCCCCATAGTAACCGATCCCCGGATTTGTATTCTTGAGCCCTTAGCAGCCACAAATTTCATCCGATTTGGCTGAAATTTGGAACAAAGACTTGAGTTATGACTTCTAACATCAATCCCAAGTATGATCCAAATCGGTCTATAAACAGATATAGTCCTCATAGTAACCGATACCCGGATTTGTATTCCTGAACCCTTAGAGCCTCAAATTGCATCCGATTTGGCTAAAATTTGGAACAAAGTCTTGTGTTTTGACATAAAACATCCATGCCACGTATGATCCAAATGGGTCTATAAACAGTTATAGTCCCTATATAAACCGATCCCTGGATTTGACTCCTTGAGCCCTTAGAAGGCTCAATTTTCGATTTGGCTGAAATTGGAACAAAGGCTTGAGTTATTACTTCCAATATGCAGCCAAATATAATTCGAATCGGTCATTGAACAGATATAGACCCATATAAACCAATCCCGGATTTGCCATCTTCAGCCCTTAGAAGCCTTAATTTTGACCTGATATGCCTGAAATTTGGCCCAAAAACCTATCTTTTGACTTGCAATAACAGTGCCAAGTTTTATCCACATCGGCCAATATGTTGATATAGGCCCCCCTAAGTCCCGATATCTCGATGTGACTTTTTTAGACCAAAATAATTCAGTTAATAAGGGTACCTTTTTTTAATGGAATCCATGGTGGTGGGTACCAAAGATTCGGTAACTTAGTGCATATGTTTGTAACACCCAGAAGGAAGAGAGACGGACCCATTGATAAATACACCGATCGACTCAGAATCACTTTCTGATTCGATTTAGCTATGTCCATCTGTCCATGTTAATTTGTGTACAAACTACAGGTCGCAGTTTTCATTCGATAGTACTAAAATTTTGTACAGGCATGTTTTTCGGCCAAGAGACAAAGCCTATTAAAATTGGAAAAAATCGGTTAAAATTTGGATATAGCTCCCATATATTTATATGTTCGTCCGATTTGCAGTAATAATAAAGTGAAATCATTTGTTAACCGATTCTCTCAAAAATTGACAGGAAGGATTTACTCTTGGCATTACTGCCGAATTTCATAGAAATCGGTTCAGATTTAGATATAGCTGCCATATATGTATATCGCCCGATTTTCAGTTCCAGAGCCATTACAATCGCATTTATTGACTTAAACTTGCCAAAATTTTCGCTTAACGCTTTCCTCGACGACTACCACGATATCTGAGAAGTCTGCTCAAAATCAGTTCAGATTTAGATATAGCTACCATATATATGTTTGTCCGATTTTGAGAAGTATTGCAGTAAGGTGCTCATTTCTTAACCGATTCTCTCGAGCAGGAAGCGTTTTCTCTTGACTCTCGACATTACCGGTGAATTCCATAGAAATTGGCCCGGATTTAGATATAGGTGTCATATATGTATATCACCCGATTTTTACTCTAAGAGCCACTGCAAGCGCATTTTTTATCAAATCTTGACAAAATTTTGCACAATACTTTTCTCGACGACTACCACAATATGTGAGATGTTTGCTCGAAATCTGTTCAGATTTAGATATTGCTTCCATATATATGTTCGTCAGATTTTGGGTAATTTGGAATAATGTTGTCTTTTGTCAACCGTAGTAAATACAGTTTGAACATGCTTGCTAGAAATTTGATATGGATTGTTTAATAACCCATCTGAAAATATCTGCCGAGCTCCCACATTGTTGGTAATTCAAACTCTTTCAGAGTATATTTGGATTTATTTCGATGTTATGGTACACAATTATATTAAAAACCTTCCATGTTGCTGTAATGAGTTTAGTCATTGGACATGTCAATTTCCGAGTTAACCATGCGCATTCGACCGAGCTGCTCAACGTACTGACCGTTCTTTGCTCAGTCAAAAAAAAAAACGGAACAAATTTATTGTTTGGAATTGTCTATGTTAGTGACGAGCACACTACTACAAATATTTGTAAGCCCCTGAGCTTGCTTGGGTTTATTTTCTTGTATACGTACAGTAATGTGTAATTGTGTAAGTATTTTGGCCTATCACTGGTCTATACGCTCAAATATTCACCCTCTCTCTGTCTCTCTCTCTCTCTAGTAGGAGAGACGCAAGAGTATAATTATTGGTGCGGTAAATGAATAATCGTTTGCGGTTATCGAAACACTTTTGCCATTAAAGAGTTTTTGATTTAACAACAAAAGAAAAGTAATTTTACTGGTGGAGTTGCTAAGGGGTTTACATTAAACGAAGTTAGTTACATTCAAAAATGCTACGTTTATGGCAAACTTTCGATATGTTGAAGTAAAACGTTTCATAGTTACAATAAAAGAAAAACTTCTTTATAAAAGTATTTTGTTTCTCGCAAATATGTCTCAAACGTTTTATTTTTTTAAGTTTTTTGCCTGTAAGGGCAAAGATCATTAAATTTTACAATTTTTGTTTCTTTCTTTCGAGACGAGCTCAATGATCGGAGATGCTCTTTGCAAATGGAAAAGGAAAGCCAGAGTTGGCAACACGCACCAACCACTATGGGACTCGTTTCGTCTTTGATTAGAAGACTTTTCAACCATATTAGTTGCGATAGCTTCAAGGGCCGCGCGTTGGTATGTTGTATTTAAATCGTATTAATTGCGAAAACGCCTCTATGATACAATTACCACATTAACCACGCTCGACAACCCTGTCTGTTAGCTGTACTTTTTCCCAATGCATGAGTTTTTGTGTAATGACAGACTTTTTTTCTGTCACAATTACACTACTTCCGCGGTACACATGATTCTGTGAATCTGTTGGAAGTTGTATTGATGGCTTCGAACGCTAGACTTAGAGCAACATTAAAATCTGATATTTAATTTCTCAATAAAACAATAATAAATTCTCATAACTCGCGTCAATATTTCAGTGTATTGAAACTTGATTGAAATATCCTTCTAATATTCAAATTGGAATTATTGCCCTCTGCGTTACTTTTACTTCTCTCTCATTGGAGAGTGCTTTCTAATAAAAGCTTTCTTAAGGCTTATTAGGCCCATTTTCACTATTTTAATTTCACAAAACTTTTAATACCCTTTGAATAGCTTCTGCAAAGTCATTGGGAAGAGAAATTCTTTCAATTTGAATGCTTGGTTTGCTGCCATCTCCTCCTGACCATTGAATTTTAGTTTTGAGGTGTATAAATGGGTAGATGAATGAACCAACGAACAAGCATGGATGACTGCTCCTCGGATGAATGTTGTTGTGTAACAATTTGCCTTAAGCCTTATTTTGACTATGAACTAAGAATAAGAACAACAGCACAAGAGCCAGAAAAATGATTATTTTAATGCAATTTCAAAGAGTGTATGTACGTGACCACAAAAGTAGAAAATTATTACGGGCACACAGCACACAAAGATATTACCACCAAACTCAAAAGGCTAAATGCCTTTTGGCCACAACATCTCCCTTGCAACAACCGTCAAACAGGGCAAGTGAAGAACGAACATCACAACAGAGGAGTCACAGAGACGCCACAGAGGAGTTATTGCCGACATCATGTGGCTGGGGCATCTTCTCATCTCAATGCGATAAGTGTTGCCCCTGACGAAATCTGACAACTTTTCACAAAAAATTTTGCCAACTTTGATTCTTAATAAAAATTTAGATCGTTAATTGTTTTCAATACCACTCCCCTAAGCTGGTTCATGTCTGGTATTGTGTCCCCACCTAAGTGCCGGTATCTGTTGGACGCGAAAGCCGGGAAATGACAAAGGAAATGCTCCAACATCTTATCATATTCCCCGCAAACCTTACACATTCTATCACTTGCCGCACCGATTTTGCATAAGTGATCTCTCGTAGTCCTGTGTGTCCCGTTATGATATCGAATGATATACTGACCTCTTTTTTACTTCCTTTCAGTAATGCCTCGTACTCTCACGATCCTGGTCACCCCACAAGATTTTCGCCGCCCCACCGACCATTTCGCTGTTCCACAATGTTGCATGCGCATTCGTCGCCCATTCCCTTAACTCGAATTGCGTCGACCCGAAAGGCTTCGGTTTAATCAAGTTCATCGACGGCAGTCCTCTGGCCTTCACCGCCAAATCATCTGCCCCTTCATTCCCCCTTATTCCGTTATGACCCAGCACCCAAACGATTCGGATTTTGCCATCCTCAAAGATGGCGTTAATCTCCTTCTTACACTGCAAGACTGTTCTGAACTTGCCGTCCTGGTTGTTATTGCCCTTATGGCAATTTTATTGTCGGTAAAGATGTTCGCACTCGACGTCCTCGCGTTAGCACCACACCACTTCACGCATTCCGTGATCTCCCGGATCTCCGCCTGCAGGACCGTATTATGGTCAGGCAGTCTAAAACAGATCTCAGTCCCTGGGTTCTCAATGAAGACCCTCAGACCCACTCTGTCCTCTAGCTTTGGGCCATCCGTGTAACATGATCTTCCAGATGTCAATACTAGGGTTCCGTCAGTCCAAGACTGTGCCGATGGCAGCAGTGCCTCGCCCACGACTTTAAGGTTCATCTCAGATATCCAATCTGAAACCTCTTCACTACCTTCCAGGTTTCCTATCGTCGCCTCGATTATACTGCTATGGTATGATCTGCTCCCATCCTCAATCCATTCTCCCATCGCCTTAAGTGTCAGTGGCTGCCTTACACCTTATCTGTATGTCAATGGGTCGGATATCTAGAATAGTCTCAAGTGCCCTAGTCGGCGTGGTCCTCATCGCTCCGCCTATGTCAAGACAGCATGTTCTCTGAACCTGTTGTATGGTCCTTATGTTGCACTTTTTCTCCATAGCAGTCCACCAAACTACTGAGGCGTAAGTAAGTATTGGTCTAATCACGCTCCTGTAGAGCGTCAGGCCCCATTTCGAGCTTACTGCCCGTCTACATAGTGCCCAACATCTGTGAGCCTTCTCAGTACGCTCCTGGATGTGTCACTAACAATTCAGTTTCCTGTCCAATATCAGACCTAAGTATTTAAAATTGTCAGATATCTAAATCGTCTTATTGATGCGTTAAATTTGCCAACCGTCGTCTTCCTCGTAAACAGGAAAATTTCAGTCTTCTCTGGGTTAACATTGCGACCTCTGGGTCTAGCCCAGTCATATGCCATATGCATGACCCTTTCATCCCTTCTGCATAGCTCGTTCTGATCCTTACCCCTTAGAAGAATTATGACATCGTCTGCGTAGCAGACGGTTTCAAATCCCTCCTCAGTCAGCATACGTAATAGTTCATTTATGGTCATCACCCAAAAGAGTGACGATAAAATGCCCTCCTGTGGCGTGCCTTGTGTCACTTTTTCCCTTACATTTATGCCATGGGACACACAATTTATCCACCTGTTCCTTAGAATATAATTTATCCAGTCTCTAAGGACCGGGTCCACCCGGTACTGGTCTAAGGATTGGATCAGTGTGTCGGTCCGCACATTGTTAAAAGCCCGTTCGATGTCAATGCATACCGCCAGGGCGTACGTTTTGGTATCGAAGGATTCTTCTATTTTATGCACAACCTCGTGCAAAGCAGTCTACATCGACCTTCCCTTGACATAAGCATGCTGTTCGTATTTGAGCAGACAGCAACCTAGCCTAGTAATTTTACTTATTTTTTTTGGATAACAAAGCACTTTACCAAACATGGGTAAAAGCATATTATCGTTAAGGATACCCCTTCTGAAACTTATTACAGAATTGACTATTCAAAGAAATTTGGAATTTTAATTCAATATACATATGTAACTAAAATGTTTACAATTTTTATTTCTTTAGTTCACAATAACATGCTCGGAAGTAACCATAATTTACTAACTGTTAGTAAGTGTCGAACTAAAATCGAATTTGCTGACTGTGGCATTGCCAACTCCAAGAATGTATTTTTTTTATTTTTTTTTTGGCTCCCCACAAACTAACGGAATAATGAGGAACATAACTTTCAAGACTCGAACTTCGGGAAACAGAATCTCATGCTCTATGCCACAAACACATCTACACATTTTATAGTTAAATGTTTATTTAAGTTATGCTTACTTCCACTAGAGATAATATTGTGCCTATAGAACACGTCAAAAAAGCATGACCATCTTTGATGGAAAAAAGTTAGAAAATGTTTTGCGTTTATGTTGAAAGGGGAAAATAGTCGACGTCTAAAAGAACACTGATGTGGATGAATGCGTAGAGCGTCTGCTTTGTAAAAAGAAGTTTCTTGGTTCAACCCTCGGCTGCGACAAAAGGTAAAGTTTTTTTTTTTTAAATTTATAATTGCAATGCTTTTAATTTATAATTGCAAAATTGAATTTGTTCTCTTCAAAACAGCTGAGCAATTGACAGCGTGGGGTTGGAAGACAGGCGGAACTATTGGGTTGCCCAAAAAGTAATTGCGGATTTTTTAAAAGAAAGTAAATGCATTTTTAATAAAACTTAGAATGAACTTTAATCAAATATACTTTTTTACACGTTTTTTCTAAAGCAAGCTAAAAGTAACAGCTGATAACTGACAGAAGAAAGAATGCAATTACAGAGTCACAAGCTGTGAAAACGCCAATAAATGGGTTATGTAATTTAGATATGTTCGCCAATTTCCAGTAAATGCTCCGAAGAGTTCATAAATAGCTATTTTTTTCAATATTTTTTTACCTTTCAGTTTCAATGCATGTTAGTTCATATTACACCTGTAGGAAGTTAAAAATGAACTAAAGTTATGTAAAAAGAATTTCCTAACTGTTATGGAATTATTGAACTCGTAACGAGCATATAATTCTTTATCTCTTCAAACTTTCCCAAAATTAGTTCATTTTAACTAGTGTTGAGGTTAACATTTTTTTGAGTGCAATGCCAGTCCCATATTTCCATTATCAGCCTATATATTCGGAATTTTCGATGGGGTAAAGGAAGTGGACCCTCCCCTTTTAGGTACCAAAACTTTGAATAATGTATTGCGTTTTCTAGATTCGCAGACACATTCCTTGAAAAGTTTAAAAAAATCGGTTCAGCCGCTTTTGAGTTTGTACGAAACAAACTCTGGCAACTCTGGTCTTCACTAACCCCTGCCTGAAAAATCATTTAATTTCAGCACAACAGATGTCTGAAGGAAAATTCTCTAGGCTGGAGAGTAGCAAATAGGGAAAATATGCAGACTCCCCTTTCTGTTGCATTCCGACTGCTTTTTCTGCCTTCGATTTTTTTACACCCAAAGGATTTCTCTTGCAAAACTGCCAGAAGAAAGTAAGGTAGAACTAAAATCCCTTGCCATCATCGCCTTTTTCAACGCCAACGACTTTTCAAAACGGTGAAATAAAAGAAAACAAATTTTCCATTTTCCATTTGAAATGAAATTTCATTTTTGTTCTTCTTATGCTGGCTGGCAGGCTCCTCGCTCCGTAGTTGATTATCATGGTTTTGTGCTAAAATGTCGGTTGCTTGTTTCCTCCGCTGGCCATTGAAAATACCTACCGAAGGATGCCCTATGTTATGGCAACACAAGAAGAGTATGCCTCCACTTCCACTCCACACCACGTTGCTGTTGCTTCACTATATGACAGGGCAAAAAGCTATTATGTCTTTTTGAATTAAAAACTACAGAAATGATTTGCCAAAGACATATGAAAATTGAATGAATGTGGAAAGGAATGCTATGCATGGATGACAGCCAGGCTGGCAGCTTTTCTTTGGCTTATTTTCTATGGCAAGGGAGTTTGCCTGCTATTTGAGAATTAATGTAATTAATTAATTTTCTATGGTCTTTGTAGTTTGAAAGATGTGCTCATCACTGTGGTTTTTTTTTTTGTTGGATGTCAGTTAAGGAGTTCTGACATTCGATGAGTAGTCTTGTTAGCAATAGGATTGAAATTCTATTCTATCTATCTCTATAAATTTAAAGAGATTTTCAAAAACAAAGCCTGTCAGGTTTGTTCGTCACAACATGTTTGCTACTTAGTTTCAACATTTTGACACCATAGCCTAATGTTGCCCATTTGACACCATAGCCTAGTTTTGACAGACATTTCGACAGAAGGATGGATGGAGAGACGGACGGACGGACATGGCTAGATCGACTCAGAATTTCGAGACGATCCAAAATATATATATATATGTACTAGCTGACCCGGGCCCGATCCGCTGCGCCTTCTTTTACTTTATATGGAACAAAAGTTTTCTTTGAATATTTATTTTCGACAATTAAAGGGCTTTTCGTGAAATACCATGCTACGAAAATAGCATATCGCTTGGGTTATATATATAGGTTATCAAATTCGTTTTCTAATCTCAAATACCTTTCATTGGAGCCACATATTGGAAGGGTCGAAAAATTTTTCCCCTTTGGGGGTGTTTTGGGAAAGGGGTGATGCCCTAAATACATGTTCCTAAATTTGGATATCAAATTCGCATTCTACTCCCAAATACCTTTATTTGAGCCCCATATTGTGATGGTCACTAAAAAATTGCTGCTTGTGGGGTATTTTGGGAAAGGGGTAGACCCCCAGAAAATTGGTCCCGAAAATGGGTATAAATTCTTGCTCTACCCCCCAATACCTTTAATTTAAGCTCCACATTGACATGGTCGGTAAATATGCCCGATTTAGGGGTGTTTTGGGGATTGGGTTGGGCCCCCAGACACTATGCCCGGAAAATATATCAGCAACGTGTTCTATTCTCATATATCTATACATCATTTATTTGAGCTCCATTTTGCCATTGGTCTCAAAATCAAATTCGTTTTCTAATCTCATTTGAACTCCTTATTGCAAAAGTCAACAAATATGTCCGGTTTGGGGTATTGGCCCTAAAAACTATGAATATTTAGTTGCAATCTCTTTAAGACCCAAATTGTCTTGGTGAGCAAATACGTCCTATTTGGGGGTTGTTATGGTGGTGGGACGTCCGCTAGACAGTTGGTCCCTAATGTTGATATCAGATACGTGGTCTACTCCCACATACCTTTAATTTGAGCCCCATATTTCCATAGTCGGCAAACATGACCGGCTTGGGTGGTGTTTTGGGGGATGGGCGGTCACTCAGTGAGTTGATCTTGAAATATATATCGGATTCATGTTTCACTTTAAAACCCTCTTATTTGAGCCTCACATTTCAATAGTCAGCAAATACTTCCTATTTGGGTGGTGTTGTGGGGGTGGGGTGGCCCCATAGATACTTTTCCCAAATATTGATATCAAATTCGTACTTTTCTCCCAAAGACCTTTCATTTGAGCCCCATATTGCTATGGTCGTAAATTTGTCCCCTTTGGGGGATGTTTTTGGAGAGAGGCGGCCTCCCAAAGACTTGGTCCCATATTTGGATATCAGATTCGTATTCTACATTTAAATACCTTTTATTTAAGCCCCATATACCCTCGATCAGTAAAAAAAGTCCTGTTTGGGGGGTGTTTTGGGAAAGGGGTGACCCCCAAAAACGTGGTCCCACATTTGGATATCTGATTCATATTCTACTCGCAAATACCTTTCATTTGAGTCCCATATTGTCATGGTCGGTAAATATGTCCGATTTAGGGGTGTTTTGGGGCTTGGGGTGGTCCCCCTAGCACTTGCTCCGACAATTGGATATCCGAAACGTTTTCTCATCCTAAATACCTTTCATTTGAGTCCCATATTCGCGTGATTGGTCTAAATATATGTTTGTTGGGTTTTAGAGTGGGGCAGCCCCCCTAGGTACCCCATCCGATATTTGGATACCAAATTTTTATTTTTAGGGGGATATAAGAGACCACACAAAATTTCACTTAAATCGCACCACACATCTCCAAGATCTGACGTTTCTGAAAATTAGGGTAAGGGGGAGGGTCCGCCCCCCTTCAGACATCAAAAAATGTAGTACTATATTTTCACCACGGAATCATTATGCACCATCTGTGAACATTTCAAGAAAATCGGTTCAGCCGTTTCTGTGTCTATAAGGAACACACAAACAATAAACAAACCTACAAACAAACACAAATCCTTAATGGTGTCACAAAAGATATTTCGAGGTGTTACAAACGGAATGAGATGGCAAATTCGAATAGTGATGAGTCAAAGGTACAAAGCACCACACTGTTGCAATAAAGGTTGTAAACGCCTAACAAGTCTAGAGTTTGGGTGCACAAATGGTTGTTGTTCTGCGAAGCCCATTTGACATTTAAAACACATTTACTTAAGCTACTTAAAAAGGCCAAAGGTGGCCTTAAGGTCATTTCAAATGTTTGATTATTTCTTGTTCTTATTGAAGCCTTAAAACACAGCAATTTTAAGCTACTTATAAATTCCAATTTCCAATGGTTTTATATTATCTTAGGCTACTTATTCTTTTAGATTTTGTTTTTAGATTTTATAATCTGTGAATTCATAGTAACACTTGCAAATAAAGCCAAATAAAGGGAGGCCTATGAAAAAGTTTTTTTTTTATTTTTGTCACCTAAACGGATTACTGGTCTTCAATGATTTTGTTCTTATGGAAACTTCTGAACATTTCGGTAAATAAAAGAGTCTCATAATTCATTGATATGGCGACTGCTGGATCTGTCCTCTCTGTCGATCCAAATTTTCAATGCATTTCCGTAGACCAAAAATTGCAGAATATTTGTGACAGATTACAAAGCTCAATTAAGGTGTGTTTCAAATATAAATCTCTATATGAGCCACCCTATATATGTACTTTTGTATATGTGCTTAAAATCTTTCAAAGGACAACATCGTGTATGGTCTTATTCATGGTTTTTGTTTGTTTTATTTTTCATCCTCTTACTGATACAGAAAACTGGCAAACATATATCAGAGGGAAATTAAAAGTCAATATCGTAAAGGATACTATGAATAAGCATTTGCATAATCTTTTATAGTTGTATGATAATTTTAAAAATATGAAATAAATCCAAAAAGGAACGTTTGCTCTTAAAGCATAACGGCTTGCAGTCATTTGAATGAATTTCATAGTATTCAAGAGGTCAGTGAAAATCAAGGGAAACTATGAATAGGTAATTGGCATTATATATATATATATATATATAAATGAAAATTGGCTTTTTTCATCACTAAAACGGTACGAGGGTATTATTAATTGTAGAGTTTTTGATTACACCCAAAAGGGCATGCCGATTGTCCCAGAATCATTTCCAGTTGTGATTTAATTACAACACACAATAAGATAGTATCAAGGGTATATAAGATTCGGCCCTCGAATCTTATATTCGGCCCGGCCGAATCTTATATTCGGCCCTGCCGAATTTTATATGCCTATGGATCGCATTTGTCGAGTTCATTGCACGGTATCTCTTTTTAGGCAAACAAAGACTATTGAATATGAACTGTAATGCTATTGGACCTATATCATGTTATAGTCCGATTTGGACCATAAATGAATTAAATGCTGCACATTGTAAATAGAAGTCATTGTGTTTTGTGTATGTAGGGGCCAAAAAAGCAAACTCGGGAGATGGGTTTATATGGGAGCTGTATCAAGCTATACATTAATTCAGACCATATTAGACACGAATGTTGAAGGTCATGGGAGAAGCCGTTACACAAAATTTCTGCCAAATCGGATGAGAATTGCGCCCTCTAGAGGCTCAAAAAGTCAAGAACCCAGATCGGTTTATATGGCAGCTATATTAGGTTATGGACCGATTTGCGCCATACTTAGCATAGGTATTGTAAGTCATAGCAAAACACCTCATGCAAAATTTCAACTAAATCGGATATGAAATGCGCCCTTTAGCGGCTGAAGCAGTCAAGATCCAAGATCGGTTTATATGGTAGCTATACCAGATTATAAACCGATTTTAATCGTAATTAGTACAGTTGTTGGAAGTGATACCAAAACACCACGTGCAAAATTACAGCCAAATTGGATAAAAATTGCGGCCTCTAAAAGCTGAAGATGACAAGATTCCAGATCAGTTTATATGGCAGCTATATGAGGTTATGTACCGATTTACGCCATACTTAGTACAGTTCGTGGAAGTGATACCAAAACACCATGTGCAAAATTTCAGTCAAATCGGACAAGAATTGCGCCCTCTAGAGGCTCAAGAAGTCAACAGCCAAGATTGGTTTATCTGGCAGCCATATCAAAACATTGACCGATTTGGCCCATTTACAATCCCAACCGACCTACACAAAGTATTTGTTTAAAATTTCAAGCGCCTAGCTTTACTGCTTCGAAAGTAAGCGTGATTTCGACAGACGGACGGACATGGCTAGATCGACTTGAAATGGCATGACGATCAAGAATATATTGGGTTGCCCAAAAAGTAATTGCGGATTTTTTAAAAGAAAGTAAATGCATTTTTAATAAAACTTAGAATGAACTTTAATCAAATATACTTTTTTACACTTTTTTTTCTAAAGCTAGCTAAAAGTAACAGCTGATAACTGACAGAAGAAAGAATGCAATTACAGAGTCACAAGCTGTGAAAAAATTTGTCAACGCCGACTATATGAAAAATCCGCAATTACTTTTTGGGCAACCCAATATATATGGAGCAGCAAAGCCAATGATTTTGTAGTCTGGTGGACGCTATTTCTAAAGTCCATATAATGTTCTACTACCAAGCCAAGGGAAAGCCAGAGAAACATGGGAATGCAAACTTACCCATGAACATTCCACTAAGGAACAGGGGAAAACTACCGCTGAACAATTTTTCTGATGATAACGCCAGGATTCGAACCCAGGCGATCTATTGAGTAGGATGAAATTGGTAAACTAAGTATACATTTATATGGAATTTATTACAAAACCTCAAACTGTACCTTGCACCACTACTGTAGCTGTGTAAAATGTGTAGTTCGACTCATTAGTTCTTGCTCATTCGGCTTTGGCATGTCGGTCCGTCCGCATATCCTTTCTGTGCTGATAGTCCGTCTGTCTTTTTTGTTTGTAACTAAAAATATGCATATATCACTTTTTTGTCCCAAAGACAAAAGCTATGAGTTTTGATAAAAATTGGTTCAGATTTAGATGTAACTCCACGGCAGTTTTGACTTATTTGCCACAACAAGTTTTGCATACATTTTGTGGCAGTAAAACGATTTTCGCACTTATCTTTAATGTATTTAAAAGCCAAAAAGTGGCAATTATCCGATTAGTCCACCTGTCGGAATTAGCTTTTGAGCATAATAATCTGTCACATCTTTTTTTTTTTACTTTTTATGCAAATATATGGTTTTAATTTTTTGTGGCTGGTAAATGAAATGGCGTTAGTGGAAATGATGTTATCAAATTTTCTTGGTCGTTTAACAAAATTCGCACTTAAACGATTGGCCGTAAAGAGAGTGGCTGATATCAAAAATTCTCACTTAAACGACTGGCAAGTAAATCAAAACTTTTTATTTCCCTCTTTGGTCTTGATCGGACAATAACTTACTAAAACCGATCTTACAAATTACTTCTTGAGTTTAAAGGTTTTGTTAAAATTTTCAAGGAAAATCAGTTTTCTAAGTTTTCATATAAAAATATTTTCCCCTCTCTAACAAGAGCTTTTTCTGCTCCGCTGATATTTTATAGATATTCTTATATGGACCACTAGTCGTGGCTGGCGAATAAGAAGCGATAACACCAGCCACGCAGCCACGACTATAAAAATCAATTTTCACCCCATAAAAAATGAAGAGATGATGTCGTCTCTGCTGTTGCTGCTGTTGTTGCTATTATGTTATTCAACTTATAATTGGAAAGCAGGCGGCGAATATGATGGTGGTTATGAAAACACGCGCACACATAAAAAGGACATCAGCTTGGCGTTTTTTTTTCTCTCCAACTATGTACCAAGAATGTGTATATGTTGGCTTCGTGGACTTAATTTGCATATGCTGTCCGTGCACTGAAACACGGATGATGGGTAGATACACAAACAGAAGCGCTTAAAATAAAGCGCGCAATGTTTTCTACGGACATAAAAAGGAAGCAAGAACATCAACCACCAACACATAGAGGCATAAACCAATGACACCACTATCACTACCACCAACACCAAACACCTCTATGCCAGCAAGCTTTTGGACTCCCAACCACCCATCCATACAAACATCCTTTGAGAAGAGTAACTTTATGTTATGGACCAGAAGAAAAAACAACAACAAAAATCCATATCCTTTGCTTGGTTGCTGCTCTGTTTGTTTGTGTGCGACCAGAAATGCCATTAAGGAGTCCTATGTTTTTTCATAGGTTTTTTTTTCACTTTCTCGGCAAAAGAAAAAATATTCCATAAAATAAGTGTTATATGTCGACTTTACTTCAATAGGGTCCTTTCTGTGTCTATTCCATGGTTTTTTCTACTGTTCTTCTTTCTCTTTTCTTTTTTCTCTTTTCTTTTTTCTCTTCTCCTCTAATTTCACTTTGAACCAGAACGACGACAAAAAAGTCAAATGTAACGAATTAAAAATAAAACTCCAGCAACTCTCGAATGCTGGGTGGTTGTGTTTGACTTTTTCTCCAACGACTTAGAAGAACGACACATGGTTATTTCGCAGCACTCAGCCATAATCATCATCGTCAGAGAGCTGTCACGTTGCCTTTGGTGATGGACCCCATTGCCCCATTCTTTTCTCCCAGTATGAAGTCGCCATTTGTTGTTGCTGTTGTTAAGCATCATCTGCATAGATTCTTGAGTTTTTCATGTTACCGACCAAGGTGGTTTCTATGACATCTATTTGTTTCACGTTTCCATTTTCTGTTGGCATTTTTTTCTATAATTTTCAACCTTCCTTAGCTTGGGACTACATGTATAGGGGAGCTCAATTGATCAAATAAAATACAAACTAGTCTACGTGTCATTAAATAAAATAAAAGTCCAAAAGAAAGGTGTTTTTTCAACCAAATCAAGACTTTTTAGATGTATTTTAACAAGAAAACTCCGTATGAGGATTTTTTTAACATTTAGGTTATTTTGCTTTTCATCCTTATAATTTTTTCATGTTTGGTTAGATGCAAAATAATATTATGTATGTTCTAAGAACTCCCAAAAGCTTTTAAAAATATTTTAGTCCTGTAAGCAAACATTAAAGACACTGAGAAAATGAGAAAAAAAAAATTATCAAGGTAGTAAGAAAATTTTCCCATCGTTTTCCAAAACAGATAATTTCGACAACGTTTTCCATAAATGGCTGTCAGTTCTAAACATCACTGGACTTTTTGGAATCCTTGATCGGCCAAAATCCACCGCCACAGTGTTATGTGTCTGTTTCGCCTTGTATAGTTTGTGGTCTGGATTTTGCACGGTTTGTCAGAACCTAATTCTTCCTCGGTTTTCTTGAATATTAACCGATCTTGCAACGATCGGTCAATATAGACAGGTTTTAGGAGATTTTGGTGGTGGGGCGGGTCACCTGACACTTGTGCCATAATTTGAATAACAGATTCGTACGTTACTCCTAATTACCTTTCATTGAAGTCCTACGTTTTACCGATCGGTCTAGGTGCCCGTTTGGGGTGGGGCGTTCCCCCTAACTTCTTGACCACCAAACTCAATATCTGATTTGTGTCTTCGGGTTACTATTAAAGTGGAGGCCACCGTAACGCTGAGTAGTAGTAGTAACCGATCTTGCAACGATCGGTCAATATAGACAGGTTTTAGGGGATTTTGCCGGTGGAGAGGGTCCACTGACACTTGTGCCATAATTTCAATATCAGATTCTTACTTCACTCCTAATTACCTTTCATTTAAGTCCTATGTTGTACCGATCGCTCTTGTTGCCCGTTTGGGGTGGGGCGTTCCCCCTAAGTTCTTAAACACAAAACTAAATATCTGATTTGTGTTTTCGGGTTACTATTGAAGTAGAAATATTTCCTTCTATGACCGAATACATAACCTTTAAACGACGGACATTTGAAAAGCAGAGGAAAGACGTTTGTAATGGGTTTAGAGAATAAATCATTCTCTGCTTTAGTGAACTATCACTCCCCTCAGATGTACGTGTTGTAGAGAAAAATTGCATTAATACAGCAGAGGATCGATTTCTGACAGCTCGTTGAATACCTCAGGTGAAGCCTAATGTCCCAGCACAGACAACGTGACTCACAGAAGGGTGTGATGAGATTCCTCGCTTTATGGCTAGAAGCATTGAAACTAAAGCCATGCTTGTGTTCTACTGTCAGGTCACTCTCTAAACTCCGTAGAAGCGATGATAAGCCTTCAGTCGCTCGTCGCTCGTAAGAAGCGATAAGCCAGGTTTTAACATTTATTTAGCATTCCTAGGTTGCTTGAGCAAAAATGAGTCATTCGTCCAATCCGATGTTGAGGACAAGCCACGAAAAGGCATTCATACCGAATACGTCTTCGTCGAATAGATGCCACCAGTTGCTTACGCATAGTTAGATACAGTATGGTGTATGCGATGAATATGCAAGCTGTACGCTGGATAGCACCTTCCACCAGACAGGCAAATTCCCTTTTCGGAAAAGGACTAATACCATGAATAGATTGCGTTTACCAGTGAAAACGCCGATATTGGGATCTACCCTGGTTGTTGCTAAAGGACAAGGTCTGTCTAAAACTCGCGAGATTGCCATTATCGCAGTTAGCAGTTAAAAAACTGTGTTGCAATGTATATGGAAGATGAGGTTCTCAAGGTAGAGTACCTGACCAAGGTTCTCAACCTGGACCATCTTATAATTCCCGTTGTCTGAACAATGAGCGGAGTGATGCGAATATTGAAGAAAAGGAGGATCTTTTAGATCGATCTTCTCTCCCTCCCTCTCTCGCACCTCGCGACAATGCTATGTCGATCAGCTTGCTCGACAGGTGTCAAATGGACACTGTCTATGTTGAAGATTGGGTTCTCCTTGTCGAGCAGTGGAATGCATATTCAATTTGAGATTCTCCAAGTAGAGTATCTTAAAGTTGAAGCATCCACACCTAATATGGTTGAAGATGAGGTTTTCCAAGTAGAGTACCTAAGCTCTTCAACCTGCAAACTCTTATAGTTCCCGGTGTCTGAACAATAGGCGAAGTGATGCTACTACTGCAGCCACGAAAGGGAGAATCTTTCAGACCGATCTTCTCTCCCCATCTCACGCATCTTGCGACATTGCTTTTGACACTGCAAATAAATTTGCTATATCGATCAGCTTAACTCGGCAGGTGTCCGATGGACACTGTCCCTATTCAAGATGGGGTTCTCCTAGTCGAGCAGAGGATTGCATATTGAATTTGAGGTTCTCCAAGTAGAGTACCTGAGCCAGGTTCTCAACCTGGAAATTCTTATAGTTCCCGTTTTCTGGACATTGGGCGGAGAGTAGCGACTATTGAGGCCAAGAATGGGAGGAACTTCCAGATCGATCTTCTCTTTCGCACTTCACAACATTGCTGTTGACACTGAAGATAAACCGTGTTATAGATTTTCCAATTAGATTCCAATTCCAAAACAGATTAGCAAACATTTTACTGCTGTTTTAGCAAACAGACTTTTCATCAGTCGGCCTGCTATTCTACACTTCCAAACATTTTGCTATAATAGCAGAACTACCGCTGAAATAGCAGCAAAATTAGGTAAGGTTGGGTTGAAAAGAGAGTGTGGGATGGACAAAAATTGCGGCTTCCAGGGATTTAAAAAGTCAAATCGGAAGATCGGATTATATGGAAGCTGTAGCCAAATATGAACAGATATGACCCATTTGCAATCCTCAACGACCTACATCAATACTTAGTATCTGTGCAAAATTTCAAGCGGCTAGCTTTACGCATTCGACCGCTATCGTGATTTCGACAGACGGATTGAATAGACGAGGCGATCAAGAATATCAAGACGATCAAGAATATATATACTTTATGGGATCCTAGATCAATATTTCGAGGTGTTACAAACGGAATGACTAGATTAGTATACCCCCATCCTATAGTGGTGGGTATAAAAAGAAATCTATACGTGATGGAGTTCAAACGTAATTAGTGTGTATGCATGTTTGGCTTGGAAAATGACAACCGGCTATTGATGGCGAACTCAAACACCTCAAAGTGAACAAAATGTTTGTGTATCGCAACATCAGTCGTTATAAGGATAAAACGTTGGCAACATTGCCAAACGCCATGGTGGACGTGTAAAAAAACTCGATTTAACGAAATTCACGCCTTAGTGGCAATTATTGGGTTGCCCAAAAAGTAATTGCGGATTTTTTTAAAAGAAAGTAAATGCATTTTTAATAAAACTTAGAATGAACTTTAATCAAATATACTTTTTTACACTTTTTTTCTAAAGCAAGCTAAAAGTAACAGCTGATAACTGACAGAAGAAAGAATGCAATCACAGAGTCACAAGCTGTGAAAAAATTTGTCAACGCCGACTATATGAAAAATCCGCAATTACTTTTTGGGTAACCCAATAGATAACTTAATTTTTAGCACATTTTCCAGCTTTATCCACATATCCATGATTAGGCATGTATTTGATAAAGGTTTCGGGGGATCTTTTACATTCCACTGAATTTTGAGAAAACTTTTCTCTGTGTATATTTTCGCCACATAAATAAATATTTAACTACACATGGATGCTCATATCAAACAACTTCCTCTTTTTTCTAAGAAATTTCCTTATTGTGTGTTGAGCAGCAGTAGCTGTAGCAGCATCTATGAAAATATCAGAGGTATAGCTTTGATGTTGATGTCCGTCTGTCTGTTTGTCTCCTCTTAACAAAAGTGTCATAGAAAATAAGAAGCTTGTATTTTATGTTGCCTGTATAAATATAAAGAAAAACCCAGCAGAAAATAAGAAAAACACTCTACTCTACATACATAATTAATGTTTTGCAACAGAAACGGTTGCGAACGAAAGCCTTTTGCAAAATGAAACCAATTTCTAAGAATTCGTTTATAAGTATTTTTAACATTGGCTGAATGTCATAGCAATGAATAAAGAAATAAGACGCAATTACATTAAAAGCATATGACCTAGATGGTCCTTGCTGCTCATTACAGTCTCACCTTAACTTTTAGGTACATACTATATTTTTTTTTCTTTTTTTTCGTGGAAAACATTTACTAATTGCTATTTGTTTTCTCTTTTTTTTTTTTTTTGTTTTGCAGGAATATTGTCTCCTCCGGGTCCGTTTCTAACGCCCAGTCCATCACCATCGATCTCAGCTAGTCCACGTTTGCAACCATCACCGTCATTATCACCATTTCCGCAGGATGTACTTCTAGTAACGGGTAATCCATTAACAAATGCCACCACGCATGAACAGGTGAGTAAAAAAAATAATTTCTGAAATCTAAAAATGTTTATAACCACCGATATAGGATTGAGGGTGTTTTAAATCCATTTGTTATACTTCGAACTATCGATCAGAGAACCTACATTAAAAAGTACATAAAATCTTGATGGTCTTGGCATTCAAGGTAGACCTGACAAACTATCGATAATCGCAACATTCGTTATTTCTAATAATTAATATCGTTTGCTATCGTTAATTTCTCACCACATATATTTCAAACAAAAATGAGAAGTAACAAGTAAAAAAGCAATTAAGTTCGGCCGGGCAGAACTTTGGATACCCACCATGAAAATCGGTTGAAAC
The DNA here is from genome assembly GCF_963082655.1 of Stomoxys calcitrans. Lineage (NCBI taxonomy): Eukaryota > Metazoa > Arthropoda > Insecta > Diptera > Muscidae > Stomoxys > Stomoxys calcitrans. The sequence continues at coordinate 41,792,918 of NC_081553.1, read as the reverse complement.
ATCAGTCGAAAAATGCGCCCTCTATAGGCGCACACATTCAGTGTCGAATCGTTTATTTTTGTTCAATTGTGTAAAACATTTAACTCTGCCGATAGTTTCGAAAAATATTAATCGATATTCAGCCCAAAAATTAAATATCGATAATATCGAAAGTGCCATCGATATTTTGCCACCTCTAATTCGAAGTCGATCTAGCCATATCGTTAAAAACGAAATCATGAACAGATACACACGCCTTATGAATGTACGTCGTCGGGGATTACACAGTTAGAAGTTCCCATATTTGTCAAGTATGGCCGAATTTTTTATGTGAACTCCAAATTCCCCACCAAATACCGCTAGATAGGAACATAAAAAGATAAAGGCCCCAATATGTATTCTAATAGGCAATGTTCTGAGCCTAGTTTGTTTTTTTTTAATCTAATAAAATACTCAAATTAGCATCATATATTCAAATTGGAATCGGTACTTATATTCGATAAAGCGAATAATAATCGATTGGTATCGTAAGGTCATGTTTGGCACCACTGACTTTGTGGGTTTATTCAAATTAAAATGAACACTTTTCACGTTCACAGATGACGTTTGGACACATTTATCACCGAAAAACTTACCAATTCCAACTCCCACGGTCCATTGGGTTCATATTTTTAAGCCAAAAACACTTAAATTTTCTCAGTCGATTTGTTTGCCAATTTATCGTAATCAGCTGTTTTCCCTCTGTGAGTACAAAGTATTTAAACAATATAATGTCTACGGACCAAATCAAAAAAAAAAATAAAATTTGATGGGTTTTGACAGCTATGTAAGTCAATCTTTACATGCAGCCTCTTCTTATGATATTTTAATGGCAAAGCTCAAATATTCCGATTTCATTTACTAGCAATGACATATATCGATATTTTCATTAATCGAAAACATATCTTGTTTACTTTTCCACCCTCCACCATAGGATGGGTGGTATATTATCGAAATATTGATCTGAGAACCAACAAAGTATATATATTCTTGATCATCCTGACATTGTAAGTCGATTTAGCCTTGTCCGTACGTACGTTGAAAGCACTTTCGAAGGAATAAAGCTAGGCGCTTGAAATTTTGCACGAATACTTCCTATTAGTGTTAGTCGGTTGAGATTATAAATGGTCTATATCGGCCATGTTTTGACATGGCTGACATATAAGCCGATCCTGGATCTTGACTTCTTGAGCCTCTAAAGGGCGCAATTCTTATTTGGATAAAATTTTGCACCAATTGATTTATTTTGACTTCCAATGCCTGTGCTAAGTTTGGTTCAAATCGGTTCATAACCTGATATAGCTCCCATATAAACCAATCTCGGATCTTGATGTCGCAATTATTATCCAATTTGGCTGATAATAATGCAGGAAGTGTTTTCGTTTGACCATCAAACACTGGGCCAAGTATGATTCAAATCGGTTCATAACCTAATATAGCTCCCATATAAACCGATCTCGGATCTTGACTTCTTGAGCCACTAGAGGGCGCAATTGATATCCGACTTGCCTGAAATCTCGCACGAAGTGTTTGTTTGGCCATTAACAACTGGGCCAAGTATGGTCTAAATAGGTTCATAATCTAATATAGCTCCCAAATAAACCGATCTCGGATCTTAACTTGTTGAGCCGCTAGATGGCGCAATGATTATCCCATTGGGCTGAAATTTCCACAACGACTTATTATATGGCCTTTAACATGAGTGTTAAATGGTTTTTAGAACCAACAACTGATTTTGGACGACCTTCACGAAATTCGTGTTGGAGTGAATTACGACCTCGGTTGAATTCACCATACCATCGATAAACACTGGTCCTTGATGGAACTTCATCCCCAAAAATTTAATTAAGTTCATCAATGCACTGTTGTTGAGTTAATCCACGTCGAAAGTTGTAAAAACTAATCGCAGGAAAATGTTCTCAATTTAATTCCATTTTTTGGGCGAGATGAATATTTTAAGTTACTGTAAACAACACAAATAGCACTCGTATGTCAAAACGTTCTGTGTACGTATAACCTCAAAAATGTCAAGCTTTACGATAGAGCTATATTTAAAACTGGTCTGATGTGGGCCATACCTGGCTTGGATATGGGGGCGTCGTGTAACTCACTGTTGCCTGTTATTGACTTAAGGCCTTATTCCGAAAGGTCGGTGTATAAGGCAGCTATATTTTAATGGTTTCCATATTGGTTGCGAATGTCGAAAGGATTAATGGAACCATTGTTTTAAATTTGGGCGGGATGGGGTAATAAAAGATCGGTCTATATATAAAAAAAGGGTGCGTGGGAGACCATAATAAGTTCAGATATTTATACGCTAAAAACAGTTTACCGTGTAAAATTTTGGGCGAAATCGGGTTATAAATAAGCCTTTTATGGGTTGTTATCGGCAGATTGGTCTACTTTGGTGATTATGCTTATTAACGATAGTATAGATACTATCGATATTTATTATTAGAAATATCGCAAATCAATAGTTTGTCATGACTGATAATCAGGAATATTTAAGTAGCATTCACGAGAATAAGGCAACGGAAGCTGGAAACATTAACCGTTCCCAGCTCCTAATGAAGTTTACCTCACTAGGCAAACCGGTTTTGTTCTGTCTCAACTTTGTTTCAGGGATGCAGCCGCATTTTTTATGAAGCTAAGATTGATGCCAGATATGTTACCATTTTATCTACACAAATAAAGTTTATCGGCTTGTTATCAGATCACTCTCCCCACGCATTCCACCTAGATCTAGGTATTTCACAGAAACCAGCAAGCAAATTAAGTATTGAATGCTCGTTCCACTAATTCTGTGCCACGCAAATGAGTAACTCGACTCACGCAAGCATCTGTTAATCCTGAGCACATTCTTAACTCTTCGGCTGCTTTATTTAGGTATTTAATTGTGAGACATGCGTTTTATCGGCATATATCGATAATTAGTCAGTACAACTCTGCACTGTATAGCACTCTGTCACAATAATTTAAACAGGCTTAATCATTTGCAGTTTTATCCAGTGCAAGTTAGATAGAATAGAATTGGAAAGCATTCCAGTGCAAAGTTTTACTACATAGTTGTCGATACCATTCGATAACAAATAAAAATAACCGATAAATAATGATTTGCACTGTGTAGCACAAAATCACAGACAATAGATCCTTATATATGAATTTTCCCTCTCTCAAAAAAATAGCAACCACGAACAATGGTTAGAAATCTGTCGTTTCCTTTTGTTTCATTCTTAAGAGTGTCTTAAGGAACACGAGAAGGGAATTGGAAGAAAAAAACAGTAAATTAAAAAGAAGCTAACAAGAAATTGAAAAAGTGTTTGAAGTTTAAAAGCTTAAAATGTCCACCAACGGTTGCAAACAAGCTAAATCATACTCGTTTTTCATACACAGTACTCTTAAAATTCTCTTTTCTCTTAGTTACTCATTTTTTTCTAACCTTTGTACTTGGTGCATCTTAAAAGAGTCGATGGTTTATCTATTTATTTATTGTCTGTGCACAAAGTAAAATATGGCAATTTTTTCTCTCTCTCTCACACACATGCTGTGCTTACTTTAGTTCTATATGGTGCAAATCCTGACTAATCGTTTATTACTAGTTTTTCGCATGATATCGTTTACTATTCAGTAAAACTTTACGCTGAAATTCTATCCAGAGCGTCTGTCATGCACTCGATAGGACTAAAATAAAACACAATAACAGTAAACCTTGTTATCGATAACTTTGCTATTGCTATAACGACCTTCATCTATAACTTCATGATAACGCACGTTATCACAACTAATTACGTTACGTTTTTAACAATAATTTTCCCTTAATAATTCAATGTCCCTTGGCGTTTGTTTTAATCCTTTTTGTGATGGCCACACAAAAGGCATCATCGTACCAATTATTTGCATTCCTTTTGTAGTTAAACAATAAAAAGTACTAAATATTATTTTTTTTTTTACATATTTTAACAGGAACGTAAAACGGTTACCCCGGGACGCCGGCAATCCATACATCAATTTACGAATGGTAGTCCAAATGCTGGAACGGTGGTTTTCCAGCCCAGTCCATCACAATCGCCTGCCGCAGCCACCAGTGTCATTGGCATAACAGCCGGTGCGGGCGGTGGTTTAAATTTGGTGGGAAATTTTCAAAATGCCGTCTCGCATGTGGCTGCCGCCACTGCAGGAGCAACAACAACGACAACAGGGAATGAATTGAACACAACGCTGGTCGGTTCCAATAATATACAATTAAATAAGGTAAACAGTTACTTCTAAATACCAATTAAAGAACGTTATAGAACAACTATTTTTATTTTCTATTTTGCAGAAGGGCAATAAACGCCAACAACAACAGCAACAACAACAACATCACCAAATATTTAGTTCCTCGTCCTCCGCTTCTAGCCACTATACAAACACCACACCGCATCAATCCTCATTAACTTTATCATCATCGACATCATCCTCGTCAGCGGCAACACCATCTTCGGCTTCATCGAGCAACACTGGGACTATAGCGGGCGGCTATGGGCAATCACATGCAGCAACGATCAACAATACACCGAATACGTTTGCGCCAACAAATGTGGCTTGTACGCCAAAAAATCAAACGAAAAAAGGTGTTAATAGCGCCACAGCAGCAGCCGCAGCCACTGTTTTGCCCATCAGCCAACAGCAACAACAATTTCAACAATACCATAGCGGTAGTCCTTTAATTGCCGATAGTCCATCGCCCAGTCCAAGTGGCACAACGATAACAGCCGCCTCCATTAAACCACCCACACCACAGCCGGCCATGCAAATGCTGCAACAACAATTCACCATTGCCAGCAATGGCAGTGGCGGTCCTGGCACGGGTCCACAACAAACCTTTCAATTGATACAAGGACCTCAAGGACAGATAATAGCAGCAGCGACCACGTCGGCACCTCAACAACATCAGCAACAAAGATTCACCACCACACCGACGGGGAGCTTGAGCAATTCCTCGTCGTTGACTTTAGCGGGGGGAGCGTCAAAGGGCAACAAAATGCCTCAACAGATATTGCCCAAACCACAGCAGCAGCATCAGCACACTGCGCACATGATGACTATGGACACACAATCGAAAACAAAAGGCGGCACAGGAGCCACAAATCCTACACCGCCACCACCGGTTACCTCTTCTACATCTTCGTCAAGCAATATGTCTCAAGCATCATTAACACAGATCTCACAATCAGCTCAACCGGGTCAGCCGCAGCAACAACAAATAATCCTACCTTCTGGTGCCACAGCTAGTCTCACAACCACCGCCGGCCAGCAGCCATTGCTGTTGAATCAAGTGCCCATGTTGGTGCAACAAAACACACCACAGGGTGTACAACTCATACTAAGGCCTCCAACGCCCCAATTGACAGCCACTCCTTCGCTTGTCATACAAAATACCAGGCCCCAGCCGCAATTGCAGCAACAGCAGCCGCAACAGGTCCTGCGAATATTGGGTCACAATGGAGCCACCATGCAGTTAGCTGCTGCAACGCCAACTTTTATTGTTTCGTCTCAGCCAAATTTGATACAGCAGACCAATCATTTGCAGGCCATAAAGACGCAACCCCAAAATCCCGCCATAACTCAATTAAGCGGTCTCCATGCCGCTCTCTCTGCAGCTGCGGCAGCGAATCAGCAGCCTAGATCTCAGCAATTTACAACAACAGCGACCACCATCAATGGACATTTGTTGGGCCCTTCGATGGCAGCTCAACTACAAAATCTCCAATTGGCTGCTGCGGCCGCGGCCAATGGCAATGGTCTGGCTGCTCAAATCCAAATGCCAAATGGTCTTAGTGCCTCGGCGGCACCCACGCTCCTCTCACAATTGCCCTCGTCCACGGGTACGGCCCAGTTTCAGCAAAACTCCGCTCAAGGTTTAATAAATCTCAATCATCTTAGCAATGCCAATATACAACAAATAGCTGCGGCCGCAGCTGCAGCAGCAGGAGCCACATTTCAGACGCCGGCCGCACCAACAGCAGGATCAAGTTCCGCGGGCGGCGCTGGACCACAATCACAACAAAATTCAGGTAATAATGGTGGATCAAGCCATGCAACCAGTGATCTCTATGCGACAGCAAGTCTTACACAATCCTCGCCTGCTCATGTACCGGTTTCAGTGACGCCCGAGCCTCTTAGACAGCCTACACCAGTTTTGCAGAATTTGCCGCCGGCCAGTCCGCAACAGGGACAGCCGGGGGCAACAGCTACCATGCATGGGGGTAATGCACAAATTCATTTACAATTAAATGCTGCAGCCACCATACAAATGCAACAGCAACAACAGCAGCAGCAGCAACAACAAATCCATCAATTGCAACAGCAACTGCAACAGACGCAAAACCAAGTACAACAAGCTCAGCAACAGGCGCAAGCGTTGCATCAACACCAGCAACAGCAACAACATCAACAGCAACAGCAACAACATCAACAACTGCATCAACATCATCAGCAAATCCAACAACAACAGCAGCAACAGGCCCAACCACCAGCACCGGAAATCAAGAAAAAGGCCAAGCCTAGAAGAAGAAAGCCTGCGGCTTCTACAAATGCTACATTGACTTCCTCCTCGTCATCATCGTCATCGGTGAACTCAACACCCGCCGCCAATGTTAAGCCCTTAACAACCACCGCCAATAAAACACTCAATACAGCCACTTCAACTACTTCGGTTTTGGCACCCGCCATTACCGCCAGTAATGCTACAACTAAACTGGTTCCTATGCTCAGTCAGCAACAGCAGTCGGCCAACTTAACCACCGTTCAACAAACTCCTCTGCCACAGCTAGCAGAAACTCAAACGCATAGACCTAAGTCTCCCTCTCCCCCGCCTCAGATAACTCGTGCCAGCAATGGTAAACTGGATTTGGGCAATGTCATGAAGCTCTGTGGCATTACCGAAGATGATGACGAAGACTTTATGGACACCACTCCCATGGAGGAAACGCCTCAGGCTATGCCCGCGTTAAACCACCATCAGGTTCATAATACACCGGATTTTACGATATCCATACCACAGCCTAATGGTGGAGCAGATGCCATACCCTATACATTGTCAATTCCAGGAGTTACGGCAGCCGGTAATGCAGATTCCCTGGATCATCAGGGTCAGGAAACTGCTGGTGCTGCCGCTGCTGCAAACATAGTCATAAAAATAGATCCCAGTGCTGATGTTTTGGGTAATGCCTCGTCTGCGGGTATGGCGGGCACACAACCCTATTCAATAACAATACCACGTCTGCCCTCCCAGGAGGAGATACAAAAACAAGCCCAGCAACATTTCAACTCCCAGAGTGGAGGAGGAGGAGCAGGCCCGACATCCGAACAACATATCAAACCGGTGTTTTCCACACAGCCAACCAGTATAACATTTAGCATGCCTCTAAGTTCAACACCATCTTTGGTGGTTACCTCCTCCTCCAGCTCATCGGTTGTAAGCAATATGTTGGCGGCAGGTGGCAGTGGAAGTGCTGTTATGCCCAGTCTACACACACAACCCAGCTCTTCGTCCATCACAGTATCAGCGGGGCAAACAACAACCACAACCACAGCGGCTGTTAAGCCAAGGAGAAAACCGGCTGCCAAGCGATCGGCAAAGAAGGCAAGTGATTCCAACGCCCCCACTACCGGGGCCAATACCAATGTCGGCACTGTATCACCTGCGGCAAGTTCTGCTCCTCTACCAGCACCGCCTTTGGCAGTCAATGTATCCACTAGTTCCGTATCCACCCCACTGCCCACTCCAGCTCTGGTGCCCAGTCAAATAGGCAACATACAAATATCCCAAATCGATAATCGCCTGGGATCACAGCATGGTCCCATGATCTCCACCCCCTTGGGGGCTTCAGTGGTTGAAAACAAAATACAGATAATGCCCATTACAGACAAAAATAGTCAACAGCCATCCATGAACCACCCGCAAACGCTGCAACAGCCGGCACAAGCACAGCTCATCTTTCAACCTCCAAATCTTACGGCCCAGAGTCACAACCTGGCAACTTTGGGAGCTCACAATGGGGCTACCCCGACAAACACAACGAACCTTATTAGCGAAAATCCTCCCAGGCAAATGCAATTGGTTTCACTGCCCCAACTATCCAATTCTTCGGTGGCCTCTAATAGCTCAGCGAATTTGGTGAGTCAACCCTCGCTGACGGCTTTACCGCAGGTAATAAATCCTTCACACCCCATGTCCACCACTACAAATGTTGTGGTGACAACTTCTCAACCCTCTTTGCTTCAGCATCAGCAACCCCATCAAAGCTCTTCGGTTATACCGGGCATTGTGTCTTCGGGTAATGTCTCCATATCAGTGGGCACACCAAATACCATAGCTTCGTTGATACCTCAGCTTACGGGAAGTTTAACTTTGGCGGTTTCAGAACAATGTGAACGCTTGATTTTACGCCACGACCCAAACAAGCCTCAAGATCAGCAATCCCAATTGATATTGCAGGCCTTGCTAAAGGGAGCCCTACCCAATGTAACCATAATCAATGAGCCCACAAAAATGGAGGCGCAACAGCAGCAGCAACCACCACCGCCAAATGTGGTGCAGCAAACAAACAGTAATGCTCAAGCTCCGCCATCTACGCTCACAACTGCGCCGCCACAGAACTCAACGGCAAGCAATAAGAGCACGAAGAAAAACAACAACAAACAACAGCAGAGTGGAACGTATACGTCGAACACAAACCAGGCCAGTGGCGAATTAGGCAAACCAGGGCTCACCTCTACAACTTTAGCGAAGCCCATGGAAAACCCCAATATGTCTAACAATATGGGATTGTCGTCTACGTCTCAACCTCCCCCACCAATGGCTCCGGTGGAGAATTTATCTCAGCAGCGTTATATAGCTTTGCCCAGAATAGATCCCTCCACACAGCAATTGTTCTGTTTGAACACTCTGAACAACCAGATAACACCCATAGGGGCTAATCAGACAACAGCGTCCATAGGGCCTACAGAACGCGTTCTCATAGCTCCGGCTGGCATAAATGCTCAACAGTTGGCTCAGTGCTTGCAACAGGGGCAAATACATTTCAACGATGCCAATCCCCTGCCACCGCAAACACAAGCATCTGCTCCACCTCCGCCCCCACCAGTGCTAAGTACCCCACAATTGCAACCGGTTCAGCCCATGGTACCACAACAAGCACCAAAGCAACAAATTGTTTATCCCATGACCTCAGCCTCAAATAATCCTGCCAATATGATATCCACCACAACGGTAAGTGCCAATACCACCACCACCAGTACAATGGCACAGTCATCGTCTACAACCACAACCACTACGACGACCACCACTACCAAGCAGGTGGCAAATGTGGCCCCCATTATAGATCAATCGAAGGCCAAGCAGGACAGCAAGCTGGTGAATTCCAATACCGCCTCCAATGCTGGCTCAACGGGCGCGGTACCCAAAAAGAAGCCGGTAAGAAAGCCCAAAGCTTCGACCACTACAGCGGCAGATGTGGCCCTTATGAAAAATGCCTCAGTGGTAAAGCCTTTGCCCAAATTGGACCCTCTCTCGCAAAAGCCCCACAATAACCCAGTGCAAATAGTGCAACCCAATACGGCCAGTGGCAAGCCGGTGGTATCCACTTCCACCACCAGCACTACAACTTCCACATCGAATGTGGTGAGCATACAGCCCTTCCAGACCCAAACCTCTACAGGGACAAAGTTGGTGGGTGTTACCGCACCCATGCAACAACAGCCTCAGCCTCAGCCTCAGAATGCCAATATGTTGATGCCTCAGAACAGACCTACAGCTGGCCAGATTAGCAATAGCTTCACCATAAACTTTTCTTCGGCCACAACAACACAAAGCAACTCTAACCCACCTGGAATTACTTCGTTTGCTGCCAACCACCCACCGCAGCAGCAGCAGCAACAGCCGCCAACGCCTAACAGCAACACACTGATGAATGGCCACCAAATGGCAGCGGCTGCGGGAACAACTAACCCCATCAGCTCAGGGAATATTGTGGCGGCCACCGCCTTGAATCAGCAACAACCCCAACATACGGTTTCACGCGTACAAACTATACAACTAACACATCAGCAACAGCAAATGTTCAGACAGGTCCAAATGCAAATTCAATATCTGACCGTCAAGATGCAGCATAAGAATCTGCTCTCCTCTATGCCTTTGCCCGCCGATTTGGATCCAAATGTTGTGGCTGCCTTTAACAAGTCGATGACAGATATGGAAATCAATCAGGCCTTGCAACGTTTGTTTTTGGAACAACATCGTATATTGGCGGCAGGCAAGGAGATACCCACACCGGAGCAGTTTATAACAAATGCTGCGGCGAATAATGCGGCATCTACCACAACGACCAGCTTTAATTTAATACCCAGTCAGGCTCAGACGAATTGCAATAGTGGAGTTGCCGATAATGGCAAGATTGCTCCAAGTTCCAATATACCCGCAAATGTGGTGCAGCCCAATAATCATTCGGCTAATAATGGGGGAGCAGGATCAACGGCACCGCCTTTGGTATCTCCTGCTGGAAATGTCAATAATCAACAGCAAGGGGCGCAACCTACCCAAAAGATCCACATTTATCCCATACAACATCAACAACAACAACAACAGCAGCAACAACAACAACACAGTAAAGGTAAAATGCAAAAGCAGAACCAACTAAATCAGCAACAACAACAGCAGCTGCAAACGAACCAACAATCCATACAACAACAGCAGCAACAAATGTTGCAACAATCGTTGAGCAACACCAATAGCTCCAAATCAAGTAACAGTGCTACAATAACCTCCTCATCATCATCCTCCTCCAGCACGGCCAACACCACCAATACCAACAGTCTGATGGCCAATAAAACTAAAAACAATTCAACAACAAATACCACATCGACCACTGCAGGAGGCTTAATGCTGCAACAACAACAACAACAGCAGCAGCAACAGCAAGTCTCACAAAATCTACCACCCACCTTAATCAGTAGTCCCCAATTGCCTCAACTGTCCTCGCTGTCATCCTCGTCCACAAATTTGCCCTCGTTGCCATTTCCCTCACTGCCGCAGCAGCACATGATCAACATTGCCAATATGCCGGCCGTGCTGCAACAAAAGCATTTCACGCAGCATTTGCAAATGCAGCAACAACAACTACTGCAACAGCAAAAGATTAACATTTCCAAGGTAGGAGGACCTGCCGCACCAACTTTTGCCACTTTTCAATCACAATCTGGTGTTCTAAGCCAAGGACCACCTCCGCTCATATTTCCATCAGCCTCTTCGGCGATCAACAGCTCAACGATAACTACCACCATGCCCCAATTGTCTTCACTGTCACAGCCCCAGTTCTCAACGTCATCCAGCCTAGTGCCCACTTCCTTTAGTGTTAGCTCTTTGAGTGGAGGAGGCAGTGCAACAACGAAGCAATTTGTGCTCTCCACATCAATGGCGGCAGCTTCGGCCACACCAACACTTGTGCCCACCATCTTGGCTGCTGCCAGCAGTACAACCACCACAAGTACCACCACCTCCATGGCCATAACTTTTAACAGTAGTAGCTCTATGGCCTCTGTCAACTTGGCAACGGCTTCATCATCATCCGCGCCATTGTCAGCCACAACATCTCTGGCCTTACCACAATTGGTGACTTCCATACCCATAGCTACTACAACACTGGTCAACTCATCCGCCCAAGCAGCAGTTTTAGCCGTCGGCACCACATCAACTTTGGCGCCCATTATGACCGCATCATCCTCGGCGCCATCAGCTACGCTTATGAACAATGCCGTGGTTACGAATTCCATTTTAAATGGTGGTGTTAATATTGTTGGTAATCCCATAAATCAAATTGCAACACTTGTTAAGACCGAGGATAAGGTCGTCCCATCAAAGGCAAAACTTGCTCGCCTCTCCTTGTGAGTAGTTGGTTGATATTAATCCTTTATTTTATGATAAGACTATGGTTATGAAGACTATTAAGGACTATTGGCAAGTTTGATGTTGGTATTTCTTTTTTATTTTGAAGATAGGAGAAAATCTTAAATAGTGGATTTATATTCTGTATCATACTTCACCGTTGCGAGTCATTATTTTAGTCGATCTATCACGTTGTCCGTAAAAAGTCTCATTAGAGGTTACAAAGTTTAGTTCTCAGTAGTGGTTACACCGTTCAGGTGCTAATAGCGATGGGGGGTTATTCAGACCAAACAGACAACACATGTGTAGTGGCCTTGTGGTTGTGTTGTAGCCGCAAAGTTGCGAAGGTTAAATAGTTCTTAGCCAGAAATGATCCTGGATCGAGTCTTGTACTGACCCTTGGCCCTGGACCGCTTTCCCTTTGCAATTTTACGACTGCAACACTAATAGAGGATACTACTAAAAGGTATCCTCTGTGTGATCTAGTTCGGCTTGGAACCCTCTGCTTATCTTCGCGGGACCTAGGTTATAGGACCCTTCAAGAATCTATGGCCTCTCAAGGGCTTTCAGGACCAGCAATAAAAAAGAGGCTCATTATAAATGAGCTTAAACTAGTATCGGACAGTAGTCATTGACATGAGAAGTATCCCCACTGTTCCTTAATTAAATGTTCATGGGCAAATTTATATTTGGTCCAATGGTAAGGGAGTTAAAGCGCTTATAGCTGTATTCCTCGTCTACACCCCTGGATCGTAACTCTTCATTCGTATATCACCTTTTTAACCAAAGAATTGTCCTCCATTTTTCCCTCCCTCATGTAGTGATATTGTTTTCAACCTTACCACATAATCATGGGAGCGAATAGCAAGCCCTTGCTTTTTTTGCGTGAAACATCAAAACCGAGTGCACATTGTATCGCCGTGGTAGTTACAAAACCCATCAGATATTGCAGATTTGACAAATCAAGAAGCTTGGTTATTTTTCAATCGCGATCGACTCGGTGAAGTTTTCATCGGCCAAGAGCTACCGCCTCAGTGTACGGACTATAAAGGGAGTGGATCATAAGGGATGTTTGTTATGGGCGGGTTGGAAAGACTGAGACAACAGCATTTAATTACCACAGTTTTCTTTTATTTTGTATTCCCTTTTGGTTACATAAATGTGGGCGAAAAGAGGTAATCGTTTTGTTGTACGCCTTTTTCTCGCAAAGCTCTTGTGATAATCAAACACAAAATAAATGCTATTAATATTCGCTACCAACTCTACTACCGGGGAGAATAACCATTAAAAATGAAAAAGTGCTCACTCATAATGGTATGCCTTCTTCCCCAGCGTGTAGCGTAGTCACGATAAATACTCGTCTTTAACCACTCCTCATTCCTACAAACCCATCAGAGGCCAGTATCTTCCTGCTTTCCAGCATGACTTCAGCGATCTGACATAACGGCGCTCAGTCGACTCTCGTTGAGTCTTAAAGAAATGCCCTCCTTCCCAAGGAATCGGGCCATAGCTTCAGCCCACGACGCTTTCTCACTGTTATAATAGAACGCTGGTATCCAACAGAAATAATTGAACAGCTGAAATATCCCCACTGCAGTCGGGTTTACAATTTTTTTTTTTAGATTTAGAAATAGTATTGGGTTGCCCAATAAGTAAGTGCGGATTTTTTAAAAGAAAGGAAATGCATTTTTAATAAAACTTAGAATGAACTTTAATAAAATATACTTTTTTTACACTTTTTTTCTAAAGCAAGCTAAAAGTAACAGCTGATAACAGACAGAAGAAAGAATGCAATTACAGAGTCACAAGCTGTGAAAAAATTTGTCAACGCCGACTATATGAAAAATCCGTAATTACTTTTTGGGCAACCCAATATATCATTGCCGATAGTATCGATAGGAAAAATATCAATCGTTATTTCTACCAGGAACTGCTGCCCCTTCGCAATTTCTGTGGCTACAACAACAACATTAAATAGTTCACTAATTTCATCGCATTAGCCATATCTATCAGTGACATTATTCTGTCTAGCCCGCCGGCCATCTTAGCCATTCCAATAATACAAAGTTTCTTCATCACTGCCTGACTGTATTGGGTCCTTCAAGTATTCTGTATGGCACTCTAATCCCAAAGAACTCCATTGAGACTTGCGTTCTTATGACCAAACTAGCCGTGATTCATTCAGGTCTACCCTAAATATACTCCTGGCTTGCCAGCTGGCAACCATATATCCCAACACTCCCTGATGGGTCGAAACCCATGCCCCAATCTCACATGGTATCGGTCCATAGATCATAGATCGGCGCTACTGCCTCGATGTCATTTCAACGGCCAGCAAGATGGCGAAGACCTCCGAAAGAAAAACCCTTAACCGTCAAGTCTTTATAGCTCCAGATACCTCGAAGGAACTTTTTAGATCGCTAAGACTTTCCTCTGAAAAAGTCATCACCCGTCAAGTAGTCCGCATGATCCCTAATCCCAAAAATCTTGTTAAGATTCCTGTCCTTTTAGGTGTATCAAAGTACACCGGGACCATACATCTTGGTAGGAAATACTGATTATTTCCCTAGGTAGTGAGCATAATCGCCATCTATGCCATACCGTTGTAGCTGAATTGCCACCCATCAAGTTCTCAACAAGTTAGTTCAAGGCTTAAGGCTCTACTCTACATCACATCAAGGTATTTTTTTCGAAAGAGCAAATAAGCTCCTACTGACTGTCCACATAGGTCTTGACTGTCTGACAGTCTCGAAGTCGTATCTACAGCCGACAAAATACCAAAGATCCACTAAAAAGTTTTGACCCTTTCGACATTCTAATAAATCAAGCCATTTTTTATTCTCATTTTATTTCTTTTTCGAGACGAACTTAATGATCGAAGAAGATACCACAACATCAACCATAATATGACGCGTTTAGATTCTTGTGGAAATCTCATTAGATACTTTTAGTTGTACGTTGGTAGCTTGTACTTATATCGGATTCATTGAGATAAAGGCGTTTTATGATATAAGTACCGTACTAACCATCGTCCATGCGTCTTTCAAAATCGTGGTAGGCATTGTGCGAATGAATCCGCTTGAGATTTGGCAAAGTTACTTCTTTTTGGTGTCGGTCGTGAGGGGTTATAAATGGGTCGTATTGGTTCAAATTTGGATAGAATTAGGTTTGGGTCGGTTGGGTAGATTAAAAGCAATGCGTCTTGCTCGGAGACCTTAGAGAAGAAGAATACAGCTAGTGTTTCACCACAGAGCAGTGCAAGACTTTGGAAGGAAAATATAGGGGAAGAAGGCAGGACAAGAAAACACGAGAAGTCTGGCGGCCATCCATTTCAAATCCCTACAATAGTCTAGAATAACGAAAGGAATATATGGCTGGAGAGAGTAGCGGCACGGAAAATGTGTTTTTACTTAATCCTATGCCTACTCCCCGCAATTGCAGTGACACAAAAGGTGTTTAATTGTCTTCAACTACCCTTCATCACCACAAACCTTGCAGAAGTCTGCCTCTGCCTATGTACAGCGTGTTGATTTGTATTCAGTTGTTAAACAGTATGTGGTAGTCAGTACCGTAGGCTCGGATCGTCAAATCTAAACTAGTTTTTCTTTATTTAATCAATAAGGTTTATTGTAGGTATTGAAAGATTGCCATTTAGAAAGGGTAATGTAAATAATTCTCATTGGAAGCTGTTTAAGATCGTGCTAATATTCGCAGGCAATTACTAATTGTATTTTCCATTCATAGATTCTTGCAACAATTGGAAGCTGATCAACAAAATGCTCTAAAACCGGACTACAAAAATCCATTCCAAAATAAAGAGGAAGCTGTCAAACGTTTAATCAGGTAAGAGATTTCATTCAAACTTATCTCCCATCCCATCTTCCCATACTAACAAGAAATTCTACTTTTTCTTTTAGATACCACTGCATGTATCAAACCGATGAGGACATACCCAGTGAGGAGGAGGAAGAATTTGAGAAAACTGCCATAAGATTCCAGGATAAGTTCCGCAAACTATCTGGAAAGTTTCAACAAATCTTATTGCAAGAATCAATGGTGAGGAGAAGAGTAATTGACAAGAATTTTGGAATTATTCCGTTACCATCAACTGATAAACGATATGTAATCAATTTGTTCGATATTTTTTTTGTTTTTCATTTTACAGCTACAACATCGTACCTCTGAAATATGTCAAATGGAAAAACTAATGATCGATGATCTTAGACAAGAAATCGAAGATTCAAAGAGAATCGAACAGGATATTCTCAAATTCGAGGAAAACTGTCACGACGAAGAAGAAAAATGTGCAACGAAAGAAAATAACTCCGCCGCCGAACAACAACAGCAACAGCAACAACAAAAATCCGAACAACAACAATCCATTTTTGATAAAATCAAAAATGAAATAAAAACCGAAGAAACTCAAGATTCCAAATTGAATTTGGAAATGCAATCGAACAATGACAGCAATTCGAATTTCTGTAGTAATATACAGAACAACAATACCACCTCCTCTTTGGATTCCATTAAGAATGAAATTAAAACGGAATCCTTAGAGAACTCTTTAGTTTCGGCAGTGAGTGGTAAGAGTTGCAGCAGCTCCATAGATTCCTTTGATTTGTTGAAACAACAAAGTCCAGGATCCAATGTAAATATGATTAAGGATAAGACGAATGAAGGAGCCAAGGAGCTAAAGAAGGAGGAGCTAAGTAGTCAATGGAGCCATCAGGTTAGCAGTAGTTATTATGGCCATCATATGACCAATGCAAACACCACGATGACCCACCATACTAAACCCAGCAATCAATTATTCAATGGTGGCTTAAAGAAATCCAACTCTGTCACAAATGCCGCCCTAAACACCAACACCACCACCACCACCACAGTTGAGGATAAAAAGGATAATTTTGAAAATTTCGATATAGAATCGGAGATAACGCCTTCTTTTATAATGAAAAAAGTGGAACACAAAGAGCCATCACAACAGCCACAGCAACAACCAACAGCAGCTCCAACGTCTCTGCAAGCAACTTCAACTACGGCTTCAACCACTGCTGTGGTCAACACACCACAAGCCACTAGTAATGCTAGCAGCGGTATTAGTTCTGCTAGGAAATCCAAAGCCCCAAAATTAAATCATGTTTTGGAAAGTGGTGCTTCATTGGAAGTCGCCACACAGCCTAATAATAGCCAACAGCAAACTCAACATCAGGCTCCCCAGAATCCCTCTGGCAGTGGCGAATCTGAAATCCTAACCAATAACTTTGATTTCACTCAGCATTTGCAGGCAAATCAAGCTGCCAACAAACAACAACAACAAGATGATGATTGGTTGTGCATTCAAAAAGAATTGAATTTGATGAATTCCCATGATAATGTCAATCAGAAGATCAACAGCACAGATAATGCCAGCAAGTCATTAGATTTTCTAACTCAGGAATCTTCACATGATCTCTTTCCCACCAATGGCGGTGGGGGATGTATGGGCAAAAGTCTAAGTCAACAACAACAAGAGCAGCAGTCGCAACAGCAACAACAACCACTTACTGGCTCTACGCTTCCTCCCATCAGTTGTAGCCAACAAAATCAACAGCCTGCCAGCGGCGGCTTGACTCTAAATCATGAGGACAGTGTTCATCAGGCCGAGTTGAATGAATTCTTTAGTGGCTCTGAGGATAGTGAGGTTCACAAGACTGTGGAGACTCGCCTAGAGTCCATGTTTGGTGAGTCACCTGTACATTTGTCTGGATCCAAGGATCACACAGATTCTCCCTATAATTTGGAAATTATGTATGGAGAATCAGCCAAATCGGCTTCGGCAAAACTGTTTGGTGAGTCACCAGTACATCTCTCGGGGGGCAAGGAACGTGAAGACTCCCCCTATAATATGGCCATATTATTTGGAGAGTCGGACAAGTCTTCGGCCAATGCTTGTACCACCAAAGGCAAGACATCGGGCAATTGGGATACGGATTTCACAACCCCCTCCTTTTTGTCCTCTACACAACATCAGACCAGCTTTGCCAATTCCTCAAGCTCTAATAATAATATGCCCCATCACATACAATTGGGTTCGGCCAATAATCCACGTTGGATGCAAAACATGGAGGCTCAATTTCCTGTTTTTCAAACCACCAATACTAGCTCCTCAGCTATGACGGATTGCTTGGCCACTAGGAAACGTCAATGGAATGGTCATTTAGTAGATGAGCAGCAACAACAACAGCAGCCACAGCATCAGGATGAGGAAAGTCCCCAAAAGAAAATGTGTGGTAATCTTACCAATGATTCCTCGGCTTCCTCACATTCGCCGCTCAACCCTCAACTGCAACAGCAGCAGCAGCAGCAGCAACATCAATCCCAATCCCAGCAACATCATAATTTAGTGCCAAACGATACTTCTCATGCTCAAGATCTCATGGATGCAGCCTTGCTGTCACTGCATGATGGTTTGGGGGTGGAAACAAATGCAGCGGTAACCAGCTCTCAGACCAATGGCTATTCGCACATGGTAATGACCCCCACAAATTTCAATAATTTCAATCATTTGGACACACCCCAACAGCATCAACAACAACAGCAGCAACAGATGCAACAGAATCATTTTATGAATGTGGATCAACAGCAGCAGCAACAACATCAGCAACATCAAATGATGCAACACATGAATCATCATGGTGGGGGTCATCACCAAACTGCAGGCTCAGGAGAATTTGATGATGATATCACCCGTCATGTTCAAAATGCCATTGATAGCATTTTAAATCTGCAATCTTCTGAGCCAGACTCACTGTCGTTTTCTCTAGATCACTCAATGGGAGCCCTTTTGGACAATACCATGCTCCATGATAATCAAACTGGCGCTGGCAACTCCAATAATCCTGCCATTGTCAATCATGAGTCCTTGAAACGTCAACAATTGGTCGATGAACTAAGTGATTGCCTAATGGGCGGTGGTAATTCATCCACCGATGCTTCCAATCTCACCGATAGTCATTTGCTAATGGACACTACCACAGCCCATCGTCAGCATCACCCACAGCAGCTTATGCAAACGCAACAGCAGCAACACTCTATGGCAAGTCATCAACAGGTAACAACACAGTTAAGCGATTTCAACTGTGTGGTGGGCGATAATGGCGATGAACCCATGAAGTCCATAATCACTTCGTGACAACAGCAGCAGCACTCAGCTACTATAAATCAAACGGCAACCACATCGCCCACATCCAGCCTGCAAAATCATACTTCACATTCCCATATAGCTTTGCAAACATCACATCATGTTGCAGCAGCAGCTGCTGTCTCAGCCAGCCGTCATATTTCTGCATCGACTACATCGACTTTGTCAAATGTCAACAATGGTTTGGCTAATAATAATTTAATATTAGAATTTAATTCGGCAGCATTATGAGAGCTTATACATGTAATACCACCAACATTGGCAGTATGATTTTAAGAGACCCCCTCACCTGACCATACCCCACTAAGTAAGGTAATTTTGTTTGTAGGATTCTCCAACAACATATCCAATACTTGTGACTCATGTGGCCTGAGTGGTAACATTTTTAAACCAAATTTTGATGTTAGGTAATTCGGTAAGGATGTTAGAGTTGACCAGAGTTTCAAGTCGTTGTAATCGATCAATGTCGTTAAATTTATCGATTGGGCTGGAAAACTTTCTGTATGACACAAGAGTTGACCTTTTCTATAAGTACTATATGTACAGTGCAAAATATGAGTTGTCGATGGTTATCGTTAGTTATCGATGTATAGTATAGTATACTACTTATAATAACAGCCTATTAGTGGAAATCTAATATTAAACATACTATATACCGTGCAATGAACGTATTATTACTGTATATTATAGTATATGATACTGTTATCGATTAATATCGATAATTATTTCAACTTCACACTGGAAATCTATGAAATATATAACGTCATATTGAGTGTTAAGTTAATGGAAAACTTTAATGGCTGTTGTTATCGATAACTATCGTTACTTATATTAAAAAAATCATAAAGCTCCTTAATCCTTTCCTGGTTCTATTAAACGCAAGTCAAAAGTAGTAAATGGATTGACAAATACCTATTAAATTAGCGACAGCTTACTCTGACTTATGATTGGTGTTATCGATAACTTTTATTTACCTTTTATTTTAATGATTTATAGTGCTAATCACATGTTATCGGAAATCATCGACTGTTATCAATATTTCGCGCGATAACGGCCAATATCACGGTCATTTCATTGAGTAATACAAAAATAAAAGATACTAAACCTTCCAATTGACAAAGTTGAACATAAATTTAGCCAAGACAACGATAGCATACCTTAGATAGGTTTTATGGTGTTGTTGTAGCCACATATTCATGTGAAGATGCCGATCCTCGTCAAGCTTCTGCGTGAGCAAGATAGGTAACCCTGGTTTACTAAAAAGTTACAGAACTTTCTGTGTGGCTTTCGATATTATTTTACCAAGCACGTGTTATCGGCTCTTATCGTATATTGTAGCCTTGCATCAGAAATCTCTACAGATCTTTTGACTTGTCGAGATAAAACTAACATAAAGCAAGGCGATTAAAAATGAGCTGTTTTTAAGGTTGTTGTAATCGATAACTGTCTTCATATTCATAGAAAGAATTACAAAAATCCCTCCCAAGTTTGTGCGGCTAATTTTCGATATATTTCGCTAACAGCCGATATACATACTTTTCATTCAAAGTAAACCACTGCACTGTGAATTAAAATTGACAAAGTTACATCAGATTAATGCGTCGATTGTGGATTGCAATTGTAGGTAGCCAGGTGACAAACCACGAAGTAAAAATTAGTATTAAGTTGGAAATTTATGTCAATTTCATTTAATACCAATTGTTTCAAAGCTCTGCTACTAAGAAATTTCTAAAAAGTACATAATTCAATAAAAAATATAAATTCCTGTAACAAATTTTGCCGTTTGCAACGCCACTAAAGTTGGGTTGTCATCCAACTCATCGATAACGCTGATTTACTGAATATAAATAAATACAGAGTAATTCATGTTATTTTACCATGGAGATGTTTTATATTCGTACTATATAGTGTAAATCACATGTTATCGGCTGTTATCGCATGATATCGATAACTATCCTATAAAGAACTTTGAGTTGGAAATTTTATTTTCCCTGAATATAGTAAATGCTGTGTTTTAGTTTTAATCTTTACAGTGCAAATGACTTGTAAACGGTTGTTATCACATGATATCGATTACTATTCAGAGCAATATTGCACTGGATTTCTATGGCGTACATCTGACTTGCAATGGATAGATCTGTTATAAGACATGTTCAGAATTAAAAGTTATTGACAGAAAAATGGTCGGTGTAATCGATAATTTTTGTAAGTGTCCTCGGAAAGCTTACAAAGCTCGGCCACTGATTATTTATTGGATTTCTTAGACTTACCAAAATATTGACAAATTTTTAATTCCTTAACTCAATAGTAACCTTTTTTATATCTTTGTGTTTCGGTACTGTTTTTTATCGTCGAATAAACTTATGTCTGGGTAAAAGTTTTGGTTTATTAAAAATATTGCATGAATTATTTTAAATTTTAGGTTGACCACGCCTAAGCATATATATATTTTTAATTTTTATTATCAGGGAAAATAATTTTTTGTCATTCCGTTTATGTCCGTTTTATGTTTTGTTTGATTGTATGTATATTTATTTTTTATTGTCCAAAAAGGATTTCTATTTCGTTAAAAATGTAAAACCCTATCAATAGGTTTTAAAGGGCTTTTAGTTTTAGTCCGAATTAAGAAGTTTTTTACAATTGTGTGTTTTGGCAACTTTAAATGGCTTGACCAATGTTTACCTTTTGTCTCTAAATCTTGTAAAATGTTTGAACATTTGATAAAAAAAAACCTTTAGAAAACCAAGGACTTTTAATTTATTAGTTCATGTTTTGTATAATTTTCTCTTAAATTTAGTACGACTTAAACTAGGATCTTGTGAATATCTAAGTTCAAAGTTTAAAATAAATTAACAATTTTTTAAAAGTTAGTGAATTAAAAAACAAGCACAATAAAAAGAAAAAAATTTTATGTATAATTAAAAAACTAATTATAATTAAAAATGTTTTAAGTAAAGAAAAAAACTTGTAAGATGATAAAGTGAAAAAAATCTCCAATGCTTATATGTTAGAAATATTTTAAAGTTTTAATTAAAGTTTTAAATATTGTAATATTTTTGAAAACTTTAGAAATTTTGGATTGTGTTTTGATGTATACCAGTGAAAGTTACACATATACTATGCCAAAACGATGTGTATTGTACATTAGGGTGGACCAATTTATTTATTTTTTTTTTTTGGTAGATTAATTTTTTTCGCATTTCACTTTGAATTCTAAGAAGTTATAACGAAACATCACATTCGAAATATTAGGTGAATGGCTGTATTTTGTAGATTTTTCACTACAATGCAACATTGATGTTACTTTTTTGTTGGAAGTCATGAAAGAAATCATTGCATAAAATGTAAGCCCAATGGGATGAAAATTGAGCCCTCTATAGGCGCAAAGTATCTGAAAGGATATGTTCAGTGTCGGATTGCTTATTTTTGTTTTGTTTTGCGATGGTATCCATCGGAAAAGTATGGATCGATTTTCAGCCAAAAAATTAAATATCGATAGTGCCATCGATATTTTGCCAGCTCTGCACCAAAGTGCCGGTATCTGTTAGACGCGAAAGCCGGGCTATGACATAGAAAATGCTCCAACATCTCATCAACCTCCCCTCATGCTCTATACATGCTATAACTTGTCGCACCGATTTACTAAATTCTAACAAGTGTACTTAATTGCATCAAGTGTACGAAATTGTACCAAATTCACCAAATAGTACCAAATGTACTAAATAGTATCAAGTGCACCAATTGTGCTAAATGGGGTACCAAATAGTAAGTACCAAGTTTATCTAATAGTACCACGTGTACTCAGTAGTATAATGTACTTAGAAGTACGAAGTGTATTAAATAGTACTATCGTAAGTGGACTAAATATTACCAAGTGTACTAAATAGTATCAAGTGTACTAAATAGTACCAAGTGTACTTAATAGAACCAAGAGTACTCAATAGTACCAAGTGTACTAAATAGAATCAAGTGTACTTAATAGAACCAAGAGTACTCAATAGTACCAAGTGTACTAAATAGTACTACGTGTACGAAATAGTACCTGGTGTACTAAATAGTATCAAGTGTAACTAATAGTGACAAGTGTACTAAATATTACCAAGTGTACTAAAAAGTACCAAATATACTAAATAGTAGCAAGTGTACTAAATAGTACCAAGTGCACTATATAGTACCAAGTGTACTAAATAGTACCAAGTGAACTTAATAGTACCAAGCGTACTAAATAGTTCCAAGTGTGCGTGATAGTACCAAGTGTACTAAATAGTACCAAGTGTACTGTATAGTACCACGTGTACTAAATGGTACCAAGTGTACTAAATAGTACCTGTTTTCTAAATAGTATCAAATGTACTGCAGAGTACCAAGTGTACTAAATAGTACCTGGTATACTAAATAGTATCAAGTGTTCTAAAGAGTATCAAGTGTACTAAGTAGTACCTGGTGTACTAAAGAGTATCAAGTGTACCTTATCGTGCCAAGTATACAAAATAGTCCTTAATATACAAAATGGTACTAAATAGTGTAAAATGTACTAAATGGTAGTAATACACTCAATACCTCAATGCAAAAAATTTTAAAAATCGTCCCATAACCAAATTTATGTCGTACTACTTGTACTCTTTGTTAACTAAATTTTCTAATTTTAAGAATTACCTTCAGTAATTATTGAAAGTAGTTCCCCTGGCCATTATTAAAGACACTAGCCTAACCCGCAAACATAGTACCAAATGGTACCATTGTGTAATTTTTAGTACCTGAAAGTACAAATATTTTTCTCGGTTTGCTGAAAGTAAAATTAGCTCTCTGTTCTTGACACAATTGCTCTTAAGACCATCTTCTTCTTTGTCTCGTGGCGACTATAAGTTATGCCAAATTTAAGAGTTCTGTTCACATCAGTGCGACTCATTGTTTTAGCAAAGCCGGTGCCTTTCGGGCTCTCACGGAGACTCTCCACTCGATACCGTTGATTGTCCGCAACTGCAGTTGCAGCTACTTAGTATGGAGCATTTCACTATCCCCAATCTGTGGACGCTTCTAACTAAGCTTCATTTGATAATTAAGAACATCACACAGGATGGAGCTCAAAGTTCCACCCCATACCGGGGTCTTCTGTAATAGTTGGTAATTTTTTCCTTGACCATTGTTGAGGAATGTAGCTTAATCTGCAAACAAATTCCATATGTTGGATATTTTTATTTTGTAGTTTTTAGTGCCTGAATGAACAAATTCGGTTTGTTGAAAGTAAAATGAGCTCTCTAATACTTGTTCTTTACAACATTTGTCATGTCTTGCGGTGACTATAAGCTATTGAGACAAGAGCCTTTGACACCCGATCTCACGCAGAGACCCTCCACTCGATACGGATGGTTGTCCGCAACTGCAGTTTCAGCTTCTCCGTATAGAGCATTCCACTAAATGCAACCTGTGTGCGAGCCCGATACCATTCCTAACATCTCCCGGGGTACATGGGGATTTTACCCCCTACATCCTACATATGATACTCTGATGGGCCAATTAGTCAAACGTATCGCGACAAATACAGTCGAAACCGGATAAGTGAAACGGTAATAATACATCAATATGGTTTCACTTATCCGTAATTTTCAATTAAGCGTAGTTCGGAGGCCACCGTAGCGCAGAGGTTAGCATGTCCGCCTATGACGCTGAACGCCTGGGTTCGAATCAGAACCATCAGAAAAATTTTTCATGTACTATGCCATGTAAAACTTCTCTCCAAAGAGGTGTCGCACTGCGGCATGCCGTTCGGACTCGGCTATAAAAAAGAGGCCCCTTATCATTGAGCTTAAACTTGACTTGGACTCCACTCATTGATAAGTGAGAAGTTTGCTCCTGTTCCTTAGTGGAATGTTCAAGGGCAAAATTTGCAATTCGCATTTGTAGTTCGGATAAGTGAAACTGGTTTCCAATTAAGTGATATACGCATAAGTGGAAGCGAATTTTCACGTCAACGTACTAATTATGTATCAAATACCTTGAGTTGAAAAAGAGCCATGCTCAGTAGAACACTTTAAATGTCATCATAAGCATCATCATAAGCGATATATCAAAATATGTATTTACGAATTTCATTGATGACGCGAATTTTTAAAATTGCGGATAGTTTCCCATAGAAAAAACTTTTTCACTTACGATACGATTTCAGCTTCATATAAGAATGAAATATTGGGGTTTAAAAAACTTTTTCAGTTTAAAGGTATTTTCACTTAAGCGAATTCAATTGCATTAAATAACACCATGAATGGTTCTTTCCATTAAGTTTCACTTAAGCGGAGTTTTTCACTAAAGCGTTTTACAGTTATGCGGTATCGACTGTAGTCAATTTTATACTTATGAATCGAAAGGTCGATTTTCATATTAGACCCATGTTTTCTAGAGTCTAGAGGGCGCCCCGGTAGCCGAGTTGACAGCGTGCGCTTGGATTACCAGTGCAGGGGTGGTGGGTTCGATTCCCACCAGCTGTCTTGGTCTGTCGCTACTGTTGTATCACAATGGACTTAAAATTGTCTATGTGAGTCTGTAAAGGACTGCAACTCTTACCTAACCTAACCTAACCTCGAGTCAAATTTTTTAGAAGTAGTCGTAGC
Organism: Stomoxys calcitrans; assembly: GCF_963082655.1. Classification (NCBI taxonomy): domain Eukaryota; kingdom Metazoa; phylum Arthropoda; class Insecta; order Diptera; family Muscidae; genus Stomoxys; species Stomoxys calcitrans. Next base: position 41,767,183 of record NC_081553.1, on the reverse strand, counting down.
TTATGACTTTGAGAGCCAATTACTATGTTTTCTCTGGTCCATTCAAATTGGCCTACCCTAATGTACATAGAAGAATTTGTAGGCTTAGTAAAGTACTGCTGTTTACATTTTTGAAAACTTGCAAGAAAATTTTTAAATCGTCTGTGCTTTCTTTTTCCTTGTTCGTAAAATCTTTTTGAATATCCTACATGGAGTTACAAAAAATTTCAATATAAGAATGTCCTTAAGATGTTATTTTTTATGGTTTTTTTTAAGAATGTTCAAGCTAGTTATAAGTTTTCATGAACTTTCAAAATGTGCACGTGCAACTCAATGAACAAGCTTTAAGTCATACATTATTGGGTATGTGAAGAAGAAGAATCTTCTTTTGTATATTCAGTCCACAGTCAACAAATTGGACCTAATGTATAGAATGAATATATATATAACAAATTATATATATTTACTATCCCTCCATGCATATCCCTCCCCCAAGAAACCCCCTTTTCTCTCAACCACACCAATTAAGTGTTACCCATATTAATTTAAAAATTTTATCCTTATGACTCACGCATTTAAATTATACATCATATATAACATGCATACTTGTATATTAAAATTTTAGGTCAATTTAAATTAAACAAAATTAAGCAAAACACTTTTTAATTTTATCCTCACCACCACAATTCCTAAGATTTAAGTGAAAAATTAATAAGAAAATTAAATAAACCAATATTTTTTTTTGTTGTATATAATTTAGCATAATTTTGTTTCATATAATATAACTATAAATTATGATATAATAACTATATACTAACATTCATTAGAAATCTAAATTAATTTTTAACAAAACAAAAGTTTTAATTTAGTTTAATTTCTTTAAAAAAAAAATTTGTTTGTAAACAAAAATAAACCTTAAATGAAAAACAAAAACAAATCAACGACACCATAGAAAATACAACAGTATTGTACAAGTTAAAAAAATAAATAAAATAAAATAAAACAAAAAGACAAAACTAAAATGCAAGAAATAAAAACCATTGCGAAACAACATTGCAACACATCAAAGAGTAAAATTTTCCACACAGAAATGGAAAAAACCAAAACCTTAATATGTCTCAAAGCAACAAATTTTATATTTTGTTGATTTTAGTCTTTTTTTTTTCTTAGTCTTCTTGCTTAGTTTTTTTTTTCCTTTTTTTATTGTTCAAATGCATTGATGCTGCCTGAGCAGCAGTGTAAGTGTGAGCAATGCAAAACTTAATTTAATTTTAGCATAAATTATAGAAAAATGTAACTAATGTAACGGTGTTGTTAGACCATAATAATCAATTATTCATTTTCAAAATTCTATGAAAAGCAAACCCTGCGATGATGCGAAATATCTGCTTTCCCAGGTCCACTATTCGTAATCCATCTTAAAGGGTGTCTATTATATTTAAATCTTAATATATATATATATATGCCTATTAGTTTTACCTATTTTTCTCCTTAGTTTAAAGGCAAACAAATTTGTAAGACTTTTCTGCTTTACCTTTGATTAAAACAAAATTCTTAAGTTTATCTCCCCCGTTTCATTTAAGCCACAAATAGATGACTTTTTATTTTATTTTGTATATATTTATTTTTTTTTTAGTTTTAATTTGGACTGTGTTTTTTCTTTTGGATCTGCAAAGAAAATTTTATAAATAAATTGTTTTATATATATAAAAATTTTAATTTGTTCTTGTTTTGTTTTCTTTCATATTTTTGGTTTAGGAAGTTTTTTTTTTAAAGTTGAAAATGAGTTTTGTTTGGTTAAAGAGTTTATTTTTTAGGGAATTTCGCCAAAAATTTAGGAGTGTTTTTAGGTAATGGTGTTAAGAACATTCCTATATGTGTAAAATGTAGATACCTTAAATTTTTAACGGATAAATAGGGGAGAGGGGTTGTTTCCCGATCGCTGCTGGAAAATTATGGTCATTGGTTATTTAAAGGTGCCAATAAATCGCCTTGTCATATAGAGCATCATAGGCACTCACTATTTAAGTATGAGCCGATGCCGCCCGACTCTCACTGAGACTCTCCATTCGATATCGCTTATAATTCCACCTTTAATTCTAGGTGGAAGAGGTACAAACCCCCAGAACTATACGAGGAATTTCGTTCTGCACGCAGAAGGGTGAATAGTTGTATCAATACCGCTAAGACTGAATATTATTATACGTGTTTTAGTTCTGCACTAGACTCAAAGAGAAGATGGAAGGTGATTCACGATATAGGTATTAGAAGGTCTAAGACATCTGGGAATTATAATGGTGACATCAACGAACTTAACGAGGCCTTCGTTTATATATCAACTGTTCAAGTTGATCCCTCTTTCTATGGCGCTCATGACGGCCAACTAGGTGAGGGAATTTTCGAGTTCAGATGCGTTACTAATGATGGGGTTATGACGAGTTTTGCACAGGTTACATCGAATGCCATCGGATTCATACGGATACTTCTCCCTCGCCTGCTGCCTCTTTTTACCTATATTTTTAACACTATCTTGACTTCTTGTATACATGCTACAGTTATTTCCGTTCCTAAATCTAATACGGAATTCCGACCGATAGCGATATTATTGGGTTGCCCAAAAAGTAATTGCGGATGTTTCATACAGTCGGCGTTGACAAATTTTTTCACAGCTTGTGACTCTGTAATTGCATTTTTTCTTCTGTCAGTTATCAGCTGTTACTTTTTGCTTGCTTTAGAAAAAAAGTGTAAAAAAAGTATATTTGATTAAAGTTCATTCTAAGTTTTATTAAAAACGCATTTACTTTCTTTTAAAAAATCCGCAATTACTTTTTGGGCAACCCAATATCATACCTTTCTAAGGTTTTCGAAAAGATAATACGCAGCTAGATATCGGAATATCCCGAACGTACATCATTATGACGGCTTCTTGTATACAGGCTAGAATTATTCCCGTACCTAAATCTAATACGGAATTCCGACCGATAGCGATATTATCATACCTTTCGAAGGTTTTCAAAAAGATAATACGCAGCTAGATATCGAAATATCTCGAACGTACATCATTATTGACGGCTATGCAGTCGGGCTTCCGCGCTGGTCATAGTTCTTCGAGCACCCTAATAGAAGCGTCCGAGTCAAATCGGAGTGAAATCTATGGCAACAAGGTTTATTTTCTTATCCTACTCGACCATTCCAAAGCTTTCGAAATCGTAGATCACCTGAATTTGTGTTTCAAACTTCGCCTGTTTTTCAATTTTACTGACACAACGACCAGGCTTATAAAGTCTTATTTTCCCAATAGAGCTGGCGAAATATCGATGACACTATCGATATTTTATTTTTTGTCTGAATATCGATTCATGTTTTTCCTATTTATACTATCGGCGCTCATAGAGGGCCCAATTTTCGTTCGTTTGGACTAACTTTTTACAATGGTTTCTTTCATGACTTCCAATTGACTTGGTTTTATTCGGTCTGGGTATTGATATTGCTACTACTTAAATCGGAAACCTGATTTTTACTTCTCATTTTCGTTTGATATATAGGTGATGGGAAATTAACGATAGTATCGATTTTATTGATATTTATTATTAGAAAAATCGAATGTTGTGATTATCGATAGTTTGCCAGCTCTAGTTCCCAACCGGTTTATTCTGGAGACGTGAAATTTGAACCATTGCCACTAGCTAAGAGAGTACCACAGGGATCTATCATGGGCCCACTACTTTTCTCCATGCAGGCGTATGATCTTCCTCACAAATTGGCCCATAGTTGGCTAGTGTTGTACACTGAAGGGCAGCCTTTGCCGAATGTCTGGGTACTTTTCCTGTAAAACTTTGCCAGTAAGATTTTGCAGAAAATAAGAATAATCTTTATTCTCTTTTCTTAATTATAATTAAATACATATAAATACAAATATATTTGAATGAAACAGCATTTTTCACAAAACATATGTTTGAAGCTACAAATTGCTGGTGGAATCCGACGACACATCACCGATCCCCCAACCTTCTCATAAAGAACGGACATGAAGGATATCCTTTAGTATACTGTTACCAATGCCGTTTCATCATACTAGCCGATTATAGCCCTTGATGAACAACCACTACCCACTGCAGATGGTGAGAAAGATCTGCCTAGAAAAATCCGCATGGTGTAGCAAACTGAACTCTAAAGGCCAAAACAGAATGACCGCATTGAGCTTTGATTCTGAGCGTTGCATTGAAAAATTCAACTACGCAAATAAATCCCACAAAACCAACACGCAAAAGTTAAAGAATTTTCAACTTTGATGGCTAAAATTGAGTGTCATTCTGTATTGCCATACGTAAAGTAGTTTTTAGGCGTCAAACAATTAAAAATGGTCTCATTTGTAGAACAGCCACAAATCATATGGTGCAGTCCGCCATGTTGTCATCAAGCTGGTCGACGTTTTGCCAACACATCCAAAGAAATTTGTCTGAGTGCGTGTATACGTGTACATACATGAGCAGAGAATATGTGAGAAGGTGATAACAACAAAGAGAATACAAAAAAAAATCTGTCATCTTAATACCGTCAAACCTAGGCGGCTGTTAACAGCTGTTCGCGTAAGACCACATACGCCTTGGGCGTCAAAGTAAAAAAATTGTTAACTTTTGGGCTTTGCTTTTGTGGTATTTGTTTGCAGAGTTGCATTTGTCAACGCAACGCTCAAAAACAAAACTCAACGCGCTCATTCTGCTTTGGCCTTAACCCTCAAAGTTAGACGATACCATTCCTAATATTTCCGCTAAGATCGTGTGCTGCATGCACACCACCTTAGGATGCCCAGAGAAACCAACTTCAGATTCATTATGGATTCCTTCAATTGAAGCAGCCTGGAGCTTGATCTAGAGACTGTAGTCGGGTCTTAATAATCTTAGAATGAATTAAAGAACAAGCCTATAAAATTTGGAGGTTAAAATGTGCCAAAAATACTACTCTATCTTGGAAAACTACCTGTTGCGATCTAAAAGGCTTTGGTCCTCAAAAGGCGTGGCATGTCCTCAAAAAGCGTGGCATAGCTGTTGTTGCGTAAGCCTTCAAAAGATACAGAGCTACTCGTCGGGTAGAGCAGTCGTGTATTTTACCAAATCCATGCTGATGTTCGGTTCTTGAAAATTCTTTAACAAGGAGGAGTAGTGTCTTATACGTCTTGGCTATTTACGAGATAAGTGAAATCGGTCTATCATTTCTCCCTTACTCAAATCCTTTCCTGGCTAAAGTAACGGTTTCATTCTGCCCATTTTCCACATAGTCCGGAGACAAGTTGAAAACCTTGGTCTGGTACACGATTGGCGCTAGGTCAAAAGAGTAGTGCTGTGGATGACGTTCACGGAATTAGCGATGATTGATATCGCCTCAAAGAACACGGATGTGGTCTCCTCACTGCAACAAGACTAGCGAGTGGTAATGCCTTTAACGTCTTTGCTATTGTTGGCAGAAGAGAGACTATAAAATAAACTGTAGAAGAAAAAGGCTCTGATAAAAACATATCCTATCGAGGTCTGCTACAAGCGAATACGACCTTCGGAGCCTAAACAGAACATATAGGATATTAGCCGCATCTCAAGATGGATTTAAAAAGATGGTCTCACGCGAACAGCCGACCATTTTGACGGTATCAAGATGTCGATTCTGTGTTTACATTCGCAGCAAACCATCCCATTTTTTTTTTCGTCAAACAAATCTGAACAAATTCTAAAGTCTTCCGACAAGATCTTACGAACGGTTCCGAATTCTGTTCGACATTCTGAAGGAATTCTTGTTCCGACAGCTTGCGCTCGTATACATACATTCCTTGAGCGATGTGTAATACACATCCCAACAAACTTCCGCCTTTTTACGACGTGCTTTGAAAGTCTGCGCACCTCTTTCCCAAGATTTCAAATCTCCCCGGTCATCCAGGGTTTTTCTTTAGCTGATTTCCTTTCCAGAAGAGGACTACTATCTTTGAAGGACCCCACCAGTGCAGTCGTAATCCTGTTGACATTTCCATCAGTGTCTTCTATGCTTGGATAATCTAAATTATCTTGCCCAAGCCTTCTTATGAGTAGCCTTCCGAATTTTGTCCAGTTGGTTTTCATTTTATTCCGGCGCTGGCCGTGCTATTCTAAACCTAATGTAGCGATGGTCAGAGAAAGAGTGTTCCACGGAGACCCTCCAATCATGAACCTCATCGATTAGATTTCCCGAACATATCGTCACATCTAATACCTCCTCCCTAATCCTATTAACAAAGGTATTAAGTGTTATTAGGTCGCACAGTGGGCCAAATGGCAAAAAAATTGGAAATAAGTCTACAACTTTTTATCTGTTGATTTTAGCCATACAAAATGTTCTAGACATTTGTAGAGGAGGACATAGGCTTTCAGAAAAGTGCTGTTGTTGGTCCATATCTTTAATACAGGGTGAGCTACAGGGTGTGAAAGTTGACCACTTTTGACTTCTCCAAGCTTCTGGGGGCCATAACTTTTGATCTACTCAACCGATTTACATGATTTAGGACTCTAGAGAAAGAGCTTGACAAGATCTAAAAAACTTATGCATAAAGTACCATGCCATCGTGTACTGTTAAGGAGTTATGAATTGTTTAATTTTAAAATATGAAAATTTGGCCTTGGTTTTTTTCAGTGTTTTTTTAATAACTCCGTCAATTTTAAAGCTATAAACTTCATACTTCACACAAATTATGCCAGCATATGTGTGCATAAAATACAAAAGGAATCACGTGAATATCTTTGGCGGTTTAAAAATGGCTTCGTTTTCAATATGAAAAATATTTTTTTTGTCAAAAAATTGCAAAATTTTTCAAAAAAGATACTCCCATTTCCTTTAAGTTTTCGCAAACTTTGGCCGTCAAAGCATTATCATTTCTTTCCATTTTCACAAAGTCGAGGTATTAAGAAAAGTTTTAAGTGCTAATTTGGCTAATTTCGATATCAAACAACACCGTTATCTTAAGACCAAAATGGCCAATTTTTTTACTAAACTTCAAAAGTTTCTCACTGGAAAAAAAGTTCCACGGGGATTTTTTCGCTTTTTTTGAACTTAAATGAAAGCTTAAAATGTTCCCAACATTTTAAGGTATGTCTCGCCATATCCTAGCCATAAATGAGATCGTAGCGATCAAAATACTGAAAAAAGTCAATTTTCAAGTAGTGCTATATTCATTGCTAAAAAACAAGTATTACGTCACATTTTATTGCAAAGATGTTAAATAAACTTTTATTTGGTAACACTTCTTCTACAAAACACAAAAAGAATCATGGAAATATCTCTATTCTATTCCATTTTATGGAACCGGCAATAAAAAAGTCAATTTTTCAAAAAAGTCGAATTTCCCAAATTTTGTTTTTGTTGTCCTAATTGCACATGACACACTATAGCCATATTTACGCAACATACCTTATCGTAAAGGAAATTTTCATACCTTTCCAACGATGTATAAAACATTTCTCAACTCGGATTCTATCTACTCTAAAATTCATTTACACTTCATTAAACTCTATATAAAAATGTCTATTTGTGAAATGGAACCTTATATGGGGCCTACACTAAAACATTGATAGATTTGCCCAGGGTTTACAATACAAATGTGTTAGAATAAAAAAAGGTCTCCTGCCAAAGTTTAAAAAAATTGGAATAAAAATATGTGTTTTAGAGCGAAAACACTTCGCATCGGCGTGCGTTTGTATAGTACCTACATCTATTTTTAATGTAAGCTGATGATTTTTGAATAAAAAGTAACCTAGAAATATACCTGCATATATATATATATTTGTGTTAAGATTTGATGCAGACAAATGTTACCTGTTTCGCTATGTCGAATTCCCAGGAAATCCACCGTATCAATGAATGTGAAAAAACCTACCCATAAAAAATTCATTGTCATTTTTTTTAACCAAATTCGAGTCCAGGTAAATAATTATAGAAGAGTAAGTAAAAAGAGGCACTTTGGACCCCTTTTTACGATTGCGTCTGATACCTGATGTCCCATTTTTGATGTCCCATACAATTTTCGAAAGAGTGGAATACTTCAGTATGACTTCCATAACTTATAAATGTCCTTTACGCCTCTACAAAATATAATGAAGAAAATTTGGATTTTGTTCAAATATTTATGCAATATATTCACAATTAATGACCCATTTCAGGTATCAGACGCAATCGTAAAAAGGGGTCCAAAGTGCCTCTTTTTACTTACTCTTCTATAATTATTTACCTGGACTCGAATTTGGTTAAAAAAAATGACAATGAATTTTTTATGGGTAGGTTTTTTCACATTCATTGATACGGTGGATTTCCTGGGAATTCGACATAGCGAAACAGGTAACATTTGTCTGCATCAAATCTTAACACAAATATATATATATATGCAGGTATATTTCTAGGTTACTTTTTATTCAAAAATCATCAGCTTACATTAAAAATAGATGTAGGTACTATACAAACGCACGCCGATGCGAAGTGTTTTCGCTCTAAAACACATATTTTTATTCCAATTTTTTTAAACTTTGGCAGGAGACCTTTTTTTATTCTAACACATTTGTATTGTAAACCCTGGGCAAATCTATCAATGTTTTAGTGTAGGCCCCATATAAGGTTCCATTTCACAAATAGACATTTTTATATAGAGTTTAATGAAGTGTAAATGAATTTTAGAGTAGATAGAATCCGAGTTGAGAAATGTTTTATACATCGTTGGAAAGGTATGAAAATTTCCTTTACGATAAGGTATGTTGCGTAAATATGGCTATAGTGTGTCATGTGCAATTAGGACAACAAAAACAAAATTTGGGAAATTCGACTTTTTTGAAAAATTGACTTTTTTATTGCCGGTTCCATAAAATGGAATAGAATAGAGATATTTCCATGATTCTTTTTGTGTTTTGTAGAAGAAGTGTTACCAAATAAAAGTTTATTTAACATCTTTGCAATAAAATGTGACGTAATACTTGTTTTTTAGCAATGAATATAGCACTACTTGAAAATTGACTTTTTTCAGTATTTTGATCGCTACGATCTCATTTATGGCTAGGATATGGCGAGACATACCTTAAAATGTTGGGAACATTTTAAGCTTTCATTTAAGTTCAAAAAAAGCGAAAAAATCCCCGTGGAACTTTTTTTCCAGTGAGAAACTTTTGAAGTTTAGTAAAAAAATTGGCCATTTTGGTCTTAAGATAACGGTGTTGTTTGATATCGAAATTAGCCAAATTAGCACTTAAAACTTTTCTTAATACCTCGACTTTGTGAAAATGGAAAGAAATGATAATGCTTTGACGGCCAAAGTTTGCGAAAACTTAAAGGAAATGGGAGTATCTTTTTTGAAAAATTTTGCAATTTTTTGACAAAAAAAATATTTTTCATATTGAAAACGATGCCCATAAACCGCCAAAGATATTCACGTGATTCCTTTTGTATTTTATGCACACATATGCTGGCATAATTTGTGTGAAGTATGAAGTTTATAGCTTTAAAATTGACGGAGTTATTAAAAAAACACTGAAAAAAACCAAGGCCAAATTTTCATATTTTAAAATTAAACAATTCATAACTCCTTAACAGTACACGATGGCATGGTACTTTATGCATAAGTTTTTTAGATCTTGTCAAGCTCTTTCTCTAGAGTCCTAAATCATGTAAATCGGTTGAGTAGATCAAAAGTTATGGCCCCCAGAAGCTTGGAGAAGTCAAAAGTGGTCAACTTTCACACCCTGTAGCTCACCCTGTATTAAAGATATGGACCAACAACAGCACTTTTCTGAAAGCCTATGTCCTCCTCTACAAATGTCTAGAACATTTTGTATGGCTAAAATCAACAGATAAAAAGTTGTAGACTTATTTCCAATTTTTTTGCCATTTGGCCCACTGTGGGTCGTTAGTATTCAAGAACTCTGCCAGGACTTGGCCACGCTTATTGGTGTTGGTACTACCCCACGAAATGTGGTGAGAGTTCGCATCGCACCATATTAGTACCTCGTTTGCTGTCTGTTTTGCTTTCCTCACCCATATTGACGTGGGTGGCGGTGTCGGAGAGTCGAAAGGCAGATAAAGTGATAACAGGTATGCTCCACCGACTGACTGTCTCATCACTGTTGCATCCGACGTTGACAACTCTGGGGAACATATATTGGGTTGCCTAAAAAGTAAATGCGGATTTTTTAAAAGAAAGTAAATGCATTTTTAATAAAACTTAGAATGAACTGTAATCAAATATATAATTGCCATTTTGTTCGATAACCTTTTGCCATCTTCCTGGCAAATTTAGTATTCCACGCTCATAGAACTTCTGGCCTTTATCTGCAAAAAACTGAACCAAGTGCGATTTTATAGCCTCATCATTGCCGAAAGTTTTACCATTTAAGGAGTTCTGCAAAGATCGAAATAAATGGTAGTCTGATGGTGCAAGGTCAGGGCTATATGGTGGATGCATCAAAAGTTCCCAGCCAAGCTCACTCAGTTTTTGGCGAGTGACCAAAGATGTGTGCGTTCTAGCGTTGTCCTGGTGGAATATGACACCTTTACGATTGACCAATTCTGGTCGCTTCTCCTTGATGGCTGTATTCAATTTGTCCAATTGTAGACAGTAAACATCCGAAATAATCGTTTGATTCCTTGGAAGCAGCTCAAAATATACCACACCCTTCCAATCCAACAAAACAGACAGCATAACCTTCTTTTGGTGGATATCAGCCTTTGAAGTGGTTTGAGCTGGTTCACCATGCCTGGATCATGATCGGACTAACTGGATTTCGACTAACGTTGTTGAAAAAACGGAACGATTTCATTGCGTTTAAGGTGCATATCACAAGCGTTGATTAGGTTTGTTAAATTAATTTCTTTCAATACATGTGGTACCCGTAAACAAAACTTCGCGCACTTTTTTTCTAAAGCAAGCTAAAAGTAACAGCTGATAACTGACAGAAGAAAGAATGCAATTACAGAGTCACAAGCCGTTGAAAAAATTTGTCAACGCCGACTATATTACTACTATATTACCGACAATTACTTTTTGGGCAACCCAATATAATTCAACTTTATGACAAATAACACAGGTCCTCGGCCGAATACCAGTGTTAGCATAGAATAATTGGTAGTTCATATGGTTCAGTCCAGAAACTTTGTTCCGGGTCGTCCACGGCTCCTGAATTAAAGCAATATGAATCTTGCCCTTGCTGATTTTCTCCATCAGAGCATGTGTAGCGTCTCGCTCCGGTGGAGGTTTATCTGGATTACCTCAAACATTGGTCCTCCATTAAATGGGCATCTTGGGACTGCATTGACTTTTCTGTCACTGCACTGCCTGATGTCATCGTTTTAGATTCTTTGCCTAGTCTCAAAAGTGCATTAGTGTCCTATTGTATTTTTTTATTCTTCTGGTGGATCTCATCTGAATTCTTCGTTTTCTTTTTATACAGTGCCAGTGCCATATTTTTCAATGTTACCTAATTCAACGATATTTGTTAATTATTTATTTTTTTCTAAATTAATTATAATTACATACTATTGAGTTTTAAATAAATTGCTTAGCTAATCAAAAGAAGCTTTAAAATTTTTTAAAAAAAATTATTTTTTTATTTTTGCCTATGTTCAATCGAAACAATAGAAACGAGAAACAAACGAAAACCCTAAAGAAAAAAAAATATGTCCAAATGCCTCCAACAGATGGAGCTAAATACTCAACCATGCAAAGTTTCGTTAGAATGTTGGACAATTATTTGGGGCGCCATCTTTCGAAAAGCATTTGAGCTATGGCATGAATGTAACCTATGAAAGAGTCTTAAATGTAAATATTATAAATATATAAAATATATGCAATAATTATCCTATTACCTTTTAAAACAATTATAAGTAGAAATATGCAAACACTACAAAAATACTGAAAACCCAAAAACTAAATACGTACGAAGAACATTTTGAACCGAACTTATCTCCCAGAAAAGGGAATTACATACCAATTTTTAATAGAATAGTAAAAACTATAAACAGAAAAAAACCAAAACAGGAAAACAAATTTTTTTTTGTCTTTTATACATTCTCAATAAAAAGCAAAACAAACAAACAAAAAAAAATTCAAATAACTATTAATACTAATATTCTTGATGTGTTTTTGTAAAAAATAAAAAAAAAAAAACAATTACAAAAATTAATTCCGAAAAACCAAAACAGATGTCATAAGTATTACAAATTCTAATGCAATTTTTCTTTGTCTAATAAAGAGGAAAAACAAAATCTCATAAGGTTATACAAAAAAAAACCCACAGAAAAAATGTCTCAACCTAATCCAATTTTCAAATTATGACAATTTAATTATAAGTGTACTATAAAAAAAATACTACAAAACAAAATTGTGAGCAGCTATAAGAAGAAGAAACAAATGACAAAACAAAAAACAAATCCAATTGATGATGACCTTATTAAATTAGTTTATATATTTAAAACAAAAATGTGGAAAAAAAATTTAAACATTTTTGGAAAAACGACAAAAAGGCAACCGAACTTTAACAATAAATACTTAAGAAGCATACAGAGGAGTTGATGATGAACCACAACGTTTTTCACAGGAATAATTATTAATTAGGAATTAATTTTTACTAAATATATACATACAACATACCTACATACATATTAATGGTATTTAATTTTAATAATGTATAACAAAAAAAAAAAAAAAATAAACAAAACAAATCAATTGAAACACTTACATAAGCATTAATTTAATCAAATTAAAATTTGAGAGAAAACAAAATCATAAACAAACGAAAAGAGCTGAGAGCGAAAGTAAATCAATACACACGCACACTTTCAATCCAAAACAAAAACCAAAAACCTTAAAAGCAAAAGAACAAAAACCCAATTACGAACGGTTGGTTAATATTGATGATCTGTCAATGATCAAAAATGATGTACTATTTTAAAATTATTACAATAAAAAGTGTCGTTGTTGTATTTATTCATTAGAAAAAATTAAAACAAAAATTTAATAAAATAAAATTAAAAAAAAAAACAAATCATATTTAATAAAAAAAATATACGATAAATTACAAAAAAAATGGGGTTTCATTTAAAGGGGTTTAAGCATAAAAATGTTAAAGGTAAACTTTTATTTCGAAATTACACCACCACTGTGGAACAAGATAGCAAGATTAGCGTGGAAATATGCCAAAGTCATCCCACTGCCAAAAAATTCCAAGGAATATAGACCAATTGCGATTCTTTGTTTCTTGTCAAAGGTCTTCGAGAAATTGTTGTATTTGCAAATGTTGTCTTTTGTCAACGAGAACACTTTGTTATATGTGAGACAGTCCGGGTTTCGACCTAACCACAGCTGCGTAACTGCATTGGCAGAGGTCACTGAGAGAATCAGGGTCAATTTGGAAAATGACAAGATAAATTTCCTTGTTCTTCTTGACCATTCTAAGGTATTTTGACACTGTGGATCATACCTTGTTATGTGATAAGATGAGATATCTTTACAATTTTTCTTCTACGTCCGTTCGTCTTATTTTGTCGTACCTGTCACACCGCACTGTAGTCCGTCAGTTATAAGTCTTCTGTATCCTCACTGAGAGGATCAGGGTCAATTTGGAGAATGACAAGATAAATTTCCTTGTTCTTCTTGACGATTCTAAGGTATTTTGACACTGTGGATCATTCTTTGTTATGTGATAAGATGAGACATCTTTACAATTTTTCTTCTACGTCCGTTCGTCTTATTTTGTCGTACACCGCACTGTAGTCCGTCAGTTATAAGTCTTCTGTATCGCCACCTCTGCTTGTTTTAAAAGGTGTTCCTTAGGGATCAATTCTTGTCGAGTCAATTGTCTTATTGTGAGGTACATATGTACGCTGACGATGTATTACAAATATAGACGTAGCCCATTAAGTCTGCGTTCACCTGACAAACTTTTATGATTGGTTAAAGAACACAAAATAAAATTATAAATCAAATCAATTCTTTTGCATATATTTTTTCTTCATATTCCTAACATTAAAAAGACAAAAACAAAATTCTAAGTTTGGTTAAGCACTTTCACTCTAGAGCGATTTAAATATGATAACAATAAAATATAAGCACCACAAAGTCTGCGTTCAGTAATTAAAAATTAACAAAAGAGTTATTTAAACACAAAATAAAAACATATTAACACATTCCTAATATTTGGTAGGATAGCCACGTTGTTTTAAGACTACACTTAGTCTATTTGGCATGGAGTTTACCAACTTCTCTGTTTCCTCAGATGTTATTTTCGCCCATTACGAATGACGTGCTGACGAATTTTTTTCTCCAATACATCCCAAAGATGTTCAATGGGTTTGAGATCTGTTGATTGGGGTGGTGTTTTAAGCTGCTTTGGAGTGTTATATAGAAGCCAAAGCCTAACAACCTCCGATGTATGCTTGGGATCGTTATATTGTTGGAACCAAAATGTCGTTGCTAACCCTAGTTTAGCAGCACTTGGTTTTAGATTTTTTTCCAAATATTGAGATAACCCCATTTATCCATTTTGGACTCAATAAATTCTAATTGACCCACTCCACTAGCAGCCATACACCCCCATACCATAACTCCACAACCACCGTGCTTCACCGTTCCAACTAAATTTTGTTTTTCCAGCTCAGTCCCGCCACACTATTTGCCGATCTTTAATGACAAAAATACAGAATTTGCTCTTGTCGGAGAAAATAATTTGTTTCCAGAATTCAGTAGACTTATTGATGAAAGTATTAGCGAATGCAATCCGCTTTTGTCTGTTTATGACAGAAATATACGGCTTTCTTGGAGCAACTCTTCCATGAAATCCAGCTCTATGTATTGGGTTGCCCAAAAAGTAATTGCGGATTTTTTAAAAGAAAGTAAATGCATTTATAATAACACTTAGAATGAACTTTAATCAAATACATATCCTTTTTTTACACTTTTTTTCTAAAGCCAGCTAAAAGTAACAGCTGATAACTGACAGAAGAAGGAATACAATTACAGAGTCACAAGCTGTGAAAAAATTTGTCAACGCCGACTATATGAAAAATCCGCAATTACTTTTTGGGCAACCCTAATATTTTTCTGGCAGTTTCGGCACAGATGCTTTTTTTAAAAAAACATTCTTTTAATATTTTCAACAATTTAGGTTGTTGTTATACGAGGGTTGTTGCTTGCCATATTAATCACTTTGCGCTCTTCTCTAACAGATAATTTTTTTGGACGCCCAGGCCGAGGTTTTGAAGTTATAATGCCGGTTTCTTTGTAATAATTTATTACGCGCTGGACAGAAGAATACGTTCTTCCAACTGTTCCACCAATATCTCTAAAGCTTTGTCCTTCTTTCCACAATTTAATAATTATTTTTCTTTCAGAAATGCATATTTCCTTTCCTTTAGTTTCCAAATTTATTAATTTAAAACAAGTAAAAGCGTGCTAAGTTCGGCCGGGCCGAATCTTATATACCCTCCACCATGGATCGCATTTGTCGAGTTCTTTTCCCGCCATCTCTTCTTAGGCAAAACAGGATATAAGAAAAGATTTGCTCTGCTATTAGAGCGATATCAAGATATGGTCCGATTTGGACCACAATTAAATTATATGTTGGAGACCCGTGTAAAATGTCAGCCAATTCGAATAAGAATTGCGCCCTTTGGGGGCTCAGGAAGTAAAATAGAGAGATCGATTTATATGGGAGCTGTATCGGGCTATAAACCGATTCAGACCATAATAAACACGTATGTTGATGGTCATGAGAGGATCCGTCGTACAAAATTTCAGGGAAATCGGATAATAATTGCGACCTCTAGAGGCTCAAGAAGTCAAGATTACAGATCGGTTTATATGGCAGCTATATCAGGTTATGAACCGATTTGAACCATATTTGGCACAGTTGTTGGATATCATAACAAAACACGTCGTGCAAAATTTCATTCCAATCGGATAAGAATTGCGCACTCTAGAGGCTCAAGAAGTCTAGACCCCAGATCGGTTTATATGGCAGCTATATCAGGTTATGTACCGATTTGAACCATATTTGGCACAGTTGTTGGATATCATAACAAAACACGTCGTGCAAAATTTCATTCCAATCGGATAAGAATTGCGCACTCTAGAGGCTCAAGAAGTCAAGACCCAAGATCGGTTTATATGGCAGCTATATCAGGTTATGGACCGATTTGATCCATACTTGGCACAGTTGTTGGATATCATAAGAAAACACGTCGTGCAAAATTTCATCCCAATCGGATAAGAATTGCGCACTCTAGAGGCTCAAGAAGTCAAGACCCAAGATCGGTTTATATGGCAGCTATATCAAAACATGGACCGATATGGCCCATTTACAATACCAACCGACCTACACTAATAAGAAGTATTTGTGCAAAATTTCAAGAGGCTAGCTTTACTCCTTCGGAAGTTAGCGTGCTTTCGACAGACAGACGGACGGACATGGCTAGATCGACATAAAATTTCACGACGATCAAGAATATATATACTTTATGGGGTCTCAGACGAATATTTCGACTAGTTACAAACAGAATGACGAAATTAGTATACCCCCCATCCTATGGTGAAGGGTATAAAAAAACACGTGTAACTATCACTTGTTATGATAATGAACTGAAACTGATCAAAAATAAGAACAAGCATCATAAAAAGTAACGGTACTTTCGAAGTAAACGAAGTGAAGGCAGACTTTTTGGTTGTCATAATTTCTTCTTATGAGACAAAAGTACCGTTAGAACAAAAAAGCAAAAGCAAACTTGTATTTTTATTTTTGTTTTCTAATTTAAGAAATATAAAGAAACAACATATACAACAAAACTTAACTTTATTTATTTTTTTATGTTGTTTTTTAACCATTAAAAAAGAAATTGTCACATGAACGCAGACTTTATGGTCTATGTGTATATCGGCAGTCCGAGGGATGAGATTGCTGAAAACATACGTCTGCCTAATCATGATCTGTCAAGAGTCAGCACGTGGGCGAAAGCCAATGGCCTGTGTCTCAACCCTGTAAAGTCCAAGTGTGTGGTTATCAGAAAGAGGCTGTCTCGTTTTTCATGTGATGTCGGTATATTCATTAAAGACTCTAGATTGGAAATTGTTCCTCATGCAAAGAATTTGGGCGTGGTTATAAACAGCACTCTGACTTGGTGTAATCATATCGACTCTGTCGTTGGTCAGGGATATTCAAAATTGCGTGCTCTCTGGGCCTCTCAGTCGGGTACTCCGCTGCGGGTTTGGTCTCTCTTGGCAAAGACTTATGTTGTTCTTGGCATTCTCTACGGCTGTGAGTTGTTTGCTAATTGCGACTCGGTAAGTAGACGTAAGCTAAACACCTTTTTTAATAGCGTTACTCGTTATGTATTTGGCTTGAGACGGCGCGATTCCATCTCTGAATACTCTTTATCCCTGTATGGTGTCTCCTTACAGCACTTGTTGTTCCTAAGATCGCTTACTTTCCTGCATAAACTGATCTGCACGCAGGCACCACAATATCTGTATGGATTTATTGATTTCGCCAAATCTACTAGAGGTAAAAAATCATTCCCAAAATGTATCGGAGGCTTGTTTCTGAATGGCATATTCGCTTCATATTCGCTGTACGTCTCTGAAACTCACTTCCTAACGATTTTCAAAATTCTTAGTAACTCGGCAACACTTAAAACCAGACTTTGGAAACATTTTACTGTATTAAGTTGATGAATGTTAAGACTCATTTATTTATTTATTTTTATTCTTTTATATTTACCTTAATTTATTTTTTTTTCGGATCAACTAAGTCTATTAATTCCTCTTTAATTGATAAATTCATTTTTGTTTTTTTCTTTAAAATTCAAATCTACAAAGCCACAAATGTTAGTTTTTTTCCGTTAGTAAGTTATTCATTCAAAATCTGTGATGTATTGTATAGCTATAGATTGTATAGCTATAGACTCTTAGTTTAAAGTGTTTACTATGTACAATTGTTGGAGATATTACCCGCACTTTAATTATAAGAATTTTATATTCTTGTTGTGAGAGTGCACAGTCACAAAAACAAAACGTGGTTTATATTGTTGGGGTAGGCTGCTGCCTTAAACCCGCCATATGAATATATAGACCAATCACGACAATATAGAGCCATGTGTTTGGGGATCCGCCGCACCCCAAAATACCTTCGTATTATATAAAAGGAAATTGAATGACTTTCGGGAAATTGATATTAATTTTCGGGACAAAGACCCAGGGGTCTACCCCACCCTCAAGCACAACTTATTTACCGATCATGCCATCAAGGGGCTCATGTTAAATGTTTTGAAAGTAGAGCATCTTATATTTACTTTAATGGCCAACTGACCACCTCCGAAATACTCTCTAAACCGGAAATACTTACCAATACAGTAACATAGGACTCAAAAAAGGCATTTGGGGAGTTTTTATAGCCGAGTCCGAACGGCATGGCGCATTGCAACACCTCTTTGGGGATATTTGACCATCCATGGCATGGTATCTGGCAAATGTCGCCAGCATTAAAAGGGGATAATCAGCGCTTTAAATTCTGTCCGGTGTTCTCGCCAGGATTCGAACGGTGGCGTTCAGCATCATAGGCGGATATAGGCTGCAGTGTCACGAATTCGACGTCCACATTCAGGACGAAGTGTCCCCATCCTAAAAAGATTTTAAGAAGGCGCAGGGAGCGGGCCCGGTTCGGTTAGTTTTTAATAAAATCAAAGACAATTTATTCCAATTTAAATTTTTGTATATTTGTTAGATTAGACAGACATACGAAACAAATTCTTAGGGTAGAATTTAGGTGGAAGAAACAATAATGTATAACAAATTTTCAACTAAAATCCAAACAAGACATAACAAATTTTTTAACATTTTGTGCCAAAAATGCATATGTAAAGATATATGTATGCATACAAATTTTGTTTTTGAGTGTTATAACAAATTTTGACTGAAGTGATCTCGAAATGATTTATAATGATCAGCAATGATCCAATGTGCAATATCTTAAATTAGTACTTTGAACTGAAAACACTGATACAGAGTTCAGTTAGTGTTTTTATCGTTATCAATAATTGTTTTATAAAATGCGTTAATAACCTTGGACGGAAAACCATTGAAATTGTTTGTACGGTTTATTCAATAAGATTTCCGTTAAATAGCATCATTGCGAGTTCTTGTTTTAGTGTATGGCAAATATGCTATAATTTGTCTATAGTGAGGGTATCAACTACTTGTTATTACATACATAGTTGTTAAAATTATTCTTTATTTTTATTAAGTTAAAGATTTTTTTTGTTTCATTTCATCAAGCGGTGTTTTATTTAATAGGGTAACAATTTAGCAGATTAGGACAACCAAAAATGCAAAATCAAAAAAATTAAGTTTAATATTAGTAATATGTCGTCGGGAATTACTATATTTATATAAGAAATTTACTTTTTAACTGAGTACTACTGTATTTCCTACGTCGTTGTTGTTACCTTGTTAAATAAAACACATTTAATATAAACATGAATAAGTGTAGCGCTATTTTGCCCAAATCGAAACTGTCATTAGGTGAAACTGTCAGATATACAAAGATAGGAGACAGACGATGTAAACTATAACCTGACCCAGATATTATCTGAACATGGTTGCTTCTGAAACTATCTACAGCGAATGGGAAAATGTTATTCGAACATCTGCAAGTATGTAGGCGACGGAGAAAATGCTTCTTCTAATGATTTTTTTATTGCAAGATGCTGGAAACTAGATGCAGCGTGAGCCGCACTCTAATGGGACTATACTTCAAAACTAGCTATATTGAGAGTCGGTAGAGATATGCACCTAACTTGTTCTGCGCAGAAAGAATGTTGATGTGGATGCTGCAGCATAGAGGATTAAGACGAAGCTCTAGGTGGAAACACGACAAAGATATGGATAAGGACTACATATACGATACATCTCGGTTAAAATAAAAAAAAAATTTGCAAATAATTACTAAAATCCCATTATAGATTCCTATTTCGAAAATAATTCATATGAAGAGCGGAAAACTTACATCGTTGGTGGTAATTTTCGTTGAATCAAATGCAATTTGGGGATTCCAAAAAAATTCGAGAAGAATTATTAGTTTCAAAAAACATTGTACCATGTCGGTGATAACCAAATGATAGGCTGTAGAAATGCTGATGGTTCAGTAGATACGGAAACCGCTATTGATACAATTTATGTATAAACATCGGAATACGGCCGACAAAAAAAACTATCAACAAAGAAATTAATTGATAAAGAAATCAATTAACAAAGATTTGAAAAGAATTTTGTAAAAGGATTCGTGGATTTTGATTTTGGGAGAAATGAGGCATACGGAGATTTTTGGGACTATTCCCTTGAGGGTAAGTATTGATATGAATAATAACAAAAAATTAATTTGAGAAATAAATATTTTTTTTTAAATGGTTAAAAAAATGACTTATAGATTCGAGTTTTGCAAATGAGGCGTAGAAATAAAGGGATAACCTTTCCAAGGAGATATGGTGAAGAATACCAAAGAGCGCAAAACTCGTTCAAAATTAGCTAATATACTACTATGGCTAGCAAATTGTGAACAATCTGGTGAAATTTCAGAAAATGAGAGATCGTAATAGACCTTTTCTATCGTTTCTTATCGTATGGAGCATCATAAGTACTCAGTATTTAAGTAAGAGCCAGTGCCGCCGGGAAAAAAGGAATAACTGCAAATATCAGCCGTGCAAAGGATAATATATAACAAGCGTATAAAATTTTGCTGGAAGTGGAATCTAAAAAAGAGCAAATGACATCATGTTATGATTCTGATGTGGATTCAGATTCGGATGAAGATTTGTGTAATATAAGTTTCAAAAATGAGGGACTTTTGTCCGCTTTAGAGGGGCTTAAAAGTAAATTGGACAATCTCCATGAAGAGATTAGGACTTTAGCAAATGAAAATGACATCGCGGAGTTGAAGAATGAAAATGAGGGAAGAAAATTGTATTGCAGAGAAAGTCCCATTGAAAGAATTGGAAGGAATAAGAAGCCAATTGTATATCCTCGAAAAACTAATCCAAGACATATGGAAAATGATCAAAGATGAATTCGAGTTGAAATCGGAAGATAATAGTTCCAATAAAACAAAATTTGAACATTTTATTGGTAGCCATGGCAGCAATAAACATAGAAAAAAAGGAACAATTGATGCGTTCTGAATTGAAGAAACTAAGCGAACCAAAAACTACAGCTAACGAACATGAATCCTCTATTGTTTTGCATAGAGATATTTTGGAACAGATCAAAGATCGCGAAATTCGTTCAAAATTAGATAATTTTCGTCAATTGCTATCAAATTGTGAAAAATCTTGCGAAATTTCAGAACATATGTCTTCATTTTAATTGGTGGAGGATTTCAAAGAGAACAAAACTCGTTCAAAATTAGCTAATATACTACTATGGCTATCAAATTGTGAACAATCTGGCGAAATTTCAGAAAATAAGAGATCGTAGTCGTTTATTCGATATAGAAAGCCTACGTAGATGGCGATTAAATTTTAGTGACCAAATTGACAACTCTTGAAATCCGTGTTGACTGATTTGAAAATTAACATAGAAAACGAGAATGTGCAAGTGGGTGTAGGGAATGAACCATTGACTGAAAAAGATGATGGTTCAAATAAAGACAAATTTTAAAATTTTACATGTAAATCCTCTTTAACTCTGTATGGAGTTACGGTGGATGATTTCAAAGATCGCAAAACTCGTTCAAAATTAGCTAATATACTACTATGGCTTCTAAATTGTGAACAATCAGGCGACATATCCGAAAATGAAGAAAATATTTCTTCATCACAATCAGAAACAGCATCGGAGATAGGAGAGTCTTAGAAGTAAATTGGACAATTTCCATGAAGAGATTAGGACTTTAGAAAACGAAAATGACATCGCGGAGTTGAAGATTGAAAATTGACAGGGATTTCGAGAATGTGAAAAAGAGGGAAGGAAATTGTATTGAAGAGAAAGTGCCATTGAAAGAATTAGAAGGAATAAGAAGCCAATTGTATAACCTCGAAAAACTAATCCAAGGCATACTGAAAATGATCAAAGATAAATTCGAGTTGAAATCGAAAGATATTGGTTCCAATAAAGCAAAATTTGAACATTTGGTATCCATGGCAGCAATAACCATAGGAAAAAAGGAACAATTGATGCGTTCTGAGTTGAACTAAATAAGTAGGGACCCAAAAACACCAGCTTATGAACATGAATCCTCTATTGTTTTGCATGGAGACATGGTGGATGATTCCAAAGATCGCAAAATTCGTTCAAAATTAGATAACTTAGACAATGGCTATCAAATTGTAAAAAATCTGGCGAAATTTCGGAAAATGTTGAAAATATGTCTTTATTTGAATCAGAAACCGAATCGGAGAAATGAGTTTTTCATGAAGATTTAGATGCCGAAGTAGATAATGGAATTTTTATGGGAGATCGTAGTCGTTCATCCGAAATAGAAAGCCTACATAGACGGCGATTACATTTTAGTGACCAAATTGACAACGCGGATTTCAAGACTGATTTTAAAATTGACAAAGATAACGATAATGTGTAAGTGAGGGTAGGGAATTTTATTAAAGAGAATGAACCATTGACTGCAAAAAATTTTAGTTCAAATAAAGAAAAAATTGAAAATTTTACATGTGAACAATACGGTGAAATTTCAGGAAATAGGAAAATATTTCTCCATTTCATTCAGAAAAAGCATCGGAGATAGGAGTTTTACATCAAGAAGCTGACATTGCACATAGGAACGATGCAGTCAAGCAACGATGAGTACGAATATTCTTATATTACTGAGGTTTCCGATACACTTATCCTGAAGAATGCTAGTAGTCCTAGCGTATACTTACGGGAGTACTTATGAAGGTCTCCCGGTAGACTTGGCGTACTCGTGGAGTACATAACGAGGTCTCCTTGCCAATCCTGTAGAATCCCAGAAGTCCTAGCGTATCTTTACGGGAATACTTATCAAGGTTTCCTAGCAAATCCTGTAGAAACCCAGTAGTCCTAGTGTATCTTTACTGCAATATTTATCAAGGTCTCCTAGCAAATCCTGTAAAATCCCAGTAGTCCTAGCGTATCTTTACTGCAATATTTATCAAGGTCTCCTAGCAAATCCTGTGGAATCCCAGTAGTCCTAGCGTAATGGCCTCCTAGCAAATCCGGTAGAAATTTAGTAGTCCTAGAATATCCTTTCGTGGGTACTTATTAAGGTCTCTCGCCATAAATTTCTCCCTCGTCATTGCTAGAGTTATTATTATTAGGGTCCCTTGCCGTAGATACATCCCTGCCCTTATTTGATTGCTTACTAAGGTCTCTTGCTGTAGATTTTTCCCTCGATCTTGCTTGAGTACCTACAAATGCTGTTGTTATAGAACCATCCCCGTTCTTGCGTGAGTACTTATTAAGGTCTCGAGTTGCGTCATCCATCCCAAGTACTAACAGATCATCTATCCGTCTTCTATCATGATTTGTGTTCCTTAAGTTGAGTACCGCCCATTCGCAGAACCCCGCTATCTCCGAGTCCTTGCCTTGGCGATTGAGTTCCCCTGAACATCCAGGAGAAGATCACTTCGAACCTACCGGGAGAGACCTCACAGCAAAGGTCTCAATCCCCAAATTCTGTGGACATCCCTAAGAAACTCAACTACACATTTGTCCTAGCTGCCTGGACTAAAGCCTTACAGATTTGAGCTTTCCTCTACTAAACTAAGTGGGATTAAGTCATCGCCTATCAATTAAGCTAAGTTAAAACCAACATTCTTTCGTATTTCTCTTTCTGTCTCGAAATCAACAAATTTCTGTGACGAACGCTCGGCCCCAGCGAGCTTACCCTATCGCGAAGGGAAAACCTGTCGTAAGTCATTTTCTGTTTCAAACAATACACGGCGGCCACATGACCATCTCCTACTTGTAGCTAACTGATTTCCTAGCACGATCCGCGCTTATCAGCAATCCATTCCAATCCAACTCATCGTCTCTTTCTACGTCACTTTTTGATGGCCCGAAACCCGGGACAGCAAGACAGCCTGATGGTGCGAAGAGCTCTATGTATCTTCTAACCACTCTGAAGATTGCATGGTTCGATGCCAATGCCTTCAACGACGCCTGAAAGATCGGGCCGCAGCTCCTACTTTGACTTCGTCTCCAAAACCTTCAAGACCGTGAAGACATTCGCTTGAATTTTAATCACCCATATTCCCGTTGTCGAAGGCGAATATCACATTTCGTAGTTCTCCCGGTGAGGGAGAGTGCATAAAATTTGAGGAACACCAGATTCATGACTCCCGCAGTCTCAGAGTAATCTTCGTTGTCATACGCCCAGCATACAGGAGCAAAGGCAAAAGAACAAGTATGGAAATGATGGCCTCTTTGAGGGTATTTCTTCTTTTGTGCCGAGCTACCTATCACCTGTAAAAGCTTTAGGATCGATACCTTCACATACAAATATGTGGCTACAACAACAGCATATAACAAGTTGATATAAATTTTTGCGCAATAACAATTGGAAGGGCGCCGGGGCAAGTCTTAACTGAGATCTTAGAGATTAGGAAATCATGTATGCTTTCGTACGGATATAGTAATCATCTATCGAATCGGATTACCATATCATGGCGCGTTCTACAAAAGCAATAATAATATTTGGCACTTATGCATTCTTTTCGGAGACAGAGCGTTGCGTAAATAATGCAAACGCTGGAGATAACAGGGAATGTGCAAAGTTTTCTGAATGAAAGTCAATAGTTCATTCTCTATTCTATTTCGGATTAACGACTACGATATCCCATATTAATGTCATCATCAACTTTGTCATCTAAATCTTTATGAAAAACTCCTATCTCCAATTCGGTTTTTGCTTCAAATGAAGACATATTTTCTTCATTATCTAAAATTTCGCCAGATTTTTAAAAATTTTGAACGAATTTCGCGATCTTTGATCTCTTTCACCATATCTCTATGCAAAACAATAGAGGATTAATGTTCGGTAGCTGTAGTTGTTGGATCGCTTCCTAATTTCTTCAATTCAGTACGCATCAATTGTTCCTTTTATTCTATGTTTATTGCATGGCTACCAATAAAATGTTTAAATTTTTATTTTATTTGATTCATTATCTTCCGATTTCATCTTTGATCATTGTCCGTATGCCTTGGATTAGTTTTTCGAGGTTGTACAATTGATTTCTTATTCCTTCCAATTCTTTCAATGGCACTTTCTCTGCAGTACAATTTCCTTCCCTTGTTTTCACATTCTCGAAATCCCTATAAAAGCTTTAGGATCGATACCTCCATATACAAATATTTGGCTACAATAACAGTAAGCATCTAACAAACATCGAATTGGATTATGATGGCAATGTCGAAGACACTGATGATGATGCCATGGAATGGGAATCCAATAATAATTGCAGCACTGAATTCGATTATGAGGGTTATGTCGAAGGCAACAATGAGGACGATTCTAAATTAAATTTTAAAAACCACAGAAAGGGTCTGAGTACACACAAGAGACAAAATAACAGTTATTCCCTAACGGGAATCTTAAACAAACTAAAGAATGCACCACATCATGACGCTCTACAAAACCATTTCTAATATTACTTATGCATTCTTTTCGGAAACAGAGAACGTTGCGTAAGCGGTGAAGTAATGCAACCGAATTTGCAAATTTTTCTGAAGCTGGAGCCGACCGAAGTGACAATATGGGGCTCGAATGAAAGGTATTCGGGAGTAGATTACGAATGTGATGAGGAAAAAGGTATAGAGTATGCACTGATGTTGATGTTGGAAGAGGGGGACCCTCCCCTGTTACCTCAAAAACGCCACCCAAAATCAAAAGTGAACCGGTAGGTAGGGACATGAATGTCGTGTTTAACGCAGATGCCTGCCATCACGGCCCTAACCTGCGAGGCCCAAGGGTGAATACAATGCGTCTACCAACGCCTCCACATGTGGTAACCCACACGTGAGTACCAATTTGATCCCATGTATTTGGACGTGTTCACCTCCTTAGTTAGGAGCGGAGCACTATCTAAAACTTCCTCCGATCTATGGGCCACGGCACCCGGTTGAAAATGCAACTCCACGCCGAGCTTATGCTCCACCACGTTGCTCCCAACTGGGACCTCACCATAATCAGGCTGGAACCGAAGTTCCAGGTGCTCCTGACACCCGTGGTACCAGGTTAAAGTCTCCGGTCAGACTTCGTAGCCTTAAAATACTACTTCTGGTCACCTGGAAGAAATGAATCGCCCTAAGCCAGCATACAAAAGTATGCACTAAACCTACAACAATACGATATACACAAACAGGACACTGCAGCCCACACTGGCTACGCCACACATATCACCATCAACACGTTCACCCTAACAGATGACCGAACACAATCACAACAGCTACGGGAACCAACGATAGGCAAACGCCGCTGCATTACCATGGGCAAGGCAGGTGCCAAGCCATGTCATACGCAGCACCAAATCACTCGCAACAACAACATCTCGTTATGGATAACAAGCGTGTATTCATCCCTCCACTAAGTCTTGTCCGCCTCCTAAGAAATACTTCCCGGGAAAAGGTGGCCAGCCTTGCAACAGTCGTCTCGTCTTCAAGGGCCCTACTGAAATCCCACACCGCCTCGCTAATCCCCATCGCGCCTAAATCCCTAATGTCTGCATAGTATGGGCATTCCGTCAGTACATGCCTCCAGTCCTCAGGTCTCCCACAGTTGCGGACAAATTCCTCTGATGCAAAAATGCATTAAAGGAACCATGTCCCGTCAGTATGAAGCCCAGACTTAGGCCGAAGCCAAAGTCCGGGCGGTCTCGTACGAACGTCGCGAATACTAAAATGAGGTCCCTTATCGTTGAGCTTAAAGTAGAATCGGACAGCACTCCGTGATGTGCAAGAAGTCTTCTGCTTTTTTCTTAATGGATTGTTTGTGGGCAATTATTCAAAGATACTTGGCGGCACATTTGGCAGCATTTACTCCACAGGAGTAGGAATAAATCCATAAGTCGCTTTTCGGCAGCATTATGTCTAGCAGCCGTCCCAACCACTATGAAAAGCGGTCGCCGCCCGGAAATGTCGATTAGATCTTCAAGTTCTAGTTCTATAAAAGTAGGCCTTTAGATAAATCGGCGCATCTAACAGAGCACCACAGTATTTATGGCGACGAAGAAGAAGAAAACCTATATATTACGATTCAACCTCGTTAACTCCTTTTGGCAAGGCTAAACGCCGGCATTCAGGATGTGTGCCCCGCAAGCAGCCAGGGACAACACGACACAATCTATTTATCTGTTCACCAGACCACACCGGAAGCATCTAATTTAGCCAACGATCGTTTAGATGAAGACGGAAAGTTGTTATCACAACACAGAAATATGATGACAAGCTGTAGGCCATAATTGTGCATTATTAAAATATAAAAATTAAAATAAACATTACAAAAGCAACACTAAACATGTTTGTAAGCTTTTTTAGCAACCGTTATAACTTTTTTTGCTTATTTTTCCATTTTATGTTCTTTTTTCCAAAAAATAACAATCAAATGTTTATCCAAAATAAAATAGCTGAAGCAAAACAGCTGTTTTCGAAAATTCGAAATTCCCTCTCCCATATTTTTCTCTCCCCATTCAATTAGAATAGGAGGATTTTCGAGGGAGAAATTTATTCCCTGGGATTTTATTCCGAGGGAGTTTTCAGAATTGGGCTGACAATTTTTTATCCCAGCTCCCTTTCATTTGTTTGGGGGATTTTTTTCCAAGTTTTACCGTTTCATTCTCCCTTTTACATCGATCCAGAATAGCTACTCTATTCCCTGGGAGATATTTCCCTTTTTCGAAGTTTGTTTAGAATAAGGGAAAAGGGATTGGGGAATAAACTCCCAGTAAATTGTTATTCAGAATAGGGAAAAAAGGGAGTAGGGAATAAATTTCCAGGGAATTGTTATTCAGAATAGGGCTGAATAAGATGTGGTATCATTTTTTTATAAAAACAATAAAATTCATAATTTTTTATCCTAGCTCCCTTTCATTTGTTTAGGGGAGATTTTCCCAAATTTTATCGTCTCATTCTCCCTTTTACATTGATTCAGAATACCTACTTTTTTCCCTGGGAGACATTTCCCATTTTCAAAGTTTGTTTAGAATAAGGGAAAAGGGAGTAGGGAACAAACTCCCAGGAAATTCTTATTCAGAATAGGGGAAAAGGGAATAGGGGAAAAAACTCGCAGGGAATTGATCTTCAGAATAGGAAAAAAGGGAGCAGGGAATAAACTCCCAGGGAATTGTTATTCAGAATAGGGCTAAATAAGAAGTGGTAAAATTTTTTTTATATAAACAATTAAACTTTTTTATTTTTTATTCTAACTCCCTTCCATTTGTTTAGGGGAATTTTCCCAAATTTTATCATCTCATTCTCCCTTTTATTTCGATTCAGAATACCTACTTTTTTCCCTGGGAGACATTTCCCATTTTCGAAGTTTGTTTAGAATAAGGGAAAAGGGAGTAGGGAACAAACTCCCAGGAAATTGTTATTCAGAATAGGGGAAAAGGGAATAGGGGAAAAAAACTCCCAGGGAATTGATATTCAGAATAGGGCTGAATATTAATAATATAATATTTTAAAACACTGACTAGGCATTAGGATAGATTAAAGAACACACACTATTGCCAGATATTGCCGACTATGGTGCATGTCCTTAGTAGCATGGGGCATAATATAATCCGTACCTTTTTTACAACCTAAACCAACTTGTTTTTACAAACCACACCAATTATGATTTCCTCGAATAGATGCAGACTTATCCCCTCCATATAAACCGAAACACCACATAAGTTTCTATGTATGTTCCTTAAAACATCGATTTCTACATTTTTTAGACAGTTTAGCTAAATTAAGTTTGCTAACTTGACACTGTGCAACCTTAACAATCAGATATCAATTTTGATCAAACAACGCTACACGTTTCTAGGCTTGCGTACTAAAATTGTATTGGGTTTAAATAAGTAAATGTGTGTGTGTATATATAAATAATATTGCTTAGCATTATTCGTAATTAAATCTTAGATTGTTTGTAGAACAAAAAAATAATAATTTGTAAAATATGTATGTATATATATGAATATCATGATTGGGATGAGATTAAAAATTAAATATTTACTATTTGGCATTAATGCTCTTTGCTGCTCATTTTTCGTAATTGTTTGTTTTTTTTTTAAGTAATTCGTGTCTACTTTAACTAAAACTAAAGACAGCACATATATAAATATATATGCATATGTTTGTGTTATATACATTTAACATATAATACGAGATGGACATCTACCCAACATCAATACCAATACCTTGAGCATCTATTAGGAATTTCAAAGGTAGATATCCAATGTGTGGGTATATATTGGGTGCATGTTCATATCCATATCTGATGTGGTGTGTTTTAGGCTTCACTTTCACTTCTTTGTTTTTAAGGTAAAAATGAAAGTTATTCCCTGAAAACATCCGAATAATTACTATGCTGCAATGAAAAAAGAAACTTTGAAAGAGAGCTGAAGAGTTTTAAAAAGTTTTGCATGACGAGATTCTTCTTATACCTAAGATGTAATGCAAAAGTTAAAGTGTTTTCCTAAATATCTTGGTATTTTCTTATGCACAGCACATGTTCTTTGTACACATAAAAAAAAGATCTTAAAACATACCAAAAAAAAAAAACAAAAATCTATGAAAGTACATAAATAAATACATATAAGTTAAACTTAAACACGACATGGTAGTAGTAGTACATTGATCTCTAAGTAGTTTTTTTTCCATTTTGTTTTTCCGTTGTTGCTGTTGTTTATATACAATATCAATAATTTTCAGACTCATTCATTCATTTTTTTTTTGCTTTGCTTTTCTAGACTTATTTCAATTATTGATTTCTTATGGGCAGAGGATGAGCCTCTGTATTGAATACCCATTTCTCTAAATCAATTTCTTTGGGATTATTACTAAAGAGTAAATAGAAATACTTTAAAGTTTCTCCCAGCCAGAAACTTTCCATCATATCTCTCAGGCGTGTATTAAAGATATTCTTAACATTACCAATCGATGAATAGCCATTGGTTACCTTGGCATATTTCTCAAAAGCCTGGAATATAGTCCAACCCATGTCCTGGTAAGTGCGATTACCTGTGAGGGCATAGAAGTAATACAAACTTTCAATAAACTCGGGACGTAATAAATTATGAGCATCATTTGGCTTGACATAAATATCCAGCTCCTCGGTTTCTGCCGTTGAGAAATAGGAGATTTCCGGTGCTAATTGTGTTGGTTGTTTCATATAGGTTTGATAGCATGTCTCCAAGAGATCCCTGGCCAACAGCAAATGCGAATCAGGCATACCAAAATGATGTCCCAGCAATAGGGTACCCGGCAAGTAACAGGTTAAGTGATCCATTTTAGGCTTAAACTCCTTGCCATTGATTAATTCTCCTATGAAAACATGATTTTCTTTGGGGGTACGACGTAGCAGTTGGGAAAATACACCATCCATGGCTTGCATGTAGTCCGAAACCAAGCTGCAAATTGGAAGAAAAAAATTTAAATAAAAAATATTATAAATTATATTATATAATATTAATTAAATATAATATTAATTTAGTTAATATAATGATTTTCAAAAAGGTCGATTGTACACTTTTTAATCTATTGGTTTGCCCAAAAAGTAATTGTGGATTTTTCATATAGTCGGCGTTGACAAATTTTTTCACAGCTTGTGACTCTGTAATTGCATTCTTTCTTCTGTCAGTTATCAGCTGTAACTTTTAGCTTGCTTTGGAAAAAAAAGAGTAAAAAAAGTATATTTGATTAAAGTTCATTCTCAGTTTTATTAAAAATGCATTTACTTTCTTTTAAAAAATCCGCAATTACTTTTTGGGCAACCCAATATTTAAACATATATGGGTCGTTGGTGGATAGCAAACCAACTTTAGTTGATTTGCCATTTCCATTTCTTTCTTAAATTACATATCTTTTTACAGTTTACTTTGTAGCGGAACTTTCGAAACACGTTACACGGCAATCGAACCCTTAAATTTGCGTCATATATTCAAAATTTTCAATTTAAATGGTCCACGGTGAACACTTTCCTCGTGGTTTCTCCATAATGAAATGGCAGAATATACTGAACACTTTTCACTTTTACATATGACGTTTAGACACAATTAACAATCGGTGCTGTCACCCCGAAAAACGTTACCTTAGGGGTCACGTGTTTGTTCACCCTTTATGTCTGTTCTTAATGGCATACAAAACTGAGCATAAATCAAATGACAGATGTCGCAAAAACTAAACTTTGAAAAAAGAATGGCCAGATTGAAAACAACATTTATTTGCTTTTGAACATAAAATTTGCTACAAATATTTCATAGATAATATATTTCGAGGGAGGCCACCGTGGGCCGGCTATGACGGCGAACGCCTGGCTTCAAATCGCGGCGTGAAAATCAACAAAATTTTCAGCGGTGGTTATCCCATTACTAATGCTGGCTACATTTGTAAGGTATACTGTCGTGGTAAAACTTCTCTACCAAGTGGTGTCGCTATGCGGCACGCCGTTTGGACTCGACTTATCATTGATTTTAAGATTTTATCGGACTGTATTCATTGATATGAGAGAAATATCCCCTGTTCCTTAATGGAATGTTCATGGTAAATTTAGTAATAGTTTAGTAACGCTGTTCTATTGATACTTCCATGGTGTGTGCTCCACGGATATTAGCCTTCCTATCCCTTATTTAAAGATGTTCGTCAAAAATACAAGACTTTGTAGGAACTCACACCCGTTTACTATTGATTGGACCACATCATGCGAACGGTTCGTATGTGGTATCGACCGGTAAATGTCTTTTCACCTATACTTTAGGAAATTTAAAAAAGGTCAATATGCACTAATCGCTTTGTCACCAGGATGATGATGTTGTTGTTGTTGTTGTAGCAGTTTATTATGTTCTATCTTTCGTCTGCTTGATTCTGTTGAGAGTCAAGACCCAGGAACTCTGCGACTAAGATGGGGTGCGTCCACAGGGATCTAGGTCTGAGTCGAGTGGGTCTGGCCGGGCAGTTAAACAAGTGACGTGTATCGTGCGGTCCCTGGTTACAATCGGGACACACATCTTGCACGTCGGCATCAATCTAGCTCTGTGGGAATTGAGGCGGCTGCATCTGCCGGAACGTAATTGAACCAGAACCACTTTGGTTTGACCTCCCCCGGAGGTCGATTTCTTCGGGTGCAATGTGTGGCGGTCGTTCTCCAAGGACTACATGCACCCGGTAGCCAATTACCGCGTCTGCTACCGTGTCTGCATGAATGTTGTTCAGACCCGCTTGACATGCCGCTTGATCTAGATGTTCTCCCTTGTAGCGCTGAACCTCACGCTCTAGATCGTGTAGATCTACCTTAAGGCTTCTGGGCGGTGGGTATCTATCCACAAGAAGATGATTTGGATAGTTTCTGCGATAGCAGCCCAAAAGGTATTGCTTAGACAGCATGTAGTTATGTCTTCGCACTGGTAGGATCTTTGTCTCCTAATGGAGGTGGTCCACATGAGAACTGAGGAGACAGCCCGTCGCAGTTCGGAGGGCGGCATTCTGACAGATCTGCATAATATTCCGCTCTGTGGGAATTGAAGGGGCTGCATCTGCCGGAACGTTATTGAGCCAGAACCACTCTGGTTTGCCGGGGAAGGTCGATTTCTTCGGGTGAAATGGATGGCGGTCGTTCTCCAAGGACTACATTCACCCGGTAGCCAATTACCGCGTATGCTACCGTGTCTGCATGAAGGTTGTTCAGACCCGCTTGACATGCCGCTTGATCTAGAGGTGCTCTCTTGTAGCGCTGAACCTCACGCTCTAGATCATGTAGATCTACCTTAAGGCTTCTGGGAGGTGGATATCTATCCACAAGATGATGATTTGGATAGTCTCTGCGATAACAGCCCAAAGGGTATTGCTTAGACAGCATGTAGTTATGTCTTCGCACTGGTAGGATCTTTGTCTCCTGATGGATATGATCTACATGAGAGCTGAGGAGACAGCCCGTCGCAGTTCGGAGGGCAGCATTCTGACAGATCTGAATATTATTCCGCTGCGTGTCATAAAGCTGACGAGACCACATTGGCGCTGCATAACTTAGCACAGAATGGCCAATTGCTTTGTACTTGGTCAACAAATGACTTGAGGACCTTGTTTCTACTTTTGACTTTATCGCAAATTGATGTGGCATGTGGGGAGAATGTGTAAGAGCTGTCACTTGATAGTCGGGATTATTTCTCCATCGACCATCACAGTCAGCTTAGTATTCACCTCACGCGTATTTGTAGTGAACAGATTTGGTGGCAGATATCTCCAGATTTCTTGCAGCGAAATATGAGGCAAGTTCGTTGAGGTAGATGTTCAACCTATCGCAGATGTCAACAACGGGTGGGGGGCCTGATGCTATGATCGTACAATCGTCCGCATATGATACGATCTCTATGCCACATGGAGGGGGTGGAATAGAGGGTTGGTAGAGGTTAAAAAGTGGAGGAGATATTACCCCACCTTGGGGAACTCCCTGTTTCACACTATGGTGTTTCGACTTCTTATCCCTAAATTCCACAAATGACTGGCGACCACACAGATAATTCGCGACCCCGCGTTTCAGGCCTGGCTATAGGGACGATATCCTCAAATAATTTGGCAAGGCTGACCTGTCGAATGCCTTCGATAGGTAAGTCCTATCACATGGCCTGGCCTGATTGAAGCCAAAGCTGTTTTTGTGCTATGCAGTCTTCGAAATCCATGTTGATGCTCGGCGAATGGAAATTCTCCTACGAGGCTCGGGAGTAGTAATGCCTCAAGCGTCTTAGCTACTGGTGAGAGAAGGGAGATCGGTCTGGACGACTCCCCCAAACTCTGGTCCTTTCCAGGCTTTAGTAGCGGGTTCACTCTGCCCATTTTCTACACCTCGGGAACTATAAGAGTGTTTAAAGGCAGGTTGAGGACAGTAGTAAGGTACTCAACTCCAGATGAATCCAGGTTCTTCAACATCAATGTAGACAACTGTGCAAGCTGCAGGTGTTGATCAGCTTTGTCTCCTTGATCGTTGCGACCAATATATTTTTCCGACTCATGAAATCCACAAGTTCATGGATCTTGCCACGGAGACCGTTGATACATTTCCCAGCACTGGCCTGGCAATATTTGGGCTGGGATGCTGCCGTTGCGTATATTGCCCTACGGAAGAAGTCGGGGGGGTCACATAGTCCGACAACGAGGACTCTGCGTCCGACGGCGATGACGACGACGCTTGTGACCCACTGCTGGCTATGTTCGCACAGCACCTTGCGACTTATCCAGTATGACTATACTCCCGTAGTGAAGTGAGGCCAGAGCAAGATCGGAAATGTACCCACTCCATGTACCGGTTACACCTCACCGACACCGACCGATGATGGAGGCGGTTCTGGCAAACCGAACAGAACCAGGGTTCGGAGTTTTTTCAATCCCGTCACGGACCAGAAGCAGGCCGAGAAGGCACTCCGGAATGTACCTCTCCCATGACGAAAAAAGACGAACACGTACACTGAGGCGGCAGCCCTTGCCGATGAAGGTTCCATCGAGTCAATCCGGTGCGAACAACCGGCTGCCATAGGATTGCACCAGGATGATGATTTGGATCTGCAGAAGACGTTTACCGGTAAATTATGATGATTGTACATAAGCCCCAGACCACGGGTGTACCACACACTGCTACTACAACAACAATCGACAATCAAGCTACAGTTCTTTAATCGCTCTAAACGCTAGTTCCATTTATGAGCGTTATCTAACCTAGTGATATGTTTAGACTCTTGTTGTGGTAGTTGAAGCTTCATATTTGCTTCATAAGTATGGGTCATTGGCAGACTTCTTTTAGTGAGCAAGGCCGTTCCGATAAATAGACCCAATTGCTATGGGTTAAGCCAATTATTTGGTTTCGCAGCTTGCGAGTTCTTTCGTCTTTGGTTCCATACTTTTTGCTTATGTTTATGCTTTGTTATATTATTAAAAGTTTCTTAATGTGGATAAATATATCACAAAATTAACTTATCATACCTAGGAATCCACGCTAAACATGGCTTTGCTATACGTTATCTATCTTGTTAAATACTCACAAGTCACTGCCTTTATGGCCCGTTTGTATCCATTGTTTAAGCAAATATTCATAATACGAATCACCTCTGGCTCCCAACGATATGGTGGCATAATTTCTAAAAGTTCCGGTATTGGCATTGATAAAGATCGGCACAAGACCACTATTTTTTTCCAGCCCATGTACTTTTTCATTGACACGATGAGCGACCTGAAACAGTTAAAAAATTTCTTTGTAAAAAATGTATCTACATTGTCTCATGTTACATGTCGTGTACTCAATAAAACAATTAAGAATGTCTTACACTTTCATATAACGAGATATTTGTCAATCGACTCAGGTCTCTAAATTCCAATTGAAGTGTTGTTACTTCGCTGGTTGAACTATCGGGTGACCATTTAGGAGCATGAGCGGATAAGGCAGCTAAATTCACATCTGAATATGGTATGCCCGATGGTGAGAGGAAACATGGCAATAGACGGTTGCCCAATTCAATCTGGAGTATTAAGATAAAAAGTATTAAAAGATAAGTTTAAAAAGGAAAGGTTTGTTCGGGGATTACTTATTAAAAATCAAAAATGAACTTTTACTCTAAAACTTACCGATTTCTTAAGGAACACCTTATCGGCACTTAAATGATAGGCGGAAAGTAATCCACCCAATATACGAATGGTAACTTCAAACAAATTTACATCGCGATTAACATCGAAATTCAAGGCTTCGCTGATCCAATTGCGGGCCTCAATGAATTCTGAAAAAATTAGAAAATTCTCAATAGAGTGGCATAACTTTTATTATTTTTTTTTTATTCCAAATCATACCATCTTCTAAACCCATTATATACATGGTATCCAATGAGTCAATAATGGTTAGACCCAGACCAAACCAATCATATGAAGATTCTGACATGGGCTTTAGATTATCATGACCCCAGGCGTATTTTTTGTAACCATTCCAAGAGTGTCGGAATGCATTAACCACAGCCTCTTGTCTCTCATTATTGGGGCCATGAAAATGTTGCTTTTGTGGTAAATGTTTCAAGTCTATGCGTCCCAAAAATTCTTCAATGGTCAAGCCATTGCTTGCGGGCAAGCTGTTGGGATCTTGCAGGGCAACCTCTATAGCCGCACGATCATCTTCGGCATTGTTGGGGTGTTTAGGATTGAAGTTATTGTCGTTCGTAAAATCGTTATTAAGAATGTTTGGTAGTTGAGCTTTGTCCAGAGTTTCCTCTTCATTTTGTGGTTGTGGCTGGGGTTGGGGTTGTACATGTTCTTGAGTTTGTGGAATATTGACCACACTTTCAATAGCAATCTGCGGTTCTTGTTTTTGTGGTGCAGGCGCCGGCAGTATATTTTGCTAGAAAAACAAAAAAAAGGAAATTTAATGAAAAGTGTTTATATAAGGTGCTATAAAAATATAATTAGGAAAATGACGGCCGGATATGATTTACAATTTCTTCGGAGATTGAGTAGACCTTTTATTAACATAAGCATTAATCAATGCCAGCCGCAGTTGCGAACTGAACACCCAGCCAGGGATAACAATGAGCACCACACAGGCTGGAACTTTAAGCTCTGATCTGTGTGGTGTTCATTGCTATCACGAGAAGCTTAGCTGCGAGTTAAGTAACGCGTCGAAAGGTTGAGGATAGGGGAATACTCCATACGGAGTAGCTGCAACTGCTGTCGCCGACAATTAGCGGTGTCAAGCGGAAAGCCTCAGTGAGAGGCCGAGCGGCACCGGCTCTTAAATACTGAGAGCCTATGATGCTCGTGTCCAGGCGAGTTATTGGGCCTTTTAATAAGCAATGGCCACCGTGTTCCCGCAGCGATCGGTCCTTTGGACCGGAACGAGCTTGCTCACCTATAGGAGTTAGCCGAGGATCGTCACCTACAGGTGGCTACAACAACACCTCTTCCATGTCTGGATTCCCTCCAGGAATGTAGCTCTGCAGCCACTCTGGATCACTGTAGACGTGTAAAGTAGCTGACTGAACGAAGCTGTCGACCATGAGAGCTTTTCACTGGTCTGCCTGGTTGCCTTCAATTTGTTGTTGTAGCAAATTGCAAATTTTGCCCATGAACATTCCACTAAGGAACAAGGGCAAACTTCTCACATATCAATGACTGCAGTCCGATTCAAGTTTAAGCTCAATGATAAGGGGCGACACCTCTTTGGAAAGAGGTTTTACATGGCATAGTACCTCACAAATGTTGCCAGCATTAGGAGGGAAAAACCACCGCTGAAATTTTTTTTCTGATGGTCTCGCCAGGATTCGAACCCAGGCGTTCAGCGTCATCGGCGCTACGGTGGCCTTCGTTGTAGCAGTGTGTTATATACTGAGGTGGCAGCCCAGAAGGACTCTATCGGGTCAACACGATACGTACAACCTCCTGCAATGGAATTGTTAAATTTTTGTCTTGTGCTAATGTGCACATCGGAGGCCCCCGTAGCGCACGGGTTTGCATGTCTGCCTATAACGCTGAAGCCTGGGTTCGAATCCTGCCGGGAACATCAGAACAATTTTTCAACGGTTGTTATCCCATGTGCTAAGGAACAGGTGAATAAATTGTGGGTCCCATGACATAAATATAAGGGAGAAAGTGGCACAAGGCACGCCACAGGGGACCATTTTATCGCCACTCCTATGGGTGACCACCATAAATCAATCCCATGGCAGCCGGATGTACGTACCGGATCGACCCGATGAAAGTCTTCATAGGCAAGGGCTGTCACCTCAGTGTACAGCACACTGCTACAACAACAATAAGAACAACCACAATAAATAACCTATTACGGATGCTGACTGAGCAGGAATTTGAACCCGTTTGCTACGCAGACGATACTTTTAAGGGTAAGTATCGGAACCAGTTATGCAGAAGGGCCGAAAGGGTCATGCATATGGCATATGACTGGGCTAGACTCAGAGGTCGCAATTGCAACCCAGAGAAGACTGAAATATGCCTGTTCACGAGGAAGACGAAGGTGGGCCAATTTAATGCAACACGTTTCCTCAATAAAACGATT
This sequence comes from Stomoxys calcitrans, assembly GCF_963082655.1. Lineage (NCBI taxonomy): Eukaryota > Metazoa > Arthropoda > Insecta > Diptera > Muscidae > Stomoxys > Stomoxys calcitrans. Next base: position 41,728,964 of record NC_081553.1, on the reverse strand, counting down.
TCGATATCTGATAAGGTCAAATACTTAGGAGTGATCTTGGACAGGAAACTGTTCACAGGTGTTGGGGACTGTGTAGACGGGCCGTAGGCTCGAAATGGGGCCTGAATCCGAGGATAGTTCAATGACTCCACAGGGGCGTGATTAAATCAATACTTAATTACGCCTTAGCAGTTTGGTGGACTGCGATGGAGAAAAAGTGCAACGTAAGAATAATACAACAGGATTAGAGAAAATGTTGTCTTGGCATAGGCGGAGCGATAAGGACCACTCCTGGTAGGGCAATGGAAACCATTCTAGATATCCGTCCCATAGACATGCAGATTAAGTGTGAGGCAGCCATTGCGGCTATAAGACTTAAGGCGATGGGAGAATGGATAGAGGATAGAAACAGGTCATACCATCGCGATATCGAGGCGACGATAGGAAAACTGGAAGGAATGTAAAAGGTTTCCGACCGAATACCCGAGACGACATTTGAGGTCGAGTGTGAGGCACTGCTGCCAACGGCACACGCTTGGATTGACGGAACCCTAGTAATGCCATCTGGAAGACCATGATACACGTTTGGATTAAAGCAAGAGGACAGAGTGGGCTTGAGGGTCTACATTGAGTACTCAGGTACTGAGATCTGTTTTAGACTGTCTGACTGACTGACCATAATATGGTCCTGCAGGCGGAGATCCGGGCGATCACGGAATCCGTGGGGTTAACTCCTCGCGCTAACACCACACCACGAGTATGAACAACTTTACGGACAGTAAATAGCCCAAAAGTGCATTAACAACCAGGACTGTTAGATCACGAACAGTCTTGGAATGTTAGAAGGAAATTAACGCCTTCTTTGAGTTTGGCACGATCTGCATCGTTTGGGTGCTGGGCCATAGGGGAGTAACTGGGAATGAGAAAGCAAACGATTTGGGAGTGAAAGCCAGAGAATTGCCGTCAATAAATTTGGTTAACCCCAAGCCTTTCGGGTCGACGCAGTTCGAGTTAAGGGCGTAGGCCACAAATGCGCAGGCAGCCCTGTGGAAAAGCGAAACGGTCGGTAGGACGGTGAAAATCCCATGGGGAGACCCATATCGTGAGTAGACGAGGCTATTACTGAAAGAAAGTAAGAAGGAAGGCAGTATAGCTCTCGGTTTCTCAACGGGACACATAGGACTACGAGCGCTCACTTATGTAAAATCGGTGCGGCAAATGGTAGCATGTGTAGGGCATGCGGGGAAGATGATGAGACGTTGGGGCATTTCCTTTGTCATTGACTGGCTTTCGCGTCTAACAGATACCAGCACTTAGGTGGAGACACAATACCAAACATGAACCAACTTAGGGGTGTGGCATGGAAAATAATTAAGGATTTTGTAAGTAGCAATTCCTAACTTAGATCTTCATTTTCGAGGTTACTTTTTTAGTACTTAGAGCGCACAACAAGCCAATTACTGGATGAGGTGTATGTCCATGGCATGGGGTGGATTAATATCCGCACCCTCTTTTTTACCTTACCTAATCTAACCTATCCCCTCCCACCTCCCCAAAGAGGTGTCGCTCTGAGGCACGCTTTGCAAACCCGGCTGTAAGAAGGAGGCCCTTTATCATTGAACATAAACTTGAATCGAACAGCACTCATTATATGAGACAAATTTCCCCTGTTCCTAACGGAATATACATGGGCAATTTGCATTTACTAATAAGCACCGTAGTATGGTGGACCTCTATTTGTATTCAACATCTTCTTTTCTCTTCTAGAGCCAACACAAGCACCTGAGGGTTTTCGAGCAAAGCGGCCAGCAGCCGAATTTGTTAGACTCGTACCCTTCAGCCTAACCTAAGTCTATAAATTCCGAATTGGCATGCTATCAGTTTGCTGCTAGAGGGTTAAGTTTTCCACTTAAAATAGAGAGATATATAAACCCACCATACATGTATAGCTATCAACTTTACTAAAGTTGATTATATATTTTATAACGTTGAAAATCAATGTTTCCAAGCTTCAACACAAAATCAATATACCCCTTCCCATGGTTGTAGCTATAAAAACAAACAAGCAATTTTAAGTTGTTTTTGATTAGAGGAGAAAGCGGAAATAAGTTAATAACCCAATTTGCAATTAATTGGTTCGTTTATCAATTGAGGAGCTTATCACTGTCATTTTGTGATATGCCTAAGAACGAATGACTGATTATGAAAACAACTAATTGCTCATGTTCTGCTCCATCTTATCATGAAACAAAGCACGTTTATTAAAATACACCGCAGACCACAAGGAGTGTGCCGGGCGGCGATACTACTGGGTACATTTTGTTTATTTTAATTCCATCAATGAGTTTTTTTAATTTACTTATCGATTAATGGGAAGTGTATTGCACACAAGAATGAAAAATACCAAAAAAGTAATATTTTTTTATAATATCCGATCACGGAGTGTCTGAGGTGGTATGGTGGTGACGCGAAGACGTGGAGTTTTCAATCAAAAAGTTTCAGCTGCACGAACTTGCAATATTTGGGTCTATTTTGTAAAAAAATATTTTTTGGCCCCTTTTGGGAAATAGGGTTAAAAACTACTTTAAATTGGGCTTCCAGGGCATCAAAATATTTTACAAAAATGTTCGCCGGAAAATTCTACTATAGTCCCCTGAATACACCAAATCAGTGAAACGTTAAAGGAAACGTCTTCCATAGGCTAAGAACTCAAATGAAGAGATTGTTTTATATGGAAGCTATATCAGATTATGTACCTATCGGGAGGTCCGTTTACATTGGAGCTATATCAACTTATACACCGATTTGTATCATACCTATATTAGATGTTGAGACTCTTAACAGTTGTCATCATGCAAATTTTCAGAAAAATCGGGTATTAATTCCATCCTCTGGAGGCTCAAGAAGTTAAATCGAGAGACCGGTTTATATGGGAGCTATATGTGGTGATAGATCGATTTGGACCATATTCCATTTTTTCTATATTACACTTAAATATACCTCTGTGCAAAATTTTAGAGCTCTATCTTTTGTCCTAACGGTCAGTAGGGCGACAAAAATCCTATGGAGAGATCCGGGTCTTGAGAAGACGAAGCTGTTACCGAAAGGAAGCAAGAAAGAGGTTAGTATAATTTTGGGTGTCATAATGGGATATATAGTCGTAGTCCTATATATCCCGTTATGATACCTAAAATTATACCAACCTCCCTCTTGCATCCTTTCGGTAACAGCTTCGTCTTCAGAAGAATAGGTGCAGCAAATGTAGAGCAAGTAGAGAATATGATGAGACCACGAATTCGTGACTTACATTTTCCAGGTTACTTTTTAGTGTCATCGTGAAGATGGTCAATGTTCGCCACCTTGACAGACCTGCAGGTTTATAAACTGCATCCTTGTCTCCCGTGCGGCTTACGCTAGAGAAATGTAATTTGCTACCGGTCGGTTGTCTCCGCCTATGACGCTGAACGCCTGGGATCGAATCCTGGCGAGAACAGAGAAAAAAATTTCAGCGGTGGTTATCTCCTCCTATAGCTGGCGATATTTGCGAGGTACTTTTCCATATAAAGACTTTTCTCCAAAGAGGTATCTTACTGTAATACACTGTTAGGACTCGGCTATAAAAAGACCCTTACAATTGAGATTAAACTTGAAACGGATAGCACTCATTGATATGTGAAAAGTCTGATTCTGTTCCTTAATGGAATGTTCATGATAGCTGTGAGCACCACATAGGCTGGGAAATTGAGGTCCGATCTATATGGTGTTCATTGCTGTCACGAGAAGCTTTGCTGCGAGCTACCAGGCACGTCCACTGGTTGCGTTTAGTGGAATGTTCCATACGGAGTAGCTGCAACGGCAGTCGCGGACAATCAGCGGTATCGAGCGAAAAGTCTCAGTGAGAGGTCGGGCGGCACCGGCTTTTGCACAAATACTAAGTGCATATGATGCTCGATATGACAAGGCGAGTTATTGGCGCCCTTACATAACCAATGGCAACCTGCTCCCCGGGGCGATCGGAACGAGCTTGCTCACATACATGAGCTTGACGAGGATCGACATATCCACATGAAAATTTGGCAACAACAGCAACATGTTCATTTGCCTATAATACTCGATAGGACTAGGAGAGTTATTGGAGCCTTTAAATAACCAATGATCATAACGTTCCCGCGGCGATAGGTTCTATGGACCTGAAAAAGCTTGCTCACATGTGGAGCTTGGCGAAGATCGCCACCTCCATATACAAATGTGGTTACAATAACAACAGGGAATCGAGTACCAGTGTTCAATCTATCTCGGGACAGTCTTTTGGTGGGCACAAAATGGGCGGAGTGATCTCGCTTTTGAAGCTTGAATAAGATTTAAACAAGATTAAAACGTAAATGGGTCCACCTTTCTTCACCAGTAGCCACTACTCTTCCGGAGCTTTGTTGAAAAATTTCTATATGCTGAGTATCGACATGGAATTGGCAAATTCCATAGTAAAAGGACTGAATGTTCCAAAAGTGGGAGTGCCAACTCCTGCTCTGTTTGAACTCGACCTATCCCCTATTTAACACCATTTAGATGGCTTTGAGATCATATCATATGCAGGCGGTTTCTTGATCGTAGCGTCAGGCCTTCTGACGATATCCGCCACCAAGTCTTCAACCATGTTGATCACTTCATGGAACGCAGAAACCCCTCGGCGGTTGGTGAACCAGCTCAAATCACTTCAAAGGCTGATATCCACCAAAAGAAGGTTATGCTGTCGGTTTGGTGGGATTGGAAGGGTGTGGTATATTTTGAGCTGCTTCCAATGAACCAAACAACTAATTCGGATGTTTACTGTCAACAATGAGGCTATAAAATCGCACTTGGTTCAGTTTTTTGCAGATAAAGTCCAGAAGTTCTATGAGCGTGGAATACTTAATTTGCCAGGAAGATGGCAAAAGGTTACCGAACAAAACGGCAATTATATATTTGCATTTACTTTCTTTTAAAAAATCCGCAATTACTTTTTGGGCAACCCAATATTTATCGGTTAGTGATAAATTAAATAGCTCCAGCGTGGACTCATTAGTTGAGCGAGCTGGGCTAGAATGTTGCTCTATGGCTGCGACGAGTTGTCTCCTTGGTCATCTGCGGACCAACTCTGCCAGCGGACAAAAATCCTCCCTGAGCGAACACAAAATGACATATTGTCTAAGCATTATCTACTGGCCTGTTATCGCAAATGCTATCCAAATTGCTTTCTTGCAGATATACACTACAGGAGAGCTTTAAGATCAAGCATTGTATCAGGTAGGTTTAAACAGCATGCTTAAGGATAAGTTAGTGGTAACTGCTATTATTTTTTATGGGTTTCCGTGTTCATAGGCGGACATGCTAGTTAACCTAGCCATGGTGGCCTCCGTATCGTTGCTCTAAATCTAAATCCAAATTTTTAATTTATTTCAGTTTTCAATTAAAAAAAAAAAATTATAAAATTTGACTTCTTTTTATGGTCAACTGACCCATTGTGCGCCCTAACAAATACCAGTAGTATACTTCATATAAACTGATAAAAATTGGAGTGTGGCATAAATTTAAACGTACTTACCTCCCCTGGTGAAAAGATAATATTACTTTTACTTTCCACCTGCACATCATCTCTATCGTCAGCATAATTGTTATGTCGAATAACTCGCGACTGAGGTAATGCAGCACTATTGGTATCCAAACTTAGCGAGTTCTTGCTAATGACATCCAATTGCTGAGAAGGTAACAGGAACACTACGCTAATACACATGGCAGATATGACCAATATGATGAGATTACGTTGACAACGTGGTAATTGATTCCAAGACTGTGCAAAATGGAAGAACGAGTAGTGAGTGATTGGTTGTTAAGGGCCAAAACAAATGCACACACAAACATGAATTAAAATGAAAATACGTACCCGTCTCAAGCTTTTCTTGCGATTTCCGGTTAGGGAACTACTAGTAGTGGCTTCTCCATTCAGGCCAACTGCTGCCGCTGGCAGTGTTAATGTTATGTGATCTGATTTTTCAGTCATTTTAAGATTTGCGGGATACAATTAAGCTCAGTTGAACCCCTGATTCATCGATTTAAGTTTTGGTTGTGCTATTTTCTTTTTTGTTTTAAATGCCCTTATATCACTTTTTCACCGCTGCCCATGTATTGTAATGGACATGGGATTAAGAAACTCTTAAATAATACAAATTTTCACCTCACATAGTATATAGTTTGCACATTTTTGTAAGTTTTTTGTTCCTAATCCCAGCCAAATAAAATTCACCCACAAAATCGATTGTCAAAATGTTAAGAAAAAAAGGGTTGCCATATCCAAAGACGAGGTTAGAGTGGCAAACGAATGATGCAAAAATCAGCAGTTATTTTTAAGAATTTGCAAAGAAATTCATAAAAAGAAAATTAGAAATGTAAAAACTAAAAAAGATAATTATCGTACCTCGCAGAAAACATATATTAAGTAATCACTTGTAATCTATAAAAGAAATGAAATATATTAGTAACAAATTGAATGAAAACAACCGGCACTCATAATTTGGTTCATTGGCAATCAGCTGTTGGTAGTGTAACGTTACGTTGCCTCAGTACTAATTGGACAATTAGCAAATTTACGCAGAGTAGCATTTAACATCATTAGGGTTGGTGGCACGGCTAAAACGAAAAGTGTGGAACATAAAGATTAATCGCCCATTTAATGAACGATAAATTGTGAGTCATATACAAAAAGATGCATACATAAACTTTGCCAGTTTGACCACTAACATTCCATTAAGGAACAGGGAGCAAACTCGCATATCAATGAGTGCAAGTTTAAGCTCAAAGTTAAGAGCCTAATCCGAACGGCGTGTCGTAGGACGACACCTCTTTAGCCTGATATTATGCTCACATATCGCGTTGAAAATCATTACATCTTCGCTTTTACTTTTTGAAACACTAAAAATTTCAATGATAACATAATACCCATAGTAAAATTTTATCATAAGTAATGATGGCGAAACAATTAAAGGTGGTCTCATTTGTACAACAACCTAGAATCATATGGTGCCATCCGCCATTTTGTTAACAAACTGATCGACGTTTTGTCAACACGTACAAACAAATTTGTGTGCGTGTGTGTATACGTGCATTCATGAGCAGAGAATATGCGAGAAAGAAGATAACAACAAAGAGAATGCTAACAAAAATCTGACATCTTAATACTGTCAAACCTGGTCGTCTGTTAACAGCTGCTCGCGTGAGACCACCTTTTTAAATCCGCCTTGATAAGTAATGAGGATATGTCCAACTGAATGAAATCAACAAGTTTTTTTTGCTTCAATATCTACTATCAAAAAAAGTAATCGCGAAAAAAGTTTGCTTTATTTTATTCGCCTAAAAACCTAATTTTGACATAATTTCCCCAAAAAATGAAATTTTCATACAAATTTTGTTAAAAATGTTCTCCAAAAATTAAATTTTGACAAGATTTTCCGCAGAAAATTTGACAAAATTTCCCATAGAAATTAGATTGTGGAAAAATTGTCTATGGAAATTTTTTTTAATAAAATTTGCCATGATTTTTGACTAATTTCACCTTGATTGAAATTTTGACAAAAATTTGAAATTGATTGAAATTTTGACAAAATTTTCCATTGAAATTAAATTTTCATAAAATTTTCCATACAAATTTGATCGATCTTCCCTAGAAATAAAAAATTTCCCAGAAATTAAATTTATGAAAACTTTTTCCATAAAATTGAAATGTTCAACTACACTCAGAGAATTTTGTTAGTAAAAACAGCAAAAAAAAAAAAAAAGTTTGCTATAACAACAGAAAGCTTCCAAAAAAGGGAAAGCATTAATTTGTTGCTAAAACACCAAACATTTTCTGCTGTTTTCAATTGATGAAAAGTTAAGAAAACTCATAAATTTTATAAATATTTCAAACATATCTTTCAATTTTCTGCAATTTCCTAATTTTTGAACGAATTTAAATAACAGCAGACAAAATAACTAAAGGGTGATTTTTTTGAGGTTAGGATTTTCATGCATTAGTATTTGACAGATCACGTGGGATTTCAGACATGGTGTCAAAGAGAAAGATGCTCAGTATGCTTTGACATTTCATCATGAATAGACTTACTAACGAGCAACGCTTGCAAATCATTGAATTTTATTACCAAAATCAGTGTTCGGTTCGAAATGTGTTCATTCACCGTAACGTTGCGTCCAACAGCATCTTTGAAAAAATACGGTCCAATGATTCCACCAGCGTACAAACCACACCAAACAGTGCATTTTTCGGGATGCATGGGCAGTTCTTGAACGGCTTCTGGTTGCTCTTCACTCCAAATGCGGCAATTTTGCTTATTTACGTAGCCATTCAACCAGAAATGAGCCTCATCGCTGAACAAAATTTGTCAAAATTTGAACACATTTCGAACCGAACACTGATTTTGGTAATAAAATTCAATGATTTGCAAGCGTTGCTCGTTAGTAAGTCTATTCATGATGAAATGTCAAAGCATACTGAGTATCTTTCTCTTTGACACCATGTCTGAAATCCCACGTGATCTGTCAAATACTAATGCATGAAAATCCTAACCTCAAAAAAATCACCCTTTATTACCATTATATTTATGTTTTAAACAAAAAATGAACGCCAAAAATAGGCAAATGTTTTTATACCCTCCACCATAGGATGGGGGGTATACTAATTTCGTCATTCTGTTTGTAACTACTCGAAATATTCGTCTGAGACCCCATAAAGTATATATATTCTTGATCGTCGCGACATTTTATGTCGATCTAGCCATGTCCGTCCGTCTGTCTGTCGAAACCACGCTAAGGTGTAAAGCTAGCCGCTTGAAATTTTGCACAAATACTTCCTATTAGTGTAGGTCGGTTGGTATTGTAAATGGGCCATATCGGTCCATGTTTTGATATAGCTGCCATATAAACCGATCTTGGGTATTGACTTCTTGAGACTCTAGAGTGCGCAATTCTTATCCGATTGGGATGAAAATTTGCACGACGTGTTTTCTCATGATATCCAACAAATGTGCCAAGTATGGTTCAAATCGGTTCATAACCTGATATAGCCGCAATATAAACAGATCTGAGGACTTGACTTCTTGAGCTTCTAGAGGGCTCAATTCCTATCCGATTTGGCTGAAATTTTGCAAGACGTATTTTATTCTTACTTTCAACAACTGTGTCAAATAAGGTTTAAATCGGTACATAACCTGACATAGCTGCCATAGAAACCGATCTGGGATCTTGACTCCTTGAGCTTCTAGAGGTCGCAATTATTATCCGATTTGCCTGATATTTTGTACGACGGATTCTCTTATGACCATCAACATACGTGTTGATTAAGGTCTGAATCGGTCTATAGCCCAATACAGCTCCCATATAAATCGATCTCTCTATTTTACTTCTTGTGCAATTCTTATTCGAATTGGCTGACATTTTACACAGGTCTCCAACATATAATTTAATTGTGGTCCAAACCGGACCATATCTTAAGATCGCTCTAATAGCAGAGCAAATCTTTTCTTATATCCTTTTTGAGCTAAGAAAAGATGCCGGGAAAAGAACTCGACAAATGCGATCCATGGTGGAGGGTATATAAGATTCGGCCCGGCCGAACTTAGCACGCTTTTACTTGTTTTTTCTTTATATCGAATGCCTCAATTATTAGTAAGCAGTTAAACAATTTTGTGTGGATTCATTCAGAAGCTTGAATTTTTTAATTTAGTCTGCAGATATCAGCAAATACTGTCTGCTGATATCTGCAGACTTTTTCTCTGGGTGTAGAAATAAAATGTTGTCCAAATTTTAAAATAAAATAAATTTTGAAAAATTTTTTATTGAGAAAAAATTTCAAAGTTTCCTATAAAAATGCAATTTTGAAAAACTTCCTATAAAAAAAAATTGACAAAATTTCTCAGGAAGTAATTTTTATCAAAAAGCGGCTCTGGTAGGGTTTAATCCACACTGCCAGGAACATCGGATATTGTATCAAGGACAACACATTGTCCGTAGCCGCCACATGACCAATGAGAAAGCTCCCTTAACCTCACGGCAGTGGTCGCTGCAATTGTCTAGCCACAATGTCCAAAGGCATTAGATGTAGCATTAAATTCAGTGCATCAGATGTTGTCGTCCTCAGTGCGGCTGTGAGGTACAAAAAGCCATCCTTTGGATCCGGTTAAGTATTGAGCAGTAGGTGAAGTGAAGTGCCGTCCACCAGACCACAACACCATATAGCATTATAGGTCTGACAACTGTAGTATATACCCAATGTGTGACACGCGGTCTAAATCCCCAACTTTTGCCAATAGTGTATAGGGCAAGAGTGGCCTTTCTTGCCCTTTCCAAAATGTTGAATTTGAAGTTCAATTCACTGTCCAGCAAAACACCCAGGTATTTTGTGCTTTCTGTAAATGGATCATTCTCTCCACCCAAGGAGACAGGTTCCACTGTTGTAAGGAAATATTGTGAAATTCCCTATCAAGGGTATAATTAACAACACTTTTCCCAAAAGGAAGATTTTGAAAACGTTTCTTATGAAAATTAAATTTTGACAAAATATGCTTTCCCATAAGAAGGGAAAAGATTTCCTATATAATGAACAAAATTTACAAAATTATCAGGAGAATTTTCTCTGAATATGTAATCTCCATGTATTAGTCACTTGCCGTGCTTTTCTGTTTGCCTTCAATTCAAATTTGGTTTGGGTTATGTAAACGGATATCTTGCAAATGCATAGCTAGTTGTTTTTGTTGTTGTTTTTTTGTTGTTAATTTTTGTTGTTCACATGGAAACAAAACGACTAAAAAAGATCAACGTTTTGTCAAGGTCATTTGGCATTAACATGTGTCTGCATGGTGATCTCCACCATGCGGGCCCTTTCTCCCTCACCCTTTATGGAGCACATGAGGGGGATATCACTGTCACCGATATTCCCAACTAGAGTGAATTTTTTTTTTGTGTGGCATTTCATATCATGTGTGGAAATGAATGAATGGACGAATATATTCTTTGGAGGGGTTTTACATTTCAATGGGCTCCAAAAAGTCTCCAAATCAGACAAACAAACAACAACAGCGAAAAAAGTCTGAAACAATTGGAGGGCAGAAAAATCTGTAGTCTAGCGATTCAGTGGATGTGAAAAATTATACGGTATATTGCATGTTGTTATTATTGTGAAAAGTCATACACTGGAGGACATAAGTGGGTGTTATTATACCCACCATCGAAGGATGGGGGTATATTCATTTTGTCATTCCGTTTGCAACACATCGAAATATCCATTTCCGATATATTCTTGATCAACGTAAAAATCTAAGACGATCTAGCCATGTCCGTCTGTTGAAATCACGCTACAGTCTTTAACAAGTAAAAGTGTGCTAAGTTCGGCCGGGCCGAATCTTATATACCCTCCACCATGGATCGCATTTGTCGAGTTCTATTCCCGGTATCTCTTCTTAAGCAAAAAAGGATATAAGAAAAGATTAGCACTGCTATTAGAGTGATATCAAGATATGGCCCGGTTTGGACCACAATTAAATTATATGTTGGAGACCTGTGTAAAATGTCAGCCAATTCGAATAAGAATTGCGCCCTTTGGGGCCTCAAGAAGTAAAATAGAGAGATCGATTTATATAAGAGCAGCATCGGGCTATAGACCGATTCAGACCATAATAGACACGTATGTTGATGGTCATGAGAGAATCCGTCGTACAAAATTTTAGGCAAATCGGATTATAATTGCGACCTCTAGAGGCTCAAGAAGTCAAAATCCCAGATCGGTTTATATTGCAGCTATATCAGGTTATGAACCGATTTGAACCTTATTTGACGCAGTTGTTGAAAGTAAGAATAAAATACGTCATGCAAAATTTCAGCCAAATCGGATAGGAATTGCGCTCTCTAGAAGCTCAAGAAGTCTAGTCCCCAGATCTGTTTATATGACAGCTATATCAGGTTATGAACGGATTTGAATCATACTTGGCACAGTTATTGGGTATCATAACAAAATACTACGTGCAAAATTTCATTCCAATCGGATAAGAATTGCGCCCTCTAGAGGCTCCAGAAGTCAAGACCCAAGATCGGTTTATATGGCAGCTATATCAGGTTATGGACCGATTTGAACCATACTTGGCACAGTTGTTGGATATCATAACAAAACATGTTGTGCAAAATTTCATATAAATCGGATAAGAATTGCGCACTCTAGAGGCTCAAGAAGTCAAGACCCAAGATCGGTTTATATGGCAGCTATATCAGGTTATGTACCGATTTCAACCATACTTGGCACAGTTGTTGGATATCATAATAAAACACATCGCGCAAAATTTCATACCAATCGGATAAGAATTGCACCCTCTAGAGGCTCAAGAAGTCAAGACCCAAGATCGGTCTATATGGCAGCTATATCAAAACATAGACCGATATGGCCCATTTACAATACCAACCGACCTACACTAATAAGAAGTATTTGTGCAAAATTTCAAGCGGCTAGCTTTATTTCTTCGGAAGTTGGCGTGCTTTCGACAGACAGACGGACGGACGGACAGACGGACGGACAAGGCTAGATCGACATAAAATGTCGCGACGATCAAGAATATATATACTTTATGGGGTCTCAGACGAATATTTCGAGTAGTTACAAACAGAATGACGAAATTAGTATACCCCCATCCTATGGTGAAGGGTATAAAAATAGAGATATTGAACTGAATCTTAGCACAGATTCTTTTTTTGTCCATAAGTAGGTTAAGTTCGAAGATGGGCTATATCGGACTATATCTTGATATAGCCCCCATAGACCCTAAACCGTCGATTAAGGGTCTTAGGCCCATAAAATCCATATTTATTATCCGATTTTGCTGAAATTTGGGACAGTAAGTTGTGTTAGACCCCTCGACATCCTTCTTCAATTTGGCTCAGATCGGTCCAGATTTGGATATAGTTGCCATATAGACCGATCCGCCGATTTAAGGCTTTGGGCCCATAAAAGGCGCATTTATTGTCCGATTTTGCTGAAATTTGGGACATTGAGTTGTGTTAGGCTTTTCGACATCCTTCTTCAATTTGGCCCAGATTGGTCCAGATTTGAAAATAGCTGCTATATAGACCGTTATCTCGATTAGGGGTCTTAGGCCTATAAAGGGCGTATTTATTGTACGATGTCGCCGAAATTTGGGACAGTGAGTTGTGTTAGGCCCTTCGACATTCTTCTTCAATTTGGCTCAGATCGGTCAAGATTTGTATATAGCTGCCATATAGACCGATATCTCGATTAAGGGTCTTAGGTCCACAAAGGGTGAATTTATTGTCCAATGTCGCCGAAATTTGGGACAGTGAGTTGTGTTAGGCCCTTCGACATTTTTCTTCAATTTGGCTCAGATCGGTCCAGATTTGGATATAGCTGCCATATAGACCGATCTCTCGATTTAAGGTTTGGGGCCCATAAAGGGCGCATATATTGTCCAATGTCGCCGAAATTTAGGACAGTGAGTTGTATTAGACCCTTCGACATCCTTCTTCAATTTGAATATAGCTGCCATATAGACCAATCTCTCGATTTAAGGTTTGGGGCCCATAAAAGGCGCATTTATTGTCCGAAGTCGCCGGAATATGGGACAAGGAGTTGTGTTAAGACCTTCGACATTTTTCTGCAACTTGGCCCAAATCGGTCCAGATTTGAATAAAGTTGCCATATAAACTGATATCTCGATTTAAAGCCTTGGGCCCATAAAAGGCGCATTTATTGTCCGATTTCGCTGAAATTTGGAACAGTGAGTTGTGTTAGGCTTTTCGACATCCGTGTCGTATATGGTTTAGAACGGTTTATTTTTAGATATAGCTATAAAAATATCAATTTTTGGGTTGCCCAAAAAGTAATTGCGGATTTTTCATATAGTCGGCGTTGACAAATTTTTTCACAGCTTGTGACTCTGCAATTGCATTCTTTCTTCTGTCAGTTATCAGCTGTTACTTTTAGCTTGCTTTAGAAAAAAAGTGTAAAAAAGTATATATGATTAAAGTTCATTCTAAGTTTTATTAAAAATGCATTTACTTTCTTTTAAAAAATCCGCAATTACTTTTTGGGCAACCCAATACAATTGAACAATGATTTGTACTTATTAGTATTTGGTACAAATCGGAACATATTTCGATATAGCTGCTATGGGGCATAAGGTATGCATTTTTCACCGGATTTTGACGAAAGGTGGTTTACGTATATACCCGAGGTAGTGGGTATCCAAAGTTGTGCTCGGCCTTTTTACCTGTTTTTATATACTCTACCACAGGATGGGGGATATACTGATTTCGTCATTCTGTTCTGAAACCCTGTTACTACTTCCTACAACCTTGCGAAGTGTATTCCAATCAATCAAAGGTTTTAGACTGGGAGACAGCTTATCATGTGATCAGGGGTTTAAGGGGATATCTCTTCCTGAAACCTCGTTTAGTAGTGAGAGATTCTTTCAGGTTAAGGTGCATCAGCAAGCGTCATCCCGGAGAAGGTTAAACGAGATGCATATGTGAATATATATAGCACACTATTCACAAGTTACGAGTACCACAACACTGCCATTACTAGAAACAGTTTCGACCAATAGAATTCAGTCGCAATTTTGTTTGCCAATGTGGAACGGACTCCAAATTAAAATCCGGAAGGAGCTGTAGACAAATGAGTTATTACAACAATCGTTTATATTCTGTAACACAACTTACATTATAAATATGTTTACATTAGGTCGTATCGAAAAATCAATACAAAAATTAATAATAACACAAGAATTTTAAATAGTTTGGAGTTCAGTCAGGTTCTGGTATCATTCATTTTTTCAATCCGTTTGAAATATCTCGAACCTACTTATTTACTTAGTTGGCGGCTATAAGATATGTTAAACCTTTTGAACTATAGAGAACTTACTTATTTAAAACAACTAAAATCGTTCAAAGTTGGGCCGGGCCGATTCTTATATACCCTCCACGTTGGATCGCATTTGTCGGATTCTTTTTGGATTTGCGCCCTCTAAAGGCTCAAGAAGTTATGACCCCAGATCAGTTTATATGACAGCTATATCAGGTTATGCACCGATTTCACCCATACTTGGCACAGTTATTGGAAACCATAACAAAACACCTAATGCAAAATTTCAGCCAAATCGGAAAGGATTTGCGCCCTCTAGAGACTCAAGAAGTCAAGACCCCAGATCAGTTTACGTGACAGCTATATCTGGTTATGCACCGATTTCACCCATACTCGGCATAGTTGTTGGAAGCCATATCAAAACATCTAATGCAAAATTTCATCCAAATCGGATAAAAATTGCGTCCTGTAGTGGCTCAAGAAGTCAATATCCGAGATCGGTTTATATGGCAGCTTCATCATAACACGGACCGTAATAGCCCATTTACAATCCCAACTGACCTAAACCTATAAGAAGTATTTGTGCAAAATTTCAAGCGGCTAGCTTTACTCCTTCGAAAGTTAGAGTGCTTTCGACAGACAGACCGACTGACGGACGGACATGGCTAGGTCGACATAAAATGTCATGACGATCAAGAATATATATATTTTATGGGGTCGAGACGAATATTTCGAGGAGTTACAAACAGAATGCCGAAATTAGTATAGCCCCATTCTATGGTGGAGGGTATAAAAACTCCCGAGCGGTGAGTTGGTTGGAGAGGAAGTCCCCAAGTTTGCGTCTCTCTCCAGTCAGTTGCCATTATGGTTTGGTCTAGAGAGCAGCGGGCCTTTGTCGTCGAGAGCATTTTTTCTAACGGTCGCTCACTTGTTGCTATGCAAAGTGCCTTCCGAGCTCGCTTTCAAATTTGTCCTTACCGACTCGTTCCTGATCGTAATTTGATTTTGTTGCGGGTTAACTCGGGAGCGTGGAAGTGTGGCTAAACCCAGAGACGGACCATCAGAACTCCGGAGTGAGGCAGTCATTAGTACGTACGCAAACACGTAAATGCTATAGAAACTTCTGACACCACTGTGGACTAATTCTCCATCAAGATCAAGATCAAGACAATTGACCACGAACCATGGCACACCTCAAAAACAAAAATCGCTACGCCATTGCCAACACAACGATTCATATGCTGCAAAGAGTGGACACCAAAAAAATAATTAAAACAATAACTGAAGTACTTTTGTTTTTATGGACCTTTCAAATAAGTAGGTTAATCTGACGCACCCTGTATAAGAGTATAAGAGGTCATAAATACTAATGCCGTATAATAGGGCCTCAGTTAATATCTCAGACCGCGTTTTGTCCCATTTGGATATGGATAATGAAAGGGAGCAATCACTTTTCTCTTTTCCTACTTTTATACCCACCTCAATAGGATGCGGGTATACAAATCTAGTCATTCCGTTTGTAACACCTTGCAATATTCGTCTAAGACCCCATAAAGTATATATATTCATGATCGTCTCGACGCTCTGAGTCGATCTAGCCATGTCCGTCCGTCTTTCGAAATGACGATAGAGGTCGAACGCGTAAAATTGGACACTTGTAATTTTGCACAGATACTTAATATTGATGTAGATCGTTGGGCAAATGGACCATATCGGCTTATATTTAGATAAAGCTCCCATATAAACCGATTTCCAGATTTGACTTCTTGAGCACCTGGAAGCCTCAATTTTTGTCCGATTTGGCTGAAATTTTGCACTTGGTGTTCTTTTGTGACTTCCAACAACTGTGCCAAGTACGGTTTAAATCGGTCTATAACCTAGTATAGTTAACGTATAAACAGAACGCCCGATTTGATTTTTTGAACCTTTACAAGCCGCAATTTTTGTCTGATTTGGCTGAAATTTTGCAAGAAGTTTTTTTTGTTATGACTTTCAACAACTGTGCCAAGTACGGTCCAAATCGGTCTATAACCTGATATAGCTCCCATATAAACCGATCGCCCGATTTGACTTCCTGAGCCTTTACAAGCCTCAATTTTGGACTCTCCCCCATACCCCAATTTTCAAAAACGCCAGATCTCGGAGATGCGTGCACCGATTTAAGCAAAATTTTGTATGCCACCTTATGGTACTCCAAAACACACGAAATTATCATAAAATTTTTGTGTCAGATAACCTATGGGGACGCCCCCTCACAAAACCCATCCGGACGAACATGTTTACCGATTGGGACAATATGGGTATCAAACAAAAGGTATTTAAGAGTAGAGTACGAACTTGGTATAAAAATTTCGCCCAAAATGTTCGGGAGGGTCCCCACCTCCAAAAAACCCCCCAACAGGACTCTTCCACCGCTTTGGGCAATATGGGTATCAAATGAAAGGTATTTAAAAGTAGAGTACAAATCTGACATAAAAATGTATTCCTTGGCGTTTGAGAGGCCTACCCACCACCCAAAACCCCCCCGCACGGACATGTTTACCGATTGGGACAATATGGGTATCAAACGAAATGTATTTACGAAGAGAACGAACTTGGTGGGGGATTGGGTGTCACATGAAAGGTATTTAAAAGCAGAGTACAAATCTGACATTTATTCCTTGGTATTCCTTGTATTCCTTGGTCTGAGAGGCCTACCCACCATGGCAAAAAGTTTATCAAATCTGGCATCTGTGTTTCAGGCACGTCTGACCTCATAAACTCCCCCTAAACCATACTTATATACAGACTATAGCAATATGTAGCTCAAATGTGGTTTTTAGGAGTAGAGTATGAATGTGATATCCACTTTCGGGGCAAAGAGGATGAAGTAGATCTAACATCCAAACTTTAATGGGCGGACCCTCCCATTACCCTTTTTTCAAAAACGTCAGATCTCGGAGATGGGTAGGGAGATTAAAGCGAAATTTAGTTTGTTTATAGTAATTCAAAAACAGATATTTGGTAACCTTATTTAGGGTAGGATATCTAGGGGATCCGTGCCACCTTCAAAATCCGCCAAATGGAAATATAAACCAATAATGACTATATGGGGCTCAAATGAAAGGTATTTGAGAAGGAATCTGAAATATGAACGTCCACCTCACCCCAAAAATACCCCCAGACCGAAATATTTACCGACCGCAGCAATATAAGGCTTAAATGTAAGGAATTTGGGAGTAGAGCATGAAAATGATAACCACATTGGGGCGAAACAAGATAAAACAAGAGAGTGAAGGAAGGCGCAGCGGAGTGGACCCTGTCCAGCTAGTAAAGATATATAGTGAAAAGTGGTAACCTTCCAAAAAATATGTTCTAAGTATCAAGCTGTCACTGTGTTTAGCTTTTTTAATGGAACACTTAAAAAGTAAACGATATCAGTGATTTTGTAGTCCACAAAATGCATGCATTAAAGTTCGTATAGCTTCAGGACGCACCATTTTCGCCAGAATTAGCTCCCAATGGCTTTTCTTTTCTCAAATATGTTGCGTTTTTTTTGTAAGAATGGAAACTTTTAGGTTTTTACGTCCTGTAAAATTACGAATTTTTTTTTGGGTGTAGCAAGAAAATTTTCTACATTGACTTAAAAAGTCATGGTGATAACAAAAATTTTTTTGAATGTCTCCAATCAAATGTCAAAGAGTTATAAACCAATGCTCTCAGATAGTATAGCAATTAAATACCAATTATTTAAGATTAGATTTTAAGAATTTGAGATTAGAGGGACGGAATGGAACTCTCACATAGTACTTTTCACTTCTTATTTACTTTCCTTAAGTCTATAATTTACCTAATATGGCATATTATTCAATGCGATCTAATGTTCATGTTTAAATGCAGATTTACATACTCATTTATTGGGTGGATAAGCCTGGGGAGATACAATTAACACTTGAGTGCCATTCAGTAGTAGCGAGACTTGTCACAATAGTATCTGGTGTCATCGTTGTTGCTGTTGTTTCTTAATAATCGTCAGTTCTACGGGGAGGGGACATTTTTGGGGGTTTGTAATTGTTTATGGCAATTTTGAATATTAAATATCACCATTGAAATCGCAAGTATCATTTAGACCATGATCATGAAATTTCAATAACGAGGGTAGTGCCTGAAAGGGGATAGTCATGACAAAAAAACTTCGTCTTTCCGTTTGTATCATCTTCATATAGTAACGCACGACCTAGTCGGCTACATAGAGGGTTCTCTCGCTGTCAAGGAATATACAGTGGTAGCATTTCTTGACATTGAAGGAGCTTTCAATAATAAAAAACCGACGTCAATCATGAAGGAGTTGGAGTTTCTAGGCATCAACTCTACCGTAAGAAAGTTTATCAATAACATACTTACAACAAGTAAAAAGGCGTTAAGTTCGGCCGGGCCGAACTTTGGAAACCCATCATTTCGGGTATATATGTAAACCACTTTTCATCAAAATTCGGTGAAAATTTCATACCTTATGTCCCATAGAAGTTGTATCGAAATATGTTCCGATTTGAATCAAATACTAATAAGTACAGTAGCTAAATCTAAAAATAAACCAATTTGAACTATATATGACACGGATGTCGAAAAGCCTAACATAAGTCACTGCGTTAAATTTCAGTGAAATCGGATTATTAATGCCCATTTTTATGGGCGAAGACTTTAAATCGAGATATAGGTCTATACGGCAGCTTTATTCAAATCTGGAACGATTTGGGCCAAGTTGCAGAAAAATGTCGAAGAGCCTAACTCAAAGCACTGTTCCAAATTTCGGCGAAATCAGACAATAAATGCGCCTTTTTTGGGCTCAAAACCTAAAATCGAGAGATCGGTCTATATGACAGCTAAATTCAAATCTGGGCCAAATAAAAGAAGGGCGTTGAAGAGCCTATCTAAATTCACTGTCTCAAGTTTCAGCGACATCGGACATAAAATGCGCCTTTTATGGACCCAAAACCTAAAACCGATATATCGGTCTATATGGCAGCTATATCCAAATCTGGACCGATCAGAGCGATATTGCAGAAGTTCGTCAAGTGACTTAACCTAACTCACTGTCCCGAATTTCGGCGACATCGGACAATAAATGCGCTTTTTATGGGCCCAAAACCTTAAATCGAGAGATCGGTCTATATGGAAGCTGTATCCAAATCTTAACCGATTAGGGCTAAATTGATGAAGGATGTCGAATTACCTAACACAACTCACTGTCCTAAATTTCAACAAAATTGGATAATAAATGTGGCTTTTGTAGGCCTAAAACCCCAAATCGGCGGAACGGTCTATATAGCAACTATATCCAAATCTGAACCGATTTGGGCCAAATTGACGAAGGATGTCGAGGGATCTAACTCAACTCACTGTCCCAAATTTCAGCAAAATCGGATAATAAATGTGGCTTTTATGGGCCTAAGACCCTAAATCGGAGGATCGGTCTATATGGCAGCTATATTTAAATCTGAACCGATCTGAGCCAAATTCACGAAGGATGTCGAAGGGCCTAACACAACTCACTGTCTCAAATTTCAGCAAAATCGGATAATAAATGTGGCTTTTATTGACCTAAGACCCTAAATCGGAGGATCGGTCTATATGGCAGCTATATTTAAATCTGGACCGATCTGAGCCAAATTCACGAAGGATGTCGAAGGGCCTAACATAACTCACTGTCCCAAATTTCAGCAAAATCGGATAATAAATGTGGCTTTTATTGGCCTAAGACCCAAAATCGGCGGATCGGTCTATATGGGGGCTATATCAAGATATAGTCCGATATACCCCATCTTCGAACTTAACTTGCTTATGGACAAAACAAGAATCTGTGCAAAGTTTCAGCTCAATATCTCTATTTTTGAAGACTGTAGCGTGATTTCAACAGACAGAAGGACAGACGGACGAACATTTCTAGATCGTCTTAGATTTTTACGCTGATCAAGAATATATATACTTTATAGGGTCGGAAATGGATATTTCGATGTGTTGCAAAAGAAATGACAAAATGAATATACCCCCATCCTTCGGTGGTGGGTATAAAAAGATGCACTAAGGCAGGCTTGGGATCTGTGTATCTAAAAAGATGGGTCAGTAGAGGAACACCTCAAGGAGCCGCAAAATACATGCGTGTTTTGCTGGACAGGAAATTGAGCTGCATTGGGTATATACTGCAGTTGTCAGACCTATAATGCTATATGGTGTTGTGGTCTGGTGGACGGCACTTCAAAAGTCCACCTACTGCTCAATACTTAACCGGATCCAAAGGATGGCTAGTT